>NW_024870772.1:12602500-13202500 GCF_019054845.1 Dipodomys spectabilis
CCAAGGTATGCTTCCGTTGTTAGATAGAAGAATGTTTCAAAATTATAGCTTCTTTGGTGTTTGCTGTGAATTGTAATTAAGACTTTTAATTTTGTGTGTGTGAGTGTATGGCTGGACTGAGGCTTGAATTTGGCCTGTACTTGCCAGGTTGATGCTCTACCACTTTCTTTTTTTTTTTCTCTCTCTCTAATTTTATGTTTATTAGTTTTCCCTGTTTTTTGGATAGAATGCCATCATCTCTTTAGCTTTTAAAATATTTGTTGATTAATGACAGAAACCTTTAAAAAGTATGGTAAAATTGGAATTTTTCCTCTAGCCTGATAGCTTAAAATTTAAATATTTTTCTTTCTCTTTTCCTTTTTCTCTTCCTTTTCCCTTTACTTCTTTTCCTTTTCCTTTTCTTCATTTTAGTGGCACTGAGATTTGAACTAAGGATATGTTAGACACAACTACCACCTTTTTTTCATGCTGATTATGTTTTAAGATTTTATTTTGTTTCTTTATCTTTTGTGCCAGTACTGAAAATCAGGGGCCTGGGCACTGTCCCTTACCTAGTTTGTGGAAGGCTGATACTTTACCACTTGCACCACAGCTCCACATCCAGCTTTTTTTTTTTTTGTTAATTGGAAACAAGAGTATCACAGACTTTCTTGTCCCTGCCAGACTGAATTCTCATCCTCAATTCTTAGCTTTCTGAGTAGTTAGGGTTATGGGTGTAAGCCACCAGAACCCAGGTTTGCACCATGTGCTTTGAATATGACCTACCTATTTTAGGCTTTCTGTTTTAGCTAGGATATAGATGTGCGTTATCATGTCCAGCTTCGTCTACCCAAACCGGCATATTTTCTTTCTGGTCTGATTTTCTTCCCAAGCAGTCCTGGAACTACAGTCATCTCAGTCTCCCATGTAGCTGGGATGATAGGTGTTTGCTGCTATGCCTAGCTATGGGCTGAGAAAGAGGCATTGTGTACTTTTTTAGTCCAGACTTGTCTCAAACCATAATACTCCCATTTTTTACCTCCTAAGTAGTCACATTTACAGTCATGTACCCAACTACTTTTTTTTATGTTTTCTAATATTTCTGATATTTCTCCATTTTGTTTATTTTACCAGATATATCTAACATTTTGGAATAATTTTTTATAGTTATTTTATATAGACATGTTATAATGACTTGTAAATTGTTACTGTAATTTTAGATGTTTGCATAGATCAAGCAAAATTAGAAGAGTTTGAAGAAAAATCATCAGAACTTCATAAAAAGGTGAGTAACTGACTAATTTTGTAAGATTGCATAAGGAACCATTTAGGAATTCACTTGTTATTTCCCATGTCATCTTTACTTCCCTCAGGTAGCACATTACTAATGGAGAACATCCTAGACCACTGTATTTTTTTAAAAGTCTTCAGTCTTCTCTCTTAGCCTTTGCCCTTTTTTGCTCTTGTTCTTCTCCTGATTTATTTTTATTCTTATATTTGTTATTATCTGACATGAGCTATAGTTTATGTGTATTTAGCTATTTCTTCAACTAGAGCTAATTTTGACTATCTTTGTTATCTATGCAGAAATGTAATAATTATTATTGGCTCTTTTAAGAATAAAAAGAGTTCTTTTGAATGATTGAATAGCTAAAATATCAAAAAGATTAAGTTTTAAGAAATATAGTTAGATTGAAATCATATCTTAAATCTTTGACAGTTAACTTGTTATTTGTTTCACTTTATTATATTGTCATAAAGCTTCCTTTTCAGTTTACTTATCAGATATTACTAGATTCATTGGTTTCTTTCTCGTAGTATTTCTGACTATCTTCCCATTTCTTACTTTAAAGTGGTAGTCTGTCCTTTTGTTTCTGGCCTACTATAAACCTCATAGACTAAAAACAATAGTGTTCTTTCTATTATTAAGGTGTTGTACAGAGTGTTTCTCATGGACTTCTTGATTGGATTAGTAATGTTTTAAATGTTCTTTCTGATTTGAATTTTCGAATTGATTGAATAATAACTTTCTGATTTGAATTTTTGCATTGATTGAATAATAACTACTAATACTCCAACCATCAAGTAAACATTTACTAAGTCACCTGCTATCTATTTGATGCAGCAAGCCATAAATAAATATGCTAATTTTTAAAATAAACTTTGAGGACCATACATAATTGCAAATGAAAGGCACTTTTTCATTAAGTTATTTCTGAAGAACATCATAGATGACCTGAGAAGTTCTAAAAGGTTCATTTCAAGCCTTTGGGTACAGGCTAGGGTTAAATTTTGAATATGAGTTTGTCATTCCCCTTTAGTGGCTGAGTTCAGTGGGGAAACCAATTAATGAATCATTTAACTATCAAAAATGTTATTATTTGATGTTCATATTGTAGGGTGACCCTTTTCCTAGCTAAGTTTATATTTTAATTTCAGTAAGTCCTTTCACTCCTTAGTGTAATGTACTAGAAAACTTTTAAGTACTAGATTAGTGTAGTATAAACCGTTCTCATATATAAATCCCTATGTTATCCTTTTTACACATATATTGTATGTAAATGGAGGTAAATAGCACTGGTTTTGTAGATTTCTTTAAAAGTATATGTTTTAAGTATAAATAAAAGAAAGACCTTGTTCAAGGTTAGTTGTATCTTTTTTTTCTTTAAGCAAGAAATTCTATGTCTTAGGTATATTCAGAAAAATATTGTATGCTCCATAAAAGATTTCTATTGCCATGCCATTTTGTATATATCAGCAAAAAGTTTGTTCTGATAGCTTTATAAGGACACATGTAAATATGTTGCTTTAGGCAGGAAGCTATCACAGTTGCTAGACACATTCTTTATTTAGGTGCATAAATTTGAAAAATGAAGACCAGAAATGTCAGAAAGTATATAGAGAATATTGAATTATCAAGCTTCTTGTACAGAGGCACTAATACATTTACCCTAGGGAATGAAATTAAGCAGAACTTCAACCTTAACTGTGTTGCTTGACATTTCTGAGCGTAATTTTGTAAGTGTAATATTTCTCTAGCAACTGTTTTTGGAACAGAGGGCTATCATATCAGGTTTACAAGGTATGTTTTTAATGGATACTTATTATATCCCTCAGGCTACAGTGATTTGACTGTAGATATTAGAAAAATCTAAAGCAAAGTTTATGTCAGTTCTGATTCTTTTAGAGGGGAAGATGTGAAATATTTTTCTTGTTAGGAAATATAGTTTTATTATAGACAAGTTAATTGTTTAAATGTTCATGGAGGTACTAATTCTGACAGTTTTGATTGTTTCTCTGGTCTCCTAAGTAATCACCTTTCCCATCTTTCCTTCTGAACTTTAGAGATAAGCTAGTATACATACCAATGTTTTCAAAAAGCTTCATTTTTATTCTCATTAAAATAGCTCTTTTTTTTCTTACAGTACAGTAGTGAACTTTATTTTACTTGTAAAAGAAAGGATAAGAGCAGATGACCTCTCAAAGTTTGTAATACTGGCAGAATAGACAAGATTTAGTTTAAAATCCTGACATAACTTTTTTTTTTTATTATTGTGAGAATACCGTATAGAGGAGTTACAATTACATGGGCAAGATACCGAGTATACTGACATAACTTTTCAACATATACAAGAAGATTTGACCAAAGGTGGTTTCATCACTACATTCAACTATTATTTATTGAGTTTAATTATAAATGCAAGGCCTTGGCAAGATGATGAATTAAAATAGACAAGATGTTTTTGCTTTTGTGAACATGTAACTTGATGTTATTAATGTGTATAAGGTACATCTTAATATTTTCAGGTTGCTGTATGAGAATTGCTTTGGTAGAAATGCCCATGTGTCATAAAATTCTATAGGTGAGATTCTTCATTCAGTATTGACTATCCAGGGTATATTATTTATCTGAGAAAGTGATACCTCTGTGTTTCCTGAGGGATCTATGTACAGTAACATGTTTAAATATTCAAGGAGGAGTGAATGTAAATTTCTTTTGAATTTCCTATAGGTAGCTCAAGCTTCACATATATTCTGTGGTTTGGGGATAAGTCTCATTGGTTCCCTCCAAAGGCCTATGTGGTGAATAGTAAAAGCTTGGTCCCTAGGTGGCACTAATGAGAGATGGTGAAGCATTAAAAAGAGCAGTCTTGTGGGAGGTTTGTAGGTCCATGAGAGACTGATATAGTCCTTGCTTCTACCCCTTCAGTCCCTTGAAGAGGGAGAGAGTTACAGAAGGTGCAACTGGCACCTCCCATCCTCCCTTCTCTAGGTTCTGTATGTTCTCCTTTCCTTCTTCACATCTTCCATTGCTGTCTGTGCATCTAAGTGCAGCCTAGCCATATAGTTCATGCTGTGTTGGTAGATTCTGAACTGCAAATGCTATGAACTAAATAAACCTCCCTTTAATAAGTAGCATATACAATGCCATATGTTTTGTTTTAGTTTTGCAAAGCTGATTATTGCCATCCTGATGGCCAAATGATTCTTTTCCCTGAAAATATTTTTCCTCCTTGTTTTTTTTTTCTAATTTAAATTTTATTGCAAAGGTGTTGTACAGAGAGGTTACAGTTACATAAGTCAGGTAATGAGTATATTTATTTTTGAACAGTGTTACTCCTTCCCTCATTTTCTTACACTTTTCCCCCGTCTGTCCCCCCTCACCCTCAAGTTGTAAAGTTCAGTTCTAACATAGTGTCTAGTGAGTATTACTGTTGAATTGGTCACCCTTTGTCCCACAGTTTCTGTGATTCCCCTATCCTTCCCCAAATCAGATAAATTTATGTATAAGAAAAATGTTACAGAAATTTAAAAAAAAAACAGTGAAAATAGGAAATACACTAAAGGAATAAAAGAAATAAAAAAAATAGCTGCAATACAGTACAATGAACAAAAACACCTCTTGTTTCCATTTTTTGGAGTTTATTTCGATAAGCATCATTTTATATGGTCATATGCACATAGCTATTGAGCCATTGTGATCTTCTCCTAAGAATCTCCTCCCTTGTTCTCAGTATGCAAGTGTTTGAGTGCTGTTTATTTAATCATGTCCAAGTGTAATCATTTGTCTTTTATTATCTGTTGGGTGAATGTATAGATTTATAGACATAGTCTAGTTAGTATGAATGTAAACTTGTCCAACCACTCTGGAAAGCAGTGTGGAGGTTTCTCAAAAGACTAAACATAGAGCTTCCCTATGACCCAACAATCCTACTTCTAGGCACTTTCCCAGATAACCACAAACCAGGCCATGCTAATGCCACCAGTACAGTCTTTCATTTTTTAAATCTTTGTTCTCCTCACCTACCCCCATATTATAACACTTTGTTTCAAGCCTGAAAAACTACAAAACACTATATTCATCCTAGAGTACTCTGCACTTATTTTCTTCTGTCAGCCAGATACAAATTCTTTTGGATTCTCTAATCTCATTTCCTTCCTACCTATATCCTTGCTTTAAGGTCTGTAGTAGCCTTCTAGTTAATTTTTTCACTGATAGTATTTATCTTTCAATCTGTTTTCTATACTAATACTAGTTGGGGCTTCCAGAGTATAAACTTGATTATGTTAATTTCTTAGTACACATACTTTCATGACTCTCTGGCTTTTAGGAAAAAAAAAAAGTGGTTGTTTATTTTGCAATTCTTCTCAACAGTGTCATTCCTATGTTTACTTCTGGCTTGTTTCCATACTTGCCTCTCTGCCCCTTCTCAAGAGTTGCTTGGCATTTCTTCAACTATGCACTGTGCTTTTGCTTTTGCTTGAAGAGCTATCTGCACTGCTCATCTAACTGTTCTCAAACCTGAAGTGAAGCCTCATTTTCCTCTGTCTTTAGTGCTGATAGTATTCAGGGATTTGTAGTGGTTATTTCACATTTACTTCATCACTAGGCAGTACTTACTCCAAATTTTGACCATATTCTGTTCAGCTCTGTCTGTAGCAGTTGCTACTGTGAAGGACAAGTCACAGGACACAGGTTTCAATATTTGTTGTATCATGGGAAATAGGTAGGTTGGGACTAGATCCCAGGGTGTTTTTAGCTATTGTTAGTATTATAAGGAAGCTACTGACACTTAAAACATAAAGGAGTTATTATGTGACCTGTACTTTACAAAGAATAGCAGTATTCAAATACATACAGAAAACATTGTAAGAGAGAAGATAAACTTGGGTTTGAACATGTTTTCTGTCTTGTTTAACTTGTCTTGGAAAGTTCAGTACTAGAAGAGAAGCTGGCATGGTGATAGGGATGTGGAAATGAGCAGTTTGTGAATGAGTCTGGAAGATGCCATTATGAGAAATGTAGAATGAGGGAAGCAGAGGGATGAGTACTGTAACAGGTACTGTAGCATGTCAACATTAACTTTGGGTCTTGGGGGAATATTAAACCTAGAGCAAAAATTGGTAGGAAACAGTCAAGAAGTAGCAACAGAAAATACTGTGTTCTAATGGAACATACAGAGAGAGCTTGCATGTGGAAACAACTTCTGTTTGTAATTCATGTGGGAGCCGACCATGTCTACTGTGGAAGATGGAAACATTTCACAGGGTATGTTTTCAGTGTGGTGGCCATTGACACCATGTATCTCTGTTGTGTACTTGAAAATGGCTAGTATATCAGAGTACCAATATTTTTAACTTATTTTAATTTGTATTGATTTAAATTTACTTTTACATAACTTTATGGCTGGGGCCTATGATATTAAGTAGCATAGCTGTAGAAAGATCAACTAATATGAGGCTGTGAGAAGTCCAGAAGAATTGGAATTTGGTGACCCATGACACTTTTTTTTTCCCTTTTTTGAATGAAGGAGTGATTGCTGAGTTGTAGTGGATAATGAAAGGAAAGGAGTTCAGCAGGTTGGAATACTGAGTATGAGCTACGAGCATTCTGAAACACTTGACTTTGGAGGAAAAACTAAGATAGTGTGAGAAGGGCTCTAAGGGACGAGATGAAGGACCTGAGTAGAAAAGCTGAAAATTCAGTCCAGGTGTGAAGCGAATCTATTTGCAGGTCTGTGGTGAAGCACTTGTATATGAAATAAGACACACATATTAAGGCCAATTTTGCATGTTTTCTCTCATATGTGGAATGTGTGGAGGAAAAAAAAATAAGGCATGAAAGGAGTAGTATTTTTGCCAGGGAGGTGGAAAGGGTCTAGGGGAAAGAGAGGGCAAGAGACAATAGTGTATGTGTGTATGTGTATGTGTGTGTGTATGTGAAAATTATTAAACTTTGTTATATGTGTATATAAAAACATCACAAGAAAGCCCAATATTTCGTACAATTACCATGTATTGTAAAAGACAGATATCTCTCCACCTTTGGGGTCTAAGCATGGTTTGGTTTGTAGGTAGTCACTTCGTTAGATTTAAGATTTTTTTAGAGCCTTTGTAGCAATGGAATGATGATTAATTCATGCTTTGTGTGGTTTGAGTAATAAATGATCTTTGGATAGTTTTTACCTAGTGGTTTCTTTATAAAGGAGCCCAGGATGGCAGTAAAGATCAGTAGCCTATGTTTACTTTCCTCACTTATAAAATGGAAATTAAAATATCTACTTTTACCGAATTTTGGTAAGGAAACATAAACATGACTTCTATGCTTGAAAACTAAAGAAGTGGCCAGTGGCTCATGGGGGCTGCATAGAATCTCTGCCTTTTGCCTAGTTTTCATTGGAAACCTTAAGCTACTCAAAAAAAGACTCTCTCAAGTGTAATTGAAACTTTAGTTGTAAGGACGTAGTGTGGTTTTATCTGAATATCTCAGGCTAAATTGGTATAAAGTATGACTTAAAATCTCATAGTTTTACTAGCCACATAGTGGTTAACTGCCTCTCTTCCTTAAAATTCAATTGCTAAAAGAAAAGCCCTGTGTAAACTATCAAGTTGCCACTTACCATTTTCCTGGTTGATGTTTGACTGTACTTAAAGAGCAGATGCTACTGAAGGATACATTTGTGTCTTGTATGATGATATGATTTTTTTCTCTATTTTTAAGAATGAGACATATTTGTTCTTCATTATAAGATACTACTCTATAAAAATTCAAATTTTTCAGTCCTGATGATGACAAAGTGAAAATGATTTGAGTGAAAGGAGGAAATTTATGAGTGGTCAAACTAAATTAGAAAGATCATTGGATTTACCAGATTTTATTGTTTGTTTTCCCTTCAGAAAATTTTGCCCTAGGGGCTTTGAAAGACTAATTTATCATTAATCTCTCAAAGTTTTTAGGGGATAATCTACAAGAAAAAGTCTCATAAGTTCGTGTAGTAGAGTGGAGGTATTAATAAAAACATTAAAAATGGAATTGTAAATCATGTTGATAAACTGCAGATAAGAATCAGGTATAAGTTTTTTTCCAGGTGGAGGTCAGCAAAGAATTCAATGCTTGCCTTCTGTTATTTTACACAAAATCTGAATGATATTTAGGGAGTTTTGAGAAAAATGCCAAGGTCATGGGTAACTATGGCCCATTTTACTCTGCTGGGAGAAGAAGGTCATAGATTCCGTCTCTGGCTTTGTCCCCTCTTTTGTGAATGAGTGATTTTGGAAGGACTTGGAGGTACCTAGAGAAAAGAAATGGCCGACTTATCAAAAATCTAACACTGCTTTTGAAAAACTAATTCAGAACTCCGTGTTCTATTGATGGATCATTAAGAGTCCTATTTTTGTGTGAAGAATAGTGCTTTTCATTTCTATCTTTCTCTCTTATTTTCCCGTTTCAGTTTGAAAAAGAGTTTGCCGACCACCAGGAAACCCAGGTTCAATTGCAGAAAAAAGAGGCAAAGATTAATGAGCTTCAAGCAGAGTTACAAGCTTTTAAATCTCAGGTAAAATACCATCCCAAGTGAATCTGGTATTGTAACCCCAACAGGGGAGTAGAGATCATGTTACATCTTCGCAGCATCAAAATGTTTAAAGTTTAATTTCACTTGTATGTTTCCATAATATTGTTCATATGTATTTCTATGCTGCTATGCTTATTTTAATTTTTTTTTAGTTTTACTGTAAGTTTTTACTAATTAACCCTGCTTCCATTGTTTCATTTGGGTTTTGTTCCCAATGTCAGATGTTTCCTAGGTAATTAAGCCAGAAAGGTTAAGAAAGTTTCATCCTGTGAGATTTGCCATTCATCACTGATCTTTACCCCACTACAGGAAATTATTGCTGAAACTATTTATTTTTCAAAACCTTCAACCTATGGGTACCTTGCAGGGAAAGATAACCTCTAATGGAATGAGAACATTTTCTGATAATTTTTCAATTTCCCAAAGTAAACAGATTTAAAACATGACAAAAAAAAAGAGAGAAAATCTGGATTATAAGCAGATAGCTCACCTACACGCTTTACACATAAAACATTAGATAGCAAGAAATACATCATCTGCATGCTTTATGAGGATGTAAGTAAGAGGGAAGAATATTCATAGGTAAATGTCCTCATGCAGATTTACATGTAAGATGATGAGCAATAAATTCAGCTTTGCTATTTTTCTTTCATCATTGTGTAGGAATAATCTAGGGAGTTCTGTTTCTTATATTTTGGCAATTTTGTTTTCTTTACGATACTCAATGAATACTTGCTATGTTATTCTCTCTAAAGACTGCTTGAGCAATAGCTGTTTGTATTCAGTTTTATTAAACAATCAAAAGTTCTTATATCTAAGAAAATTATTCTCATTGATCTTTTTTCTTTAAGGTTCTAAAAAAAAAAGTACCACATTTCACTGACTTTTTCCTCTTTCTTATATGACTCTTTACCTTGTATATTAAAAGAATCGTTTGAGCCTCGTGCTGGTGGCTCATGTGGTGCATGTAATCCAAGCTACTCAGGAAGCTGAGGTCTGAGGATCGCATTTCAAAGCCAGCCCAAGCAGGAAAGTCTGTGAGACTCTTATCTCCAATTAACCACCAGAAAACCCGAAGTGGCGCTGTAGCTCAAGTGGTAGAGAGCTGGCCTTGAGCTGAAGAGCTGAGGGACAGCGCCCAAGCTATCCAGAATTCAAGCCCAATGATTGACAACCCCTCCCTCCTCCCCCCCCCCCCCCCCCAAACAAAGAAACCAAAGAAGTGACAAAAGAATCATTTGATTGTGTTTTGTACTTCAATTTGACTTATAGACAGACAGTGGCAGAAATATTGATGCCAAAGTTTTCCTGTTTTGGGATAGTATACATTTTATTAACTTTTTAAACTTCTTTTCTTTTTAACTTTTTTCTTTTTTTTTCTTTTGGGTCCGGTTGTGGGGCCTGAACTCGGCCTGGGTGCTGTCCTTCAGCTCTTCAGCTCAAGGCTAGCGCTCAACCACTTGAGCCACAGCACCATTTCCGGCTTTTTTTTTTCTTTTTGCTTATGTGGTGCTGAGGAATCGAACCCAGGGCCTCATGCATGCAAGGCAAGTGCTCTACCACTGAGCCACCTTCCCAGCCCTAACTTCTCATTTTAAGAATTTTTTTTTTTTGTGAAAATACTGTACAGAGGGGTTACAATTACATGGGCAAGATAATGAGTACATTTCTTATCAATTGTAGCCTCCTTTGTTTTCCCTTCCCATCCCTTCCCATCCTCCCCCCGCTCCCCAAGAATTATTTTGAAATCTACTTAAAAATTCTAAGTTACAAAAATACATTCACAATTTTTGAGTAAGTTATTGTTGCGCAGTGGTGGTGGTGGTGTTTTGTGTGTGTGTGTGTGTGCGTGTGTGTGTGTGTGTGTGTGTGTGTGTGTATTGCTACTGGTATTGGGGCTTGAACTCAGGGTCTTTGCTCAGCTTTTTCACCCCTAGCTAGCTCTGAGTAGTCTTTATTGAAGAAGTGGCATATTCTCTTTATTTATGGTTTATGTTCTAGTGGTTGCCCTTTTCACTTCCTGTCATTAATTCATTTATCAACTACAATTCTTTAACATGTTAGTTGCTGCTTTTGGTGCTAAGAAATTAGTGATTATTATGGTGATGTCACTTCCCCTGTCAAGAGTTAATTGAACATGATTCATTATGTGATTATTTCACACTGGTAAAAACTATTGAGAAATTCAATATTCTATAGCTATAAAATTAGTAGGCAGAACAAGCATTCATTTTGGGGGAAGGAACATATTTAAACAGGCAGAAATGGGCTATTAGGAAATGGCCAGCTGAAAAGACAGTTCCATACAGAGAAACAAGATGTACCAGAGACTTTATGAAATGCATAAGTATCTAGAACTAAAAAAAAAGTTACTTGGAAGAGCAATTGTTATAATATAGTTTTTTAGGTACCTTCCTAGAAATTTTTCCCTAATGTATATTAGAAACCATTGGGACATTGTTAATGAGATTTGAGCCAAGATAACATATGGACATGCCATTTAAACATATCTTGGATTATTATTATTATGTCATTATTGCTATATTAGTTATATATGTCCTGTCTGAACAATGATAATTTATTGATTGCTAATTGACTGATTGTAACAGCATTTTTCTGTTTTGCCTCAAATTCACTGTGCAGCCCACGTTAGCTTCAAATATACCATCCCTCCTTCTGTGGCCTCTTGAGGTTAGGGATTAAAATTGTGCCTCTTATTCCACAGTTATTTTCTCATGTTCTATGTTCTCTAAATTCTGAGTGAACTCATCTCCTACGCACTCCTGTCACCTGGGATAGCTAATTTCCAGAGCTTTTAGATTCATATCCTAATTTCTGGGTGTGTTTAACCTATATAATCATGATTGCCTTTCAGTGGCGATTTGCAATTCTGACAATTGCTTATTCTTGAGGACAAAAACTATAATTCCTAATTGGAAGAAATATTTTTAAGTTAAGTCATACAAAAAATACTCAGTTACTTTTGGTCTAAAGTAGTAACATTATTTAGGTAAAAGATACTTTTACATAGACATGTTCTTAGTTCCATTCTTACCTTTTTCTCTAGTTTGGTGCTTTGCCAGCTGGTACAAAAATTCCTTTGCCAGCATCCCAAGAAGATGGAACCAGCCATCCAGCAGTCCCTCCTGCCCCTCTACTGCCTATTAGTGGAGTGGCGCCACCTCCACCACCCCCTCCACCACCACCACCTCCTCTTCCTGCAGTGCGGATGCCATGCGGTGGTCCTATACCTCCACCACCTCCTCTGGGACTTTTCAGCGGACCAGACTCTCTTCCTCCTCCAGTACTGCCATTTGGATTGAAACCAAAGAAAGAATTTAAACCTGAAATCAACATGAGAAGATTAAACTGGTTAAAGGTAAGTCACATAAAGAAAAAAACACTTTTTTATAGATTAGAATTTAGTTTTAGATTTACTAATATATAATTTACAGTGGGACTCCAAATCAAAGTGGTAGTAAATGAAGTATGTGTGTGTGTGTGTGTGTGTGTGTGTGTGTGAGAGAGAGAGAGAGACAGAGAGAAAATGAGTGTTATTAAATGGAAGTGTTATTAAAGCCCTTTACTATTTTCTAAGAGTTTGCAGTTTATCCATTTGGTGGGAGGTGATATTTTGGAGGGATCTGATTTGTAGTTAAGTTGATATGTCACCATATTTGTGATGGTATGTGTATTTCTCAATAATATAAAAATGTTGCTATACTTAGGAACTTATGTCTATTGGTAGTTACCAATAGACATAATTATTTGTATTATTTGTCAGAAGCTGATACTTACAGGAATTCTTAATCCTGCAGAAAGTTTGTTTCACAGTCATACCAGCTTGTGTTATTTCCTTTAAAAGTCAAAGTACAAATGAGCATCCATAATGACTCAAATACAACTGAGAAGATACAAATTAAACTTTATTCAGTTGCAAATTCCCAACTATTTTGTCATGGCAATCTCTTCTCAGAAGATCTTAATATCCTGCAAATTTGTCTTTCATTGAACAGACTTCGGGGGTAACCTTACAGAGATTACTTCATACATACTTCTGGCAGCTATGGGATGTTGGGGTCTGTACGCAGTGATTGGGCTGAGACAGGTGAAGAAACCAGCTGTTTTATGCATCCGTCTTCTCTCAATTGCAGATCAGACCTCATGAAATGTCTGAAAACTGTTTCTGGATAAAAGTAAATGAAAATAAGTATGAAAACATGGATCTACTTTGTAAACTTGAGAACACATTCTGTTGCCAACTAAAAGGTAAGTTTTTCATCTGCCTCTTAATTTATTTTGAGAATTTTAACATTGTCACTTTTTATACCAGACTCTGAAAAAACATTACGAATCCTTTACCTGATATTTTTATATAGTTAATGATAGTACAAAATTTTTAAAATGCAAATTTTGTTACACAGTATATCAAATGAGCAATTGGAAAAATGAAAATGATCAAAACAAGCTTTGTTTCTTACATTTTCTGTGTGAAAATTTGTTTTGAAGATTTCCGTTAGTGTAAATTAATTTTATTTATTTTTTTGTTGTTGTTGTGAAGAGGGAGATTTTCAAAGCAAATTTTGGCATAGAATTTCCTTTAGTTAGAATGTTAGATTAAACAAAGTATGAGCCTTACTCTAGAGAGAACTTTGGTAACCCCTAGTATTACAGTGACTGTCACATAATTAATTGGCATATGTAACATGTGATAGTATCTTCAAATTTATAATATCTTTGTGACTGACTTGAAAGAAACATAATGGAGTATATGACTGTTTTGTTAGGTGCAATAGTGTTCATTTAAAAAATTATTTTGTCACAGCTTTAATCTGTGTGGTGTGATTTAAAAAAAATAGCCTTTAGTTTTGTATGTATATTTCATGTTTCATTTAATCTCATGCGCTTACACTTACACTTTAAGACTGGTATCAATATTTGTTAACATAATGTATATCTATTTTATATTTAAATTTATATTTTAGAGCAGAAGCACAAAGCACTTAGATTAACTTTTATTTTTGTTTTCTTGTCCAACAACCCTTTTCACTATATATTTAATGATATCTCTATCCCTCTCAGAGAAAAATCGAGCTACAAAGTTTCAGATAGGAAGCCTTTGTAAGATTTGCCTTCTTAAATGTCTGTTTACACCGGGCCAGCTAGAGATGCATCATCAAACTTTTAACTTGATCCTCATAGCCATGAAAGAATATTGGCCGATCAGTTAACAAGTTGACTTTATAAAGTTATTTGCATTTTTTGGAAATTATTTCAAGAAAATTAGTTGTGAATTAGAAACTTTCTGATAGGTAATTGTAAAACAAAATAGCTTTCTTAATTTTGTGTTAAATCAAAAGTCATGACTAGATATTCTGAGCAGGATTTGTCTTAAGTAAAATATTTAAAATGATACATCTCAGTTTTTGAAAACGGGGAGACGTTTCCTACCAGCTTACCATGGGAAAACTTGTGGAGTAAGCAGATCTTAATTTTACCTTTTGATTATGGAGAATCAAAATTTTCTATGAATAAGATTAGTGCACTCTTTAGGCAATCAAGGAAAATGTGTGGCAGTTAGAATATGTATTTACATGTAAAACACTTCAGAATTTCATATTTCATAATCTGGAATTGATTAGTTTTCCCTTTGCTTTGCCTAGTAGGTGCAAATGGTGATACCTAGAAGCTATTTAAGTAAAGCTGACATCCAGCTTTCTTTTTTCTTCCCTCTTTGATTACTTTCTTAATTAATGAGGCTCAAAAGGGAAACTTGTTAGCATGTCTTTAATTTAGCTGTAGTGTTAGCCCTAAATGAAATAATTGAACTTTTAAAAAATTCTTAAGTCATCTAGCCTAAAGCCCTGAGATTCAAAGTTGAAAAAAATAGGTGTATTTGTAGAATCTAATTCTAGTTATAAAGATTAAGCTTAGAAGTGATTATCATTTTCTGAATATTTTATTTCCATCTTTTTTTCTGCTTTCTCAGGGCCTTTGTACATGCTGGGCCTAGGTCCAGATTCTCTTTCACTTGACCCAGAAGCTGACAGAGCACTACAACATCTTTTGTCTCTGCTCAAATGCAGTTACCCTTTGTGACTGCGGATGGTATTTCAGGGTGAACAGAAAAGATGAGGAAGCCCAGACTTGTGACCCTGAGCAGTTCCAGCATTTCATTATATCAACTAGAGATAAGCTGACAAACTATCTATTTTTTTATTCAGTCTCTTTAAGGAATAATCCCAGGAAGTATAATATGAAGAATGTTAGAATGCATTTTCGTCTTGTTTGTAGTTAAGGATTTTAGTGGAGAAGACCAATTATTTCTACTTTTAGAGAAACAGATTTGTAGTATGGATCGTTAATAGGAAACAGCAGAATGGAAGGAAATAGAAAGATGTTTAGAAAGCTTAGATAAGAACATCAGCTTATGTAGGCCTATTGGTCTCCATTTATGGCCTGGTAGTCAAGAATGTTAACACTGGCCTTATACTTCCAAAGATTTTTTAAATACACTCTGTAATTTCCAAAGCACTCAGGAGCAAACCTGGCAACTTAAGCAAGCATCATTCAGTCCAAGATGAAAATCTAGTTGACACTCTCCTCTACAGCATGCAGATGAATTGCACAAATGCATTATCTTCTGGCTGAGTTTGATTATTGGTTTGCATCATAACTAGGAAGAGAAAAAGAATCCAGATTACAGGAGAGCATGGTAGGCTTTTAGAGAAATAACATGTGTCTGGTTTTTTTGTTTGTTTGTTTCTTCTGTGATTACAGAGATGGCTTTTCTACTTTGGCATTTAAATGAAAGATGCCAATCCTGCATGACCATTTCAAGTAGTAAGAATTAAAGGAACTGAATTCAAAGAGAATTCAGAAATTTTCTCATGCATGATTTATTTTCTGATAATAAGTATGGCCTTATTAAAAAAAACTGATTAATCTTACTGTAGACATTGCTTTAGGTTTGTTGGGGTTTTTGTTTCTAATACCCTGAGAGTTCAGCTCCCAGAGAGTTAGTTTCTGGAGCTGTGTATTCTTTATGTTACCTGTTTAATCTTCATCACAATCACGGCTGATCTCTTTCTCCTGCTGTTTTGATTATAAGATAATTTTTTTTAATCCCAGTATACCATCTTACTCCATATATCCAAATAGAACAGAGTGTTTTTGATGAGGATATAGACATTTTCTCTTAACTATTGAGGCATTTATATTATTTCTCTTTTTTAATTTTGTTGCAGGCAGTGTTTTGATTTTTGGCTGTTGTTTTTGTTATGGTCCTGGGGTTTGACCTAAGAGTCTGAATGCTGTCCTTGAGCTTTTTTTTTTTTTTTTAACTTGTTGTTGTTGTTGATAGTAGGGCTTGAACTCAGGGCCTGGGCATGTTGTGCCTGAGTTGTCTTGCTCCAGACTAGCACTCCACCACTTTAAGCCACAGCTCCATCCAGTTGTCTGGTGGAGATGAATCTCATAGACTTTTCTCTCCCGGCTGCCTTTGAACCACGGTCCTCAGGTCTCAGCCTTCCGAGTAGCTAGGATTACCAGTATGAGCCATTAGTATCCAGCTCCCTTAGCTTTTTTGCTCAATTAGTACTGTGCCACCAGAGCCACAGCTCTGCTTATAGCTTTTTGATGGTTAATTAGAGATATTTATCTCTTGGACTTTCTTGCCCAGGCTGGTGTTGAACAATTATCCTCAATTCTCAGCTAAGATTACAGGCATGAGCCATCAGTGCTGGCTGTTAATTTGTTTTTATTTTTATTTTTTTTAATCTTCCTGTTGTCATCTATAACACTGGCTCATTGAGCAAGTGCCTTGTGACATATTGTAAGTTTTAAGACCTCTCTTCAAAACTTTCTTGTGAAATCACCCCCCCATTTGCATCTATTCCCATCTTAAAAAAAATAGTTTATTTGTTGTTCACTAGCTCATTTTGACTTCCTTCTCTCATCTAAGTTTTTGAGATACCATGCACATTTGTAGATTTTACTTTCTTCTGAATTATAAAAAAAGACCTTTTCCAGATTATCCTTTTTGTCCTCTTTTCTTATTCTGTTTTGACTTCTTCCTCCCCCCGCCCCACCCTTGGACTACCATTTTTCAAGCCAATTAGTATTTTGCATGTTTAGCACTAGTGACATGGGAGTAAATAAGGCAGACCAATACTTATTGCTCTTTCAGTCTTAATAAAACCCAGAATGAGGAACAGAACAATAAATACTCATTTTGATGTTTGAAGACACTGTCATATTTTCATGTCTTTGGCTTTTGTGAAGACCTAGGAGAAAACATGGTTGATATATCTCTCTGAAATTTAATCACAATATTCATTTATTGAACATTTGGTTACATCAAAAATGGTAATGTTATATATTATCTATCTATCTATCTATCTATCTATCTATCTATCTATCTATCTATCTATCTATCTATCTATTTGGTAGGGCAGATTAGAAGCGTCTATTGGTTAATTTTTTCAGGGTGTTGGAAAATGGATTAAAGTATCCTAACACGTTATTGGTGTTAGAGTTGTCAACTAAAATTAATATTAATTACTTTCACTATTCATAGATTGTTAACTTAATATGGATTAAAGGGTCTTGGAAGTATATGAGTACTCTAATTTTGCTAGACTGATTTATTATGAAAATCTGGTTGCACAATTGTTAGCTTTTTGAAGTAATTACATTTTATAACAGGTGCATCATATTTGCCAGATAGTGCTAATAAACTGATTTATAAATAATTTCTCAATTGAATAGCTGTGGCATATGGAAACAGTTAATGGATTATGTACTTAAAAACAAATCAAGCTTAGATTTCCAACCTCATAGTTCAGTGGACAAAATATTGAGTAGTAAGTGATACACCACAGATTATCCCAGTGTCTTGGCTGTGTCTAAAATGTCATTCTATAATTACACATAATTTTTTTCTTGATACAGAAAAGTGTAAAAAGCATTCTAATCTTTTCTTAACCTACATTAGGATGAACAGTATAGTTTATGACAGAAATAATGTTCACGAGGGTGTATGGTGAGAAAGATAGGCTAGGTTGAATTCAGCAGTTGGAAGGTTTCTGAAAAGGAAAAATGCTAATTTGGAGAAATTGGGGAAAAAGAAATTAGGAAATGAATATTTGTCTAGAGATAAATGATTGGGTTCTTTACTGTGGCTGAATTGCCGAAGAACTAATTATAAAATGAAATTATGAAATAGGTAGAGAATGTCTTGTTTCATCATTAAAAAAATATCACCTTGTTATCATTTATAAGCTGGTTTGTGGATGAAATAACAATTTATTGTTAAAGCTTTGTACAAATACAGCCTATATAGGGGTTCAGTATATTAAGTACTATAAGAAATCTTTTTCTAACACAGAAAAGAAACTTCTTGCATGGAAAATAACTATATGTATTTTACAAATCTGACCAATGTAAATTTGATTCCAAGGCATGTTTCAGGTGTTTGGGTAAGCTGAGCTTTTTGTCCCTCAAGGTTGACGCATTTCAGCATCTGATCTCAGATTTCTAACATACTCTATGTATTGAAGATCAGCTTTCACATGTTCATGGCTTGTCATTTGGCAAGCAAGGCTGGAGACATTTGGTTATCATTGCTTTAGTCTAAGTTCACCTTGAATATTGAAAAGAACAGGTATTTCAAAATTAGGAGCATACATTAGCCACACAGTTCTAAACTAGGTTGTTTTTTTTTAATAGAAGTCAGGTGTCTATGAACTTGGATTAAAAAAGAAGCCCAATAAACTATTTTTATTATAGGCCCTGTGTGCAAACTCCAGTACTGGGAATAAAGAAAAAGAAAACAATTATCATAAGATTACTTTCAATAATGTGTTATATATAACTGAAAGCATTGTCTTCAGTTATAAATACAGTCAACAAATACCTATGACATTTTCAACAGTAGAGTTCAGACATGCTTTTATAGCATATTAGACAATTTTTAAATACTTGAAAATCTCCATTGAGCTCATTACTACATCAGTTAGGCTAGGTATTAGGCCTGCAACTAGATTTTGTTATTTAATACATTCATAAGGAAGTGTATTTTGTCAGTTGGAAGCCACTGAGATTTTGGAGTGCAAGTGTTTGTTTATTTTTAAAGTAGTCATGTATTTGAAAGGTCCAATATGGGAGAACAGGACTTGGCAGGGAAAGCCTTAGATCATAGTGAAAAGCTGACCAATTCTCAGCCAACCAACCAACACTACGGGTATCTGGTGTGCTAGTTAAAGGAGCCATATGCTGTATCCTAATGGTATGGCCTCTTTAGCTATGTGTTGGTCAGTCACTGGCTGGAGGCCACCTAGGATGAGCTTGGCCAGGGTATAAAGCTAAGGAGAATCATAAAGAGGCAAACAATTTGGAGCCTGCCATCTAAATGCATTCCTTTTTGCCATTCTGAAGTATTTTCTTAGATAGGTTCAATAACTCATACCTGTAATCCAAGGCATTTGGGAGGTAGTGATTGAGGGGATCTTTGTACAAGGCCAGTCCATACAAAAAATTCTTGAAACTCCATCTCAAACTGTAAAAAGCTGGATATAGTGGTATATGCCTGCCAACCAAGATACATGGGTAGAGTTAATAGCAAGATTTCAGTCCAGGCTGGTGAGATAAACAAAGGAAACTGGATTCGAAAAATAGCTAAAGCATATAGGGTTGAGGTTATGGCTCATGTGCCAGTACCTAGCTTGCATAAGATTTGGAGTTTATATTCTGTATTGCCACAAGATGTTTTCCTAAAGGAAATCTCCATGGCTGCCTCCATGCAAATTATTGTTTTATAATTCATGTTTAATATGTTGTTTTATGTGCGTACGTGTTTCAGTAACTTTATTGAGGAGTATGTTTCTTAGTACATAATGGTAATTGGCTTGCTTACTTCTTACAATTCAAAATTAACAAAGGTATTCAAAACATAAAAACATAACCAGCTTTTTGAGAAACCTGAGACATTAGTCATAAAACACTGTGTAAGCATTAGGGCTAGGCTGTGGTTCATTCTTTGGTTTATTTTCAAGTGCCTGTTTATCTCTAATATGATGTCAAAAACTGGTTGCAGAATTCTAGATGAACACAAGGCACACCTTGCACTGAGTTATGGTTTCCTTGACTGAAGATCTGATTGATAGACAATCCTGAATGCAACCTTGGTAGCTGCTTTGGTATACATGTTGCTTTGCTTTCTTTGAAGCCTTACTCATTTAGATATACTATTTGGCATTGAATTCCATTTTTCTTTTTCACAGTGGAGTCTTTGGACAAAAAGAATAAAAGTCCTACTTTAACTTTCTGGCTTACCTCTGGACCTATTTATTTTTGTTACCAATTTTTTTTGGGGGGGAAGGTAATCCAAAGGACCAATACATCATTTATAATAAGAATATTCTACCACATAGAATTATTTTTTATTTTTACATTAGCCAACCCTTTCTTTTTCTTTCTTTCTTTTTTTGAGATTGACTCTAAGTTGCTAAATGAGGACTTGAATTGTGAGCCAAAGTGATCTTCTTGCCTCTTCTTCTTTAGGAACTGGGATTACCAACTAATGTCTTCATACACTGCTGCCCTCCATCATCTGTTATTGAATCTATAAGCTATCATTACTGACTACTCTAATGCATTTATTAGATGAATTCTAGATAAAACATAAAACTTTTTTAACTAAATGAAAATAAAATTATAATGTTTTCCCCCAAAATGCTATGGAAAAATAAATGCAAATCACACACACACACACACACACACACACATTTTATATATATAGAAAAAAGTTTATGAAAGTTTTCAGATAAGGTGAACTGAAAAGGCTGAGTGAAGGCAGATCTGAGTCTATAGTCAGGATCTCAGCTGTGCCATGCTGCTTCTCTGATTAAAAGAAATCCTATTATGTTTTATTTAAAGTGTTCTTCTTTGATTTAAAATAATTTTCCTCTCATCTCCTGCCACCTTACCACTGCCCCACAGCAGTGCACCCTCATCGTGCGATTTATATTAAAGGCTTTAAAAACTTGCCATTTTTTATTAAGACCATCTTTCATCATTTGCTACCTCTATCCACTTGTGTAAGTATTTGAGCTGTAAATACTAATACCATGCTGTGGAGTGTACAGGAGAAGTGAGGGTCTTGGTAGTGTCCACTCCTTATAGGAGAATTGAGAGACTCTCTATGGTCCAGCCCACACAGATGCAGCTCTGGCTTTCATAGCTATAGTTTTGTGCCTCTAAACTGCGGGACACAATATTCCTCCCATAGAGTTATTGTGTGCATTATATAATAAATGTTGTAAAATGCTTTTTGCTGTGCCCTGCACATTGTATTGCTAAGAGATGTTAACTTCAATGTTGACAATACAGCCCTCATCTCTCCTTGTAAAACTTTGTGTATCACCTGAATTTTTCCACAGTTGACATTGTTATTGTTGAAGCAGTCAAAATTTACCTTATTAAGTATTTACCTTGAAGATTTTTCTTTTTCTTTTTTAGATTCCAGCGTATTATTTGTACTTGACACATTAAAACATAAAGAATTTTATACTTATTAGTGGGGTGCCATAGGGTATCTCCATAAATGTTTGTTTAATGTTTAAATCAGGAAAAGCATATCTATCCCCTCAAGCAGACCAAGAATAACTTCAAAATGTATTTCTTGTATCTTTTTGAATTATATATCATTCTTTTCTAATGTCCCTCTACTCTGTAGTAGCATGCTAGAACTTCTTGTTCTTGTTTAAGTATAACTCAGTATTCAGTCCCTTTCCATCCATCCGTATTCCCATTGAACCTCCCAGCTTATGGAAATCACCAATAGGTGAAGTGTCTTAGATCCCTCAATTGTGTGAGGGGTCTGACTGGCTTATTTCATTTAACATAATGTTCTCCAGTTCTCTCCATGTTGCTGTGTCATGTGTATGTGTGTTTGTGTGTATGTGTGTATATTTATAAGTAGTATTGCCTCAAATATATATCACACATTTTTATGTCCCATTCATCAGCTGAGGAATGGTTGTTTTGATTTCTTACTATTGTATATATTACTGGAATGAACAGGAGTGCAGGTGTCTCTTCGCTCTTCATTTCCTTTGGCTGTGTTCCAGTGAAAGTTTGCAGAATCACATGATACTTTTATTTTTATTTTTTGAGGTGCCTTTATCCTATATTCTACAATAGCTGTACTAAAATTTTCATTCTTGCTAATAATGTATAAGAGTTTGCTTTTCTCTACATTCTTGCCAGTACTTGCTACAGTCTGTTTTATTTTTAATAAAAGCCATATGTAGAGTGGACATGTGGCTCAGTTAGTAGAGTATCCGCCAATAAAAGCTATAAGTGAAAGTGTAATTCATTGTGATTCAACTTTCATTTCCATAAAGATTAGTGGATTAGTGTGTGGTATCATAGTCTGCTGTATATTTTCTGCTTTGCAATGTATGCTATTCTTTTAATTTTTGGAGCAAATTACACATACATACACAAACAGTATATACTGTCTCACATTCATTTTTTTTAACCTAGAAATGTCTTCCCTATAACCTAGGGAAACTGGACAGTGGCATTTAAATATATTTTTTGTGACTATTGCTTGCTTTTTATTTTAAGTATATAAACAACTGTTTTAGGGGAAAATATATATTATACATTATTAAATTTTGGATGATAATGATTTCTACATTGTTGATAAATGCCCTTATTTTAAAGTTTATATATTAACATACAATTGGTTACTGTTGGAACTATATGTTTGACAACCTATTTTAATTTATATAACATCTATGTTCTTGTGAAAGTGTGGGAAGAGGGGGACTTTTTTTCTGATTCACACATAACTTACACCTAACAAGCATCTGCGAGTGGATATGAATATATAATTTTATTACAACCTGTGAAATATGTTATTATAATTGTATCTTTCAATGGGCAATTAAAAATACAATATACAACTGTATTTTAATTGGAAAACTCATCACTGAGGGAAACCATATTTATCAAAAGATCTATTGCTGCCACATTTCACACAAAATATGCAGTATATTTTAATTTAATTGTTTGTTCTTAGTCATTTGCCAGTCTGTATCATCATATTGCCTCAACGTTCTTCCTGAAGCAAGGCTCTTCTCTCTTCTTTAATCTTCTTTTCTTTTTCAATTAGAGAACCAATTATTTTTCTGGGTTTCACAGGTCACAGTGGGACAGTTTGGCTTTCTGCTCTTGTGGCATAAGATTCCACCCAGGAGAGCTGAAATAGCCAATGGGGTAATTGTGTTTGTTTCTAAATGAGTGACATTTATCTTTAGAGCCTTTATGGTTTTTTATTTTAGAACTATACTTTTTCAGATTTTTTTTAGAGCCTTTATGGTTTTTGATTTTAGAACTGTACTTTTTTAGATTTATTTTTAATATTACCGAGTTTATTTTATCTTAAGCCTGTGGTTATTGTGTAAACATAAATAGGATCCTTTTAAATTGGCCAATTATTAATTTTTCTGTTACATTCTTTAGTATACTTAGAAGTATATCTGGTACAAATAATAAGGAAAATTGTCTGTCTGTGTCAGTTCAGCACTGTAATAGTCCTTTTATAATATAACAATTCACTGTTTACTTACATATGTATACAGCAATGCAAATACATATATATATATATGTATAGGCGGCAATACAAATACATATATATGTACAAGTGAGTAGGCATTTTTCTATAAATAAGAAAACACAAATCTGAATAACCATTGGATTGCTGTTTTAATTGTTAAGTTCTTTTTTATTTAATAAGATGCTTGAGTTTAGAGAATGCAGCTCACCTTCTGACCTGATCATTCCCTGTCCCTTTTTGAATGTGTGAGGTGGCCTTTATTTAGAAAGTTGCTTTTGTAAATGTGTTTTTAAAAGCTTACCTGCAACCCCATAAAAACAAAACTTTGCTTAGAGCATCTTAGAGTCCCTGAGGCATTGGCTGGAAAATGACCTTGATAACAGGTATCTTAACACAAAGAACAACTATATTTCCTATTTTTGGCTCCTCTCCACCTTCCCTCCCCTCCCCTCCTTCCATCTTCCCCCCACTCCATAAAAGGAAATGGATTTATTTAAAGTTGTCTCTGTAGAAGACAGGTGATTTTTTTTCTCAAATATCTTTGAGGACTCAAAAGGGCACAGAGTTTTTTTTTGTGTGTTGGTTGTGGAGCTTGAACTTGCCCTCTACCACTTGAGCTACAGATATACTTCCGATTTTCTGGTGGCTTATTGTAGGTAAGAGTTTTATGACTTTTCTGCCCGAACTGGCTTTGAACCGGGATCCTCAGATCTCAGCCTCCTGAGTAGCTAGGATTATAGGCATGAGCCACCAGCGACAGGCCAGAGAGTTTTTGGTGGGAGGAAAAGGGATGTGTAAAGAGAGTGAGCAGGAGCTGGGCGCCGGTGGCTCACGCCTGTAATCCTAGCTACTCAGGAGGCTGAGATCTGAGGATCGCGGTTCAAAGCCAGCCCGCGAAGGAGAGACCCTGAGACTCCTATCTCCAATAAACCACCAGAAAACCGGAAGTGGCGCTGTAGCTCAAGTGGTAGAGCGCTTGCCTTGAGCTGAAGAGCTGAGGGACAGCGCCCAAGCCCAGAGTTCAAGCCCCACGACTGACCAAAAAAAAAAAAGGTGAGCAGGAAGTCCATGTACAGTGGTTTTTTAAAATGTAAATTTAGATGATACTGGGGTTTGATTCAGGACCTTGGACTTGATAGGCTATCACTTTACCACTAAGCTATGCCTCCATATCTGTTTGTCCGTGGCTATTTTTGAGATAAGATCTCTCTTTCTGTCCAGCTATAGATCTGAGCCATGATTCTATTTTAGGCTTCATGTTCATTGTTGGATAGCAGGGCTGCAACATTGTGTTCAGCTTCCTTCCATTGAGGAGTTTTGCATATTGGAATTTATTGTATTCCTAGTATTGAGTAGTTGTGAACTCAGTCTCCATTTAAAACATTTTTATCAGTCAAAAGTAAAACCTTAAACACTTTAAGAATTTCTTTCTCTTTTCTCTATCCCTGCGCCTGGTAACTAGCAATCTGCTTGTGTTTATATTAGTATCTATCCTGATGTCTCATATACATGGAAATATACAATGTATCTCTCTCTTTCTTCTCTCTCTTTCTCTCTCTCTCTCTTTCTCTCTCTAACTTTTCAGGGATACATTGAACCATCCATCAGAACTAATTTCTTTTTAATGGCTAAATAAAATTCTCTCAATTGTATATGTGATAGTATTCATTCAGAGATAGATGCTTGGACTATCTCTACTTTTTGGTCATGTGAATAGTACTTCTATGAACTTGTGTGTACATGTATTTGAAAAGCCATTTCCACTCTTCTTTGTATGTTTACATACCAAATTGATTTCCATAGTGTTTGAGGGATTTTTTATTCCTGTCAGTGCATAAAGATTATAATTGTCTACATCTTCACCAGCACTTGTCAATTTTTTCAGATAAGTATTTATTTTAAACTTTAAAAACCTCAAAGCTTTAATGAAAAAGCCTGTATATATGCTTTAAATTATATAACAAAATTAAGTATATTAGAACTTGTGTGTGTGTGTGTGTGTGTGTGTGTGTGTGTGTGTGTGTGTCATGGGGCCTAAACTGTGGGCCTGTGCACTGTCCCTGAGCTCTTCAGCTTAAGGCTAGCTCTCTTCCACTTGAGCCACAGTACCACTTCTGGCTTTTTCTGCTTATGTGGTGCTGAGGAATGGAACCCAGGGCCTCATGCATGCTAGGCAAGCACTCTACCACTGAACCACCTTCCTGGCCCCATATTAGAAATCTTGTTCCCAATAGAAGTTAATAAAGGCTGTATTCAAGTTGAAAATCACATCTCAAATGATTTAATTGTGAAAGTTGCAGTGGTTAACATATAACTAACAAGTATAACTGAAAAGTTTGCAATTTTACATGATAGACATGAGTTATTCTGTAGCATATAGTATTATATGTCTGTTAACAGTGAATTAAACATAAATCAGCTAATTAGATACAGATAGTTCACTTATTTATTTCAAATGCTATGATTTATTTATTATGAAGTAATTTTGTTACAGAAAATGGTTAAAAAATATCAACCAAGGGGGAGGGAAGGGATAGAGCGACAACAGCAAGGGCAGGGTAACCATGATCAACAAGTAATGCACTCATTGCCTTACTCAAGTAACTGTAACCCCTGTGTACAGCATCTTCACAACAAAGTAAAATAAATGTCAACCTAAGCTTCCCGAATTCTACCATTCTACTTAAACTCATTGTAGAATTTGGGTTATTTTCTTTCATTTTTTCAACATTTATAATAACATATATTCAGACCTATTTCCATAAAAAATATTTTCCTGTTGTTGAATAGTTTTTAGCTCTTTCCTGATCAAATAGTATCACATTTATTTATGAGATCACAGCTATTGGTCAGATGTTAAAGCTGTTCATTTAATGTAGAATGAATAGAAATGACCTTGAGAAGGATGTAGATTCACTTGCTGACCTCATACATAATTTCTTAGCTTAAATTTTGTCGTTAAATCTTTGTAATCCCATGATCTAGTGCCATTTAGTTTCCACTTACCACATTGGTTTGCAATTCTGAAAGTTTTTATTTCTGTAAGTGTTCATTAATATCCCTCTTTTCTATTATTCTGTAATCTCTTTGTAGCTAGGGTCTTCTTTCTCTGCTCACTTTATTATTTTCATGTAGGGCACGGTGTGAAATTCACTGATTCTTAGTTAGCATGCTATGTGATGAGGGAATGAAAAAACATTGAAACATGAGTGTGAACAAGAGTACCACTGCGTATGGCCAGGAGACTAGGGCACTAATTGTGTGGAGACAAAAATGAGGCTTGTCACTAGGTGATGAACTTGGATAGAGTTATGTTCTTATTAGAGAAGTCTTTTTATGCAAAATTTAGCCATTTAAATTTTCTTCTGTCACTTATGTATTAATAATTTAATATACTTAATATTTAAAATCTGTTACAATTTTGAAACATTTTGAATAGGGTATAAAATGTTAGAATCTATATTTTAGCATGTTATCTCAATATTGGTCATTTCTGTGCTGAAGGTCAAATTCAGAGGTTGCAATACCATAAGAGATTTCTTTAATTATGCAACAGATTGGTGATGAAGTCCTGAATCTAGGTTACTTTCATTGGACTGCACTAGATGTATAAGATAGTTATAAAAGAACGTATCCAGCTTCGACATTTATTAGCTAGTAGATTTTCTAAGGAAAATTGGGTGATTTATATTTATCAAATGAATTAGGCTGGAATCTGTAGATTTTGTACTCAAAACAATGGATTTTACTTTTATCTAGATCATTTGAAATACTCTTATGGATTTCCTGACATAAGTTGTCAGCATTTTCAGTATAATGCTAAATCATAATTATTTCATCTTTATATTACTGAGGTTTCATTTAAGACTATCATATGAGAAATCACAGTGGATCCCATTGTACCTTATGTAATCTCCTTCGTAATAATCACTAAATGAAAGCTGAGCTGTAGAAATAACTATCATATTTAGTGATCTAGTTTGTAGACATTTGTGATTTAGTGTTGATAAGCTGAATTTAAGGTAATTGTTGTATTGCATTGAGCTTCTGACCTGGACCTCACCAGACAAGTCAAGAGTGGATCAGTCATTTTAGGAGCCACATAATGAAACTGGACTTTGAAATGGGGCAGTTTTCCAATAAACAGGACATTCATCACAGCCAATCAGATGGACACAGTCTCCCTTGGCTGGCGTTTGAAGTTTATAATAAAAGTAACTTTAAAGTGATCCCCCTTTTTCCTTATATCTGGTGTTTTAATTTTTAAAAATTCACCCAATTTTTATCCATAATGTTTAGCTCATGGCAATGGCATTTGTAGATGTCTTATATGAGAAGCTATGATAAATTGCTAATCAAAGCCAATTCTGTCTTTAAATTTTCCTAAATTAAAAAATATTATTATCTTTAAGTAGTTATACAATGGAGGTACCATATCACAAAGTAATTTTTGAATGCAGTGCATCTTGATCAGTGTCACCCCTATCCCTAAACCTTCTCACCCCCCTTCAACCTATCCCTTCCCTCAATTCTCTTAATTTTATGGTAAATACAATGAATTCTTAACTTCATCTTCCCCCTTTCTCCACTCCTCAGTCTCCCCTTGGCCTGAGTCTTCCTTCCCCCTTGGAGTTGCCCATTTCTTAGTGTTGACCTAGTCTTTCTGAAAGATTGTACTATTTTAGCTCTCTGCAGAGTCTATTATACTTCATTTAATTCATTTGTAACCACCTGCATACTAACCAACATATTTCTGTATAAATTTATAGGTGTATTCTATCCAGCACAAATGAAGGAAACAATGGAACCTTTGTTTCTCTGGGTCTGGCTTACTTCGCTTAATATATATTTTTTTCCATTTCTTTACCTGGTACAGTATCATTCTCTCTAATAGACGAATAAAATCTCATTGTGTATATATCACATTTTTCTTCATCCATTCTTCCATTTAGGGGCATCTGGGCTGATTCCATTTCTTGGCTATGGTGAATAGTGGTGCAATGAACATGGTTGTGCTGATGGCTCTACTGTAAGCTTGTTTGTGTTCTATTGGTTAAATGATCAGGAGTGAGATTGCTGAGTCATAGGGTAGTTCAACAGTTTCTGCAGGGTAAAGAATAGGGTGAACAAGTTAAATGGGCAGCCCACACAATGAGATGAGATTTTTACCAGCTATATATCAGAGAAGAGCCTAATATCCAGAATACACTTAGAGCTCAAAAAGTTTAATTCTCAAAAATTAAACCTTGAAAGAACCAGCAATCCAATTATTAAACAAACTATAATGACAGAGATTTCTCAGAAGAAGTAAAAATAGCCCGTAGATCTATGAAGAAATGCTCAACATCTTTGCCCACAAAGGAAATTCAAATCAAAACAGTACTGAGATTCCATCTTACCCCAGATAAAATGACCATTATCATGAAAGCAAACAATAAATGCCAGGAAGGATGTGGCCAGAAGGGAACTGTATTACAGTGTGATAGAAATGCAAACATTTTCTACCACTTTGTAAAGCAAAAATTTTTATTCTTTTTAAAGACTCAACTAGGTAAGAGAAGGGGTATAGTAAAATTTACACTTGACATTTTGATCAGGGAATCTTTGCTGAGAGGGAAGAGAAACAAATGTAAGGGAAAATGGAAAGGAGGGAGGAGATAAAAAGAAAATTTTATGAGCTTAATTAAAATGAGGTTTCCTAGATATGATAAGAGTAGGAATATAGAGAATTGTAAATGATATATCTTGGAATAAATATCTTAGAGGAATAGGTCTCATTCTACAATCAATGAACTGTGCAGCAAGGCTTTTGGAGCGAAAGTATAAATACAGAAAGGAGACTAACGCATATGAAGCCATGTGAAAAGTATTGGCGTTGGCAGTGGCATCAGTTTCTCTTGGTATCTTGCCTCTGTGATGTTTTGATTTAGGATGAATCAGTCCTTTTCAGATTAGCTTCTATTTACTCATTTGAAAAATAGGGTGGCATTCCTAGCCTCATAATGCATTCATATTACTTAATAAATAATAACCGGTTTTACCATCATTATATTAACTTAATTTGTATTTTTAGGCAGAGAAAGAAACAGAGTAGTTATGAGTGGGTCATTGAATTTCCTCCATGAGAATAACTTGCTTTTCTGAAGATAAATTTTTAATCTTAGTGTTCCTTTTAAAATAATGATTCCTTAAGGATTTAATAAAAATGTTATTAAGATGATGCAAATTTATTTCTTGGTAAAGCTTTACATTGTTTCATATACTTAGATTGTTTCTGTCTGTACTACTTTAAAAATATAGTTTCTGTTCAAGAACTCGTGCAGTTATCAGGGTCAGTAGTTGTCAGTGCTTTATTTAAGATACTCATGTTTTTATAGAATCAGACAGTGTTCTACACAGTTGATGTTAGAGGAGATTGTTGTTAGTGCTAATGACATTTCCTTAACTTCTCTTGAAAACTATTGGACATGAGCATATGACTACTCATACTCATTGTAATGCATTGCTGTACCCCATAATCTTTGAGAGTGTTCACCTCTGCACTCTGGTTCTCCAGCTGTTGTCTTGAAAAATTATCAGCGAGTTATTATTCCGGTATGAACTGTGTCATGCTCGAAAGTGGGATGAAAAAAACTGTTAATGAGCATGCCTGAATGTTGGCTGATGAAGGTTAAGTGGCTGCAGATATGCTCTCTGCCTCTTTCCCTGGGAATGTTCAGGCTGAGGCAATAGGCTCTGATGAGGGATTACAAACAAATGCTGCTGATTGACAGTTCCTGATTTAACATGAAAATGCCATCTAAAGGCAAATTCTGTGTTTCAGCTGGATAATAGACACAGTGTTGACCTCTTGGTATTACACAGCACTTCTGCATTGGTTTTATTTTAGAATTCAGTTTCTTTCTTTTGTACTAAATATTTAAATTCTCTCATTTTTGTGTTACATATCATTTTCAAGCTATCGCTGGCAATATGGGATGGTTGAAAACACACAAAGAAATTATTAGCCCATTTATTATATATTTAATGTTTTTGGATAGTGGCTTTATAATTTTATGTACGATCAAATATATGTTCTGTTAATTTATAAATGTACTAGTGAGTAGTAAATCTTTTTTGTTTTTTTCTCTTTTTATTGATGTTTGTTAAGTATATCAAAGGATGCATTTTGAAGTTTCCAAATGTACACAATTTCCCCCTTATATATTCTGGTCAAATTTATCTCCTTTACAACATTTTCCATCTTCTCATATCTTTTTTCCCCTTGTATGTGGATTTACTATTTAATGTTTGTTTGTAGGATAAAGAAAATTATCTCTCTTTATTCTTTAGGAAATATTGGCATTGATTTAGGATGAATTTTCGGTCTTTTACAGATTAGCTAGATTTTCATATGCAATTTGTAAAATAACCTTCAAATCATTTATTAGGAAAAAGAAATAGAATAGAATAGCATTCATGAAAGTTTTTTTTTCCCTCATTTCTCATGTTGTGACAAATTGTGAGCTTAGTATACAAAGAAAATGTTTTGTAAACGATAAGCTGTTTTCCATATTTTTGTTACCTGTTTTACTTGTACAACATATAAGGATCACAGTGTTCTACATCTTGTTACAGATGTATAAAATGCAGAATGTTTGTTCCATAATCACAGTATTGTAAAGTTAGTAGTATCTATAGCTATCATTTTCTCATTTAGTGGATGAAAACATTGAGAGCTGTATATCAGCTATGCTTTGAACCTGTGCAGCAGAACTATCATTTGACATATCTGGGTTGTTGATCATGGAGAACGTTTTTCTTCTTATTTTATGTGCTATGTGAAGATGGCTTCCTATAACTATCTGCCTACTTAATGTATGAGTCAGGGTTATTTTTCATTTTTAAGAAAATATTTCTCTTGTGTATCTTGCTTTTACAACTTAAGTTAATATGTTTTTAATATTATCTGATAAAAACTCCTAATTATTCTAGAAAATGCTCATATATTACCCTTGAGTTATGAAACAAGACAGGAATCCATCATAGTTCGGTATGGTTGGAACACTTTAAGTCACGGGGACATTGAACAGAGATGAGGGCTTCAAGTATGGGTTATTTGGAAAAGATTCCAGGACACCTTCGCATTGTTTTGAAGGATGAATATGTTGACTTAGAAGGCGAGGAAAAAGGAAGAGCCTACTCTAGCAGTAAGTATAGTAGGAACAGTGGAAGATCTCTCTACAAAATATCTCCCAGCATAGGAAATAGGGACATACTCAATGCTAGCATTGCTGGCCTTTGGGATGGAGTAGTGGTGATAAAGTCTGGTTAACTGGCACTTATGAACCTGGCAAAACTCGGAAAGTTGATTGCCAAGGGCACTTTCTGGAGGCTTTGACTCACTGTTTTTCAAAAAGAGGTATTAAGACTGGAGTTCTTGGGGCTAGGAATGTGGCTCAGTGGTAGAGTGCTTGCCTAGCACGCATGGAGCCCTGGGTTCAATTCCTCAGTATCACATAAACAGAAAAAGCCAGAAGTGGTGCTGTGGCTCAAGTGGCAGGTAGAGTGCTACAGCCTTGAAGCTCATGGACAGTGTCCAGATCTTGAGTTCAAGCTCAGGACTGAAAAAAAAAAAATAAGAAAAAAAGAAAAAAAAAGATGAACTCTTTTTATATTTAACACAGAAATACTTGCTGTTAAATACAGGAGTTTTTGACTGGTCTGTGAATAAATAAAAGAATACATTTAAACATAGTGTTAAAATACCCACTGTGTTCAAAGGTATGGGTGGCAGTAGAATTAAATTTATCAATTTCTCTTTTTCTCTTAAGTTGGATCATTATAGTTCTGTATCTCTGTTAGGACTGATTTGTCTTTTATCCTGAAGAAGCACTAAGAGTTTATGTACTATGATCATGTTTGCAACAGTTCTTTCTATTCTCCAAATGGAAAGAACTACCAAGTAGTACTGGACCTACCAAAAGTCCTACCAAATAGGACTGGAAATGCCTAAAGCTCTTATCTTTTGAATTTATAAGTTTTTTATTGTGAAAATAACTGTACAGAGGGGTTACAATTACATGAGCAAGGAAATGACTACATTTCTTATCAAGAATTGTTGCCTCCACCTTTGTTTCCCCTTCCCATCCCTGCCCTCCCATCTTGTCACCCCCCCAAAGTTGTAAAGTTCATATTTCAACATAATGTCTTGTACATTTCATTGTTGCGATAGGCCCACCTGTATCCCTATTTAAACAATTTGTTTTTTCCCTTCCCCTACACAAATTATACCAACATCAAATACAGTGAAAACAGGGATTATATATACCTTAGGGGAGGGACATACAAAGCAACAAAGAAATCATGTAGAATGTATTCTAATTCTGCACCCTCTTCGTTTTTCAAGGCCTACTTGTAATACCATTTATTCCATGAAGACTTTTCTGGTTCATCTAGTGTGACGTTATTTTTTGCCTCTTTGAACCTCTAAAGTACACCATTGATCTTTTTTCTTGATTGGCCTCAAAGAATTGAGAGAAAATAAGTCCTTTGAAAAATTTACTAACCTTTCACAAACTTTTTTTTTTTACTGAGCTTCTGATAGGATAAATATCAAAAGATGCTTGACCTCTGTAATACTTTTCCCTTTATATACATGATAGTATTATTGTATAGTTTCATCTCTGTGGGCCTTATTGTTCAAATTTCATTTGAAGTTTTTTTAACTTTCCTTTTCTGTATCCCTGTAAGGGCAGCCTAACTTAGTGACTCGTGTGTGAGTGAGTGATTGAGAGCAGGAAAGAAGGAACAAAACAGCTTAAGTTTTTCTACAGTGCCAAAATAACCCTTGGGTAGCTCAACATTTTAACATCTTGCAGTCCTGGTTGCTGACCAGTGTTTTTTGGAGCTGTAATACAATGAGAGGGGTCTAGAATCATAAGGCTGGTTGCTTGTCTTAACTCTATCACTAAGGAATCTGGCCTTAGAGAATTCTGTCTCCAGCTTAAAATGTTAACTATCTCCTGTTAAAATTCCACATCTACAAATACAGTTCTTTCTAGTTTAATACTCCAGGATTCTTTGATACATTTTAATCTAATTACTAATATAAAAATCTAATATCAAGAAGGGCACTCAATAGAACTCTGCAGATAAGAATGAATTAATGATATCTTCCTGCATATGCCTTCTAAATGCTTGTATTCCAAGAGTCAAATAGTATTTTCAAGTATACTATAATAGCAGTTTGATATAAAAGGAAAATAGTTACATTGTTTTGTTATAGCTAAATTAGGCTTACAGGTGATGTCCTATCAGGTTGTTAGAGTGTGGTTGTGAATGCAAGTGAATATGGATAACTAAATCTTCTTGCCTTGTGAAATGCATAGAATACAAAATAATATGTATAGCACAACTTTATTTAATTACAGAAAAGCTAATGTGCATTTTATATGTATATGTGTATCCTTTTGTGTTTATATATCCTGAAACATACATTTATATGTATAACCTTTAGCAGGCTTCTATTGGTAGATGTTGTTATCAATAGTTTTTTATGTCCTTATTTGAATTATTTTATGATGAATTAAAAATATTCTTCCTGGAGAACAAAGTCCAGGATAATAGGTACTTAGCTGGAATAGATTGTTTAATTTTTGTTTTTTTTTTTTTTTCAATCCTTTCTTAAATGGTATTGTTTAACTGCAGTTACAAGGTGACTTTGCCTTAGTCAATGTAAATGAATCTCAAAAATTGTAACAAGGTATGTGAGTCGTTTATTTTATTTTTAAACAATCATGATTTAGAAATGACCTTCACTTTCCAAAGCAAAAGAAATTTTTATCAGGTATATTGCATACACAAAGTCCCATTAATTCAGTAAACTCTATTCAGAAAGCAATATATTTGATAGTTAATTATTCCAAATGGTGCCTGTGATCAGAAGGGACACCCATTTGTAGTGAAGAAAATCTGTGTAACAGTTATCCTTAAGAATGTTTGCTCAAGTGTGAGGATGGAAGTAATTGATGAAGTGCAAAGTTCCATATATCTTCCTCACACTTTGAATAAGTGACTTGAAAAGCTGAGAAAGCATTGTGAATAATATGCCAGTAACTTAACAAAAAGGTCTAAGTAGAGGAGAAGATTTTTAAGCTTGATTATTCCAGCTAAAGTACTATGTAGGTCAATGGAAATGCATGCCTCATGCGTTACTTTCTCATTAGATATTTATTTGCATGCACAAATTTGGAAGAAATAGTTTTTCTTCCCAGTTCTTTCCACTATTTTCTTCCTTGAAATTTGAACTGTGGTATTCACTGTTGTATAGACATAGTTTTTCCTCAGTAGAGTTGTAAGAGATTTTATATCCAGTATGTATGTATTTCTCAGACTTTGGGAATATCTAATGTGGCACAGCACGTATTTTTGACAGTATTCCCACTGCCCCTTCTAGCACTGGTACCATCCAGTCTACTTATAGACCACGATCCTCTGCACTGCTGTCCTAATGGTCCATGCAAGCACTATTCTTAGTTTTCAACAGCTTGCCTGGTGATTGTAATGAAATAGTTCAGCTAGAAACCTGGCATCAGTACACTGAGGCTTAGTCTCTCTTTGTCTTCTGTCACTTCCTACATGCCTCTTTGCACAGCCCATTTCAGTCGGTGAAGAGAGGGACATACCCTATAGAGTAGAGGTGCATCTGCTTTTCAGTTTTACCCCTTAGATATCAAGTTCTCCCTCAGCCCAGGCAGGCTTTTCTACCCTTTCCATGCTGTTACTATCATTTCCTCATACGGAGCATTCTTTCCATTCTCTACTATTTAACAAAACATTGTTCTGTGGTTTATATAGTTATTAAAAAAATAATGCAGTCACATAGGAATTTTTTCTCCTATAAAAGAAGTAGCTCTCATAATTGAACTACATAATTTTCAAAATTACTGACTCACGATATTTATTGAGAAATGGAATTTTCTTCTTAGTGCTGAGGAATGATCCCCTTGTTTTAAAGTTGTAGTCTCTTCTTCCCAGAGTAAATGTATATCCTCAAACCTGGGAAAGCAAGGCTATGGAAAAATTTCAGGATAGGAAAACAAAATTCCTCCCCTCTTATCATTTCCAGTTAGTGGCAGTTGTTATCTGGCTCTACTTTCTCCCAGGGAAAAAGGAGTCTTAGTCATTTTTGCTGTTAATTCCATTCAGATCTTGGGTCAGCATATTTGTGTCTGTTGGGCTAGGTGTGCTCTCACTGTCAGAAATGAATAACACACGAATAGAAGCCAGAGTCCTCAAGTCCACTCACTAGACTCTTCATTATTATTATTTTTTTTTAAGTAGATGATTTTCCATTGTCCATTTTCAGTTGGCGAAAAATTGGATTTGAAGCATTCAGAAATTCAAGCAGGCCTATGAAATATAAATTTGATATTTTTTCAACATGAAATACAAGGCATTAAATATGTGAACATGATTTACTTAAACAAGAATTAAAAAATTTGACAAGTTCCAGACAATTACAATAAATAGGTGTTGCTGTGTGTTAATTATGGTGTTCTGTTTAATATTTTGTTTCATGCTCTCCTTTGTTGCATTGGTATATGCTTTCGAACGTTGGTGTTCAGCATTTGACAGTTTTATGAAGCATTTTAACTTGAGATAGTTTTTAATTAGTTAAGTTTTGAGTTTACATTTAGGGTTATTTCAGTTGCTGGAAATATTCTTCTCCAGTAGGCTGTTAATGCTCCTCTGCCCAAGTGTCAAGTGGCCAAACATAATTAATCGAATTTGAAGTAAGATTTTGAAAAAGATTTAGGCCACTGCATTCCTATTAGTGAAAAGTCTTTCCCCTTTCCCTTTCATAGAATGGTTCTAAATACTTCTTTTTTTCTTTTCAATAGCAGATTTGGATGGTATGTTGAACTAAAGTGTTTTTGGGAAGCAGGTGGATGACAATGGGAACACTGTGATTTTTATTTTTAAAAAAATCTGTATTTTAAATATGAACATTGGGAAGGAGGCCAAAGTATTGCTTTTCATGTATTCTTAGAAGCTTTTGTTGAAGCTTTATTATTATTATTATTATCACTGTTAATAATAATATTCATGGAAGGATTTCTAGATCCTATCTTAATCCATCTCCAAAGAGATTGCTAGGTAAGCTAAGTTATATAAAGACTAATAACAGAAAGAGATATAATTCCTTTTTATTGTTAACTTGGCTTTTGTCTGAATGTGCCAAATATATCTTTTTTGTCTCCTAGTTGTTGGTAAATGGTTTGAGATTAAGGCCAAATGCTATCCCTATCCATGTGCCAGCTGTCTACATGGAGTTGAAGAGGGCCAGTTTCTGTACAGGGAAATGAATGCCAAGATTTGTTAGCTCCAAAAACCTTTTGGAAAAGTAAATAAACTATGACAGACTATACTACTGTGTCTGACCTTTTAAAATGGAGGGGAATGAAGAAAGTAGAAGGAGAAAGCAAGCTACCTTTTATAGAAAAGGCACAATTGAGTTATTAACACAGGATACTATATTTTAAATATTGCAGTGTTAGACATTCTAGAGGATGGGAAGTGATGATGTTCTTGAAACACTGAATTGCCTTCAGGCAGTTTGGATATTTAACACCAGGTGAAGGACAGAAGGGGGGTGTACTATGTTGTCCTTGAACAGATCTTGGAAAAGATTCCTCTTTGGTCTGATTTGAGAATTTTTTTTACTAATTTAAGTTCATTGTCAAAGTGATGTACAGAGGGGTTAGAATTACATAAAGATGAAGTGTACATTTCTTTTTGGACAATGTCACCACGTCCCTCATTCTCTCCTGAGTTTTTTCCTCCCATCCCCACCCACACATTGTGTAGTTCATTTTCAATGTATTGCCCAGTGAGTACCATTGTTGCATTTGTTGACCCTTTGTCCCACCATTTTTGTGCCTCCCCTTACACTTCTAAAGACATATAAATGAACAAACATAACTAAAAGAACAGAAAATAAAAATAGCTAAAAAGAAAAACCACTTGTCTCCATTTCCTGGGAATTTAATGTTCACTTAGATTTTTATCTATTTTTTCACTCATTTCATTCAGTCAATCAGTTTTCCATTGGTACTCAGGTTTGAATTCAGGGCTTCACACTCAATTGAATTACTTGTTTGACTAGTTTTCTACCATTTGAGCCATGAGTCCAGCCTGGCTTTCTGATGGTAATTGGGGATTGATTCTCGCAGATTTTTCTTAGGGCTGAGTTTGAATCACACTATTCCCAATTTCAACCTCATGAACATTTAGGATTACAGAGATGAGCCACCAGCATCTAGTTGCTTGAACTCTGGGCCTAGACACTGTCCCTCAGCTCTTCAGCTCAAGCCCACTTCAGTTTTCTGGTGGTTTTTATTGGAGACAACAGTCTCACAGACTTTCCTGCTGGGGCTGGCTTTGAACTGCGATACTCAGATCTCAGCCTTCTGACTAGATAGGATTACAGGCCCCCAATGCCTCACAACTGACAGAAAAATAGAAACAAAGTAAACATAATTCATATTGTAAATATTGTGACCAAATACATAAATTAGTTTTAATTATACAATTGTTTTGTGGCATTATGTACATTCATTCTTCATCTCTAGAACCTTTCATTTTCCTCAATTCACCCTCTACCCATTTTCTCTCCCATCTGAATATCATGATTTAAAATATTATTTACCTTGTCACAGTATAATGTGAATTCTGCTGCTACTTCCATAACCTTTGGCCTAGAGTGGGGTGGCCTACATGTGACATTGGTATCTTATATGGGTAAGTAGGGTTAGATTGAAACATGAACTTTTTCTGGAAGATAAGATAACATAGATGTTCAAGCAATAAAAGCCCAGGCAGCCTTTGTTATTAGATTCTCCCCACTGCCCCTCTCCCCCAAATTTGAGTATTTGTGAGAACAGAAATTAGTTAGAGTCATTGATTCTAGAAAGCAGATCTGGCAAATAATGAATCTCTAGTTAGCTAGGTTAATTGATGCTGGAATGAGTCAAAACACTACCTGGAACCATCACAGGACACGAAGAAGTAAAAATTCAGTAACTGAGAAATTGGGGAAATGCTATCAGAGAAAAGAACACAATCAGAGGTTCAGAATAATGACTTATCAGACAGGCTGGTAATGTTTGTATGGAATAGAGCACACTCTCTCTCCCTCTCTCTGTATAGACATGCGTATATATTCAGTCAATATGTATTATTCATTTAACCCTCTTATCTTGACTTCTCTGCAGATACACAGCTTGTAAATTTGGAATGTGTGAACTTGAAATGTGCTAATATGTGAATTTAACTTGAACTTTTGTTTTTCTGTTACAAATCTTTGGTTATAAGGTTGTATTTATACAGACAGTGATCTCAAGAATTTTTTTTTGTTTTTTTAAATCAACAAAGTTGCTGCAGTTTGTGATTTAGGATATCTAAAGACATAAAGAAGGCTTTTTATAAAGTATTTTGATTTAATTATTACATCTATAAGCAATCATCAGACAGGGGAAGTCAAATTATTTGGACCAAGTTTGAAAAATTCTTTTCATATTGGGGTGTCCATTTTATTTTTATGGACTATGTTTTCCATACCTTAATGATCCTCCTTGTACATGTACCACTTGCTAAAAAAATTATATGTAACTTTTTGGTGTTTATTAAGTCCTGAAATCGTTCTTGCAATTCAGTAGGGCTTGACTTGTAACAAAAGACTTTCAATACTGTTTTGTGACATTAACTACAAAGAAGAATGCCACCTAAAAGGAAGTAGGCATTTATTTCGCTACACTTCTGATGACTGCTTTGAAATAATCTGTTCTACAAAATTTTATTTAGTACTTCAGCCACTCATCCTAAATATTATATAATTCCTATCCTTGAATTGTCAAGACTTTTTTTTTCCAGTAAAATACTCTGATTAATTATAGCAGTCATATATTAATATTTGAACAGAAATACAGTCTGATATGCTTCTCTGCTGATTATTTTCTATGTAGTTGGGTACCTAGCCATTTATTTATGTGCCTAAAAATATTAAAACCAGACTTGACAGATCAGATATGACTAAAGCTATTTATACAATTAGGTTTTTCAATACCAAAGCATTTATGTTGATATTTTACCAACCTAAAAATGAATTTTATTCACAGTTTTTCCCCTTACACTTTTTCCTGTGCATTCAACATACTCTGTGTCTGAGATGTCTGAATCTTGTATGATAGCATGGTATTTTATGACAATTTTCAAATACTGTTAACTTTCAGAAATGTATAATCCTTCCTCTGTCATGTATTAGTTCTCAAATTCTGTCCCTTAACATTACAATCACTCCATTCACTGTATAATAGGATGACTAAACCCTGTCCAAAGTTACTGTCATTTGTGAAATAGCTTGGGTGAATCCTTAACTTTCACTTTTGAAGTCAATATTTATTCCCCTAAAACTTGGACTCCTGTTCAAGAGGCCAAGCACTTCTCTTCTCTCTTTTAGAACTTCCCAGTCACTCACCCAGAAACAGAAACAGCAAAGGAAATTGGATCAAGTGTAAATGCAAAGTGTGCTGGTTGTAGAATGCTTTCTTCCTATGGATTCCCTGGCTCTGAGGCAGTTTTAGTTCTGTGTATTAGTGGCCAATGACCTAGTCTCAGATGTGGTCAGAGCTGAGCTCTCTCTAATCTTCTGCAAGCAACTTAAATTCTCTGGGTCTAGGTTTTCTCATCCATAGTAATTCTGTATTGAAGGACTACTTTCCTTCTAAGGTTTATAAATGTTTGATGTTCTTTGTTAGTCTCTTAGAATCTAAATATGTTCGACCTTCTATTTTACTTCCTAAATAACGAACTTATTCTTTCTTAGTAGTTGAATTTATTGGCTTCACGTGAATGGTTGGTTATTTGATTAGATAGTATATTTGTTATCCTCTCAAGGGTACTATAACAATGTAATTAACCAATGGTAACTTATTATAAATGCTAATAAGTAAAATTTTATAACATTGGTATTGGAATACAAGGAAAAGTTTAAATACTTTGAATATAAAAAGGTAGTAAGATACATTTAAAGAGTAATTAATAATATTTGCTTATTTAAAGTAACTTGTATTAAAAAAAGAAAAAACAGTCTTTTATTAGATTTTTGTGCCTACTAACAGCCTTCTCATTTATAGCAGCCTATTCTAGGTTTTTTAAAAAAATGTAAAATAATGCATGATGAAATTTACATGAACTCTAATTCCTCATAAAAGGTCACATTTTAAATCGATCTGATTAGAACATAATGAAAAATGAGCTGGGATAAGATGTATAGCCATGAACCATGGAACTTTAATTTTTTAATGGAAAATATAGTATGAAAGGAAATATCTTGAAAGGGATTCTCTATGTAATTTTGCTATTATTTGGAAACTTTGAAAACAGAAAAAGAATAAAGCAAAAACATAATTAAAGAAGACTTTTTCAGTTCATGGCTCTCGGCAGCATAGAAAGTTTTGTCATCTTTGACTTCATTCTGACATAAAGCCCTTATAAAATGTGGCATATGCTGTGTTAGGGATCAGAACCATTTTTGAACATTATTAATCTTCTCATGGAAAAATTGAGCCTTACACAGCATCTCTAGGATGTAAGATTAAACACAGACCTCTAATGACAAAAGAGCCAGATCAACATGTACAGATAGAACTAATAGTCTGACTTTATGATGCAGTTTCTTGTTATATGTGAGAAAATCTAGTCTTGCTGTGAGAATGTCTTGTATTAGAGAGGAGCTCTACCATTGAAGGGCATTGAGGCTGAAGTATGCTTCACCACTGGCTGCCGAGTTTGTGCTTATGCACAATAATTCTGTTTCTTCTTTGTCATTGTGCAGAGAAGATTACACAAAGTTAATGAGCTTCTCCTTTTAGTCTCACAATTTCCATTAGGGAACAATTGTCCTATGTAAGAGATAATTAAACCTAAGCCATAGTTGGTTTTTACTGTTGCTGTGCTAGTCCATTTTTCCATTGATATAACAAAAACGTGTGAAGTAGATAATTTATACAGAAACAAGATTTATATACTTAAAAGTTCTTGTGATTCATATGTGGATTCTGGTTGTGAGCATGTGTGAGAGGGAGGGATCACATGGCAAGACTAGAAGCCAGAGAGGCCATTCGGGCCAGCATTAACCAGGGCTCTGTAAGAACTATCTTATTCTACTCTCAGAGCAGCACCTCCATCAATCTCACATATTCCCTTTAGGCATCATCTCTTAAAAGTCCAGCAGACTGGATCACATTTCTAGCAAAGGACTTTTGGAGAGTTCACTCAGACCATGTACCAATATAATAGCTGCAGTTATTCTGATACTTCCTTGTTAATGGCTTTTGCATATACATTTGTTCTAATTTTTCACTGACTTGTGTCAATTCCTTATCTGGCTGAATATTTACCTTGCATCCCTCAAGATTAAAGAGCTGACTAATTTAGCTAATTTGACTCATTATCTGATATCAGCAAAGACATATTTGTGTTTTGATTCCTGTTATTTTCTAAGAATGCTCTGGTCTTCCCATCCACGTCTATTCTCACTCTTTATGTTCTACTCTTGGGCGGTACTGTAGTAGAAAGGTGAAGGAAACCATAAATCTGTTGCATTGAATATGGTGAGACATTAAAGTCAGCAAGAGGGTATCTTGTCGTCAGGTTTTCTGAAAAAGACAGACATTGCTTAACCAGTAAGAAGTATACTTCAGTCTAATTCAGGTGATATTCATCCTTTTATTGGTTTAATTTGTTACTTAAAATTATTTATAATAGGAAACTTTTTTCATTGTGAGAATGATAGCATTTTAATGTTGAGTAATGCAAGGTTTATGTAAGAATCTGTAACAAAGTGGTCAGTGCAGTGTTATTTAAAATTTAAGGTTACTTGTGTTACTTTCTCTTCAGATAGAAAATATTTCACAATGTGAGAGAATATTGATGACTCTAGACATTACTCTGTCCTTTTCTTGGTAACAAAGAAAATATAATGCCTTCTAAAAAATAGAGGACTGTCATTTGGTCACATTAAAGAAAGGAATCATACTAAGATTCTAATTAGTGCTTGGCTGAAAATTTCAATCAATATAACATTTCAGAGTGAAAGTTTGTGAAATATATGTGTTATAATTTGGCACCTGGGTAACCTTGACCGTCAATGGGATAATTATTTGGGCTGATACCCATCCTTCTATTCTACTTTTTTTGCCCTTCATATGCTAAGATGCTTCTTTTATACGTGAATTTCCCACGTGAATATGGAATTTCAGCTTAAACTGAACATGTTTAAAACTGGACTAGCTTAACCTGTTCTTCTTTGGTTGGCAAATTAAATGAAAAACTCCCCTGTCATCTACCTGGTTGTTTAAGCCTACACATTTCCTTCTCTGTCCTTTACTTGGTGGATTTGTACATGTGCACACCGATGTTGACTATATATATGTGTGTATATATATATATATATATATACGCACATACATAAGCATATACGTATATATGCTATATATAAATATCATTTGTTTGGCTATAAGTATCTCTATACAAAGTTTCTGCCTATACAGGTCAGAATCCTTACCTCTTTCCATTTTCATTAGTATGTATTGATTTTGCAGAATAATTGTTTTTATTGTGATATTTTTTATATTCATAAGACTTACTTTGATCATATCATCTCTCATTTCCCTCTCAGCACCCCTATCCCCCTTTGATCTTGTTCTTTTGAAATAGTACCTTTTCTCCTCTTACAACAACTTTTCTTTCCCCTATAGAGTTCGCATATATCCTGAGGATACTAACACAATAAAAAACACACACATGAGTTGTTTATGAGGGAAATTGTGTTTATTGAAGAATTATAGAAGCAGGCCGTGGTCTTGATCAGAAATTCATTGTCAAGATAACTGAATTGCCTTGCAATTCAAATAAAATTCCAATAGTTTCTTATGCTGTTGTTGGTGTAAAACAGATTTTTAAATGTATGAAGCACCAATTATTAAAATATAAATCTATAGGATTTAACATGGATGGATAGTTGCCTAAGTGTAACTACTAAAATAAATGAAGTTGAATTAGTTGCTCAAAGGAAAAAAAAAAAGGATTAATATATTTAAATATTAAGTATGAGATAAAAATATCATTTAAAATTCAGTATTATGGTTGGTCATACACAAATTATATAATTTTTATTTTTAATTCATACTCTGTACTAAGATATGAAATAAAACATGCTTCTTTCTGTCTTAAAATAATAGAATTATAATGAACTGTATTATATGTAGTACCAAATTATATACTATATTATCTATCTATCTATCTATCTATCTATCTATCTATCTATCTATCTATCTATCTATCTATCTATCTATCTACATACATCCACACACAATTATTACAACTAGTTATGCCTCTTCTTGCTTACTGACATTCTAATTTTACAAGATAACTGAAGTTCAGAACATTGTCCATGGTCCAAAATGAGAGGAAAGATGACACAGTACCTCATTAGGAATAACTGTTAAATATGGTTATCATACACTGCACTGCCATTACAGATCTTATAGATTGTTGCTAGCACAGTTGTTGTATACTTTATCAAAACAAAGTTGTTAAATTTATTCATTGATTTCTTAGAACAATCAGGTAAAGGGAGCTGTGTATAAAATTTGACTGAAATAAAAGTTACATTCATTTGATTCTTGGTATTTCGTAGGATTTCCACTTTTAAATGAACATCTTACCAAACAGTAGCAATGTGGTTGTTTATGTTTAACATTCTCAGGGCTAACTTTTCAAACTAGCGAAGTGTAGGCACACAAATTATTATTGTATTCCGTATACTGTTCACAAAAGTAACTGTACTTATACCAGTTCTATCAGGTATGTTTCCATGATGATCCACAGTTTTATTTTTCCTTTTCCTGTTAGATCTTCAGATATTTACTTTCCATAGTTTTTCTAGATTAAGAATCAGCAGTGCTCATCTGCAACAATTTTGGTCTTGGGATATGTGGTTTTTTTTTTTTTTTTTTTTAATAATTGTGACTTATAAGATACGTGTGTGTGTGTGTGTGTGTGTGTGTATGTGTATTTAGGATTTTGATTTTTTGGAGAATTCACTTTCTGCTCTTTTGCATTTGATGTCATATATCTCATAACATTTCTATCATTTCTTTTATAGAGAGAAGAGATGAAGAAGATTTTGAGGAAAAGAAAATTATTAAAAAAAGAATCAAAGAACTTAAATTTCTGGATTCTAAAATTGCCCAAAACCTTTGTAAGTATCACATTCAGTGCAATTAAATTATCCAAAACATATGCTGGCTGGTATTTTATTTAAATTGTTTCATTTTATGACTTGTTTTCATTTTGTTATTTTAATTTCATTGTTTAAATAATAGATGTAAAGATAAATATTTTCTTGCAATTGTGAAATTAAAGGATTAAAAATTATTAAATTATAAAATTAATTTACATTTTAAATTGATTGCTTCAAATTAGAATAAATAAAGGATATGGGGTAAATTCTACCTTACATAAATGAAAAGAGAGCTACTTTCTTTTAATGTATATAAGTAAAGACCAGGAATTCAGGCAATGACATTGTATTTTTTTAATGATAATGTATTTTTTTTAATAACTATGAGTCTCTATTATTTACAATTCTTGATCATGCTTGAAAGCATTAGAATACTAATGGAAATAAGGATGATGAATACAATGAATTCCATTATCCCATCAGAGCAGTTCAAAGCCATTCCTCAGAAGTACTGACTGGAAATATTTTAGATGTAATTACTGTTATAGGAGCTAAATGCTTAGTGTTAAACTGTCTTCCTGACTTTACTATTGTGTGAGAAGAAGACAAATAATTTTGTTCCCAACTCATTTCTAAATTAATCTCAAATGCATCAAATATAAAGATAGTTCTTGTAGCTGAGATGTCAACACACACACGCACGCATACACACACACACCACACACACACACACACACACACACACACATGCACACACTTGCACAGATACTCACTCCTTTCTGAGGATGCAAGAAGTTATAATGTGGAGAATCTAGTAAATCTGGTTTGTCTGTTTCTCACTTTTTACGTGTCTTACCTGGGCTTTTAGCAGATCTTAGAACAAAATTGTACTCTAGGAATTCATAATACACTTTTTTGTGGCCGTACCCCCTATGATATTGTTGGATGAGTTCCTTATATGATAGTCTGGAGACATTAATTTTATTTGCCAGAATTCACTTGTGTTCTGGGTACAAACTGATAACACCTCCTTGCCTCTCTCAAATTAGGTATGTGAGTTGAGGAGGTTTTGGAGTGTAAACATTTACTCAATACTGTGAGAAGCTCCATTGGTCTCTTTCCATTCACATGTAATGTTGCAGTCAGTGTGATGTCCATCCTTGTGATGAGGGGGATATATGTATATCATATGTCATGTATGATATATATTACATATATAACACTATCTCTGATGTGGAATGAACATACTTTCTCAATTTCTGAGTAACTGTGTTTGTGTATTTGTTAGAACATTAATATATGCAGAGTTTTTCACATATTCATCATCATTCTTCCATGCTGCAGTATTATCTCAATTCAGTGCACTGTATTGTTAATTTAGATCTGAATAAAATCTGTATGCTGTGATATAAAGTAGCTGATTTTAATTTGAAAAATATCAATAGTCTATAAAAATTGCTAATCTTGGCTCTAAATAATCTTGTTAATTTTCCTATGAAATATTTTAAATAACATAATGGTATAGCTATTATAACTTAGTTAAAATATCTGTTTATCAGTTGAATAATGAACTTGTTGCACACAGTTATTTACAACATAATAAATTAGGCACAAGTGTCACTTGAACACATTATCATTGAGAAGGATCATCTTCATATTATTTGCTTCACAATAGAGGATTTATATCCCTGTCATTCAATTTAGAAGCATATTTTAAAAGTTCAAAATCAAAAGACCCAGAATATATAACATGCCATATTATGATGTGCTATTTCTGCTCTCTCAGATTGTAGCAGAATTGTTATTTTTTTGTTGTTGTTGTTGGTTGTGGGGCCTGAACTCTGGGCCTGGGCGCTGTCCCTCAGCTCTTCAGCGCAAGACTAGCACTCTACTAGTTGAGCCACAGTACCATTTCGCTTATGTGTTGCTAAGGAATTGAGCCCAGGGCCTCATGCATGCAAGGCAAGCACTCTACCACTGAGCCACCTTCCCAGCCCCATGATAGAAGCTTTATAAAGCTGGAGCATCTTACTATGTTTACTGTAATCATCGTTGGAGTCTCAGCTGGTTTTTATATATAAAATTTAGGGTCTGTATACTGAATTCTGAGAAGAATCTTGTTGAGATAGTACCAACAGTTTCTGAATGAGACAAATCGGAGTAATGCTGTAGACTTTAGTAGAATATTGACACGAAAATGTAGAAATTCATTTCCAAATTTTATTGAAGAGAAAAAGATAGATCTGCACTGTGGTGATTGTTCTTCAGTACTGTATTTTGTAGAATTTTGAGGAAAGGATTCAAAGATGCCTCATCATACTTTTCTTACTAAAAGGCAGCTCAGGTTTTTGGAGTTCAAGAGGGCTATTACAAAGATACTGGCTTCATTTTTAACCATATAACTCCAGAATCAAGAAAAGTCTTGTGAGTTTTACAGGATATAAAGGTTTAAATATTTATAAATTCTTGTAACAAAAACAAGCAGGAATGGTTCCCAAGTCTTGACATTTTATATTCTTGAACTGAAACCAGAACTTTCTAGTAGGATCTATATAATCACACTTTGAAAGATAAGATATATAATTGTTTAAAAAGTTAATGAGCTCTTTGGAAGCTTTAACTGAATAATATAGAAGATTCCCTGTAACTTTTGTGTATTTCAAATTAGTGTGTACCTGTTTTCTGAGCTGTCTTAGTAAGTCATTCTAAGCTCTTCTGTACCTTTTCCCCATAGCTATCAGAATGTTGGATATTAACTTTCCAAACGTGAATTAGTTCATAAATTAGATTTAGCTTTATAAATATGCATGTTTGATATATATGGTATTTTAAATAGAATACTTGAAATGCCGAACAAATAACAAACATAGAAGAAAGTAAAAGAATTAGTTATCTCTATATGAAAGGTGATAAAGCTCTTACTACCATTTTTTTAATCTTTTCTGTTTTTGATGTTTTATATTAGTATTTATGTTTTTCTTTATATGTTTATTTGCTTACATGGCTGAGATCATGCTGTTTATTTTTATCTGCAACAAGTGGATCCTCATTATCACCCTTATTTCTGAGTTCAGTTTTTCCAAGACTATTCTCAGGCTTAATAATTCATTAAAAAATACTTAAGGAATTCACTGAAGTAGTGTTAATTTGGTTATGAATCTTTTCAGTAACATTGTCTAGAGTTCTTCCTGGGACTTTATTGTGGCTTTACTTCCTTTTGAGTGACCTCAATTTCAGAGGTAGAACTAATAACTCTGTGACTCAGAGTCCACATTTTAAATCAGTTTTGTTAGTATGGGACTATGTGATGTGGTCCAATATCCTTGGGTGACAGGTTGTTCCAAGCATTTCTAGAATCTCACAGGTACAGAGTACAAGGGCATACTTCACTAGCATATGGTTAGTACTCTAACTAACAGTATTCTTTCCATGTGTTTTCATGTTGTTTTGTTGCATATCATACATATGAGCAATTTATCAAATGCATGTTGCTGTTTAATAAGAAATAGTCATAGATTACAAAAACATTTCCTCTACTTTCAGAGCTTATTTATGCTGTCTCCAATTTTATTTCTCACTGTAAATAGGAACCTTATCCTGAATGTTTGACTAAACATTTTTTTTTAATGTTTTAGCTGCCATTTGCATGAGTTTGACATTGACTTGTTTGGAATTTTATATAAGTCTATTCAAACTATATTAATACATTTAGCTGTATTTCATTGCAAGTTTAATGACATATTTTTTCATTCAATTCTTGGATGGCCCTCATGCTAATTCTTGTCCACTTCCCGTTTTTTAAAAGTTGTTTATGGACATTGCCAAGCCATTTGTTTGCCTATTGTCCATGGCTGTTTTTGTGCTAGAGTAGGTTGGTAGTTGTAACAGACTTTATGGCAAGCCAGTTACTCCTCAGCAACAACGCTTGAATATTTCTGTGTTATAGCTCACCAGTGCTTGGTATTTTACAAGGCTCCAGCTCAGTGTTTTCATTGATTATATTTGGCATTCATTGAGCCTTCCTAATCTGATGATTTGTGTCTTTGTGTAATTCATAAAAAAATCTGTTTCACTTCTTTTCCAGTATTATTTTATTTGTGGTTTATTTTGAACCTTTTATTGGGCCGTTTCAGATAATCCGTGTCATATTCTGTCTCTTGGACTAGTACTTTTTATCAATTTGTTTTATATATTTTTGATGGCTTAACTTTTGTTTAGATTTATGCTTTTTAATTCCAAAAATATTTGTTATTAGATTTTCATCTTATATTTCATCTTGCTTATGGAATATTCATCTTCTTTTCATTATGGGATATCAGTATATTTCATACTTGGTAGCACACACTTCCATTATAACTGACTTTATGTTAAAAAATGTGAATGAAACTGGTGGAGAACACAGAGGCACCCTTCTTCATCTGTAGTTGATATATACTGCCCTCAATGATGAGAAACAAAGTCCAAGAAAGGAGCAGTTTATGTCTTCTGAGGTTTTGAAAAAATAGTATTTATAGGTGCAACTACCTGGATTGTAAATGACAGAGAACTCCAGACGGAAAAAAACAAAACAAAACAGAAGTTGTTACTGATGTCTATGGTCAAGAAACAACATTTGATAAAGTAAATAATATATGAATAAGAACAACAACAATAAGAATCACATGAAACCAGTGTTAGAATAGGAATCGAGGAAAGAATTTCTATTTAATGATGTGAAATTACCATGATATATCTCAAGAGTTCTTGGAAAGAACCTTATAAGACTAGATACTTAAGTATCAAGTAAAGTGTAAATGATGTGTGGAATTCCTAGTATTATTCTATATGTTTTGTTTGGTTCATGAATATTTTCTTCCTAAAATGAAATATTTTAAGATTTTGTGACATGCAAAGACTACTACTTGCAGCATATTGTCTTCAATACTTTTGAATAGTGAAATGCTACTATTACTTGTAAAGAGTTAATGTATTATTTAGCAGTTTTCTTAAATGGTTTCTTGTGAACTATTTAGTAGCACTAGAAGATCTTATACAAGCCAAGATATCATACAAGATATTATATACATATACTAGGATTTGTCATTCTTTTCAATACAACTTGATGTTTTCATAGCATAGTCATAGACTGTAGTTGTTCTAAATCACATGAAAATTAATATCATTCCTCTGGTAGGCAAATAACTAAGAACTTAGAAATAAATTTGGCAACTGCATAATAGTACAGGATAATTGTATAAACATTGGTTCTAAAACTGGGGAAGAGAATACAATGTGCTAATGAAAGTTGTTTTTCAACAACCATATTAAATGTATGCATTTTTCGATTGTATATATTTATTTTTTAGCTTATACACAGAACATCTCAAATTTCTTTATCACCTAATTTATTATGGACCTATTTCCTCTCTATCTCTTTTAGCAATCTTCCTGAGTTCTTTCCGGGTGCCATATGAGGAAATCAAAATGATGATACTAGAAGTGGATGAAACACAGTTGGCAGAATCTATGATCCAGGTAAACAATCAGGCCAAGCTTAAATTTTAATAGTTTATTTCATACTTCTCAATAAATGGAAATATCCAAGTGAAGCAAAATTCTTAACCGAAATCATTCAGCTGGGAAATCATTGCTGCATAATTTCTTTTAGCATAATTTCTGCATTGCTAGGTGATAAAACTGCATCTTCACTGAAAACTACATATAATGCTATCAAAATGATTATATATCAATTATTTTAAATGGCAATCTATGAAAGGCAATCTGTTAAATGTTACATATATGCTTTTGTTTCTGTTTTTCTTTTTTTTTTTTTTTTACAGTTAAGACGAATGATACGCTAATCTAGGAAGTGTTTTTATAACTAATTTAGGGAGTGTTTTTTCTTAGGCTTATAGAGTTCATTATTATTTGGCCTAGAAAATTTAGAGAGCTTTTGTTTCTTTCATTTCCCTTTACTAACACCTTATCCTATTGTCATTGGTGCTCTTTTGAGGGCTAGAAATTATTTATGTTTTATTCTAATTCATTCTGAAGGCCAGAATATTTTTATAAAAACTTTTAACTCACACTGTTTTTTAAAAGAAAAACTAATCTACCAAAGTTACTAAATTTCTCATAAAGAATTGGGAGAATTTATGTCTTGAGAGAATTTAAAGTTGGAGAATCAAAATACAAATCATAAGGTGAGTTAAAACCTTATTTATCGTCCCTTTGTTTTTATAAGGATATGCATACAAAATTATTTTGTGTGCATGGTGTGCACGTGTGTGTGTGCGTGTGTGTGTATGTGTGCGTATGCGTGTGTGTGTGTGTGTATGTGTGTATGTGTGGGCACATAGTACTGTCCCTTAGCTTTTTTGCTTAAGAATGAGGTCTACCACTTTAGCCCAGCTTCCCTTTTCGCTTTTTGGTGGTTAATTTGAGATAAGAGTCTGAGAGACTTTTTTATTGGGCTAGCTTAGAACTTGTGATACTCAGATCTCAGCCTCCAAGTAGTTAGGATTATGGGCATAAGCTGCCTGAACCTGGCTACAAAACAGTTCTTATTAGCAACATGAAGAAAAATGAAAGATTATTTGTGTAAATAATGATTAAAATTATTCTAGGTAACTTAACCAATTAACAAAATGTGTCTATACAAATGATTCCAGGCTTCTCTTTTATCTGGTGCTTGAGGTAGTAATGCATTCTCATTTGTGGTTTCTGCTATGAACCTCTAACCCATCTAATTCAGTAACTCCTCTTTAAGCACTATTTTCCCTGCAGCAACTTTTTTTTTTTAATCCAACTGGATTTGGATTAAAATTGTTGATTGTTTATGTGACTTCTTGCTGGGAGCAGATGCCCAGTCCCTTAAAGAAAATTTTTCTATTCAAAACATGTTTATATTATGATGAGTTTGTTAAATATTTACAAAGTAGCTTTTACTTGATTACATGAATACTTTGGATAATCGTGACTTGTATAGATTGACAAAAAAAGTTCATTTGGTTCAGCTTTATGTAATCTCTTGTGTCTCTATGTCTGTCTGTCTGGCCCCCTCTCTGTCTGTATGTCTGTCTGTCTGTCTCTCTGTGTGTGTGTCTCTCTCTCTTCTGCCCACCCCCCTCCTCTTATACTCTCCTTACTTTCTCCTTCAGTATTGGAATTTGAACACAGAGTATCACTACCCAGGTGGACTTTTTGTGTGATTTATTTTTGAGACAGGATCTTTCCTTATGTCCAGGTCAGCCTGGGTGTAGCGATGATCTTATTTGTTCCGTCCCATGTCACTGAGATGACAGATTGCCATTACACCACCTCACATAGCCATTGTGCTTTCCATGGAGTGTAGGATAGCAGTCACATTCTACCATGCAGATCTCTTGGTAGAGCTGTAGTTGTGTGAACTCTGTTTTTTTTTTTTTTTTGACCAGTGCTGGCTTTCAACCATGATCCTGAAATTTCTGCCTTACTAGTTGCTAGGATAATGTATTACTTCTCTATTTCTCTTATAACAATTCACCACAAACATCATTATATAAATAACAAAAGGTAAGTGTTGGCAAACCTGGATTCCTTTCTATACATTGGGAGGAAGAATCCATATCATTGTCTTTTCTAGCTTCTCTTCTTTTTGTCTTAAATCAGAACCCCACCCCCTCTTTTTTTCTGGTCACATCTCACACAATTGCTCTATTCCCCCCACCTATTAAAGATATTGGTGATTACATTGGACACTTGGGTAATCCAGGATAATCACCTGATTTAATCAGCCTGTAGCAAATGAGATCCCATCTGTAGCTTTAATCCCTTTAGTAGATTCTTGAGAATAGCTACTGGGGCATGCATTATCATTCTGCCCTTTATGTTTTCTAAGTATGAGGCATTGTTCATGATTTTCAATTTTTTTTCATATGTGAGGATTTCCTAGTTCAATAAGAATAAAAATTTTATGATATTTTCACTATTTTAGTGTAAAAGTTTCTTCTTCTAATATTCACATGAAATGATAGTTTGACAGTGTGTAGAAATCGCCTTTTTGGCTGACTGTGTTCATTGCAATATTTTAATTTTAGCATATCTAGTTATTTATTCATATGAAACAGATCAGTAACATGTCATTTTCAGGCCTCCTATGAGAGTCATTCTTTATTTTTAAATTTTTTTGTAAGGGTGATGTGCAGAGGGATTACAGTTACATAAGTCAGGTAGTGAGCACATTTCTTGTCCAAAATTGTTGCCCTTCCCTTGTTTTCTCCCACTTTCCCTTCCCCCAACACCTCTCCCCTCCAAGTAGTAAAGTTCATTTCCAACATAGTGTCTTATAAGTAAGTATCATTATTGCCTTGATTGTTATTCTTCCCCTCCCCAAATCAGATAAACATATATACAAGACACAGGGTACCACAATCAAAAACAATGACAACGGGATAAAACCAAAGGTTGGGGTTTGGGGGAACAAACGAAAAAAGAATTAACTTCATCCAATACGTGAAAAAAACACACTAAAAACTTTCATATCTTGGAGTTCATTTTGATTAGCATTAATTTATATGCTCATACGTACAGAACAATTGTGATCCTCTGCTAGAATTAACTCTGTTAATTATTACAAATGAGGCAAACCATGGAGGGTGTGGTGTTTAAAATATCCTTTTAAAGTAAGTGCTAATAAATATGACTCTGATCCATCAGACTTTTATTAATTTCTTTCACTAATATTTTATAGTACCCACTAATATGCAAAAACATTGTATTTGGCTCTATCAGTTTACCTTGGAATGTGTATTTTGGCAAGAAAGTTGACATTTACATATGTAATTATAATACCTCCCATACACAGCTTTATCAAAATTGGTAGGACATAGAGAATGCTTCCCTACAATGTCCTCTGGGGAGTGTGTGTGTGTGTGTGTGTGTGTGTGTGTGTGTGTGTGTGCGCACGCACACGCGCGTGCGTGTGCGCTCACGTGTGCATGTGATGCTGAGGGTACTTGGAGGGTGAATAAATTATAGTCAAGAACAGAATCATGTATGAATGTAGTGATGGGCAGTTCTTCTGGCAGTAGTAACGCTGAGTGGAGCAGGGGAAAACCACGTGAGCATGCACAAAATCAGGACAATTCACATTGTGTTTCACTTTGAAACATGAAAATAATGGGATATCAAGATAAATTTCTGACAAAAGGTCAAACTATATACATGAGATATGTGAAAAGTTCTATATGTGAACAAAAAAAATCTAAGTATATGTGAACAAAAATATATTTAGAGATCTGATTGGCCTTGGAAAAGACTGTTAAAGAAAGGCAACTATGGATTGATGGCTCACATCTGTAATTGTAATCACTTACATGGCTGAGATCTAGAAGATCACTTGCAAAGCTGGCTGAAAGGCTCCTTTTCTAAAATATCCAACAAAAAAACAAGCTGTCATTGTGACAAAGTCAAGTAGTAGAGCAGCAGCTGACCAAGCACAAGATCCCTAATTTCAGTACTAAAACAATTTTTTTTTTAAAGAATGGTTAAGAGAAGGTATAAATACTCTAGCTCTTTTAGACAGTTCCACTAAGAAAAATTGATTTGTATGGCAAAATCATATGCCGTTGCTGTTTTTATTCTCTTTGCTGGAATTAATGGTTACTATGTTTTCTAGAAGTTATCTTAAGTTGCTGCTGTTTTGTTTTGTTTTGTTTGTTTTGGCCAGTCAACCAAGATTTTGTCCAAAGGTACACAGTGAGTCATTAATTTGTTCTTTGGTCTATTTTTGACCCATAATATCCTCTAACAATATTTTAAGCTAATAATGCTTTTGGGGATATTTCTCTGCCAATAAATATGTTATAGCATGCTGTCAGCTTAATTATAATCTGCACTTGACATTGGCTTTGTGTAAAATCACTGATGTTTTAACTTGGAATTGTAAATACCAACCACTTTGTTTTACTCTTTAATTTTGCTATCAACACACTAACTAGTTATATGACTTATGGTTGGTTAAATTTTTAAACAGAGAATCTATGCTGATTTTTCCCAGGGATTGTTTAATCATGTAAATTCTATCTGGAAAACATATGTATTACCCTGGTATTTTTTGAAGTGATTGTGTTGTTGGTTTAGTGTGCATTTGGAAAGGTTGTACATGCCACAGGAAACCAAACTCCAAAACAAAACAACAACAACATGATTTCTATACCCATTAGTAATTATATTCCTAAGTATCTTTATATGCATTTTATTTGCAAGATGTGTCACCTTGTGTCTATAATTTTTTGAAACTTAACTGTTTTTGTTCTAAAGGTATCTTCAGTTTTTTTTTTAAATTCAAATAGCTCTATCAGCTAAATCTTCTGTGCATTGTCATGAAAATTCCATTGACTTACTTTCTATTATTTCCCTTGCCTTTTGGTAGCAATAAGATCAGTTCTTTTATTCCCCTGAATAAAGCGAGAAAATATGTTTGAGTTTGCCTAAATTTTCTGACATTCAATTCCGTAAGCTGAAATGTAATGGATCACATTTATTCTGGTGAGAAATCTGTTCTGTTGGCATAGGTTAAATTCTTCCTTCTTAATTATCAGCTAATCAAATAAACATTCTGTAATACTTGATTTTCACATTAATAACTTTGGCATAAAAGAGAGGAAAATTGTTTGCTTTGAGGATGCATGGAATGTTCCTTAAAGCTTACTATAAAGAGAAGTAATCTAGAAAAAACCAAAAGGCTAACTTCTGTACTTGTTTCCTTATATAGTTTATCAATTTTTCCAAAAATTGATTGGTACATTTAATGAGAAGACTTTCTCATGGTTTTAATTTTTAGAACTTAATAAAACATCTTCCTGAACAAGAACAATTGAATTCATTGTCTCAGTTCCAGAATGACTTTAACAACTTATGTGAACCTGAGCAGTTTGCTGTTGTGGTAAGTACTGAGTTTCAGTTAATTCTCAGTTACTGGGGAGGTTCTGTACTGTGGAAGCAAGTGAAGGAAAATGGGAAAGTTTTCCGTAGCACTGTTAATTCAATGAAACTTAATGTTCAATGTGCTTTTTGTTAACCTAAAAATATTTGTGAGAAATTATCTAGATTTAATATACTATATTAAAGTTTTGGCCTTAAATGGAACCCCAGGGGCTTTTGAAAAGTGTCTATATAATTCTTTATATTCGTTATTTCATATCATAAAAATAGAAACTGTACTGTTGATGAATAAGATACACTTGTGATTTATTCTCAAACTAAGCATTCCAACATATTATGAGTAGCTTCAATTTCTCATTTTAATCACTCACTTGAGTTTTTCTCATGGTTTTGAGTGTGAAATTAGAACTATGGTCTTTCTTGGCAGTGAGGGTGAAAAATGAATGCATTAAACAAATCTGCACGGAACTTTGATAATCTAGTTCTACCCTCCTGTTTTATGGATTTGGAGTCTAAAGAGGTGAAAAGACTTGTCAGTGGTACATTTTATCTGCATTTCTACTTCAAATTAAGACTTTTAACAAGATTTTTCCCTTGTTTTTTTTTTTTTTTTAATCATTAGATGATTATTTTTAGATTGGTTAAATTAGTCTTATAATACTTTGAAGTAGTGATGTTTAAAATAAAATTATTTACTTTCTCCAATCATCTTCCAATTAAATTGCTCCTCCTACTTGGCCAGGATAAAATTGCCTTTGGTAAGATTTTGAAAATTAAGATTGGCTAGTTTATTGTGTCCTTTTATATTCCATGATTTGCATGTTATAGTGCTTTGTTCTTAAATCTCCTTCTTACATTGTATGGTGGCCCTGATAACCTCCCTTACCTATAAAGTTCAAAGTGCAAACATAGAGCACAAAAAAAAGATGGGGATCTTGTCTGATTCTCATAGTCTTATAATTTTTATTATGAAAATTTCTCATTAAAAAAACCTACAATGACACTTTTTACACCAATTCTCCAGGTAACTTCTTTCCTACCTCCCTAACTCTCTATCTTTCCTTGTTCGCTTTACCTAACAATGCTTTGTCACTTTATCTTTCTACTTGCTGTCAAGTAGAGTATCAATAGAAAGATAAATCAATGTAAAAATAGGGGAACAAAGGAGAAATTTATTACATTTTTTACCACAGGTTCTAGTGTGACTTTTTTCCATTTCTTTTGAATTCTTAGTTAAAATAATATGTAAAATAGAATTTAAATTTTTTCCAATTTGCATTAAATTTGAAACACTTGCAAGGTTATACGAACATGTTTATTTAACAAGTCACTTAATGTGTTGCGTATCGTCACGGAAAAGTTTTAAACCGATTCCTGTGTTCTTGTCATTCTTAAATGATTGAGATTAAAAGATCTTGTAGTTGTAGTTTGTAAAAAACACTTGTTATATCCTCTTTAAAAACTATATATAATTCATAACTAAAAAGCTGGGATTTATGAGTAGTTTAAGACTTCAAAGTTGAAAAGCTGTGAGCTGTGTTCCCAGAATCTTAAGCTTGAGGTTACAGTTTGAACTTGAATATAGAGATGGACCATTTCCATTTCAGGACATACCTTTTCATACCTGACCTTCATTTACATATTGCACAGTAGGCCACAGCTAACTACAAAGGTGAATAAAAAACAATGCTTAGTAATAACAATGTTCGTCATTTACTGATTATGAATGTTCTTGAACATGTTTTAAGTTCAAGTAGGTGTAGAATTAGCAACTAGTGTTAATAAAAAGGGAGATCTTTATATATTTTGTTACTTTATCTTTAAATCATTCCTTGTCTGGCTCCCCAACTTTTCAACTCCTTTCCGTCCATCATACTGTTCTCCCCCATCTCTCCAGAAAGATAGGCCTTTTTAAAGTGCCAAACAATCCCTTGTAATTTAGCAAAAGTATATTGTGCAAAGTGTGTGGAACCATAGGATAGTTTTGCTATTTCAGTTTTGTTACTTGGTTACATTTTACTTTTGCCGACTTATTAAGTAGCATTGTTCCTAGCATATTAACATTGTATTAATAACATAGTTATTAATAGTCTGATGATGTTAAGAGGTTGACTTCATTGCCATGGGTACTTTTATAATATTCCCATAATGTTTTAGTTTTTAGTAATGACCTCCTAAAAATTGTTTGCCTGAATGATGGGCATTTAATTTTAGGTGACCTGAACTTCACCTTCCTATAAGACTTTTATCATGCCTTAAACACCCACATTAAAAAAAAAATAGTCTAGATATAAAGTACTAACTGATTTCTTTCTGAAACAAATCAAAAGGGAGTCACAGTTACCAAACAAAATAAAATTAGAAGACTAAGTTCTAAGTGCTATAGTCCATGATAGGGTTACAACTTGATTTTGCCTTTATTTTTCATCGTGGATACCTGTGCCCTCAGCTCTATTTCAGCTTCAGCTTCTGTAGACTTACTGGGATTTCTTGCATTCTCAGGCTTATGAAAGTTGCTTAAAAACCTAGTTGTTACTTGACAGTGAGTTTAACTTTTTCCTCTTATACGATTAAGGTAAATAATTAACTTGATTGAGACCAATTACAGATCTCTCAGAAAAAAAAATAATGTGTTCTACTTAAGTATACACCCAACCTTGGGATGATGTACTGATTCACTGAAGTTGCTCATAACAAATTTTGATTAGCTACAAGAATATGTAAAACAATACAATAAACAAGATAACAAGTTATCAAGACATGGATGTTACTTTGTATTATCTTTTCTTTGATTGAAAGGAAGTGCTCATGAATAATGCATCAAAAATAGTAGTAACCAATATCAGTTAAAGACCCATTAGAATGTTTGAAAAATAATATAAAGAGTTAGGAAAGTTTTTTTTTTTTGTCTGGGCTTGGGCGATGTCCCTCAGCTCTTCAGCTCAAGGCGAGCGCTCTACCACTTGAGCTACAGCGCCACTTCCGGTTTTCTAGTGGTTTATTGGAGATAGGAGTCTCACGGTCTCTCCTGTCCGGGGTGGCTTTGAACCGCGATCCTCAGATCTCAGCCTCCTGAGTAGCTAGGATTACAGGTGTGAGCCACCAGCGCCCGGCAGGAAAGTTTTTATTTTATTGTGGCTACAACTTTCCAGGGCTCCATGTGCTTCGAGTATGATATATGGATTTATCAGAAATAGCACTTGTAATCTCATCTTGATCTTTTTGCTAACATTAATATAATATCTATTGCTATTTGAAATATATAGACATATATGCATATATTTATATATATATATAAATTACCACTAGATTATATGTCCTTGAAGATTTCTTTCAATCACTAAACCACTTGTTTTCTCCAAATTTCTTCCATTTTCATATCTGCATTTAATTCTCACTTGAATTGGAAAAAAAAAGCTTTAATGCTGATACTATGTTTTTCGAACTCAATTTTAAAGTATGTGTAGTAGATATGGATATTTTTACACTAATAGTATAGTTGTCCAACTGATATTTCTACTTAATCTGAATTCTAAGATACCTTCCCAAATTAATTAGCCCTCAACATTTTTATGAGTAGATATGGGCCCTTTGATTTTGAACCTCTTTCGATGTGTTCTATACACCATAGTGTGTGGTATATTGTGATGTGATGGAACTTATTGCAGTAACTTTTTTCATTAAAAAAATGAAATCAGCCAGGCACCAGTGGCTCACACCTGTAGTCCTAGCTACTCAGGAGGCTGAGATCTGAGGATTGTGTTTCAAAGCCAGCCTGGTCAGGAAAGTCTGTGAGACTCTTATCTCTAATAAACCACCAGAAAACCAGAAATAGCAATGTGGCTCAAGTGGTAGAGTGCTAGCCTTGAGCTAAAGAGCTGAGGGGCAGCCCCCAGGCCCAGAGTTCAAGCCCATGACCAACCAAAAACCAAAACAAAACAAAACATTTTTGATGTTGCTTGAGCTTGATCCCAGTGTGGCACACATGTTAAGCTAGATCACTGAGTTACATTCTTAATTCTAAAATTTTAAGGTTAATTTTATGCTTTAATTTGAAGAAATAAAACAATTTTGGATTAAATTCAACTCAGGGTTTTATACTTGTGAAGTACTCTTTCATTTATACTTTAGTCAAACCTTCAGCCCTTTTGTGGCTGAGTTACTTTTGAGATAAAATCTTGCTTTATGCCCAAGTTGGCCTGAAGTGTGATCTGCCTACTCATGTTTCCCTGTGTCTGTATTGTTTTTTTTTTTTTGGGGGGGGGGAAGGGGGGGTCCGGTCTTGGGGCCTGAACTCTGGGCCTGGGCGCTGTCCCTCAGCTCTTCAGCTCAAGGCTAGCACTCTACCACTTGAGCCACAGTGCCACTTCCGGCTTTTTTCTTTTTGTTTATGTGGTGCTGAGGAATCGAACGCAGGGCCTCATGCATGCAAGGCAAGCACTCTACCACTGAGCCACCTTCCCAGCCCCCTGTGTCTATAGATATATCAGGTATGCATTGTGCTTAGCCATTCTACTCTCCTTACAACTGGTGTAACAGGCCTGTTCCTATTGAGTAAGATAGAGTCACACAAACTTGTATGCCTGGGGTGGTCTCAAACCAAAATCTCTGACTCTGGCTAGTATTAATTTTATTTTTTGATTGACACATAATTGTACATAGTACTGCTGCCCTATGTGATGTTTTGATATGTATGTACAAATTTAAGTAGTAAGCATATTCACTACCCAAAACATTTGTCATTTTTATGTCATTAACATTTGAAATATGGAATTAATATCCAGTAAGATTGATTCAGAGCTTTATAGCTGATTAATATTTTCTACTTACTTTTGTAGCTGATCTTATATTTACATTATTTACATTTGCTTTTGATCTGTTTAGGGGCTTGAACTCAAGGCCTGGACACTGTTCCTGAGCCTTTTTGTGTTCAAGGTTAGCACTCTACCACTTGAGCCACAGTGCTACTTCTGGTTTTTGAGTGGTTAATTGTAAATAATCTCGTGGGAACTTTTCTTCCCCTGGCTGGCTTCAAACTGTGAACCTCAGATCTCAGCCTCCTGTATAGCTAGGATTACAGACATAAACCACCGGCACCCAGCTATTTACATGCTATCTGTTTTCTAGGAGATTTTGATACATGGAAAATAACACATGAAAAAATTTTGAACTAGCTATCATTTAATGCTAAGGCACTAAAGGTTATCGCCAAATAACATTTTAGAATCATCTGGTTGCTGACTCATATTTGTAAAGTTTTGTATTGAGTTGTAATGAGTAAGACAAATTTACGTGCTGTATTTGTTGGTTTAAATTCTGGTAGAGAACACCAAATATTGACTGATACCCTTAATTTGAAATATTCTTCTTAGCTAGACAGTCAAGTTTAAAAAAATCTTATTACAAAATTAGGTTATATTTGTGATGTCTTCCTGTTCTGCTCACCTGTAGCGGCTTCCAACTGAAAAAATGTAAATGTATTTCCTACAAAACAGTCACTAATAAGTCAGATATATCTTCTCTCAGATTTCTTCTTTCCTGTTTCATTCCCCATACCTCTCCATTCCCAGCAAAATATTTCCTGCTTACCAACTGGTTTCCATGGAGTAACACCTGGCTCCAGGTTATTTGAATAACTGCATCTTAATATTTGCCTGGGTCTTTGATCAATAAGCCAGTAGGTAAAGTGACTGTGTTTACAGGAGAATGTTTTTAACTGCATGAGAAATGATTTATGTAAATATTCAATGGGATCAAAAGATTAGCTGAAGATTGGAAGGAGGCCTAAAAATTTGCATTTGAAGCTTGATATACTAGACTGTTCTCTGATTAAAAATTGTAGGTTTTTAAAGTATTTGTCTTCATATCATTTAATTCTGCTAATCTGCCTGTTCTTAAAAGGGAATCATATGTTTATAGGATGATTGAATGGAGCAAACGTCCTATTCCTGTACTGTACTTTGATCTGTTACCATTTGGTGTCACTGTAGGGCAGGGCTTTTAAACTTTGTGCCTTCGAGCCTCTTTTTTTATTATTTTTATTTTTTAAGTGAAAAGAAATGTTTCAGGAAGTTCATGTACATCTCTTTACATTAAAAATTCCCTCTTTAAAAATATACCATAATACTCGTGGAAAATATCCAGAAAAATATATTGAATAAAATGGACTGTCCCTTGCTTTTCACCACCCAACTTTATTTCACAAAAATTGTCATTCCCAACAGTTATACTAGCTTATGTTTAATGGTGTCTGTGAGTTTTTTCATATTGTACTGTTTTTAAATTTTTGAATACCATTTCCTAACTCATACTGTGACCTTTTCTTTGATAATTATGCTCTTAATTTAGGATGATTACGTGCCCTCCACTTAATGTTCTGTTGAAAAATAATCCTGCAAACACCTGTGTGTATGTATTTAGTGGTAATATAATAGGTATGAACATGGCCCAGGTTTTAGTCTTGGATTTGCCTTTCACTCGCTATATGATCATTTTCCCACAAGAGTTCGTTTCTTATTTTCCACCACAAACTTAGTGACTTCAAACAACTTATGCTTCTTATGTTTTTACTCTGGATAGAGATGAAAAGTCTAGAGTGGATTAGCACAGTTACATTCCCATTGAGGGCTCTAAGAGAATGGGGAGTTGTTTCCTGGGCTTTTCCAGCTTCTAGACGCTGCCACCTTCCTGTCTCATTGCCAACATCACTTATGCATCTACTGTTGTCTTTTCAGCTCCTCCTCTGGTCCCCTGCTTCCTTCTAAAAAGATTACTTTGGACTTTCCTAGCTAATTTAAAGTAGCCACTTCCCTTTTTTTAAGAGTGTCACTTCTATCAGGTCTTGACAAGGCAACATACTCAAAAGCATTGAGGATTCAGATGTGAATATCTATGGTGGACTTTTGTTTGCTCACCCTAGGGGCAGTAATGGACCTGCCTTCATTACATTATTCTCTATGTTCAATACATTGACATGATTAATTTGCACAAATCATATTGCTGTTGTAAACTTATAAAATTTGTCTTTATTTTAATTTATTATTTTTTTATTTTATTTTTTGTTTTTTAGGAAATAGTTCAAGACTTTGAAATGTGTTGAGACAGAGTTTTGCTATGAATACAAAGTCTAGTCTGCCATTAAGTCTACCATCCTCTTAGACTTGCATTTCAGTTACAGCTTTTAGCATCCAGTATTCTATTTTTTATTCTTTTCTGGGTATGGTAGGCACAACTAGGATTATTTACTCGGATTTTCATGTTTGCTAGTCAAGTGTTTAAGTCCCAGAGCCCCTTTTGCTGTGTCTAGTTTTTAGATAGATTTTCACATTTGTTTAGATTAGTTAGGACCATAATACTCCTGTTTATTCTTTTTCACTACAGCTGTGATTAGAGGCACATGCTACCAAAGATTGACTTTTTAAATAGAAATATAGCGGTCTTGTAAACTTTTCTTCCTGGCTTGGCCTGGAACTCTGATTCTCCAATTTGCAGCTTCTCAGAAAGCTAAGGTGAGAAGCATAGGGTTGCCGTATCTTGCTATTGATTGGAATAGAGTTTCCTGAACTTTTTGACTGGACTTAACTGAACCATTATCCTCCCAATCTCTAAACTCCTAGTTGGCAACATTCTTGAAATGCTTCTCAAAGGATCCAGAACTTAATGTAAGCCCAGTAGTGTAGGTGAGTTTTCCCTCACCTAGTTTAAGGCTTATTAGTTTAGTGTGCTTTGAATTATTAATTGATTTTTAGCTTAAATTAGTCAGACATTTAATCATTCTATAATTTTTCTTTTGATCTGGTTTCTACCTTCCATCTTACTCAACCACCCAAGTTAAAACAGTGCTAATTGAACTTTTAATTCAACTGATATGTTTTGGATTTAAGTAGTTAAAATCAGCTGTCAGCTGAAAGATATATTTTACCTTATTCTTATTTTTTTCTCTGAAGATCAGATGTTTTCCTAATTCTTTGAACATGTGACACTGTAGAGTCCCATGTTAACAAGAGTCATAAAAGGTTACATTTCTTTTGTCTTTGTATACTTAATAGCTCAAAATAACATATACAAGGTATATCACAGAAAAGATATATATATATATATATATATATATATATAATATGTATCATATATAAGTAATGTATAAGATATCTTTCACAGAGTATTAGAAGGTTTTAATGGTTCTAAGTTTTCACTACTTTCACTACTGGTAGATTGGATTCATTATAAACTTTCCTCATATTAAGTTGAGCTCTCCTTTGATGATTCTGAAGAAGTAGCTTCTAATAGCAACATGTTTTCTCTAGTTATAACAAGGACCTCTGTTTCCTGGAGGAAATAACCTTGAGGTTATTTGGCACTTGTACTATTTACACTATTATCTGTCTGATACTGTGTATGTTAATACCTTGCCTCCTTGATTGTACATCATCAGTTCATCTTTTATTTATTTGATATGTATTTATCGATCATCTGTATGCTAGAAATGTCTTTAGGCTATGATTTTTTTTTCAATGAGCCCATCTCTTAATTCTTATCTTTTAGTTTGGCATAGTGACAAAATGTACATAAATCAAAATGTAATGTATCAGAAAGTAGTATATGCTCTAAAGAAATAGATGAATGAAAGCAGTATAGTGTAACTAGCTTTGACTAGGGTGACTCTGAAGGCCTTCATGAGGAGGTAATTTTTCAACAGAAGCCTGAATGACTTCAGAAAGATACATGTTTATTTTGAACAATCATATATAAGCATTAGAAACCACCAGTAGGTGGTAGGTGATGCCATTAGACAGGCCATAGTGTCAAGCTGCTGGATTTTCTTCTAAGAAAAACTGTTGGTGAGTTTTAACACAAAGGATTCAAATGATCAGATTGATGCTTTAGGATTATTGTTCTGGCAGCAGGGTAAGGAAACAGATTGTGAGGTGGGGAAGATAATTGAAGCCAATGATCAGTTAACATGCTATTTCAGTGATCTCATTATAAGGTGAGAATCTGTGATTCCTTGACAAGGCTCTATGGCATTGTCACTGGTGAGAAGTCCAATTCTTGGGGAGAGGGTTTTTTAAGACCAAATTAGGATGTAAAAGGAATCTAGGATAGCCCTCCAGGTGGTAGTTCATGTATGCAAGTAGAAGAGTTCCCATCTGTAAGAGGCAAAAGAAAGGCTTGCCTAAAGAACAGATTCTGGGAGAAAACAATCACATAGAGGTGTCTATAGACATCCAGGTGGACATACATTGTATTCACTTGGGGTATAACCTGGGAATTCAGAGCAAGAGGTGAAAATTTTGGAGCTAGTAGCATACAGGTGGCCCTTAAATTGCTAAGGGACTGTGTGAGATCTCTAAGGAAGTAAATTCGAAAAGTAGCAACAGGAGGCAGTGAAGGGCAAGGCAAAATATGCATACCTTCCTGTTTTTCTGGGGCTTTTCCCTGGAGAAGGGCTCATCAGCAGCTAAGTTTTGTTTGCTGCTGGTTACCACCTCTCTGAGGAAAAGTGCAATCCCTGATCTAGGGAATTGTGCAAGCTGATTTGATAATATGACACTATTGCAGTTAGTTTCAAAATCGAAGTATGAGTTGGGATGAGAGGGCTATTTGGCTTCCTTAGAGTATGTAGCTCATGAGGGATTTTGGGAAAGAATCTAGTGGTTATGAGACTGTGTGTCTGGAAAGAAAGAAAAAATACTTTTGCCTCTTAGTCCTCTTTCTGCAGTGAAAGAAAGTGGGACAGTTTCTAATCCATCACAATAGTTAAATATATAGCATTTGCATCATGAACTAAAGTGCCAAAATGTACAGGTACACTCTTTGATTGAAACTCTTATTTAGTCAAAGGATTGAGTTCATTTACTTGAAGTCTACATCAAAATAATAATATCAAATCTTGCTATTAAGTGGAAAAGGATCACTCACATACTGCCAATTTGGTTCTTTTCAGAGTGGGAGGATTTGTGGCATTGAGCACTGAATGAATTCTCTGTGAGCTTTTGTTACCCCTGTTCCCTTGAAATTAGTAGAATGTCAGTTGTATGAAATAACTCTACAATTCTTTAATTTATTAGAACTACTAAAAACACAGCATGATCTGAATAGTATGCTATTTCTTTGAGTTGCTAACAGGAGTAAGTTTCTCCAAGAGTTTGAAATTTTAACTCTGACCTATTAAGATCTCCCCTTTTTAGTTACAAAAAATGTATAAAATTTTGTTTTTGTTTTATATCATATGCATGAACAATGGGTAGAAGTATTTGCCATTTTTTAGAAACATCTGTCACAATTTTTCTCAGTGACCTATTTTTAAATTAGGCAGTACAGGCATTTCAAGTCAGGGCTTTGTACTTGATGGGCACTCTTACTACTTGAGACATACACCTAGTTCTTTTTGCTTTATGTTATTTTTTCAGATATGGTCTCATTTTTTCCACCAATGGTCCTTGGAAGTATAATCTACCTGATCTCTACTATGTAGCTGAGATTATAACCCTTGTCACTGCTTCCAGCCTTAACACAGTCTCTTCTTTACATTGCATCTTGCAATTAGTCTCAGCTAATGTTCCATTTGTACCTATATATAGCCCTAAAATGGCTTCCTACTGCAGAGTGGGCTGTAATGCTGTACATAATCTGTACCTACCAGTGTTTCCTCCTTTGCCTGCTATTACTGTGCCCAAGTCATCTTTAATATCATCCCCTGTACTGTTTCTGAGATGTGCCAGATGCATTCTTAGGGTGTGATTGTCAAACATACACATCACATTCTTGTTGTTTCTTCTCTTTGGGCCTTCATCTCTCATGTTCTTTAGTTTATTGAGATCTTCTTTGAATGCCCTATTGGTGGTCCTCTGTTCTGTAGCTCATTGCACTTTTTTCCCCTTGTCTCTGCCATTTTTACTCCTTAGTATTTCTTGTCTTCTTATTAATAAGTGTGTTTAGAAGTTCTGTCCACTTGCCTATCTATTAGTCTACCAATGGGCTCACCATGAAGCCATGAATCATTCTCTCAGATTCACTAATGAAATCATATTATCTTTAATAATATCTGGTATATAATTAGCACCCAGTAAATGTGCAATGAAAGAATTAGTACATTTTCCTGATTCCTTATGATTTATTTTAAATAATAAAAGATTCAAAATATTTAGTTCAATGCTTAGGGAGGCTTGCCTAACAAATCTTTCTACTGTTGAATCTGGCATAAAATAGCCTTGTTTTGGTGTTCTAACTACTTCCAGCCATCCTTTATTGCTTTTCTATTCTGATTAAATAGAGATGGGTTTGAACTATGAATTTTGCATGTATTCTCTATGAGATGAGACAAGTTCTAAGGACCCTTCAGTTTCATTTTCTTTGTTTAAAATATGTATTATGGTTCTGGTACGATTTAGAACAGCAGAGAAATGTAATTTATATATTGTGCTTACTAGTATTTGCTGTTGCTGTAATACTTGCATTTGAAGTTCTTTTCATCTCATCTCTTGTGACTCACTGCTGAACCACTGTGAAAGTGGGTTTGACATATATGATATTTTTGCTCAGGATCAGTCTTGTAGCTTTTCTTGGTAGAAACAAAATAACCAACAGTGGTCTTTCTTTAGAAAGTCAGGAATGGGATCTTCTGTTCCTCCCTTAAGGAGCCTGATAAGGTGAACTGCCTTGTTTGATTACTATTCTTTTTTTTTTTAATTGTAAAGGTGATGTTTAAATTATCATGTCCAAGTACAGTTTTTTGTCTTTTACTATCCATAGGCACAGTCTGTTTATTACAAATGAGGGAACCCATGCAATCTATGTTTCTTTGGGTCTGGCTTACTTTGCTTAATATAATTTTTTTTGAGTCTTTCCATTTCCTTACACATGGGGCAATGTTATTCTTTCTGATAGAAGAATAGAATTCCATTGTGTATATACGCTACATTTTCTTTATCCATTTGTCTACTGAGGGGCATCTGGGTTGATTCCATATCTTGTCTATGGTAAACAATTTTGCAATGAATTTAGTTGTGCTGGTCGCTTTAATATGGCTTTGTTTATGGTCAATTGGGTAAATGCCCAGGAGTGGGATTGGTGGGTCATAGGGTAGCTCTATGTTTAGTTTTTTGAGGAACATCCATACTGAATAAGTTTACATTCCTACCAACAGTGTAGAAGTATTCCCTTGTGGCCTCATCCTAGCCAGCTTCTGTTATGGTTTGTTTTCTTGATAATAGCCATTCTAACTGTGGTGTGGTTGAATCTCAATGTTGTTTTGATTTGTATTTATTTTATGGCCAGAGATGTTGAATAGCTCTTGACCTCTTACCACTGACTTCCCTTAAGGCTTTTCCTCATTTTCTATCTTCAGGTTCACAATAAAATTTGCCCTCTGGAACTGAGCACTTGAGAATGTCAGAGTATGCAGAATGAACTGTATACTTTTATTTTGATTTACCTGTTGCTTCCGGAACAGAGCTTCTGCCGCTTTGGCCCTATATTTATTGAGTTAATTCTAGTACTTATCTGAGTTCTCCTTCTCCTTCACCCTTGTTCTTTGCTTTGCTTATGTTTTTATTTTGAATTGAATTGTGTGTTTCATTAAACATCCTTATCTTCCATACCAGACTTCAGTCTTTTGAAAGGATGGATGTGTTTATTTTCTTTCCTCTAACATTGGGTCAAGTTTCCTATCCTGCAGCTCAGCTATTATCCATTATTGTTGCCATTTTTCTTTCTTTTCCAGGAATGCCAATTTTGTATCCAAGTCCAGATATTATCTCTACTTAGCGGAGGGGATATGGAATGTCTTAACGACATTTTCCTCTTTTGTAAAATAGTAACATTAGGTTATATACCACCAGCATCACCACTTTCAACTTACTTGACTTGTTGTATTTGCCCAACCTTCTCTCTGTTAGGAAAATCTAAAAATTTGCCCAAATTCTTATCTGTAGGACATTTGTGGGTGCTTGAACTGTATCATCTATAAATGACATAGACTTACATTTACACATTAACTTAGTCAAGACTTAAGAGTCTTTAGGGTCTCATGCTTTGTGACTTTCTACTGAAACTGATTAGCCTGGTCTCCTTTCATTTTTATGTTCATTGATGTTATGATACATGTCTCCTCCTTTTGTACTATGCTATATAGTATTACTGAAGTTTTATGCTATGGGCAGTAGAGTTTTTATACTATTTCATAAATGTTCCCTATGTAAGTAACTCCCTTTGGATCCAGTGTCCACCATTAATTCGCAAATCATTCAGTTCAATTTAATGGCTCTGTAGTAAAATGAATTTATGTTTCTAACAGCTTTGTATTATGAATTTCTCTGCAACTATCTTCATGTTTTTATCTAAGTTCTGATCCAAAATTAAAAGAAAGAAACATTCTGTATTTTGAATCTTAACTAAAAGAAAACTAGTTGAGTTTCTGGGCATTGTTTTCTTTCGTTACTCAGTTGTCTAGGTGATGTCATTTCTTATACTGTTATGTGCTTTCAGAGCCTCACTCCTCCTTTCTCCCTAGGAAGAATGTATGGCCACTGTGGTTTTGACTACTTTCTTCTTACTCTGAATTCTTATATCCCCCTTTGGAATTATCCATGGGTTTTACTGTTGGCTGTGTATGACAAGTTAGAGACTACATTTCCCACCAATTTAATCTCCTTAAAATTCAGGTTTATCTATGTGTTTTTTCAGTTTCATTCTTCCTTATGTCTATGTCAGTAGCCAGATTGCCACATTCTGTCTTAGCCTCAGCTGTATTCCCTTTCACTTCCTCATGTCTTAGCATCTTCCTACTTGCCCCACTGTACTTAAATTGTGAGCCCCAGATCCTATACCTCACATCATCACAAAGCAGTGGGCATACTTCATTACTGACAGACAATGGAGTTTCATGGAAATCTAGCACAGAGCTTTGAGTCCTCCCTAAAAGTCATCATGGAAGCTAAGTCAAGAACCCAAACACTAGCCAAATTTCTGAACAACCGATGATTTGTTTTTTGAGGTCCTTAAGTGAATGTTATTTGTCCCAATGTAGAAATAGTATAAACCATTCAAGATTAAGAAGCACGGCCAAGTGTCATTGTTAATAGGTTTGTATTTGGAATAATTACAGAAGCTCCTTTGACTCTAATATTGTGGCAAAAGAGAATATTTTGTAAATTGGCATAGACAAAGTCACAAGCAAAAGATTGGTTATTTAAACTATGTTGGGTAGCTATTTGAAAGGATGAGTTGGTTAACAAATATTATAAGAAAAGGCCCTTTTTACTTCAATAAGCTAATAAGCTAGCACAGGTTACTTCTCCTGAATTACTAATAGTAGCCCTGACTCTGTCTTCTCAAAATGGCACCAACTTGAATATTTACCAACAGTACTAGCTTTTGAACACACAGATAAATGGGTCCTCTGGTTGGAATTACACCTCAGGAATTATACCTTTACCTCATCCACTGATCAATCTTGAACATGTAATTAATTAACTGCTTGCAAGTTCACAGGCGTTAGCCAAAGTGACTCTTGAATAGGAGTATCACATTTATAAGCATTTTAATGATTTCTCAAATTTTTTAATTTCTCAATTTTTAAAAAATTTTTTAAAAAACAGGAAGGGGTTATTGTGCTTCTAGTATATTTGTTTAATCAGTGGTAATGAGATGCCAGTAGAAAGCCAAACTTAAAGTAGAATATACTGGGAACTTAAATCTTAGGACAGTATTGTTGGGAAAAGAAGGAACCTCAAGAAAAACAACACTGTGCTTTTCATCATAACCATATCTATTTTTGTACTGGCCATTTGTTGATTATTTTCAGGTCCTGTGCTGCACATTTTGAAAATGCTATACATTTCCAAAGAGCAGCTAGTGAGTTCTTACTATAAAAATAAAAAAAATACTTGTATGCATAAAATTTTATTTTTTAGTGTTTATCAATTTTTACCTGTTTGTTAAGCTTTGTGATTTAAAATTTTTCATGCAGGTAGCTAGAAAGTGGAGCATTTGAGTCTATAATAGAATTGTGTGGTTTGGTTTTTAAACTTTAATTTTTAGTTATTTATTTGCCAGTGCTGGCGCCTGAACTCAAGGCTTGCTGTCCCCAAGCTGCTTTTATTTAAGGCTAGTGTTCTGCCACTTGGGCCATAGCTCCAGTTCTCTCTCTCTCTCTCTCTCTCTCTCTCTCTCTCTCTCCCTTTCTCTCTCTCTTTCTTTTCTTTTTTCTTTTTGTAATTTATTGAAGACAAGAGTCTCATGGACTTTCCTGCTAGGGCTGGCTTTGAACAGTGACCCTTAGATCTTAGCCTTGTGAATAACTAGGATTATAGTTGTGAGCCACCAGCACCTGGCTAGGGTTTGCTTTTTAATGGTTATATTTTCTATTTTATCATTTTTGATATGGAAGCATGATGCTTTCTAGTTAGACCATCGATGTAGTATTGTAGTATTGAAATTTTATGGCACAATCTGTTTAATTTGTTTCATTTAGGAAAACAAAACAAAACAAAGCATCATTACAGTCACATACTAATTACTAGCCATGCATCATTCATTTGAAATAAAGCCTAGAGTGCTTTGTAGCTTTGAGCAAAAAGGTCTCTAATGATTCATCACTTTGCAAACAGCATTGTTTTAAAGTTGCTTTTTTAGATCTATCATCTAGTGCATTTTTCAAACTGTGAAAATCTCACTACCTATGTCTACATATATTCTTGAAATCTACTTGAGAAACAGAATGGAAAAGATGAATCTGTGCTTAAAGTACTAAATTACTGTCAATTCTTCCAGTTGTGACTTGTGTTTTAATTATTACAGATATCTCTGGTTTATTTACATTCTTATGCCACACCCTCGGAGGCCCCATTATTCCTGGAGCAGTCTCTAGGGTTTAGTTTTAATAAAATTGAGTTCATACTGCAATGTGCATTCTGTTGAATATGCTAATCATGCAGATGTAAAGTTTGATGACTATATATCAATTTTTTATATATGTGTAAAATGCTTCCCTGTGTTTACAAAGCATTTTCTCCTAGATGTGTGTGTGTGTGTGTGTGTGTGTGTGTGTGTGTATTACTAATTATATCAAACAAGTAACATGGGAAGGGAAAAGTTTGTGGGTATCTGTACACACACACACACACACACACACACACACACACACACATATTCACACATATACACACTGTAGTGGGAAGGAGGTGAGATTACAAGATGTAAGGAAGTGGCTAAGCCAGCACACCTTAAATATTTTAATAGCTGAAATTTTAAAAAATATTAAAAAATTCAATTTCTAGTAACATGGAAAAACTAAAAATAATTAAGAATAACTTAAACAAATATACATATACTATACATAATGATTAAACTTCAGAAAAATATACAACTCAACTGTGATCAGACAAAAGATGGAAACTACATCTTTGTGAAAAGAGAAAATCATGAGTGTCATAAACACCCAGCCTTTGAGCTGTTGAAAAGTTTTCAGTTATAGCAAAATAAGTGAATTTTAGCAGAGGATGTAATTTTCTTTGCTAATAGGAGGCAAGGATCAAGTTCATGGTAGCAAACCAGCTGAAATCCTTTTCTTCCTCTACAGAGCAAGGCCCTGTTCTTCTGTAAGCACTGTGTCAGTCTCTCTTGAGTCTGTGTTCATCAGTTGCACTGTTCTCACGCTCTACAGCCAGCCATACTTGCCTGATAAGCTGGCTAAGTGTGGAACAGAACCATCTAGAGGTTTAGAATTAGTAAGATGCACTGGGCTACTGCCTCTGTTAGAAAATAGTTCTTAACACCTCATAACCACCGGTGGTATTCAGTCAGACAAAAGAAAATGTGCTATTAAGAGTGGGCCACAGAAGAGTAAAGGATCTAAGATCTACTCTGCTTCTACTCCATCCCCACCAAACACCAACTACTGACTAATCCTGAAAGGAAAATAATTTGGAGACTAAATAGGGCTAGGAAAGCACTTGTTAATTTTCATGACTTAGCAGTGACAGAGTATTAAAGTGAAACCCAACTCACTGAACCACTGAATATCATCAGCTACTTTCTGATTTGTCTAGTAAAAAGCAGTCCCCAAAGGAATACCATAGAACTCACACTGGTTACACTTTACATGAATGACTGGTCAATATCAAATTAAATTTAAGAATAATAATATGGGGTATAATAAAAATAAGTAAGATGTGAAATAACCCAGTTTATGTAGATTTTACTTACACAAATAGAAGTGGTTGTGCTGTATATGTTCAAAGAACTAAAGGCACCGAAGGCAAGGATCTTTAGGGAGTTAAAGGAAAGCCTAGTCTTAATTAAGCAATCTTTTCAGTACAATGAAAATGGTAAGCATTTACCATATGGGATCATTCAAACTGAAAAGTTCAATAACTAAATTGAAAATTTTAATGTAGAGTTTAACATTATATAGGATGGAGCAGAAGAGTCAAGAGATTTTGAAGGCAGATTTATAGAGTATAAATGTACAAGTCTTGGCTTTACTTTGCTCCTATGAAACATGTAAAAACTGTACCATATGCACTTTGATGTTTTATGGTTTTCTTAAATAATTTTTAGCATAGCAGCTTTAATATCACATGAGCACATTTATTTTAAAAAACATTTTTTTTTATTCTGAGTACTCCTCAAACATACGGCACTTGAATAGCTATTTTTTTTTTTTGAAGCCTTTCTTCCAAATGAATTTAACTTCATTTTTTTCTTGAGAATTCTGGAGATCATGAACATACTGGCCTGCTAACAGTAGAAGATAGACATATTTTTTCACATAATTAGAGAGTGGAGCTCAAAATTTTTTTCTAAGTGTCTTCATTCTGCTATTAGATCATGCTACAAAGTATTTTCTCTGTCTTTCATAAAGACACATTTTTTTTCACATCCTTATTTATCATCCACTCCCACAGAAAAATGAAAAACTAACTAGTAGACAAATATGAGCAAGGAGTGGAGTCTGTTACAGGATGTCTCTCTGTAAGAGACCTGGAAACATTATTTAAAATTTAGCATAGTTAGGAAGTTGTTGGGGTTAATAAAAAGAAATGAAAGAAGTATTGACACAGTAGCAGGCTGAGCTTACATGGTCATTCTCTACCATGTGGCACCTTATAACCACTGGAAGGAAATTAACATTCATTCTTGTAAAAATACAGCCAGGGAGTTTGATTCCAGATGGTTTTTAAATTGTGAGCATTAATTTCCATACACTGATGCTCTGAGTGCTATGAGAGCCTGATTAATAGCAAATTAGCTGGAGGCCCAGGTTCTACAAGCTATGTGACTTGAAGCTGTCACTTAAGCTTCCTGGAACCCTATATTATTATTCCTTATAGCTACGTATTTATGAAATATCTACTCAGTGGTATTAGAAAATTAAATGAATGGTCAGTTGTATGATTGACTTTAGGAAAGAATGGTACGTATATAGAATATGAGCTAAAATTTCATTTGAAGCAAGACTGGATTGGGGTTCAGTAAAAAAAAGCCCCCTCATTTTGAACAAGTTGTCTTTAGATAACCTTTTAGTTATGAAAAAAACCACAAGAACAGCCATGCATAATGTCAAATATGTGTGATGTGCCATGTCAAGTTAATTCTTTTTGACCCCATGGAAATTGACTAAAATTAAGATTATATGTGAACACCTCATGTGATACAATTATGGGATATTACATCTTCTTGTGGAAACCTATTCCTTACCATTTAAGACAGATGGGAAGAGCTACACAATATGTACTATGTCCTATACAATATGTGCTACACAGGCAGCCATAACTTCTGTGCCTCTCAAAGCAGTGAGTGGGGCCCAGTCTGTACTTGTTGGTTCATTGGTTTTCTACAGTTCTATCCACCTTACCTTGTTCCTCCATCACATATGTTGCTACCAAGCAAAACTTTGAAATAAAAATTTCCCTCAGTTACTGCTTTTAAACTTTCCTCATTCATTCTGGTATGTCTGTGGATGGTAGTATGGGAAAGGTGTGAGAACCATTGATATGTGCCTTCAAAAATAGTAAGGACAGCTGGACGCCAATAGCTCACGTCCTATCTAATTAGGAGGCTGATATTTTAGGATTGTGATTCAAAGCCAGCCCCAACCGGAAAGTCCGTGAAATTCTTGTCTCCAATTAGCCACCAGAACACCAGAAGTGGTGCTGTGCCTCAATTTGTAGAGTACTTGCCTTGAGCTGAAGAGCTCAGGGACAGTGCCCAGGCCCAGAGTTCAAGCCCTACAACTCCCCCCAAAAAACAATAATAATAAGGACACAAGTGTTTTCACTTTTTCAGATTGATCTTCAGATTATAACTGATTGTCATAAATTTGGGGTTATGAGTTTATATTAATAACATTTCATAACAATAAACTGACAAGATTCCTCTATAGAAAAGAAATTCTACCTTCTATCATTCTAATTACTAGTTTTTACTATAACTTCACTCTTTATTAAAAATAAATTTCTGTTGTCCTTGGAATAGTATTCAAGTATCATTGGTCTTGATTTCTGCATTTAGTTTAGACTTTGGCAGCCAAGCAGGTTTCTAGACTTCTTGAGAATGGAACAGAAAGCAAAATATGGATAGAAGTGAGGTAAGGAAATATTTTTCAAACATAGGCATTTTTTTTCCTTTTTACTCTATGCTTCCATCTGAGGAAATAAAATTTGATTTCAGTATGAGATTTTAAGCCGCCCCCCCCCCCCCCCCCCCCACCTCCCCCGGTCAGTGGTGGTTCTTGAACTCTGGGCCTGGGCACTATTTCTGAGCTCTTCAGCTCAAGGCTAGCGCTCCATTATTTGAGCCACATCACCTCTTCCAGCTTTTTCTGTTTATGTGGTGCTGAGGAAGGAACCTAGGGCCTCATGCATGCAAGGCAAGCACTCTACCACTGATCCAGCTGCCTAGCCCATACCCTTCTCTTATGATAGGTCAAAAAATTTAGATCATGAACATTAGGTGTAGTTGAATTTTTTTTTCCTTGTGAAGGGCAATCATTGGACCTAGGTGAGAATTGTACCACTAATGAGGAAACTAAGGACAGGAATAAGTTCCAGATGACCTGTCAAGTCATTCCAGCTCAGTAGTTTTGTTTAAAATACATTTATTTAATATTAGTCAAAACACTAATTTATTGAAAGTTGGAAGTAAGAACCACATGAAAAGGACATACAATGAAAAATGTTTCATTCAAAGCTCTGTTTCTAGGTTACCTTTGCTGACTTTGCTTTGTCAGGGATTTTTATGAACTTATAGTACTTTGTTTCATATTACATCATAGACTTTATCTTTCCAAGGTACCTGTCCCTAGTGCCAGATAGACTCATTACTCATACAAATCTAGGTTATATTTTTCTAGGAAAATTAATTACTTTATGTTAGCTGCATATGGTTAGCTTGTCAGCAGGAGTGTTTGAACATATTTTGGGGTGGTATAATGTAGGCATTTAAGCAATTTTTTTCTCCTCTGTGTGCATGAAACAGTACATTAATATATGTTAGATAATAATGTTTTGTAATACTAAGATGTGGCATGGGAAACTAGAGGATTCTTATTGTGTTTATTGCGAAGTGCCAAGTAGTTCATAATCTTGAATGAGGGCTGCAGTTGAAAATAGAACATCTTGTGAATGGCTATAATTTTATGAAGGACATGAAAACATTTTTTTTTCGTATGTATGATTCCAAAGGACATATTAACTGTCAAAGTGTTACTCATGTTACCAATGTAGTATATAGACATTTGCCGTTTATAAGGTTTATGGATGAAACCACTGCCCACAGATGCAAATTTATTTTGATGCATATTTTCAGAAAATTAAATGAGTTTATGAGAATTAAACTGCTTTAACCCTACTTTGTGTACTAAGTACCTTAAAGGATCAACTCATGTCCAGTAAGAATTTACTTTTTAATAGTGTCATCCTTGTCTTTCATCATTTTACATTGATTATAGTTTATGAAACTTGTTTTTATATATTATTATTGTAAAAGTTATGAATGGGGGATTACAGTTATAAGTAAGGAGTACATTTCTTTTTAAATACTGTTATCCCTTCTTTCATTTTCTCCTACTTACCCTTCCCTTTTACCCCTCCCCAACTTGTATAGTTCATTTCCAACATAGTGGAAATAGTGACTATTATTGTTGCATTAGTTCATCCTTTGTCCTGCTGTTTCCTTCCATGGATCAGATATACATACATACAAGACAAAAGGCACAGAAAACTGAAACAACAACAATAACAACAAAAGAAGTAACTGCTTACAGGACATAATAAGAACGTCTTGTTTCCAATTCTTGGAGTTCATTTTAATATGTTTTATTATATAGTCCTGTGCTCTTAGAAATTTGGCTATTGTGATCCCCTGTTAAGAATATCATAGACTTATTCTATGAAACATTATATTAAGTCTTTGTTGTGTTTGCAGTCCTTTTACTCTTCTGTGGAAGAAAAGAGATTCGTGGATAAGGGAATTTAAAATCATTCTTTGAAGCCAAGGAATTGAGAACACTAAAGTATCTTATGAATTCTTACTAACTTATGTATTATTAGACTTCTTAGTATCTTGCTTATGTGAAAATTAACATATGTCATGTAGCTGAGAAAAATGTTAGGTATAAATTGGATATTTAAATTATTTGCCAAAGAAATGCTTGAGTCCCTGTAATGATTCAGTCTATTTGAAGCCATTTTCTCAGAAGTGTCTACTCAAAGTTTATTCCATTGCTCAGTTTTGTTAGATGAGTTGGCTAGGTTCTATTTTTCTTAAAGGTGTCAAATAACTTTTGTTTAGTAGATTTTATTTTGCTCTGGGTTTGTTTGTTTGTTTGTTTTGCCCTCAGTAATAAGTATTGAACCCAAAACCTTATGAATGTTAGGCAAACATTCTAACACTGACCTACTCCCCTAGCTGTATGTTGTTGAAAATAATAAGTATTATACATGAGCAAATTCAATTCTGTACCTGATTTTTTTTTCATCGTATTTGACACTCTACAAATAACATTGTACTTTAGCTTTTTCTTTTGGGTTAGTGAACAATAAGAACGAGTCTAGTCACTGTTTGTGTCCATCCTTGCCTCAAACTATATCTGATATTTCCTTGCATAACTTCAACAATTTAACTATTATATTGCCATCCATGTGACTTAAATCTCAAATAATAAATTCATTAAATTCCTTGCAGTGGAGGAATTCATATGTAGTTACATTCAGTGTGCTTTATGTCTACTTCTAAGTGGTCATTCCCTCCCCTGTGTTCATAGAACAAATGTTATGTTTTAGCCCTTACCCTTTATTATAGAGATTCATTGTAATATCTTTCTTTTTTATATTGTCTTGTATATTTTATTTAAAATTTATTGTGAAGGTGATTACATGAGTAAAGTCATGAGTACACTTTTTTCTGAACAGGGTCATCCTCTCCCTGATTTTCTCCTACTTTTTTCCCTTCTGTCCCCTTTTACCTCCAGTTGTATAGTTCCTTTCCAACATAGTTTCTAGTGAGTATCACTGCTGAATTGGTTCATCCTTTGTCCCACAATTTCTGTGCTTCCCTTTCCGGAACCTCCCCAAATCAGATAAATATACAAGGCAAAATGTACAGAAACTTTAAAAAAGCAACAAAAGGGAATAAACCTAAGGAAAAAGAGAAATAACTGCAGATACTACAATATATAATTTATTTCTATGCATATATATATGTTTTTGATCAAATCATCTCCCTGTAATACTTTCTTTTCCCATCTTCTTACCCTTTTTAAACAATTCTTCACAATTATCATTATTCTATTTTTATACATTTGTACAAAGCCCTTTTGTTCTTTCTGAAATAGACAGTTACCCACATCCCCAGAAGAGAAATACAGAATTCCCAACCAGGACTTACATGGCATGTGATAGACATGTGGCTTTGTACCACCTCATTCTCCTGCTACTCCCATGTTTTCTCACTCTGATTCTGCTAATTTAGTATGTGTCAGGAGTCATTCTACTCTCTGTGTTTCTGAAGAAAGTCAATTTAGCACAAATTGGGACCTATTTACTCTCCCTCTATCTAACACACACTGTTAGTCAGCAGGGCTTCTGAGGACAGCAATTGCTATTTGAAGAAAACAAACCTTTTTTAGACCTTTCTTGAATATGTTTTAAACATGACCTCGTGAATTTCAATACTGAACAGAGTTGATTTAAGATCATGATATGAATGCTTTGTAATTTGTTGCCTATGTATCCTGTTACATTTTTAAAATTCAGCCTTTTTAAAAAATCATGTTTACTTTATTACTTAATTAGACATCACTGTTTCATTAAAGCTTTCTTTTCATTGCACATCTAAATTGTTAATTTTGTGTTTTTGAGGGATGACTCTGGATTCTTTACAGAAATAAGCAGAACTCTCTTCTCTCTTCCTGCCATCAGTTTCAGGGGACATATTGCTTCTTCGGATCTGTCATACCAATAAATCATCCCAGATTACTTGCAATCGTACCGTACTAAAGTATACCATGCATTTTAAAGGAAATCTGCTATTTTCTTTTCAATCAGATGAGCAATGTGAAGAGACTACGGCCACGGCTCACTGCTATTCTCTTTAAGCTTCAGTTTGAAGAGCAGGTGAACAACATCAAACCTGACATCATGGCTGTCAGTAGTGCCTGTGAAGAGATAAAGAAGAGCAAAAGCTTTAGCAAGTTGCTGGAACTTGTGTTGCTAATGGGAAACTACATGAATGCTGGCTCCCGGAATGCTCAAACCTTCGGATTTAACCTTAGTTCTCTCTGTAAAGTGAGTTTGTTTTTCTTAAAACACGTATTTGCCTGAACACTTGCTCTTAAATGTCAGCCCTGATTACATTATTGAATTTTTTTTTTTATTTTGATGTGCTCATTATCAAGAACTTGAACTGAACCATGAACTCAAACCCAGAGTGAACTGAGCTAATTTACTCCACCTCTGAACTAAATCCAAATATTAATTTTCTCTGATCTGCAAATCCTTCAGTTGTTTAATAACAAAATTATTTCGTAAACCTGTGCTTTCTCAAAGCAACAAAACGGAACATTACAATATTGTTTAAGGTATATTTGTTTAGTTCAGAGATCTGCAAATGATGATATATATTGAATTTTGCTTAGGATTGTCTACATTTTTTATCTTTAATTAAATATTTCTCTGCATTGTCTTTTAAGACTAGAAGGAGAAGAAGAATGCTTTGTATAGGAAAGGGAAATAATTATATTAGGACTAACTATTCTTCCAATGACATTGATTAGTATAAAAGATTTCTCACTATAGTTTTAGAGGATATGAAAATTGAGTACATTTGTAGTTTTTTTTTTAAACCTTCTGGGATTTTCCACAGGTTGAATTTACTTGAAACCAATATTTTCCGTGTTTTTTTTATAACAGAACTCTTTAACAATGACTGGACCATACTTTATTGATCTGTTAACAGTAAATTCTCTCAGATACACCTCAGAAAAACGCTTTCTCTTATTCTTAACCTTACTTCTGCACTCTCTGATTAAGAAATTTGATTATTGCCATTGCCAGTTATATAGGAAGGTGAAAATAAAAGTTTGGTTTTAGCTATGGTTTATGAATATCTATTTCTCTGGTGATTACATGAATTTTCTAACAGTTTTCCTATCCAAGACTTTCATTCATACCTGTGCCTTCTGAGTCTTCCCTTCTTCAATTTCCATCTTTTTCTTCTCCTGTGTTTATTGAGTTCTGTATTTGGTCAAGTTCCCTTTGTGGTGACATAGTTCCTGAAACATAATATAGAATGCATAGCCATTAAGTACTTACTCAGAAGCCGTACTGTGGCAGATGCTTTACTATATCATCACGTTAATGTAGTGATTAATATTTACATGGCATATGTGGAGCTCACATTTTCTACATATAAACTACTAATTATGATTGAGTGTTTCAGTGGAGCTGTCTTCAAAATGTTGAGTTAGGCTGGAGAGACTAGTTTAGCTTCTATTGGGCAACTGGTTGTCTAGAGATGTTCAGTGAGGACTAGGAATATCACAGAGAAAAAGCCATCCTACACAAGAGAAAGAAGTTTGCTTGAAGGCTTATGGTGTGACATGTGTGAGTCCCTTGAGTGATCTAGTATCTTTGGCATTTTATGGCACAGGATGGGGTTGGAAAGTGGTGTAGATGTTTAGCAGCTGTGAATGGCATCCTAGGTGTGTTGATTGTTTAAAGACATATTATACTACAAAGTAGGTAATGTGATCTGATGCTTGGTTGGAAGATAATCCTATAGTTAATGTGCAAGTAAGCCAAGCTGTGCTGTCAGGTACTGTTGTCATTAAACATATATGGCTATTTAAACTTAATTAAAATTTAAATAAAGTTAAAATTTTATTAGTCATAATTGCTGCTGCTGCATGCTATGTTTTCAGTATCTGATTTGTCAACATAGACATAGCTCATTTCTACCACTGCAGAAAGTTTTATAGGTCAGCCCTGGGTTTGAGAGTTAAGGTGGGGAGACACTCCATGGCTTGCTGACCTGAAATACAGGATGAGGAGTGTGAGAGGAAATTGATGTTAGAAGATAAATATGGAAGATAGTCTTGAAAGTGAAGGAAAAAGTAAAGTATCAACTGTAATTTCTGTTTCTAGTTTAGCCAACTGATAGGTTGGTATAGCTGCTTACATGTGTGAAGTGATGGCTCGAAAGGGAATTAGATCAGAATTTGATGATGTTTTCTTCCTCTGTTTACCTAAAGGAGATCTTTTTTAAGCTTCCCTGTACAATACTTTAGTAAACGTTTGTATGTGTACCGTGTAACAATCTCTGCATTTTGAGGTGATGGAGTCCCAAGGTAAAGTGTAGTAGTGACATTTGAGATCGGATGCTAGAGAAGATGGAGAGAAATATGCAAATTCAACATTTGGGGACTTGCTCGTGGGTGATTATTACAGAGTCTGAAGGAGGAGGTAAGTTAAACTTCCAAGTCTAACCTTTCCCTGAGAAGGAAAACTAAGGAGTCAAAAGGAAGATGAGGAATAAGGTGTGGGTGAAGCTAAGTGCACACCTGAAATCTACAAGGGGTTATTTCCTAGCGAAAGTGTCTGTTTCACTTTAGTTAGTGGCCCACCAAAGTTGGCTGCTTGCCCTATTTCATGCCTTCACTTCAGAGAGCTGTTGACAGAAGTCTGAGTCTGATTAATGAGGTAGAATAGCTTAAAATAGTGCTTGTTAAATAAATACTCAATACATAGCTACTGAATGAATGAACTTGTTGCAATATACACAATGTAGAGTGCCATATTTATTTTGTAGTTGAAAATAGACTTACTCTCATTGAGATACCACTGCTGATGCATAGTAATTTAAAATTTCTATACAAATGCAATACATGCTGTTATTCCTTTACAAATCAGTTAATCTGTCTCCATATAAAGAGCTGACTATATTTTTATTCAATGATACTGGGTATTTTGATCATCTCTTGTAGGAGCCTTCTGTTATGCCAGAAACAAAATAAATACTACAACTCATATTTTTATTAGACTACACGTCAAGTTGAAAGCATATTTTGAACAAGATATCTCATCGTGTTTGTTATCAGAAGTACCCAGCTTGATCTTTGACAATTGTGATTGAATTTTTCACACTGCATATAAAGCATTTGGTTTGTTGATAATCCCCTACAAAGGAATTCTATATTTATTTGACAGTAGAAAATCAGGGAAGTATTTTAATCTGATAAAAGCGTGCTGAGTAATTATATGATATTAATCATTCTCTATCTGAAATCCTTACTGTTAAATGACCTTTACAAGTTAAACTTAAGTAAGAAAAGAAATGCATGGAAACTTATATTAAATTGTTGGTGTTGTATTGCCCAGAAATAAGTATATTACTCCTGAGCTCCGTGTATATAATAGTATAATTTTATAACTATCTTAGGTTTTCTTTACATTTGTAATCAGGATAACTAACCATATTTTCTCTGAATTAAGAGAGAAATGGATTATTAATTTCCTCTTATCTCAAAGATCTAAAGTATTTACAACAAATAAATACAGAGGAAAATATGATATAAGATAAACTTCAATTTTTTTCACAAGATGTAAGAATTAAAGTTGATATACAGATGTGAGATTTTTCTTGTGATCACAGTATGGTGTAAATATTTTCTTGAAACTTTCTGCTACAAATAGTGTATTTTTCTCTTTAGGTAAAGCTGAACATCCCCAAAAATTTGCACATGGACTTTTTTCAAAGACAAATGTGTTGAGCAGTATTCTTTTAAGTAACACTGGACAAATCATTTTATTTGAATCTTTTGGCTATAGTCATCCCTTTCTTCCCTTACCCCATAAAATATATATTGAAGGCCTTGTAAAGGCTTTGTATCCCATGATATGCCTCGTGATAAAATATATTTTACAGTGACAGTAATGCTGCTCCTAGTTTAGGTTAAATGCTGTGAATGACTTTTCTTTCTGATTGCTTGACTTTTTAAAAGGATAAACCTAATAATATAAGTGGAGGAGTACTTGTCACTCACGAAATTCTCCAAAGACAGTACTTTGAATGAAAACTATATAATTGGCCTTTGCAATTTTGCACACACACACACACACACACACACATATGTGTATATATATATACACATATGTGTGTGCAAAATATACATATATATACACATGCACACATACACACAAATATACAGAGACTTATTGCTAAAATGTGAATCCATATTCTTAGAAATCCAGTTAGCAGTTGACTTGTCTGATCAAAATGCTTATCTGTAAAAAGTATGTTACCTGGTTAGTGTTGGAAGTATTTCTTAAGGAGGATTTTCTGGGGAGATTTTTTTTCCTCTCCAAGTAGATCTGCATTCTAGTTAAGGGATATATTGACTCAGATATCAGAAGTTCAGGATCACATTCAAGTATACAAAATAATTTTGACCAAAAAGTTACAAATCTTCACAAGTATACAAATGTATACTAAGGTTTACTGATCTCTAATGAGAAGAGTAATTTGTAAGTAAAAATCATTTTGTATAGATTCATATAGGTGTTTATCCTAGTTAATTAGATAACTTTGTAGATTAAAGAAATAAACAAAATTTGAAGAATAGTAAATATAACTAATTTTTGTAAATGCTAATATTAAGAAAATTGTAGAAACAAGTTACAGTTGACCCACTTTAAACTTTCCTATATTGTCACTTGTAGAACACCTACTGTTGTCTGCAGAATATTAGTACGCTTCCTCTCAAAGTTGAAGTCATCAAAAGATCCACTGTAATGGGATGCTGGGAAGCAAGTGGAAAGAGGATGAGGGGTGGCAGGCAAGATTGATTTATTTCTACATTTTTTTTCTAATGCACAGTTTTTTTGTGTTACCTTCTGAGTAATTCTTTTATAACCACAGATTATTCCAAGTAACTTCACCAAACCTGTGATGGTAATAATCTACAATAAAAACATTCCATTTCCTCTTGTTTTAATATCTCTGCTAAACTTAATGAGTGGTTTCTACAAAATGAACACTTGTTTCTTAGATCACAATCATTTGCACCCTGGAGTTTTCTTCAAAAATACTAATACCATAGCTACTTTATGAGTTCAATTAATTCAGAATGTATGAATTTGGATCCCTATTAGTGTTATTTTAAAATGAGCTAGCTCCCTTAGGTGATTTTAATACTCAGTCTAAACTGAGAATTATTTTATACCATATACCATACTCAATTAATTAAAAATTGAAAATTTCTGATTGATTATTTGGAACCAACCAAACAACAAATGTAAAGGAAGGGAAACTAAACAACCCTAACCAAAAAAACATAAACAACTTATGGATAAGTTGAGAAAACATTTTCCCTAAACTGCTGCTTTTCTCTCATGCCAGTCTGAACACTGTTCTGAAAATGAAAATTTTGAGGAAGAATGTGGATTTCTGACGCAGAGTGGAAGGGAAATAAGTTGAAGAAGGCCTTTGTCCTGAGTCCCAATTGAAGCCCCTCTGTGTACAGGGAGAATTTTAATGACTCTAAAGGAGGAGACATTACTTCTGCTTTTCATGAATGCTTTCTATTTTATATACCTATTACAATCATTCTGGCTAACTTTATAATTTTTGTGAAATTTTGATTTTTATTTTCATGTACCCCTTTTATTCTATGAAGTTATTTTAAAGATAGGTCTCTGCCAACCATTCCTTTGTTCCATCTGTACTCATTGTGTTTTACAAGAATTTTCTTTTTTTTTTTTTTTTATCAGATTGGCAAAAACTTACAAGTACACTTTGGCATCCTTTAAAAATAAAACAGTCATGGGCCAAAAATATGCAAAAATGCCATTCTTATTTTACATACATCCAATTAAATCAGAGAGATCCTGGTTTCTAAAGCAATGTGAAACTACTTAGAATGCTTAACCTCTTTTGACTTATTCATTGACACATTTAGTTGATAGCATTTTCCAAGAAATGTTTAACTGGATTTATTTAGCTTTTTTTTTAAAGAAATTATTTCTGTATCACCTTTTTACCCTATTTTTAAAGCATTGTAAATTAAAATTATTCTTTGGATAGAATCTAAAAGAGTAAATTTGTCAGACATAGGCCTATGTACTATCATCTTTGATCACAACGTTGATAACAGTCTTTGATCACAAGCTTTCTGCTCTGTCAAACTAATTTTTGCCCAAATACTCAGTCTCAGAAGAAACCACTTCAACACCACTGTTATAAGGAGGCTACTGCCCATCAGAGGCTACACACATGATTAGTCCCACCTCCTGTCTCATTTACTTCAGTCTCTTCTTTTCTTGGAGTCTGATGAAGTGGATACAAATGTGGCTTTGAATTATAGTTCCAGCATTGGGAGATACATAACAAATCCACTGATATTTCAAAAATTCTGAATAATTACCAGTTGAGGTAGATTTTTGCTGTTTTGTTTTCCTGAAAAATTTCACTTCAGCTAGAACAGAAATAGATATTCTAGTGTTCTTGAAGTGTAAAGTTTTTCAATTCTTGTATTTACTTCAGTCCTCAACTGCAAATATTTAATTTAAAATTAGTGTCACCCAGTGCTGATGATTACTAAAATCAAATTACCAAATATCAGTATTTGTTGTATGAAATGAAAATAATTTATTGCATCAAGTGCACATGTTACATAAAAAGAAAGATCCAAAGTCAGTAATTTTCTACCTTAGTAAACTAGTAATATATGACCAACTGCAATCTGAAATAAGAAAAACAAAAGAAGGAAATAAGGAGGAAAGGAAGGAAGGAAGGCAGGAAGGAAGGCAGGGAGGGAGAGACAATGGAAGGAAGGCAGGGAGGGAGGGACAATGGAAGGAAGGATGGATGAATGAACCCTTTGGATTTGTAGGTATGGCTCATGTGGTCTCATAACAAAAAAAAATTGAGGGAGATACTGTTTCTCCATATCAAACAGAGGTTCTTATTTTTAGGGATCCTATTATTATTAAAAGGATATTAAAGGAATATTATGTAACTCAGTGTCTGCAAATTTGATGATCCATGATGGAATGGATACTGTTCTCATAGGAACAGGAATAAGAATTGGATGTCGCTGCTCATCTCTTCTGTTTAACATAGTAATTAGAAGTCCTAGCTAATGCAGTAAGACAGGAAAAGGAAATTATAGGTATGGAACTGTGTTTGTGCATAGAAGAAATATTCTCTATACAAAAACTAAATAAAATGACAGAGTAAACATCCTAGAAATTCTAAATAGATATCACAAAGTTTCAGGACATGTTCTTAAAAAAAAAAAATCTACTGAATTTGTCTACACTATGAGCAATTGGAATATGAAGTTAAAAAAAAAATATATATATATATACAGCAATGCATGCCACTTCCTTAAAACTGCAAAATAGCCATTATTCTAACAAAACACGTATGAGGTATGTATAAGGAAAATTATAAAACTTAAATGGAAAATACAAAGATCTAACAATGAACTAACAAAATATTCATGTACAATAATGGAGTCCCAATATTTTTAAGATGCTATTTTTTTCCAGCTGACCTTTAGATTCAACAATGTCCCATGTAAAGTCCTTCCAAGTTTTGTGAATATTGGCAGTGATTTCCAAGTTTATATGAAGAGGCAAGACCTACAGTAACCCCTCTGTACATCATCTTGACAATTAAAATAAAATAATAATAACAAAAAAGCAATACTAAGAAAGAGGACCTAAATTGGAACTTTGACACTACTTCAAGACTTTAAGACTTGGTATAAGACTACCATCATCTAAACATTGTGGTGGCAGCAGCTGTGGAGATGGCTGAGAAAGAGGAAGGTAGAAGAGGTAGAGAGGAGAGAGAAATGGATAGAAACAGAGAGCCAAAAAACAGCATCCCATAAACATGGTCAACTGATCTTGGACAAAGGTGCAAAGAATTCCTGAGGAAATATTCAGCAACACAAACATTTAAGTGCCAAAACCAAGCAAACTAGAACAAAGAAGAATGTTTGCAAAGACCTTATGTCTTTAACAGAATTTACTCAAAATTTATCATGAACCCTGGCCATAAAATGTAAAATTGTGTTTCTTAGGACAGGGTGCAGAAAATCCATGCAACTTTAAAGATGACCGTCAAGAACTTTTAAAATATCACACTAACAGCATAGTCTAAGAGAAAAATTTGATGATCTATGTGCCATTAATGTTTATTGTTGAAAAATTTAAGTGAATCAAAGCATACTCCACAAAATAGAAGAATATGTTGGCTGAAAAATAATACCACTTAAAATTCAACTAAATGAAAACAGCCCTTTACAAAAAATGACCCAGACATAAGCAGAAACCCCACTCAAGAAGACTTCCAAATGGATAGTAAGCTGTTAAAATAATGCCGAAGGGGTTAAAGTGTGTTATTCTGGCATATTGACCAAGTTAAATATGTTAAGCTGCTGGTGTGAAAAGATCACAACGACCTCTGTTCCACTTCGTAAAACCAGAAAAAGACATTTCCAAGTGAAGAATACTCTACTTGGATAAGAAAGATGGGATATCATTGTGTTTTAGGATGAAAAGTGAAGCAGAATACTGTCCAAACCTGTTCAAGATAACTCATGATTTAAGCTTGTCCTCATAATTTAGTGACTTCTTTACAACTGTCTATCATTTGTCCAACTAAATATATGAGTAACTGTCTTTAGCTGCTGTCTTGGGGCTTCATTTCTTTAAGAGAGCACCTGTGACACATGAAACTTGTGCTCCTTCCTATTAATCTGCCTTATGCTATTTAATTCTCAATCTTAGGCAGGAATCAGAGAAAATGGAAGTGGAGGTTTTCTCAGCCCTGTAGCATTCAACATCACATGTACTGGGAATTAGAAAATGCCAGGTAAATATTAGCCATTGGCCCCCTCTATAGTTACCTTAATAGATTATACCAGATCATTGATGTCATGATGTGAGGGTCTGGAATAGGAATCTTTATAGTTCCTAGTGGCAGTGCAAAATGTAGCATCCCCTTGGAAAGCTAGTGATTGCAAAGCTGCATAAAATTTTACAAACCAGCTAGTGACCACACTCTTAGGTATTTAATGATATGGTTGAAAACATGTACACAAAAGCCCGCATGTAAATGCTCATAGCAGTTTTATTCATGATTGTAGTTTTGTTGAAGTTTCACAGTGGTGGTAAACCTTTAATAGGTATACAGATGAACAAGATAGGCTGTACAATGGAATGTTATTTAAGATTTAAGGGATCGCTTAAAAAATGAGACAAGATTAAATCATTGCTAAGTGAAAGAAACCAGAATTAAAGTATTTATACCATATGATTCCAAATATGTGATATTGCGTAAACACAAAATTATACAGACCAAGCATTCCAAGGAGAAGGAAGAATGAAGAATGAATAGGTAGGGCAGAGTTTATTGGAGATGGAGACACTACTGTTACAGTGTAGTGTTATAATGGATACACAATGTAATTAGATCCATCCAGTGCAGTGATAGACATGTTATTCTTTTTGTTTGTCAAAATATAGAATAATAGAACAGAAAGATTTGATCCTAATTAAAACTGGAGTCTAGTTAACAATATAGTCTGCTCATATTGTGTTAAAGAACTGTACCACACTAATGCAAAATGTTGATAGAGAATTTAGGTATATGGAAGGAAAGGTATGTGGGACCTTTGTTCTAAAACTTTGTATATTTTAAAAGCAAAAAAAAAAAAAAACCATTTAAAATAAATGTTCTAATTTGTAGAATTAGAAGTTTGTATTAATCTGTTTCTTCTGCTCCAGATTCACATTCTAAGCATTGTTGCAATTATTATTCACTTGAGACTTTGAAGTCATATTTTAGTTATATATCTTTGTTTGGACAATATTGGACTCCAGTGAATTCTCTCAAATTAAACCCAATAAAAATATTTTTATTATAATTTTTGACACACATTACTAAGATTCTTTCTGAGGGATATTCCTATTTTGCCTATGCCTTCATAGCATTGGAGAGCACAACTCTTAACTGGATCTAGGCCTTCATTTAGTGGGATTAGCGTTTCTCCTTGGTGGAGCCAATGTAGTTGGTGACATATATCTTATCATTTGATAACTTTGATCATCCAACAACTTAGTATTTTGCTGAATGTTTCTATTTTCACCTTCCTTCCTTCCTTCTTCCCCCCTCCCCCCTCCCCCTCTCTCTCTGTCTTCCTTCCTTCCTTCCTTCCTTCCTTCCTTCCTTCCTTCCTTCCTTCCTTCCTTCCTTCCTTCCTTCCTTCTTTCCTTTCCCTCCCTTCCTCCCTTCCTCCCTTCCTCCCTTCCTCCCTTCCTTCCTTCCTTCCTTCCTCCCTTCCTCCCTCCCTTCCTTCCTTTCTTTCTTTCTTTCTTTCTTTCTTTCTTTCTTTCTTTCTCTCTTTCTCTCTTCTCTCTTCTCTCTTTCTTTCTTTCTTTCTTTCTTTCTTTCTTTCTTTCTTTCTTTCTTTCTTTCTTTCTTTCTTTCTTTCTTTCTTTCTTTCTTTCTTTCTTTCTTCTTTCTTTCCTTCCTTTTCTTTCTTTTCTTTCTTTCCTTCCTTCCTTTCTTTTCTTTCTTTCCTTCCTTCCTTTCTTTTCTTTCTTTTCTTTCTTTCTTTCTTCGCTGTCCCAGCGCTCTTCAGCTCAAGGGGAGAGCTCTACCGCCACGGCGCCACTTCCGGTTTTCTATGGTTTACTGGAGATAAGTCTCACGGACTTTCCTGCCAGGGCTGGCTTTGAACCATGAACCTCAGATCTCAGCCTCTTGAGTAGTTAGGATTACAGGCGTGAGCCACCGTCTTCTTACTTTGTAAATTGTTTATTCCAGTTCTTCCCCATTTGCTTATAGTTAGTGGAAGATTTACTAAACTCTAAGTACTAAAAGGAACTGATAAATAATAGTCCTTTTTATACAGAACATTGGCCCATTTTCAATATGACGAAGAAATTAGCAGACAATTGAGCATACAATAGATAATGTAATAAGCTAAGTTTTACTAAAATACAAAATTACTTTTCCTATAGAAATTTCTGTGCTCATTAAAACTGGAGAGAAACATGTCAAAATATAATTTAGAGAAGAGCTAATGCTAGAAACCAATCTATTACAAATATAGAAGTCTATATTATAAGCATATTCTTGGTCGTTTAAATTTTGTACTCTTTAAAGTGAAAATTAAGTCAGGCACACATATACAAAGACAAACAGTGAATACCATAATTCATTTATCTAATATTTCTATTATTATGCCAGTTACCTGATACCAATTGGTTTTGTGTCTTTCAAATTATTATGAAATCATCATTAGTATGATAGGTACTAATGTCATTAGCAGTGGCATAAGCATATTATTTAATAATATCACCATTTATATTGAAGAGATAATCTTTCTATTTTGATCTTCATCAGCACAGTGATTATACATACGCACATAACATGCACACACATAGCAGAAAGCTTTATCTATTGTGCCCATTTTCCTGTGGAAACCTTGAATATATTTTTAGAGATGCTCTTGAATGCATAAGCTATCCACTTTAAACTTCCAAAGATTTGAACTACAATATTAAAGTAAACCCCTGTGAGTTTGTTGAGATAACTTTGGTTAGCCGTAATCTATTAGTAATATCTGAAGACTTGTTTGAATGATATGATTTAGGGACCTTTTTATTCATTTTATAGATATAATAGTAGAAAGAATGTTATACTTGTGGAATTAGAAATGACCGGAAGGCAAAGCTGTCTGTTTTTAGAGACTTTATGGGCTAGAAATAGGGCTTTTAGGACATTAGTACTTTAAATTCCATTTTAATGCTCTTTATCTGTTTTACTATAACTTTTGTCCACTGTTTTTCAAAATTTTGTTTCTTTGGGAAGTAATAAAAAGCTAGACTAAAAAAAGTTTTATGTATGAGAACTGCATTTTATAGTTATTTTTATGTAACAGCTTTGTATAAAGAAATGGGTTCAGATTGTACTCCACCAAGTATGAGATACATTATGCTGGGTAAGTTACAGGATCTCTCTTAAATCTGTTCTCTCCTTTATTAAACAGATGCTGTATTTTATGCACTTAACCTATGCTACGTTATTTGGCTATTTCTTGTCTCATGTTAAGTGCTAAATAAACAATCATTTCTGCTGTCTTCCGTAGTATTGCTGTTACAGATAGAGGAACTCTAGACTCTTCATGGGACCGTTACCTCATTCTTGGTATTTTGTCATGCTGTTCTGAAGAATTAATGCTATATTGATACATATTTAGGTTATAGGAATGTATTGGGAGGAGAGTTACTGATTTGTCATTATTAAGATCTGATCAAGCAAAGATTTGGTTTTTATATTAAGACATTTCTTCCTTATGACCAAAACAATTGGCTATTTTTAAAATTTCATCCAAATTTGTGCTGAATATCTTAAAAAATTCAAAGTCTTGCATTGTAGCTACAAGGGACTTTTACTCCAGACTTGACAACTAGGCCATGATTTATTATAGAATTTGCTTTTAACATTATTTTGTCTGGAATGAAGAGAGTTGTTGGAGCGACTCCATCCATCTTTTTGTTTACTTGACATTTATGCCACTTTAATGCACCTTAAAGAAACAATACATGAATAAGAAATTCTATTTAATAGTAATGATTACTCATCAGTCAGATCTCTTGACAGTAATTGAAAAGGAATCCTATCAAGCATAAAGCATATTTTACCTTCACAAAACTTTAAAGCAAATATTTTAGTTTAATTTTCTTTCCTAGAGCTAGCATTACAAAGTGTACCTAAGTTTCTCTTTTTTTTTTTTTTTTTTTTTGACCAGTCATGGGGCCTGAACTCTGGGCCTGGGCGCTGTCCCTCAGCTCTTCAGCTCAAGGCTAGTGCTCTACCACTTGAGCCACAGCACCACTTCCAGCTTTTTTTCTTTTTGCTTATGTGGTGCTGAGGAATCGAACCCAGGGCCTCAGGCATGCAAGGCAAGCGCTCTACCACTGAGCCACCTTCCCAGCCCCCTTGTACCTAAGTTTCTCATACCAATAAAGTTAACATTGGCTTCCAAGCTAGTTCTAGCTCAGCCTTTGATTATAAGTGCTTAAAGAGAAATAGAATGTGCTTGTTTTTATTTTAAAAGTATATGTATCTATGTATGTATACATATGTATATATATAGTAAATACATGCTAAATATATTTTCTTGTTCTTTCCTGGTCTCGGAAAGATTCTCTAGTTTTTAAGTGTTTTGGAAAAGAGAGAGAAAGAAGAGAGTAATCCAGACAAGACTACCTTAGCAGTATCACAAAATTTTTCCTTAGAATATTAGCACATGAATGAAAAACCTTTGCACTGAGACTTAGCTGCAAACAGTAAGACACCATCCTTTCTCAACAAAATGCTTCTCATCTGTGTTTCCCATTTATTAAGTTGATTTTCAAATTCATTTGGAAGATTGAGTAATTTGTCCTCTCTCAATTATTAAATACTGATTTTGGAATGATGGACAAGTTCTTCTAATATACTATTCAACAACTATCTTTTAAATATTAATTTGTCACCAGTGTAGGGCTTGCTAATCAGGTGATAATTTTAATGTAATAGCCTATGATAACATTTCCTTTCCTAAATTAGAACTAGCCTTATAGTGTCTCTGAGAAACCTCAGTCTCTTTTGGATCTTGGTACTTATTTATTTATTAAATTGATAAATGCTACAAACTATAATGTTTTTTGGAATTAGACTTCTGAGGTCTTGTTGCTCATGAACAAAGATTGAGATTGATCTGTTGCTTGTGGTTTCATTACAGAGATTCCTTTACATAATCCTTGTAGCTGCAGATTGTTTGGCTCCATTACATATCTTTCTGGCAAGTTTTTTTCAGGCTTTACAAATTATGGAAGTTGATAGTGCTTGTCTTAATGATGGTACTGTATTGCATGCAAGTTGCTTATTTAGTTGTTCATAAAAGGAGCTCCATGAAGAAGGGTAGAGGGTGGTCACAGAGGGGTGCTCAGAGTGTACAGTAGAAGCTACCCCCAAGCAGTCACTGATGTAATGGAAAAAAAAAAAAGATAGCTATGATTGTTTTATATGGTGCTTTTAAACAAAGCAGAAAACAGCCTGTAGGCTAAATTTTTTTACTGGTGAAAGTCTGCTACCTTTGAGCTGGCTTTCACTCTTAAAGATGATAGTGTCATTGAAGTATAGGGATAAGGCAAATTATACATCAGGCTTCTTATTTGTAAACCCGAAAGACAGAAAAATTTCAGCTGTCTGTCCTAGATATGAAAAAATAACTCTGACCAGTCATTGATGGCTCATGCTTATAAACTAGGAGGCTGAGATCTAAAGATTGCAGTCTTGAGCAGAAAATTCCCAAAGACTCTTATCTCCAATTAGCCAGCAAAAATCTGGAAGTGGAGCTATTTCTCAAGTGGTACAGCACTAATCTTAAGCAGAAAACCTATGGGAGAGTGCCCAGGTCTTGAGTTCAAAGCCCAAGTACCAGCAATAGATTACAAAAAAAACAGATAATCTTGGAACTGAAATTATATTTAAGTTTCTTCATTGTTATTGTTCTTATTCTTATGAAGTTTCACTATGTCTGTGCACACTTACATTCACCATAACACATACTTAGCCTACTTTGTGTTCTTACAACTCTTTCTACCCAGCATCCTCCATACTCACTCACTGTTCATTATGGAGATGTCTGCTTCCCTTCTCACATGCCCTGTGACTGCATTCAGTGGCCCCTTCAGATAACAATGGGTCAACACAAATGTTCTCAAGTCTGTTTCTTTTTCTTTTTTTCCCATTTGATTCTACCTACCTCCTAGGGGAGAATCTGAACTAACTTATTGAGTGAAGCACTCACAAATGTGTGTCCCAAAATCTTTTTATTCCTCTAAATTGTGAGCATGGATTCTCAAGGGAAAGAAGATCATTCATGAGCAATTTAAAATTGCTTGGGGTGTGTATGTGTGTGGGGGATTTTATTTATTCTATTGGTTCTTATGAATAAAGTACATGTATGCATATAGGACATAAAGATTACTTCTGTATACTTGTAGTATTAAAATTTCTAAGTGTATACAATTGATAAAAAAGTGCACCAAAAGTTTTAATTTAGAAAAAAGACTCAAACATACTTTGTAAAACTTACTCTTGTTGTTTTACCATAAATTTTTCCCATAAAACATCATGCACTGTTTGGACTGAAGCAATTTCTCTCTGTTACAAGTGCTGATATTTTTGACCAAACATAAAGTAAGAGTAGCTTTTTAACTAATAGGGCTAATTTCACAACTTATTTCTTACCTACTTGGAGTAATAGGGTTAATTTCAAATCTTATTTCTTATCTTATTTCTTATACGGTATTAACATTAACTTATGAATAAGTACATTATTACAATACTTTTAACTGTTGGATTTTTTTCCCTCTCTCTTCATTTAGCTGAAGGACACAAAATCAGCAGATCAGAAAACCACATTGCTTCATTTCCTGGTAGAAATCTGTGAAGAAAAGTACCCTGATATATTGAATTTTGTGGATGATTTGGAACATTTAGACAAAGCTAGTAAAGGTTTGTGCTTCTACTGGACCAAAAATATTTTATTGCTCTGATTTTCTGTTCTAATCAGCATAAAATAATGCTTTTGTTTTCATAGAGCTAATACTTTGTCAGAGTACAGAATAATACATTTCAAATATGGAAAATTTTAGAATATTTATTTATTTATTTATGCCTGTCCTGGGGCTCGGTCCCTTAGCCTCTCTATGCTCATGGCTAGCACTCTGCCACTTGAGCCACAGTGTCACTTCTGGGTTTTTCTTAATAGTTTACTGGAGATAATAAGAGTCTCATGTACTTTCCTGCCTGGTCTGGCTTTGAACTGCCATCCTCAGATTTCAGCCTCCTGAGTAGCTGGGATTACTGATGTGAGCAACAGGTGCCTGGCTAAGATTACATATTTTGTGAGTTATTGTATTTAGAAGCTTAAATCTATTTGGTTAAATACTGAGGCTTTTGTATATATACATAGTCTGTTTTGTAGTTTAACTTTAATGGATGCCTCCTAACCCCATTCTAATCAATGTTCCTTTTATTCCATGTCATTAATAAGCACTTTATAGCCATGAATTAGTGGCTTCCCATTGTCCAAGTTCTAAATGCAAGTAAAGTAGAACACATTCTCATTGTCCTAGAAGAGACTAGATTGCCAGAGTTTCAATTAGCCCTCCCAATGTCCAAATGTTTTACTTGGTTCTATCACCTACTCTTGGGCTTAGATCAAGTTGTAAAGAATCATAAATAATAGGATATTAATTGTGTAATTAAAATATAAATTTAAGATTCTACCACCTTAAAATTTAAATTTTTACTATGTACTTATGGCTAATACTTATTATGTCTACTCAGAATAGAAGGAAGGAATGGGAGGGTGATACTAATCAAGATTTATTATACTCATAAATAGACACGTTTCATTGAAATGTTTTGTGCCACTATTTAAAGTAATATTTTAAAAAACAATAAATTTTAATACATGAGGGTGTTTTTTTGCTTTGTTTTGTTTTTTAAAGAAGACTTAGATCTAGAGAATCATGGTTGGAAGGTAACCTGGGCAGAAGAGAGATTGAAAGTCTATTATCCAATTAAAAAGCAAGAAGACAGGGCTGGGAAGGTGGCACAGGGTAGAGTGCTTGCCTTGCATGCATGAGGCCCTGGGTTCGATTCCTCAGCACCACATAAGCAAAAAGAAAAAAAGCCGAAGTGGCACTGTGGCTCAAGTGGTGGAGCACTAGCCTTGAGCTGAAGAGCTGAGGGACAGCGCCCAGGCTCAGAGTTCAGGCCCCATGACTGGACCCAAAAAAAAAAAAAAAAAAAAAAGCAAGGAGACAGTTTAAAGGTGCAGTTCAATTAGTAAGAGGATGCCAAGAGTGTAAGGCCAGTAATATTGGCACACACACACACACACACATACACCCACCATGACTTTATGAAAACAACTTATATGTAAGTTTATGATGACTTTTTAAAAGGCAACAATTTGAAATTATGATTATATATGTATTCTTTTTGTGTTGACCAAAAGTTAATATTGTCACAATATTTTTATAATCTCTTTATTTCCTTCTTAATATTGGAATTTGTTTACTTAAAGGAAGATATTTTATACTTTGCCACATTAGAGTAAATATTTCTTCTAGTCATTTTCATCATTTCCTACCCCTTTTAATTTTCTTTTTTTTTTTTTTTGGTTGCATCTCATTTTTTTTTTTTAATTGTGAAAATACTGTACAGAGGGGTTACAATTACATGGGCAAGAAAATGAATACATTTCTTATCAAGCATTGTAGCCTCCTCCTTTGTTTCCCCTTCCCATCCCTTCCCATCCTCCTCCTTCACCCCAACCAATCCTCCCCCTTCCCCCCCCCCCCAAAGTTGTAAAGTTCGTTTTCGACATAACGACTTGTACATCTAATTGTTGCAATGGGTCCACTTGTATCCCTATTTAAACAATTTGTTTTTCCCCTTCCCCTCCACAAATTATAACAACATCAAATACAGTGAAAGCAGGGGTTATACTGTGGGGGAGGGGACATACAAAGCAACCAAGAAATAATCTTCTAAATGTGTTAGAAACAATCACATGAAAAAAAATATTTGAATACATATCTTAGGGTTCATCACCTTATCTGACCTTTCCTGCTTGACTCAGACATATACTAGATATTGCAAATAAGGGAAACCATGGGACCTATGTTTCTTTGAGCCTGGCTTACTTCACTTAATAAAATTTTTTCCAAGTCTTTTCATTTCCTAACAAATGGGACAATGTCATTCTTTCTGATGGAAGCATAGAATTCCATTGTGTATATATACCACATTTTCTTGATCAGTTCATCTACTGAGGGGCATCTGGGTTGGTTCCATATCTTAGCTATAGTAAATAGTGCTGCAATAAACATAGTTGTGCTGGTAGCTTTAGTGTGGTCTTGTTTATAAACATATGGGTAAATGCCCAAAAGTGGGATTGCTGGGTCATAGGGGAGCTCTATGTGGAGTCTTTTGAGGAACCTCGATACTACTATCCAAAGTGGTTGAACAAGTTTACACTACCACCAACAATGCAGTAAGGTTCCCTTCTGTCCACATCTCCTCCAACATCTGTTGTTATTAGAGTTCTTGATTTTAGCCATTCTAACTGGAGTGAGGTGGTATCTCAATGTTGTTTTGATTTGCATTTCTTTTATGGCTAGGGAGGCAGAGCATTTCTTCATGTGTGTATTGGCCATCCTTCTTTCCTCTTCAGAGAAGTTTCTCTTTAAGTCTTTAGCCCACTTATTTATTGGGCAGTTGTTTCTTTGAGGGTTTGGTATTGGGGGATTTAATTTTTTGAGTTCCAAGTATATTTTAGATATGAGACCCTTGTCCATTGTATGGCTAGTGAAGATCTTCTCCCAATCCTTGGGCTTTCTATTGATCTTGCTGGCTATGTCCTTTGCCATGCAGAAGCTCTGCAACTTCATGCAATCCCATTTGTCCAACCTTTCTTTGATTTGTTGTGTTTCTGGGTCTCTATTAAGAACATTTTGGGCTGTGACAAGGAGACCTAGGGTTTCTCCTATTCCATCCTGTAATATTTTCAGAGTGTCAACTTTGACTCCGAGGTCTTTGATCTGAGTTGATTCTGATGCAAGGTGATATATAAGGATCTAACTAGTTTTCTACAAGTAGTTAACCAATTTTGCCAGCACCATTTACTGAAGAGGCTGTCTTTCTTCCATTCTATTTTTTTAGCTCCCTTATCGAAGATTAGATGGCTATAGGTCTGGAGGTTCATTTCTGGATTTTCAATTCTATTCCATTGGTCCTGAGGTCTGTTCTTGTGCCAGTACCAAGCTGTTTTGATTACTATGGCTTTATAGTAGAGTTTGAAATTTAGTATTGATATTCCTCTAGCACTGTTCTTTATGTTGAGGATCGATTTTGCTATTCGGGTCTTTTATTGTTCCATATGAATTTTTGGGTTACCTCTTCTATTTCCTTGAAGAATGAGGTTGGAATATTGATAGGTATCGCATTGAATTTGTGGATAGCCTTGGGAAGTATTGCCATTTTCACGATGTTGATCTTTCCAATCCAGGAGCATGGGATTTTTTGCTACTTTCTAAGTTCTGTTTTGATTTCCTTTTTCAAGTTTTTAAAGTTTTCATCATAGAGGTCCTTCACTTCTTTGGTTATGTTAATTCCTAGGTATTTTATGTTCAAAGACTTAGATGTACAAAAGTTGGAATTATAAAGTAATTGGATAAAACTTTTTTTGTAATTTTTTTTTTTGGTCGGTCATGGGCCTTAATCTCTGGGCCTGGGCACTGTCGCTCAGCTCTTCAGCTCAAGGCTAGCGCTCTACCACTTGAGCCACAGTACCACTTCCCCCTTTTTCTCTTTATGTGGTACTGAGGAATCAAACCCCTGGCCTAATGTATGCGAGGCAAGCACTCTACCAGTGAGCCACCTTCCAGGCCCCTGCAAATTCTTTTTTATGTATTTCATACAGCTTGTTGGAAATAATTAGTCCAGATTTCTAAGAACAATATTATGACTCTTCTTCATTTATTATCACTCAGTCCTCATGTTTTTATGTTAAATTATTTAACTTTTACATGTGCTATATTGAAATGTCTTCTAGAGAAGCAAAGGTCCATTTAGATAAATAGAGACAGACAGACAAATCCATTTTAGATAGACCCATTTTGATCAACAGAGACAGACAGGCAGGCAGGCAAGCAGGTTGACAGACAGACAGCCAGATAAATGATTTAAAGGGAATTTTACCAAGAGATGTTAATCAAAATTATCTTCTATTAACTTACATGAAAAAGATCTGAAGGTATAGAATTTTTTCTGAGTAAGGAAAACATAATTTATGGCTAGGAAAAATAGTTTTGAACCGATAGGTTCATAAAATCTGATAAATTGTTTTTCCTCAAGGGAGACTTCTAGCATTTTAGAGTATTTTAAGGAAGGGAATGGAAAAATTGAAAATGGAGCTTCTAAGTGGGATTAGGATTGGTAAGTAACTGAATGTTGAACAGAAGTTGGAACAACAAAGTTCCTTGAAATATAGGCATTCTTTTTCTGAGGAAAAGATGTGTGAGTAATTAATAGTGTATATCAACACTAGGACTTTGATAAGAATCTGTAGGTATACTTTTGGATTATGACTGTGTTTCTAATCAGATTGTGATTAGGCATTCTAGTTCTAAAGCCTATTATTACACTGGAATATTCTTTTCTTTGGGGGAGGGGGTCCAGTCGTGGGGCCTGAACTCTGGACTTGGGGGCTGTCCCTCAGCTCTTCAGCTCAAGGCTAGTGCTCTACCACTTGAGCCATAGCACCACTTCCGGCTTTTTTCTTTTTGCTTATGTGGTGCTGAGCAATCGAACCCAGGGCCTCAGGCATGCAAGGCAAGTGCTTTACCACTGAGCCACCTTCCCAGCCCATCTTTTTCTTTTCTTTGCTTTGCTTTTCTTTGCTTTGCTTTGCTTTGCTTTTCATTTTTTGCCAGTCCTCGGCATTGAACTCTGAACCTGTGCACTGTCCCTGAGCTTTTGTATTCAAGGCTAGAGGTCTACCACTTGCAGATCCATTTCTGGCTTTTTGTAGTCAATTGAAAAGTCTCTCAGATTCTACTGCTTGACCGGCTTTGAAGTGTGATCTTCTGATCTCAGTCTCCTGAGTAGTTAGTGCAACAGGTCTTTATTTTTTATTTTATTTTAATCTAATTTTATTTTATTTACCTAATTAAAATTTGTTTACTGTTAGATCTTCTTATTGCTTTGTAGCCAAGGCTAGCTTAAAACTCACAATTCTCCTGCCTTTACCTCCCCACACTGGAAATACAAGAATGTGCTAACCTCATCTGTTTCTTATCTTGAGATGCATTTTTAATTGTGTAATTCATTTTGTACCAGTTTTTGTTGTAAATTAAGTTTTTGAAATATTTATGTTAATGCATTTGATTACAACGTTCTTTTGTGGTAAATAGTCTGATTGTTTGCTTTCTACAAAATATACAACTTTCCTAAAATATTGCAGAGTTGTAGCTTGGTAGTTTGATTCTCTTGTTTGTTCTCCTGGTTGATGTCCAGTGGGGCCTTGCAGGGCCTTGTGGGTTTTCTGTTTCCATCTGTTGTAGCACAGGCATGTGTATGTGCACAGGTCAGCATATATTACTAATTTGTTTCTCAGGGAGCAGCCAATTTTATATTTGAAATAAAAACAACCCTCACTGAGAATTTTTTATTACAGTGTTGGTGATTGTTAGGAATAACTTCCTTCAATGATGATATGACCCAATTAATGAATAAAAATTTTTATTCATTAATTGGGTCATATCATCATTGAACATTATTTTTTTAGAACACTAAATGTAATATCTTAGATGAAATAATCTGTGTGCTTTGGAGAATTTCATAGCACTTATATATCATCATTTTTAAAGTTATTCAGAATTGAAATCCCCTCAGTGAGCTATCATGAATTAAAAAGTACCTTTGTTTTTTGAGACATAACAAATCCTGGTCATTAGGTACTCTGGATCAGCAGGGGGAACTTGCATTGCAACTAATGAGCTTACCCATATGACAATTTTCAAAATCTACTTCATTAGGAATGCTTCTTTTCTAAAAAAATAATAATAATAATAATGGCTTACAGCTTTTCTGTTCTGTTTCAGTAAAAATATTTGGCTCATTATTGTCTTTCTGTATACTATTGTAATATTTCTTTTATGATTTTCTAGGAGTTGAATCCATTTTTCTGTTTCTTGTCTAACCAGTTAAAATTAATTAACTCTGATCTAGGAAGGTTTTCTTCCTAATAATGTGTTCCATTACTAACACTTTATTGAGTAAAAAGTAACAAAAGTGACTCATTTTAGTTTGTATTGTTTTTTGTTGGGGGGGTGGGTTATATTAAAATAAGAAAGTAAGTTTTGATAATCACCTAGGTAGCCCTGTATTGAGGGTTATCATAGCTGTAGCATGTAGGTTTATTCTTTCCTATTCAACTTAGTTGTAGCAGTATGCTACAAAAAAAAAGTACGCCTTTATTCATTCATGTAGCATGCGTAGGCCATGTCAGAACTGTGCTCTTGGTTGTGCATATAATTTCTGTTCTCCCTCACTCATATTCCACTTCTGTCTCAACTGTCTCCCTCTTTTCTCATTGTCCTTCTTCCTCCGATGCCCTACACTTTTCTTCTAAGTTCCACATTTGTGTGTCCAACACCTTTTGTCATTTCCTCTTCATCTCAAATAGAAATCACTGTCATAATATGCCACAAAGTGGAATTCGTAACCGCTACACGTATAACATCATCTCTTACTTATCAGAGAAACAAACTCATTGCCTTTCTTTCACTTAACCGTGTCCCTCTATAGCCTTCAGCATCTCAGAGCCTGCTGGTGGATTTTGCCTTTTAACTATAGCACCTGTGGCTTAGAATATTGTCAGGTTTTCTTCATTGTAGACCTTGCAAATAAATGTCACTCATCCCTTTTGTGTTTTTTCCTGGTGCTTCTTGGGTACATCACCTGAAATTTCAGTGTGTTCTGTCTTTCTGTAGGAAAAATTTTGGTTTCCAGCAGGTTTTTTTCTTACTTTCTTTTTTTATTGCTAAGGTGATATAGAGAGAGGTTACACTTACATAAATAAGGCAATAAGTACATTTCTTGTCAAACTCGTTTTGTTTTTTAATCAGTGACTCAGGGGCTGGCCACAGTCTCTGAGCTGTTTTCCTCAAAGCAAGCCCTCTTATCACTTTGAGCCACATTGCTTTTTTCTTTTCTTTTCTTTTTTTTCCTGGTGATTAATTGGATATGAGTCTCATAGACTTTCCTGCCCCATGTAACTTTGAACTGTGACCCTCAGATCTTAGCCTCCTGAATAGCTAGGATTACAAACATGAGCAACTGGTGCCTGACTTACAACACTATTTAAGAACTGCTTTACCAAGGACAACTTTTCCTGGAACTGAAGCAAGTGGAATTTGCTTCTAGAATTTTATTCTAGATAATGGTGACATTTAGTATATTATCAGAATGGAGTCATTCATTACTCATTTTTATGTTTTTTTCTATTTTTATAGTTTTACTTTTCAAGTTTATTTTTGATGTCTAATGTTTGATTTCTTCTTTGTTTTGTGTATCTCTTTCTGCTTCCAAATCTCTGTCAATATGCTTTTAGCTAGCATTTTCTTGGTGTGACCCAGATGAGTCTGCTGAAATGTATCTTTGGTTTCAAGTTTCTCATGTGTTTCAAATGGTTTATGATAAATGTCTTACTAAATACCAAATGTTTATATTTTATTCACCTACTGTGAACACTTAATTTCCAGGTGGCTGCCACCTGGAAACTGCATAGTGTTTCAAAATTTCTAATTTGTGTGCTATAACCAGCAGATAGTGTTTTCAAAGACTTCTGTTAACCTTTTGCTACATTCTCCCAAAAAATGCCCATTAAAATTTTTGGCACGTTGAATTACCTTTTGAATGGGTAATATTAGTTTTTAATTCAATTTCAATTTCTAACCCCCTCCAGCAGAATTAACATCATGGCTAAAAATACTGTTAACTGGAGCCATGGTATCACGGAGGTTGTAGAATGGGTTCCATGGTTTGTTAGAAAGGTATCATTCATTTGTGAGTCTTAATTACCTCTAAAATATTAGCATTTGTTGAAAGTTCGCTGTACCTTAACACGTTTCTCCTATATAATGAAAATGAAGTTAACTGAATGGATGCTATGTGGTTGTGGGAATATTTATAATGAAATCATTTGGTTATAGAAAGCAAGCCTTTCAGATGTTTCTTTCATTGAATTTTTCATGAAGACACAAAAATATGTTTTCTGAATATGAGGGTATACATTATGTCTATCTTATTCTATTTTGAAATCTGTCCCCGATTCTTCAAAATTGGACTATTATGTTGAGACCATTTTCATTTATGTTGAGATCATTTTGAGACTGAGAACCCTTAATGCAGTCTGATTTGTGTCTTTATAAGAAGAGAGAAATATGCATTGACTGACTCAAGAGATGTTCACTCATGAAGAATAGACCTTATGAAGATACAGTGAGAAGACAGTCAAGAGAAAGGACCTCACATAAGTATACTTACATCTTGAATTTGGTCCCTAGAACTGTGAAAAAATAACTTTCTGTTGCATAAACCACTTAGTCTTTGGTGTGTAGTGGTGGTAGCCATAACAAACTTTCTTGAATTTGGTCCCTAGAACTGTGAAAAAATAACTTTCCTTTGCATAAACCACTTAGTCTTTGGTGTGTAGTGGTGGTAGCCATAACAAACTTTTTAATTTTGCAGATATTTTTCTTCTTTGTTGATTGTTGGCTGTATCATGGAGTAGCTTCTACTGAATGACTTTTGCCAAACATTTCAATTACAGAAAAAGTTATAGGTCTCCAGGGCTCATATTCACTGTAATTGGTTGATTATTAAAGGTTCTCTCAACCCTCAGTTTTCACATGATTTTACATAATTTCTATGAATAGCTGTGATACATAAATTAGTACATATATAAGAAAATATTAGGCTCTAGAAAAATACATTCATGAGCATTCACACCTACTTTCTGGGTTACAGCTATGGGACTACACCTATGGCATAGTATACTAAGTTTTGTATTATTTTTTCTCTTATTATATATTTCTTCTAAACCTATCCCAATTTTTCTAGTAGAATGTCATTTTAATATAAGCAAGTAACTTAGAAGGGGCAATAACACTGTGAATTATCTCTTGATACTTTCTAAAGAGGATATCAGATGTTTTTATTTTTTTCTCCCCAATCTCCAGTGGAAATACCCACAGCATTTAGTGTAGCTGTATAGCTCTGGTTCTATAGCAAGTCTAAACCTACCCTGTGACTCCTGGGTTATGTAGAAGTAAACTAATTTGGCTATATGTAGCCATCCAATGACTATACTTAGGAACTGTAAAATGAGCTAGAATTTCAGCTCAAATGATAGATTGCCTGTTGTGAGCAAGAAAACTGAGAGAGCACCAGGTCCTGAGTTCAGAACCCAGTACTCACATGAGGAAAGAAAAAACTTTCCCAGAGATTATAAAATAATTTTAACATCAATATAAACCAAATATAATACAAGAAGAATTTATTTAAGATATGTATTTTCACATATAAGTTTACCAACACATGCTAAAATGGTAGCATATATTAAAATTTACATTGAATAAACTAATATGTTACTACAAAACATATGAAAATATAACAGGGACATTCCCATGGCCCAGTTTTGTGATTAATATGGCCCCAAATCATGATTAATACTTATAGTACATTACAAGCATTGTGCACTGGTACAGAGTTATCCTGCTAGTTTATTTCTAAGGATTATCTATACAGATAGGCATTAAATGTTTAAATTAGAGATCTGGATATGAATTTGTGAAGGTAATCATTTTATATTGCAAACATGAACCATTTTAGAAAGAAGCTGAGTGGAATTGAAAGCACATGGGCAAAATCTTGGGTAGAATTGAAGATTCCATAGAGTGACATTGAAGAACATTGGGCATGGAGAATGTACTTGCAGCTATAGATTGCTCTGTGAGATACTGGGCTAGAAGCATTTCCTGAATGTGCCCCTGCTTGGGCTGATAGATGATGATGAAGAAGGAAACTGCATCAAGAAGGCCTCTGTATCTTTTTGGAGGTTAACAGACTGAAAGTGGCATCAATACAGCATTAATCTTCTCAAGGAAGTAACAGTTTACAGTGTGTGCAGATTTTTGGCTAGCTTCAGATTTGAAGGAGCTAACTCGAGCAGTTCTGTCAATGTCATCCTTGAGCCACAGCTAACATCAAGTAAGGGGACAGTAGCACTCATGATAGTGAGGTCTTGGAAGCTCTCTTCAGACTGCTGCCTGTGAAGCAATATTTACTGTACCTCTGTTTGCAGTTTCAAGTAGGAAATTACAAACAAGGAAGATGAAAGAAGATGTCAGAATAGTGCACACTGAAGAAAAGCTTATCATAGCAAATCTGTATTTTAGAAATTAATGCCCCAGCAGTAGCTAGAACAAACATATTGTGGCAATCTCTTGAATCTCTTTGGTGGCAAGATCACATGTGCCAAGTAAAAGAGGCATGGAACTTACTTGTTCTGCAGGCAGAATTAATGTTCTCCAGAAACCAGTCTGCATTTAGTCAGTTTTCAAATCCTGAATTAGTAGTGGGTATGTATGTATGTATACGTGCATGCATTCATGCATGCATGCATTTAGTGTGCCAGTACTGAGGACTGAAGTAACGGATGGCACATGCCATCACTTAGGTTTTTTTCATCAAGGCTGGTACGCTCCCACTTGAGGAACCACAGCTCCACTTCTGGCTTTTTGGTGATTAATTGGAAGTAAGAGTCTCACGACTTTTCTTGCCTGGGATGATGTTGAACTGTGATCCTTAGATCTCAGCCTCCTGAGTAGCTAGGCTTATGCGAATGAGCCACTAATGCCTTATAAATAGATTCTATCACACTTCAGGAGATTAGAGTTTTGTAATCAAATGGATAGTTGGATACCTTGGATAGTTTGAAAATGATATGAGGAATCAGCTTTCTTGTTCTTCCTACCTTCTAGTGCTTGCTATCACTCTTCAGTTTTGCTTCATGTGTTGAAGCATGTACCTCTGCTTCTCATTTCCTTCTTTTCCATGTCTTTGGGTGTCCTTCCCTTTGCATACGAACACCAATCACCGGACTACTTGTCACAGGATTATTTCTTCTCAAGATGATCCACTAATCATCTGTAAAGACCTTATTTTCAAATAAATCTTATTCTGAGGTTCTGGGAGGATATGCATTTTAGGGGGACATTCAACTCACTGTCAACCTTGTCATCATTCCCCAAAACTTTATGGAGATAGCGCCATGACTACTGTGAAAGAGTTGAAGGAAGTAGATATATGAGCATTTTTAAAAAATTGTGAAGTGCTTTTGTTTTTAAGGGTTATTTTTGGTATGCTTATGAAGGACTTTTTTTTCTCAAGATGTCAAAATTCCAAGGCAGCTAAAATTGAAATTTATATATACCTATCAATTTAAAGATTTTTTAAAAAATTAACAGACAAGCACAACTACAATATCTAATAAATAATTGTTGTTGTTTGGGAAGTGGAGGAGAATGGAAAAGGAATAGGCCGGACTCAATCATCAACAGGCAAGGACTGTTTATTGAGAAACACAGAGGGGCAAGGACCTTCCCCCCCACTCCAGGTTTGGAGGTGGTGCCAGAGAGTTGGGACAGGAGCTGAGTTTTTATATGCGGTCTGAGCAAGGAGGCAGAGGTTAATGAAAAAGCCACCAGGTCACAGTTAGGCCCCACAGTGGTCTTAAGAGGATTTCCCTGCCAGTACATCGAACAAGTTTGCACATACCTGGGATTTTGCCAGGTGCCTATATAGGCCTGGGACAGTAGGGTGGGGTCAGTCCTTCATATCCCATCTTTAGATACATGAAATGATCGGGCCAACAGGGGAGAGGCAAATCCTTCATATAGGATCTTTGGATGCATAAAAAGAATTGGGCAGAGAAGGGAGTAGCATGGAGTTATGAGAACAAAAGCAGACTCACATCATTTGGAACTCTGAAGGAGTATAAAAGGTGGACAGACTCGTGGTAGTGGAGAGACTGCACTGGGTAGGGCAGTGTAAACCAGGCCTCTGGTTGCCTGCAGTGATTGTATGGCCTTGACTTGCTCCTGGGTCCTGAGTGAGGGCTGTTATCCTGTTAGAGAGAAACTTGAAAAAGGTGTGATCAGGCAAAAGGCTGACAAGATGGCAGGAGTAGTTGATATGAATGACACAAGCTAGAAAAGTTCCATTTGGAGTATGAGTCCATAAACAGTCAGAAGCTAGGGCTGGATTGGAGTGGTTAAGGGTGAGAGACCTTGGTCATTTCCTGTAAATAACAGGTAACAAAGACAATAATGCAAATTCCTGTTGGAATTCTAAATTCCAGTTAGAAGTTAGACAGATATGGACATTAGATGGACAAGCTTCTCAACTTATTTCTCTTGACCTCCCGGCTCTGGTTAATTTTGAAAGGACAGGCACAAAGTGGCTGATGTGACATCATCTTCTCTTAGTTCCCCACCACCTCCTGGGGGTTTAGGTGCTTGTTGCTGGGATAACTTGTCCCAGTTGGCACTTAGGGGCTTTGAACTCAAGGCCTGGACACTTTCCCTGAGCCCTTCTTCTGGAGGCTAGTGCCCTACCACTTTAAGTCACAGGGCCACTTTTAGCATTTGGTTAATTTTTGAGCCATACTTCCAGTCTGTATCTTTGCTGGTTAGTTTGGAGATGGGGTGTCAGAGGGATTTTTTTTTTTTTTTTACCTGTGCTGGCTTTGCTTTGCCACAGAAACCCTTTATTATTTCCAATTAAAGCAACAAGGAGATCAGTGAGAACAAGTAGAGCTTATTACCTGCACCCTGTCAAGAATTGATCAACAAATACTTGCTAGAACTCTGTAATGACAAAACTCAATATATGGGATGAGAGTTTTAGCATAAATGTAGTATAGCTTGGCTTCTTGGAAAACTGATAACCAAAGTTCACAAGAGACTCTCCTGGCCTACACCTGGTTCAGTAGCATAACTACATAGCCAGCTTTTTCAGGTCAGGCTGGGTAAGGTTTACAGAGAGTGTCCCACAAGAGTCTTAGTTTTTGTAAATCTAAAGCAGTCTTTAACCAAGAATCAGCTATGTGTGATGGAGTCAGGCAGGAGTCCAGTCTACTTCTACCATGACAGAGGTAATCAGGATGGCCCAGGCAGGATCTGGGCTAGACTGTGTCCCTCTGATGAATTATCTTATCTCCTGCTGGGTTGCTCACAAATTTCTACAGACTGGTTAAATATACTTGACTTTAGATGGACATAATGACGTGGTAGTTTTAATGTAAATCATAGCCAACAATTACATACCAACTGTCCTCATAAGCTCTGTTTTTTAAGGCATACTCATACCATCTGTTACGTACTTAAACTTTCTGGGACAGAAAAAATATTTGGAACAAACATTTTAATATAATTCGTATCTCCTTACTGTGTTTCTCATCACAGCTGGCAAGGAGCTGAGCAAGGGCTCATTCCTTTTACTACTACCCTTGATAAAGATGTTTCCTTTTAACAAACAGCACATTTGGTAATTAACTTCTTCAACACAAAATTTACATTTGCAGTCAAGGAACATAAATTTCAGGAAATATCACTACCAAGAAATAAAAGAAGATACCTTTTTACAGCATGATAAGTTTTTATGAGATTATGTTGAATATGTTCACACACATTTAAACAAAGTTTTAAGGCATACTTGGGTTTTTTAAAAAATGAAAATTGGCGGTTTTTTGGAATTCCAGTGTCAAAATGATATTATTTTGCCCAATATGATAAAACCTTGTGATCAATGTTGGAAAAGTAGGCAATACCAAACAAAATGCAAGGATTTGGCAAACAATTTAACAGAATTTCCATGCTTAAACAAAAATTGATAACAAGAACAGAAAACCTTTAAATCAGTCTTGCTGATGAGCTGCATTAGTATTTGAACTGAATATTTCAACACCTAGAAGAGTGAAGAGGAGTAAGCTTGGTGGAAGAGTGGGAGTTGTAGAAAAACCCCATCATGTGGTTGTTGTCTCTTCCTAGGTGTCAGCTTCCAGGGCCTATAGAGAGAATTGGGGGAGGAGTGGCTGAACTGGTTTATAAGGAGAAGAGGCAGCACTTTTAACCTGAAGATATTTAAGGGGAGGACATAGCATAATGAAGGAATTGAAAAGTGAATGTTTGAGTAAATGGATAGAGAAAGCTATTGGAAGAAGTGAGAGGGGGAGGGATGTCTCTTCTGTAGCCTCCTAGAGGAGAAATTAAGAATCTGGATTTTGAAGTGAGTGGATTCAGTAAAGTGAAAGAATTGAATTATGGTCTGAGTCCCAAAGGCAAAAGGACTGGTTTGTTTTTCTTATGGGATTTTTGCGTGGGAAAGGGAGAGAGCAGTAAAAGAGAGAAGCTGGCCTCAGTGTGTTTGCCAGCCAGCCACTGTCAGTGACAGATTAACGAAAGAGGCAGAGCAGAGAGGCCCATTTATTTAGGGCCTGGAGGGGAAGAAGGTGTATTAGCCATAGAAGGGGGTTGAGAAATGTATACTTTTGGAGGGATTTCTTTAGAGGGAGTTTAAGCAGGGCTGTTAGCTTGTTTTACCCTTGGAGGCTTATGCTACACAGTTAGGCAGGCAGGGATCAGAGGTCAGCAGGAGTTTGCTTGGAGCAGACAGTTTTGGTGAAGAGAATCTGGACCAACTGTGGATATCAAGAGTGTAGTTAGAAGAGCAAGGAAGGAGAAAAGGATCTTTGGTGCTGGAGGTCATCAAAGAAAAGAGAGAGAAAGAGGAAGAGAGAGACTGAGCAAAGGGGGTTTGAAACAGATTAAGCTGCTATAAGCTAAGGAGTTACTTTTGTAGAGGAGATGGTTGGGAGGTTTAAAACAGAGAAGGCCTTGGTGAGCAAGGCAGGAGAGCGGGGTTGGGGTGGGGCCTCTGGAATGGAGATCAGAGAAGGACTTGGTGGACAGAACAGGATGAGCAGAGGGGGTCTGGAGTGGGGGTCAGAGAAGGGCTTAGGTTTAGGGGACCTTGGACTCCTCACCGTTAAAACAATTAAAACAATTCTCATTGGAGAATTGGTCAGGTTATTTTTGACTGTAAGTAAAGCAGTCAGCTCAGAGTCTTAAGATTAGACTGCAGGCATGCCAATGGGGTGTCTCTGGGAGACAATTTGGTAGGACTACAGAGCCTGTCCCGCTGGTCCAGGTGTCCTTGGTGCTTTGGGAAGGCAGACAGACAGATCCCAATAATTAGGAGAGGGCATCCTCAAAGGTCGTGAGGGGGTCAGGAAGGGAGAAACTCCTGGGGTCTCTGAGGGCCCTATAGACAGGAAGGGAGGGAGAGACTCCTGGAGTCCCAGGGTCCTTGTTGGGGACCAGGCTGGTTACCTTGTCCTGAGGTGGTGGGTGGAGTCGGTCATATGACAAAGAGCCTCCTGCCTGGAGATCAAAGTTAGGGGACAGGGTGAAGAAGAGAGAATAGGGGAGAGATAAGGCCTTTTCTGGGTTTACTCAGAGGGCCAATACTGCCCCAAGCCATGTGGGGTGGCCGTCCACAAGGCATACACCACTTACATAAGCAAAAGCCACAAGGTCTTTCAGGTGGCTGTTTAGCCCAAAGCTTGGTGGGCTCTGCTCCCAATGGAGAAAATCTTTGGAAGGAAGGGGAAGGTAGTAGAAAGGCTCGATGAGAGGTGGCAAAGAGGTGGGTGGCCCCTCAGCAGAGGGCACCCAGTTGCTCCTGGCACTTCTCTCCTGGGTTCGGCACCATATGTTGGGGAAATGGAGGAGAACAGAAAAGGAATAGGCGGAACTGGATCATCAACAGGCGAGGACTGTTTATTGAGGAACAGTGAGGGACACAGACCTTCCCCAAGGGTTTGGAGGTTGTGCCAGAGAATTGGGACAGGAGCTGGGTTTTTTATATGAGGTCTGAGCAAGGAAGCAGAGGTTAATGAAAAAGCCTCCAAGTCAAGGGAGGTGGGGGCTTTTCAGTTGGGCCCACAATGGGATGTCTACAGCTGGGCTTAGGATTGCCCTGCTTGCACATCAAACAGGTTCGCACATACCTGGTATTTTACCTGGTGCCTTTATGGGCCTGGGACAGTAGGGTGGAGATCAGTCCTTCATATTCCATCTTTAGATACATAAAATGATTTGGTGTCAGGGCAATCCACATAAGCCCAACTGTAAACATCCCATTGTGGGCCCAACTGAAAAGCCCCCTTCTCCCTTGACAGGGTGGCTTTTCAATTAACCTCCGCCTCCTTGCTCAGACCTCATACAAAAATGGAGCTCCTGGGGCTGGGAAGGTGGCTCAGTGGTAGAGCGCTTGCCTTACATGCTCGAGGCCCTGGGTTCGATTCCTCAGCACCACATAAGCAAAAAGAAAAAAGCCGGAAGTGGCGCTGTGGCTCAAGTGGTAGAGTGCTAGCCTTGAGCTGAAGAGCTGAGGGACAGCTCCCAGGCCCAGAGTTCAGGCCCATGACCAGACCCGAAAAAAAAAAATGCAACTCCTATCCCAACTCTCGGGCACAACCTCCCCTTCAGTAGTTAGCAAAAGAATATTGTGATCATCATTTTAGATTATAGCAAGAAGTGATGCTGTGGCTCAAGTGGTAGAGTGCTAGTCTTGAACAAAAGAAGCTCAGGGACAGTGCTTAGATTATAGCAATATTTTAATACGGGAAAAATTGTTTCAACCATCAACAAGTTAGACAACTGGGGTTCAAGCATCAAATGCTACATGTGTGACTTTATATTAGTCACCTTTCTGTTACTCTGACAAAATACCTGAGATAAATACATGATATAAATCAACTTTACAGCAGAGAGAATTGTTTTAGCTCATGCTTTTTGATTTGAGGCTGTCTGGCTCCATTGCTTTGGGCTCTGAGGTTAGAAAGAATGCTTGGCCTTGGGAGCATGTTGTGAATGGGGCTGATTACCTCACTGAGGTGAGGGAGCAAACAGAAAAGGCAAATTCTAGTAATTTACTTCTTCCAACTAGGCCTGTTTCCTAATGGCCTATTCATCAGTGGATTAGTAGATTAATGGATTACTTGATGAGTTAATGCCCTCATTGTCCAGTCACTTCTCAATAGTACCACTTGCTCTGGTCAAGCCTTAAAACACTTGAGTTGAGCACTGGCATTGCTGCATTTTGTATCCAACCTTATCCAAACTCTGGGAACTCAGTTTGTATATCCCATAGAGAAAAGTAATACTTAACTCAGAAGTTGACTATGAGAATGAAATGGTTTAATATGTGTAACTATAAAGCCTAAACAGCAACTGTTCTCTACACTTATAATGACTGTTGCTGCATTGTTTTTCCGTGATTATTTCGGATTGACACATATCTATCTGCCTAGTCTGTCATTAATGATGTGGGTAAATATGTGTATGTGAATTTTAAAAAATGTAGTATGTATTACTAGTGGATACCTGGACAGGTCTTTATTGTGTTGCATAAAACTGATGTAAATTAAGAAAGGCACCAAAGAAAAATAAACTTAGAAGGCTTTAAAGAAAAAAGTAAGAGTTCCTAATATGGGTAATGTTTAAAAAAGAAATAAGTACTGTGTATCAAGTCAAATGAATGGAGTATATTGACAATTTCCGTTTGAGAATTCCATGACAGGAAAGGGTGAAAACTTATGAATTTTTCCTACCACAAGCCATTTGTGGTGCCTCTATCACTGAAGTATAAGTAATGGGGGAGCTGTTTGACAGAGTGATGGAGCCATGTCTGAGGTCACTGAGAGATACCAGTACAAATGAGTATTTATAATTAAATTGGAAAAGTTAGGATTGCCTTAAAACTATCTTTGTCAAATATTTAATGTCAATAATGTTTTGTTTTAATCTTGAAAAGAATAAGGTTAACTTGTTAGTTAAGAAATCTAAGTTAAATAAGATTTGCACACAGTTCATATGTAGATACAGAAGCAAATTAACACTTCCTTGAGAATGTACAATTTAGAGGTTGGAGGCATGGCCCAGTTGGTCCAGCACTAATGAATGAATAAAAGCAGCAGGTGTCCAGTTTGAGTTCCAGTCTCAGATCTAACAAAAAAGAAAAAAGAGAATGTACAATTTTAAGTCCCCTCATCTGTTTGAGGATTCTACTAAAAAAAAAGTCATAGTCAATGACCTCAAAGATCTTCTCAAGTGTAGCCATCATTATATTTGAAGACACATAAAGGATCCATCTTTGGAAATGCAATAATTACTTAAGAAAGAAAACATTAAGGAAATTATTAACATGCTCCTTAGTTTTCCTCATAAGATGGCTTTGAGCATTATATTTTATTAGCTCCAAATTCACCCATTTGTTTTTCTTTTCCAAGTTGCTATGGTCCTTGTTTAAAAACCAAGAATGAGAGGTTGGTCAATTACATTTAAATCCACTTAGCTATAGTTCACCAGTAATGTAATCAGAGACTGCTGATGATGCATAAAGAGATGGCTTAGTGGGATTTCTATCCTTGGCATAGTTGTAAGAACTATTTTAAAAGATAGCTTTCTTACTCTTGATAATATTGACCCTAAATGTTTGAATAGTCCTCAAATATTTCTAGTATTTTACTCTTGAAAATTGTAATTCTCTGACAAATACTAGGAGTTAGCAGGTCACAGCTACAATCCTAGCTACTCAGGAGACTGAGATCTAAGGATCGTTGGTTGAGCCAGCCAGGGCAGAAAAATCCAAGAGACTCTTACCCCCATTAGCCAGTGAAAAGGTTAGCTGAACCATATAGCACAATTGTGTTAAGAGTAGATGAGCATAAGGCTCTGAGGTCAAACTGCAGTACTGGAAAAAGGGAAGGAAGGAAGGAAGGAAAGAAGAAAGGAAGGAAGGAAGGAAGGAAGGAAGGAAGGACAAAAAAAGGGAAGAGAGAAAGAAAAAGAGGAAGGAAGAAAGAAAGGAAAGAAACTCTTTAAACTAATTTCCCCCCATGGGGTATGACCTATTATTGCCCTGGCATTGGTAATGGTGGTGGTGGTGATGATGAAGACTAATTTCTTTATTGTTCCTTGTGCATTCTAGTGTCACATTTTAATTCTTTCAAAATTTATCATGTCTCAATTATTTTGAAGAGTTAAGAAATATGCATTATGTTCCTCCTCAAAAAAATGATTCATCCAACGTTACAGGGTTTCGTCTTTTATAAAACACCTTGAAGTAAAAATATGAAATGAGTTGGGAAAGACCCAAGCCTTTCATCCAGTAGGACATGGTTGTGGTCTCTAATCATACTAATGATTAGAGTCTTGGAACTTACCTCCTTGGCTGGAAGGTAGTGTGAATGATCACTGATTTAACTTACAATTTAGAATAAAGCTTGAGTGAAAACTAAAACCTAGAGACTAAGGGAGCTTTGGAGTCCTTGTGCACCTGGTTGTGTTGAGAGACTGATATGCCCAGAGACTGCATAGAAGTTTGGTGGCACTTCCTTTCTCCAACTTTATACTATGTATTTCTTCCACTTAATTCTTCCTGAGTTGTATCCTTTATAAACAGTGACTATCAGGATAGTACTTTCTCGAGTTCTGTGAGGTCATCCTAGTGAATGAGGAAACTTAAGGGAGAGAACTTGAGGGAAACCTCAACTTCATTAGGAAGTGTGGATGTCCTCCTATTCTTGGAACTGGCATCTGAAATTAGGGCATTCTCCTGGACTGAGCTCTTATCTATAGAATGACACAACTGATTCTCACACAACTGATTCTAATTTGTATTAGAAGTGAATTTTAGGAAACACAATTGATGGTTGGAGAATTAAAGAATTGGATGGTGTTGAGACAAAGAATTTGTTGTCAGGGAAAAAATGATCTCCATCCCTTTTCCTTGTGTCTTTTTTCATACAGAAGTGCCTCAGAGTTCTATGTGTCACTTTCCCTTATTTATATATCATTATTGGTATGGAGGAGTAGAGGTTGTGGGAAACAAACTTATTTTTGTAATTAACAATTTCTTTATAGAAAAATAAAGTCTGCAATGAAGCTGAGTTTTCATTATGACTTTTAGCCACTTTGTCGCTTTTTGGGGTTTTGGACCATTTATTTACCCTCTAGCTCAGTTTCCTCACTTGTCAGGTGGACCTGGTAACAATACCTGTTTCAAAATGCTCTTTTGAGGATTAAATAGGCTAATTCATGGGAAAGACCAAAGACTGTACCTGACACACATAAACAGGAAAGTTTAGTTACTATGAATGCTATTACTTTTAGTTTTACTCTTATTACAATCACTGCTGTAATATAGTAGTAGTATACTATTTTTTAAACCTTATCCATAACATAAAGTGTGTTTAAGTCTTTGAAAGCTTTCCAGAGTACATGTTTACTTTATATTAAGAAAAAAGTATGTTTCAGAACTTTTATTTAATCAAGAGTTTCAGAGTTTTTAGGAAGTCTGAAAATGACTGAACCACCTGTAAGAATTATTGAGAAATGAGAAAGGAAATGCTAATGAGACATTACAGGAAAGATCAAATAGACTAGGAGAGCAAGAGGAATCAGGAATCTCTTCTCTAATGCAGAAAGAAAGCTCTGAAGGAAGCAATAATCATTTGGAAATGAGAAGAGTAAGTGAAACACCGAAGTATTAATCAAATAGCATCCTGGGTGTGGATAATTGACCAACAGACATAAAAATGAAAGAAGATGGAATAGGGTATATACATTACCTTTATGAGCACTATAAAACCAGATCTTGGGGACAAGTCTAAGTGAATTGATAAGTGCTACCATGATGCAAACATTTCCTACAACTTATCATCTGTTGGGTGTTTTTCAAAATTCATTTTAAACAACATGGGTTTGATAACCATACATTCTACCACTGAACCCCTACCTTAAATTCACAACCCTTATAAAGGATTCATGAGAAATCATGGTATCAGTGAGAAAACATACATGAGTATTAATTGAGAATGGCTTCACTGCAGTGAGAGTCAAAGCTTATAGTACCATTATTGTTCAGTACTGTCAGATATGGCTTTCCAAATATTATTTTGGTGAACTAGGTTCAAAAAATCCTATATTCTTAAACTACATTTTTCATGCCCCCTTCCTAAATTCCATCATTTTGAACCATGAATGTAAACTATAATTTTGAAAGCCTCAATATCATTTTTGGGGGGCATTTAAGTTGCTTCTAAGGGTAGTTGTTTCTAAGGTTCTGACAGATTGAACCATTGCTCAGGAGTATTTCAAAAGCCTTGGTATAAAAGACTCCCTGTAGTTTTCATTTTTAAACATACTTTTATAAAGTTCATTATGATAGGAAGCAAGTTGATTTTATTAAATTTAAACTCATCAACACATAAAACATATACTCAAAAATTAGTTGAGATACTGTGTTTTCTTTTGGGGAGCCTATTATCTTTGTATCATATAAAATCAACTGCAAAGATTTGAGAGTTGATTCTTAATGCATTAGGGCTTTTTTGGTGGGAAGCCCATATGTACTGTCAGTACTTTAGTGCCCTGAATTATTATTGGTTGTTCATGTGCACTTTTAGAGCAAATTTATTTCAAATGAAATATTGTTCAATGTTAGATAATAAACACAGAGAGCCTTCTCTGATACTTGTTTTTCTTTCCTATTGTAGATTAGCTTGACCCTTTTTCCCTATCCCAACTATCCCAAGTATTCTACCCTCTCAAAAGATAGTTTGAAAATAGTTTAAATTATATTTGAATAAATGTAATTTTAACAAGTTTTAATTACCTTTCCATCTGAATAGATTGGTAACATTTATACAGGTATAGAACTATAAAAACTTATTTCTTAAATATGGTTTGCTTGGAGGGCATTGCTTAAATTTTCTCTTATATTTTAAAGCATCTATTATTGAATTTCCTTTGTAACTTGGCTTAAAGTCAAAAGGTAATGTAATTCAACTTTATATAATGAATTTTTTGCATTCTTATGAAGTTTTTCACAAATGTTTTGTTTCTAGATTGTTTTACCTTTCATATATTATAATTTTGTCCTTTCAAGGCATTTAATACACTTTCTTTCCAGTCTCTGTAGAAACGCTGGAAAAGAATTTGAAGCAGATGGGAAGGCAACTTCAACAGCTTGAGAAAGATTTGGAAACCTTTCCCCCTCCTGAGGACTTGCATGACAAGTTTGTGACAAAGATGTCCATATCCTTCTGATATCTAAATAAGTCACTAGTCAGCTGGAATTTTGATTTATTTAACATGATAACTGTGTTTGCATAACCCAAGATCATTTTCTGGTGCCAAACTATAGAACTTTTAACCTTTGCTTTCTTTTAAAGAGTCAGCAAAGTTGTTGTTGTAAATAACAAACCCTGTGTTTCTTTTTTTCCTTTTTACCTGTTTGGTTAATAGTACTTTTTTTTGGTTCTGTTTCCTTTCATATGCCTTATTTTCTTCTGATGTTCATGGTACAAAATGATATTAAACTTAGTTTGAGGATGTTTGAATTGAAAGCCATGAGAGGTTGAACTCAGGGTCTCACAAGGCTTGCTTGGCAGGTACTCTTATCACTGAGCCCCACCTCTAACCCAACATTTAGATATTTTTGAAATGTTTCAGGAGATTCAGATTGCATAAACTCACAGCTTGGCTAGTCAGCTTCAAGGTTTGATATATATTAGAAACTAATTGACTTGGCAAAAAAATTATATTGTCTTTAGAAATACTATGTAGTTAACAATCAAAATGTAGTTTGTCACAGGTAACTACTTGTCTCTTTTCTCCTAACCAAAACATGAAATTGACAAGTGTATGTCTTCATTTATACATATAAATGTAACTTAAAAACATGAAGCTTGTATACAGTTTTTTTAGTATTCAGTTACCTTCATTATTACTTTTATAGTTTAATCTCTAATGAGTGTCTAAAATAATTATTCCCTTTGTTTTCTGAAACTAATGTTGGGTGCAAACCACTATATGAAATTAGATATTTTTATGTTGCAATAAAGTATTATTAAAAGTCAATATGGACTTCTGAATTCTATCTAAAAAGATAACCCACTTCTAAAATACACTGTTATAGACATCCTCAATGTTTTATTTTACTCATATATTTGAAATAAATGACAACTTTTTTCCTTTTTCTACTTTTTATCCCTTGAGACTTAATAACTCACAAAAGTATTATTTGGTTCATCTTCGATTTTATTGCATATGCTTTCATTTTAATTGTGAATTAGTTCAATTTTAGCTTTCCTTCACTCTCTCTGTTGGGAAATATCATAAAAATGCGCTCTAGCAACAATCAGTTCAGGCTAATGTGTGTGTTTTCTTTTGTATCTCCCTCCTCACTCCCCTGTCCCCACATACATCCAGCTTCTTATTGAGAAGATGCTTTTATCACCACACACTGGGTAAGGCTTTCTTCTTTCTTTTGCTTTTTTAAAGTAAACAAGAGGTCTGTATTTATCCACCAAAAACATATTTTTGTACTGACTCCTCATTTGAGCAAGTGTGCTTTTTTAAGAGTGAATACAGTATTTCAGAATTCTATCATTCTCATCATCTCTCAATCTTTTGATCAAGTTAGAATGTTCTCACACGTGACATTTTAATGTTTTAAATATTGGTTGTAGTGTTTTAGTCCTATAGATAGAAGGCATTTTAGAAAAGATTTTACTTACATATAGCTTTTAGTATTACCCTGTGAATGCACTAATGATGAAGCTCAGGTTTCTTGACTGTGGCTGAATTCATGAACCCAGAGGAAAGGCTATAGGTGCTCAGCAGAGGGTCTCAGGACATATCCACATTTGTATTCCTATGACAGGAGAAGCTGAATGATGTTGGCTACTTGAAAGGTATGCAGCTCATAAAAAGCAGCCAGCAGGAAATCAGAAACAGGAATGATGATGCTTTGTTGGACACAGTTTTTCATTCTGAGTACAATTATACTCTATGGACAAGAAAGCTACTGTATCCTGTCGCTAAATATCACAACCTCGCAGCCTCTAATGAACTGATTAGCATTCATGTATCTCTTGGAAGTCAGTTATATGAACAGTTGGTGCACTTTGCTATTGACAAAGCTTATAATCATAAATATTCTTTGCCGAGATTAGATTGTTCTCATTTGCTTTTCATCTTCGTTAGATATACTAGTTTTGAAGTAATTAAATATATTCATTTCAAGACTTTGTTTACTTTAATTAAGACTGACAACCAGTCAGATTTTTGAATATTAACTGCATTTATACTGATCTTATTAAGATGACAAGTTGTAAGCTTCTTGGGTCTTGGAAACGTATGGAAGCCAAAATGCACAATAAATCAAAATGTACTAACTGAAGTTTGTTAATACTCGAACTTTGTGCTTTATGTTTAAATGCTTATTAATTGAAGCATAAATCAACTGTTTGGCTCAGTGGACCAATTCTGAAAGAATCTGTATTTAACTTGTTAAAAGATGATTCTTTGTAAGTATAAATTTACTCTAAATGATCATGATTTAGTGATTTATTGTTTATTGGATTATTTTAAATTAGAGTCAACTGTTAAAATATGAAATTTCACTTGCATATTATATTGTGTTTTAATTTGTCAGTGCATATTCACTTGACATCTACTTTATAACATCTAAGATAGTAATTTCATACTTCCTTTAAAAGGCATAAACAATTTTTTCATATATCATTGGCTTTTTTATATTATTTTTTAGTTGCTAACCCTAGTCAGAACTGTAATTATTCAATTGCTTCAGTAAACAATTGCTTGAAAAATGTGAAACAAATTTCAAGTGCAGTCATCAGTACTGTTATATACAAGCTATTTTATGTGAGGTGTGCATACTTATTAAATTCTTATCAGTGAGAAACTCAAAATACCAAGATTTATGTCACACAGTGCTTGTTGCATTCTTTGACCTTTAAATTCTGTAATATTTCTTATTTTAAGAACAATACAAATAGATTTCAGACCATGCCCTTGAAATTCTCCTTGCACAGCCACTTACCTTTCTATTTTCTTTGCCTTTGCTGAGCCTCTTAGGAAAAACAAACACAAAAACATGCAAGACATGTATATAATTTTATATTTACTATAACTTACAAAGGGAGTTACATGACTCTTGTGTTATATATATTTTTAATTTCTTCATTGAAATCCCATTCTCTTTTTTATTGTTTCATAATGTAGCAATGTTTTAAGCTTGTCTGCAATTACTGGGAAAACGATAAAACCACTCCAGTAAATTCATTGAAAATACTTTTTTGTGTCCTTTATAGTAGAATATCTGTGCACGAAGTTGAGGATTTTGCAGGTAAAGGAACTTGTTAAACATTTTTCCTTAATTCAACTATGTCTAGGAAGTAAAAATGGAAGAATAGAATGTATAAAATGTAAGCCTGTGTAACATATGGCTGAGTTACAAAAGTGGGCAGTTAGGTAATTGATTTGTTGTAGGAAATATTTCTTTTCTTGAATTAGTCTTCTGCCTCTTTCATCCCTTTCTTTTTCTTTCTTCCTTCTCTTCCACTTAATGAATTCTTTATAAACTTTTAAAATCTAGGTTAAATATCCTGCATCTCATCCTTCATGAATTCTCAGATTTTCAATGATCATTTCGTTGTCTTGAGTTCATTACTCTTACGAGACAATGTATACAACTTAATTCTCTGTGCTTTATACATCATGCCCCAGTAGTTTTAATCAACCTTGCCTTTTTAGTCAGGATTTTTCTTATTTTATCTGCCCCCATTTTATCTAGCTCTCTTATTTTACCTGTCTGGCTTCTGACACTTTGGATAACCTCAAAATTTTTTATTTTCTTCATATTTGTCATTATTAGAATTGCCATTCACTTACTTTATATCTTCACATAATAGAAGTTATATTTCAGGACCACAGAGATTGTTCCTATCTTGTTAGTTACTGCTCTTATGTCAGGTGCCTACAAAAGTGTTTGGAATACAGCAAATTCAGTGAATACTTACTAAATATTTTCTTGTTCTCTGATTTTTAAGACATCAAAGTTATTAGGCATGTAGCACTAACTGAAATTGGCCTTGTAAGTTGTGTCAGTGAAGGAAATAATGGGCATTCATGCTGATAGTTGAACATGGGGGAAATTACCTAACAGTGAATGTGGAATCTAGTTGTTGGACATAGTTTGGATATAAGCAGGAATATGACAAACCAGGATAAGAGTACCATAATGACTTGTTTAGATACCATATAAGACACGCTTTCGGTTGCTAAATATTTGTGGTTTAATTCATGGGAACACAGATCTGATGATTGTCATGTATCTTTCAAATAGGAAGATTGCAGTAGGTCAGGTAGAAATTAATGAGAATTTGTCCTTAGTTTTGATAAAGGTAAAGAAAAAGGAAATCGATTTTTTTCAAAGCATCACAAAATTGGAACATGTATTCATATTTTTGCAATGAATTTTAACAAATGTTTATTTTCTTAAGTGTTTTACATTTTTTGAAGATCTTTGTGAATATAAAACTTGGTACTGAGAAAAAATAATTAAAGTCTAACTACTGTTGACAGAGACATTACTTTTATTTAGAGTTTAACAGTTGGCATAAGAGCATCTACATTTCATTTTTATTTTGGGTGATGATAGTGATTTTTTTAATCTGAATGTTTCACCATCTCTTAATGAGAGAGTAGCCCATCAAAACTGATGTGGTGTGCCTTATTCATGTACTCAGCTATTCTAGCCGATTAGACAGTCATTTTAATGTTCTGAGGATTAATTAGGCTATTTCCAAAATTGTTTCAGTTTAATCACAATTTTACCATTCTTATGGGTAGTTCCAGTTATTCAGAACTCCATTTCATTTCCTTTGGGAGAAAACTCTTTTTATACATAATAATGATAAGAAAATTAACTTAAAAGCTCCTTAGCTGTTAGAACAAAATCATGCCATTTTTGTGATTCTGACTTTTGCTCATCTTTTCTAGCATATCTTTTAAGACAGATATACTATTTTTCTCAGTATGTACAGATATACTTCTTTTTCTTCTCTCCCTCTTCTTTTTCCTCTCTCCCTCTCCCTGTCCCTCTCCCTGTCCCTCTCCTTCTCCTTCTCCCTCTCCCTCTCACTCCAACTCCCCTCCCTTCTCCCTTCCCTCCTCTACTATCCTGTCCTCTCCTCTCTTTTGCAGTCTTAGGGCTTGAATTCAGGGCCTGGGCACTGTCCCTAGCTTCTTTTGCTCAAGGTGAGCACAATACCACTTGAGCAACAGTGTATGTGTGTACTCTGTGGTACTGAGGAATCAGCATGAACCCAGGGCTTCATGCATGCTAGACAAGCACTCTACCACAAGCCACATTCCTAGCCCTCCAGATATGCGTCTATGTTTCATTACTTACCTGATGTTTCAGTTCTTACCTGAGAATCTAAAAAGTATCATTGCATTACTCTACGCTGTCTAGCAAATGAATTCTTGACAATGGGCCTATACCCAGGTATCTGGATAAGATTATTAGCGAAGTGCCTTGTTCATATTCAGTGCCTTACATACAATGATGATGTATGTAAGCTATCAAACTATCCGATTAGAGACACTAGCCAACATAATGTCCTCAACCTATTGTCAGGGTTAGCTGCTTTTTCAGGACTCTGTTAGCTCTTCACAGTTTATCAAAATTTGTACAATTACATAGAAAGGTATGATTTTACAAGTACAGATTCTGTGTCTTTTTATTAAATGACTTCAAGGATACTTGTTACCCTTCCCGCCAAAGTTTAAGAGTATTAGTACTGGGGTGAAATAAGTACTTGGCACCAATGTCACTAGACTTGATATAGCTAAGATTGTGGAACTTAACATCTAGAAAATGAACAGGAAGGAAAGAGGACCACATTTCCTAGAAATATGATAAGAACACAGCCCCATAAAATAATTAGACTGGAAAGGACAGCTTACAACTTGATTTCAGATCCCATGGTAAGAAGGTGTCTGAATTTCCATACTTGAAGTGGAACAAAAAGTTGCTAATAGGTATGCAGATGAGAGGAGATCACAAAAGAGGAAGGATTGAAAAGGTCTTTGATTGATAAATCTGAACAAGAAAAATGAGTTTCTCTTTTTGGTAGGAAATGTAAGAAAATATAATAATCCCTGTAGGACATAATCTACTGAAGGCATAAATAAATTTAGGTGAGGTTTTACTGATTGACCAAGGTAAATTAACTTACAGTCTATTGACATCTGAATGATTATATCACAATGTAAGTGATTACGTATTTCACTTAATGATAATTTTGCCTACTTTTCAAGTGTACGTATATAAAATAACTATTCCTCCAGCTACGATAAGATGATTACATATATGGTATAAATTTGTTATACATAATATAAAATGCATGCAGCCAAGGTGCCGGTGGCTCGCGCCTATAATCCTAGCTACTCAGGAGGCTGAGATCTGAGGATCACAGTTCAAAGCCAACCCAGGCAGGAAAGTCCGTGAGACTCTTATCTCCAATAAACCACTAGAAAACTGGAAGTGGTGCTGTGGCTCAAGTGGTAGAACGCTCGCCTTGAGCTGAAAGCACAGGGACAGCACCCAGGCCCAGAGTTCAAGCCCCACCAGGCCCAGAGTTCAAGCCCCACGACCGACCAAAAAAAAAAAAAAATATATATATATATATATATATATATATATAATGCATGAAATATATGTTATATAAGTATTTTATATGTTATATATTATATAATATATGTAAATACACCAGACACTGGCATTATTAAGCGCCTGGAAACTGTAGGGGAAAAGCTGGCTGTTCAGAATATGAACTGAATCACATACAGGTTTATGCATTTTGTAGGTCATTGAAAAGATCAACTCTCACTTTAGAATCTAGATTCCCTGCATTCTGGTCCCCTTCTCTCCTGTACATGGTACATATAATACTAAGTACAACACACACAAGAAACAGAAATAGAAGAGAAACTGATTAGAAGTATAAATAAGTGAGCTGTGACTGACTGAGATATAATCGTATTATTAAGCTGTGTTATTAGGCTGTTATCCCATGTTCTGGCTTCACTTCCTATTTGGCTGCACTGCTTTCTTTTCCATATTTCTTTCATTCTCTCTCAGAAGAAAGGGCCTGCCTCAGTTTTATTTAGAAACAGTTATAAATTGAAGAACCACATTATTTTTGAAATTGTGGAAAATGTTCTTTTTAGATACGTTTAGTCCAATTTTTTATTCATTCTTAGTCCGAATCCAGTTTGTTTGTTTCCAGTTTTGCTAATGCTTATTATACATTTTTTATTAGTCAAAGATAAGACAACTTTGGTAAGTTAGGCTATGTTTCTTTCGTTAAATGTCTCAGTTTAATGGACCCATAAGAAATTGTGACTGATGCTTTTTTGTTGTTGTTGGCGATGGGGCTTCAACTCTGGGCTTGGGCGCTGTCCCTGGGTTCTTCAGCTCAAGGAGAGTGCACTACTGCTTGAGCCACAGCGCCACTTCCAGTTTTCTAGAGGTTTATTGGAGATAAGAGTATCACACACTTTCCTGCCTGGGCTGGCTTTGAACCTTTATCCTCAGATCTCAGCCTCCTGAGAAGCTAGGATTACAGGTATGAGCCAGCGGTGCCGGGCATGACTGATGCTTTGAGAAACATCTTTTCAAAATAATGCATGATTTTTATATTTTACTGCAACAATTTTCAAATAGTTTGTTTCAAAATATGTTAGAGATTCAGTTTTATTATTATATTGTCAGAAATAAGTGAAAAAACAATTCTATATGACATACCTAGAAGTTATATGTTCATTTTTCAAAAGGGAAGCAAAAACATTAATTTGCTTGCATAATGTAAAAAGTTTGTAATTCATGAAAACTTATAAATACACTATAAGAGGTCAATAGTATTTAAAATGATTTATATATGCTGGTAATGTTTCATCTCTTTTCTAAGAAGGTTGCTAATATGTACTTACTCCTCAAAACAGCTCTATGAGGTAGGCAGTATTATCATTCCCATTTTGTAGATTACAAAGTCAAGGCAAAGGGAGGGAAGACCTTGTCTGTAGGCACACAAAATATAAGAGTTGTGAACTAAACCTTGTTGTACCATTCAGTGCTTTTCTCAGTGATTGTAAATTTCAGTATCATTCCCATTATACAATCTTAACGACTGAACCATAAGTTTAAATTCTTCATGATATAGATTTTAGCATTATGACTAATTGGGGAGTTTTTGAGCTCCATTATATTGGAGAAATATTTTATATATATATATATATATATATATATATATATATATATATTTAGTTTTCTGATTGCTTTTCCAAAGCTAATTAGAACTTGAATTTAAGATTCTTTACCTGCACAGTGGAGACGACATTTTAAATATGGTTAATTCTGAACGAACGGACAGAGATTGGGAAGTGTACTTTAGTGATAACTCAGACTAAAAAATTGTAGTTATGGATTTTTTTTCTTAAAGCATTTTTAAAGTTCTGAGCACCTTAACTATAAAATACAGCTTTGTTATCAGTGCTAAAGTACAGTATGAGAAACTTTCTAAATTACTGGAAAGCATGGAACAGTCGTACCAGAGCATGATGGGATATTATGCTGTTGACGTGAAGAAGGTGGCTGTGGAAGATTTCCTTTCTGACTTGAATACTTTCAGAACTACGTTCATGGTATGTTAAAATGGAGCTACATTTTGTTATGTATTTTATGTATACTTCTCATCTAATATTTTATTTCTTTGTTGTCTGTTGTTGCATCTACCTTTTCTGATATTCAAAGGTAGTTTTAAAAATTTCAGACTTTAAGTCTATTGAAAAATGTGTGGTTTGTTCTCTTTTTGGCCTTTCCAACATTAAGCTGTAATCAGAAATTTTGATTGAAAAAGTGATGAATTCTTAAGTTTTTTCATAAAGACTCCCTGCTGGCTGATTACAGAACACTTTTGTAGTAAGTTTTTGGCTATGAATTTGCTTCTTTATCCTTAGGATCGATTTGTATTTTTGTGGTATAATTTTACCAAATTCCATGCAGCTTTTATGAAGCTTTTCTCCCCCTCTTCTTTTCTTAATGCATTGTACAATAAGCTACCTGTGATTTTTCTTTGAATAGATTTTACATTCCTAGGGTTTCCTTTAGATACTTTAATAGGGAGGTCAGGTCTTTGATGTAGAATCCTTTCATTTAGACATTAAAAAGATCTTTTGAAAAATATTAGCTGATTAGATTGGGGACACACACACACACACACACACACACACACACACACACACACACACACACACACACACACACACACACACACACACACACACACACACAATAAAGAAGGCATTGTTGTCTCCCTAGGGAAACTGGTGATACATTTCTACAAGGGAAGGAAAAATTGTTATTCTTAAATAACACATTTAAGCACATGTGTGTGTGACAATTAAAAAGTTTTGAGGTACAAAGTAAGATTGACTTTAAAAGGCTGGTTCTTTTTAATCTATGGGAAATTTTGCTGCTAACTTTATTGGACTAGGTTATGTTTATTAATGATATAGCCAGGTGCTTTAACACTCTCTTTTAATATTTTGGTTGGCTGTGGGGCTTGAACTTGAGCACTGAGCACTGCCCCAGTGCTCTTTTGCTCAAGGCTAGTGCTCTGCTACTTTGAGCTACAGTGCCAGTTTTCTGGTAGCTAATTGGAGGTAAGAGTCACATGGCCTTTCTCAGCTTCTTGAGTATCTAGGATTACAAGTATAAGCCACTGACACCCAGGGGAGAAAAAACAACTTTTTAAAAGAAGAAATAGTAGTTTACATTAAAAATAAATGTGTTTACTTTCAGCTCTAGTTTATTTTCTTCACAAATTCCAAATAATTCTCAATTTTTTTACTACTGGATATGAATTTGACAATTCTACTGATGATATCCTATATGTATCATGTTCTGTACGATGTATTCCTTAAATTGTGAAATGTGTTATGAGACAGTATGGCTTGATGAAGTTACCAAAACCTTCACAGTCCAAGAGAGCTACATTTGGATGCCACAGTAGTTGTATGTCTGTTAATACTCTTTCTACTTTCCTGAGCCTTAGTTTCCAAAATTGTAAAACAGAATATTATTCTTTTTTCTTTTGTAAGAGTGTACACATATTAAATTAGAAAACATATTAAAATTTCTATCATACTTTATGGCATATCACAGTTGCTCAGTAAATTCTTTTACAATGAAGGATTGAGTCAATATGTGTAGGGATCTCCAAACCTTTGTATTCCACAGAAAGGACTGACCCTGACTGGCCTCTTAGTGCTTGCCTCAGAGCCCTGATAAAAGAGTATTTTATGTACGTGTTGGACCTTTGATCAACCTACAAAGGTTATGCTAACAATATGATTTACAGTCAATATTTAGTGCTCTGGGCCACTCTATATCTATGTCAATCTGGCTTATTGGGTGGCTAGGTAACAGATTCCTCTAAAAGATGTTCTATTAAAAAACAACAAACCAACAAACAAATGGAAAAAACCTTGGGCAGCATTAGGAGCTTGAGTCCATTCTGGGCTATATTGTGTCAGCAAGTAGCAAAACACATTGACACCAAATTTTTAGTGTTAGTATGAAGCTATTAGGAATATAGCAACAGATACAGAATGTTTATGTATTAAAAGTCTGTATTTGAAAATATTGTTAATATGATAGGTAAATGTGTATAATTACAAGTGTGTGTTTTGGCTCATATCTATAGTCCTAATATCCTGAAGGCACAACATCACAAGTTTAAGGCTAGCCTGGAATACAGAATAAGACCTTTTCTTTTCTCAATTTTTTTTGCGTATGTTTTCAAATCCTGTTAAAATGTTGACTGTGTTACTTCATTCCATTGGCATTTAGGAATTCTGGCTATGAAGAAGCTAAGTTTTATTTATAATAGAGGAAATAGAGATAGAGCCATGTCCTCACCGTGTGTGTGTGTGTGTGTGTGTGTGTGTGTATACATACACACACACACACACACACACACACACACACACTCTCTCTCTCTCTCTCATGATGGCAGTTTCCTGTGGAATATTTTCTCTGAACTACTGGCCATCTTACATACTGTTTCCTATGCCTAGAACACTTCCTCTTCACTTGCCTGGCAAAACCATCATATTCACCCTTCTAATGTCTGCTCAATCTTTGTATCTTCTCATAAAATCTGTGTCTATCCTATACACTTTTCTGTATCTATTACATTTCATGACATATATAATGAATAAGTTCATGATTGCTGATGATCAATAGGTGATATACTTTAGTAGATAATACATATAGCAACATTATCATATGTGTGCTGCTATATTCACTTCATTTAATCCTTATCACAACCCAATATGGTATGTATACTTCCATGCTCTTTTTTATAGATAGGAAGACTGATGTGTAGAAAGATCCTGACTTGCCCATCATAACACAACATTAAAGGAATCAATCTAGTCTGATTGGTTCCAGAGACTGTACTAAATAGATAGTTTGGTTGATAGATAGATAGATAGATAGATAGATAGATAGATAGATAGATAGATAGATAGATAGTTACACATTTAATGGAAGATGTATCTGTATGTATCTATAAAGACATCGTTATACAATTAATGCAAGGTCTATCTATCTATCTATCTATCTATCTGTCTGTCTGTCTGTCTGTCTATCTGTCTGTCTGTCTACATCTTAATTCCCATTAAATGTGTAACTGACACATGGAGCTAACTTGAAACTTAACTCCTGCCCCCAAATAAAATCGTAGCCATTTTTATTTGTAACAGTAATTTAATATATATTCATACTTTATCTTACAGTCCCCAAATTCATGCTTATTGGGATTCTAATTTCATTTATCTATATTTTTATCTGCCTCTTCAACAGGACAAAATCCAAAACAAATGCTACTGGTTGAGTACTTGCTACTTGCTAGACCTTGGGCTATGTGCTTTACATGTAATGTCCCATTTTATGACATATTGTAAGGTGAAACATGTAACAGGTGAGGTACCTCCAAGGTAGCAAAGCCCCAGGCCTTTGTAGAACCAATTCCGAATTCATAGGGACAAAGATTGAACTGATCTCTGACTACAAAGACTGTACTTTTAACTGCTTTAGAAATATTACAGGTTATAGATTGCAGGAAAATTTGGGCTCATAATTTTTAAGATTTTGATAATTTACCTGTATGCAAAGTATGCACAGGCATACTTTGCTTTCTTATTCATGAGTTTGTAATAGAAGAATATTTTGAAGGTTGGTTCAGTTTCAAAATATGAAATATTCTCTTTTAATGGTAATATGCTGTTAATATGAAGCTTTGTTACAGAGCTAGGAAGATGTAAAGACCAGAGAGACAGCACCTTTTTGTAATAGGTTTTTATGTTCTCTAGGACTTACTAGGAGGAAATAAATAACCTCCCATTACGGGCAGTATAAATATGTGGCCTTTCAGGCATTCAGCTTTATACCAAGTAATGTTCATGCCTATAGTCTCCTAGTATTTTGGAATTTTATAATCATTTAGTATTTTTACTGCTTTTGACCTTAGTCACTGACTATTGCTATTGACACTCTACCCATTTTAGTAGATTATGGCATGCTTTTGCAGGATGAGTTGAGCTTGGTATGGAAATTTTTGATGAATCGGCTAAGCCTCCTCCTATCCTTTGTCTCATTTAACAGCTGTAGGTCAGCAAAATACAATCCTTGCTTTAAAACTGATCACTATGGCACAAATTGGGTGACTGTTGTATTGTTTCATTGTTTCTTATTTGTATAAGCATAGACATAAGTGCCAAACTATGAACACGCTCATCTGGTTTATGATACTCAAGAAATAAAATTATTTCATTTCTTATCTGCTTGGTTTCTTCATGTGGCAGGCCTCACTTGTCTTTTATTTATTTTCAGTAATGATAGTTTGTTGTTTGTCTCACTAGTAGGCAGGCACAGTGGCTAAGATTAAACCCTGACATCAGGAAATACTACGTTGAGTCTTCTCTGTACAGATTATTAGTGACATGACTTTGGCAAGTCACTGAACCTTAATGAGTCGCAGTTTCTTAAGTAACAGCAGCATGTGTTTCTTAGGGACTTTTGTTTTTCTGACCAAATGACTTAATGTCTATGTCCACTCACAGCAAATTATTTGTACAAACAAATAATATTTTTACCTTTCCTTTTTCTTAACTATGGGAAGTATTTTAAATACTTTCCTTTTCATTATCTTGTTCTATGTAGAATGCTATAACTTACCTATTTCTCATATGTATCTCTGTCTTTGCATTATTTCTACAATTTTATTAAGGTTACATTTCTTCTGCCAAAGAATTGTCTTTCATGCTATTTGCAGATATTTAAGTTGATTTTTTGTTTATATAATTCAGATACAGGTGGTAAACAAATGCAAAATCCATTATAATTCATTTAATCTTTGTGCCTATGTTGATACAGTTCAATTTATTCTACTCAATTCTCAGGCTGAAGTAGTGAATTACATGCCCCAAAATGAAGTCATCCCACTTGAGTATTTTTAGTATGATTTGTTTTTTACAATGAAGATAGAACAAAACTGTTTTACTAAATGATTTGATTTACACAAATCAGATACTTGTCACTTATGAATGTCATGTGTACTAAGTACCTTGTGGACCAAATAGTAACAGCATTGTTAAAACCCTGAGCTTTAATATGAGCTCTCCCTGAAACTTGTAGATCGTATCATTTTGTTGTCAGAAGGAGGAAAATCATGAACAAATTCTATAGTAGGGTTATGAGCCAGCTTCTGAAACTATAATAGGAAACATCTTCTATCCATGCTCATTTTGTTGGGCTTACAACTTGAAAATTGTATTTGGAGTGTTTTCACATAGGATTTATGTCTTCATTAGCACCTTCCTTATTCTGAGATCATACTTGGAGCTATCAGGCTTCAGACCTAGAAAAATGATTTTCCTTCTTTTTACTGTTTAGTTATTTTTTTATTAAAGGAATTTAATCAATAGTAGGTGTTGAAGATTTTGAGTTTGCAACTTTGAAAATAATTTTGATAATATTCTTTTTCATGGTAAAAATATAGTTTGATTAGCTGACTTTTTCTCTTTGCTGATTGGATTTATTATTATTAGCCCAGAGGTATAGTACTTTTGAGTGGCAGGCTTTATATAATTATATGACTGGTAATTTATGTTTCCCTTGTAAGTTTAAAGTTTTTCATGTTGTTCACCAAAATTCTGTAACACAATAAAGGCTAAGCTATTCTGACATAGTGATGAGAAGAACATACATAAAAATGACATATATTAGCCCATTTATTTCAAAAGATAACAATGTGAACGAAGAATTTCAGGCAAAATGAATAAAGTGACAGTCTTTGTACATCAAATATGGTCTTCTCTCTTCCCACACATACACAGACATATTCTCACTCCAGTGTGGAAGGAGTGGAAAAAGAAACACACTGTAAGATTAATTTTTGTGTTAGGTTTTAAAAATATAGGTCACAGGAAATGGTATGTGAGCATGTATGTCTGTCAGTCAGTCTGACTTCTTTCTTTCTTTATTCTCTCTCTCATTCTCTCCTTCCTTCCTTCCTTCCTTCCTTCCTCCCTCCCTCCCTCCCTCCCTCCCTCCCTCCCTCCTTCCCTCCATTCCTTCTTTTGTTCCTTCCTTCCCTTTCTGCCCTCCCTTCCCTTTCTGCCCTCCCTCTCCATTTGAACTCTTTCTTTCATTTTTACTGGAGTTTGAACTCAGGGCATTGAACTTTCTAGGCATGTGTTCTACCACTTGAGCCATGCTGTGTTCTGTATTCCTAAAAGCTTCGGTGAAGCTGGGCACCAGTGGCTCACGCCTGTAATCCTAACTACTCAGAAGGCTGAGATCTGAGGATCACGGTTCAAAGCCAGCTCAGTTAGGAAATACCATGAGACTCTTATCTCCAATGAACCACCAGAAAACTGGAAGTGACGCTCTGGTTCAAGTGGTAGAAGACTAGCCTTGAGCTGAAGAGCTCAGGGACAGCGCCCAGAGTTCAAGCCCCACAACCGACCAAAAAAAAAAAAAGAAGCTTCTGTGCGTATATTCATTCTAAAATGTTTTCTTTTCTGTTCTATTATAAAAATCTAGAGAATATGTATATCTTAAGACTTCCTCCCCTCCCCCCAAAATATATCATATACTTTATCCTGTAAGCAAGCCATCTGGAGTTTTTAGAAAGTAACCATTAAGTATGCTTGATTGTAGCCCCTACTTGAGGATAAACAGATCCAACCAAGACATTCATTGAGAATGTATTAGATATATATGTATTTACCTTGAGTAAATCCCATGTTCTTGGAAGGCTGAGATTGTGACATTCATGGTTCAAGGTAAGCCCAGGCAAAAAGTTCCTAAGATTCCCTACTCAATAAGTAAAAAATCTTAGTGCAATGGAATGTGCCTATCTTCTCAGCTATTTAGGAAGAGTAAATAGGAGGATTACCACCCAAGTAAACCTGGGCCAATAAATGCAAGACTCTTTTTGAAAAATAATGAAAGAAAAATTACAGGGAATATACCTTAAGTAGCAGAAAAATGTTCTTAAAGCACAAGGCCCTGGGTTCAAACTCCTGTCTCTGAGCCAGAGAAAGAGAGAAGAGCTATATCTGCTTTATATAACATGAATATCTGTCATTGTTGAGAGAAATGTAACTCTAAAGAGGAGTACTTTTCAATTTTTTTCAAGCAATGAAATCCTCCTTAATTTTTTATATCCCCAAAACTATAAATGATATATTTTGAAAAATGATGATACAGATACATGAACCTATTTAAACAGTCCAAGACTAAGAAATAAGGATGAAGTACTAGATGTGTGTGTGTGTATATATATATCTCAATATCTAGCTAGGAACTAATGGCTCCCACCTGTCATCCCAGCTATGAATGGAATTGTAAGTAGGAAGAACAGTTCAGATTCCCTGAGCAAAAAGTGAGTCCCTAGCTCAAAACTCTCCAAAGCACAAAGGCTGGATTCATGGCTCATGCAATAGTAGAATGCCCTCATAGCAAGCACAAAAGCCTGAGTTCAAACCCTAATACCCAAAAGAAATGTCAGTATCTAATGCTATCCTTGTTTTATTTTAATAGAATTTTGTAAGACCGAACTCCCAAGTGAAATAATACTTGGAAAATTCACTAACTCTTAAGCTTTTGTGAAGGGAACAAAGTATACATTTTAACATTTACTTTGGTGAGTTGGGATAAAGTAGTAGGTGTGTTAATTGTGTCATTGCACAAGGTTTTAAATATCAAGCATGTCTAAGAACACAATTCTTTGTAGAAAAAATGCAGGAAATAAAACTAATTCTCTTTTCTAGAATAAAATCTTATAACATATACTAGGTTTTGGAATATTAAAAACAATGTGCATACATATGTTAATTAAGTCCTTAGAGGTATAATATCTTGACTGAAAGCTGAGAACTACATCTTGACTTCCATATTTTATTCATCACTCAACCTTCTTTGCCAAGTAATCCAGCTTGTATTATGCATCTTCTTCTCAATCAACTTAGTATACCATCGAATTCCAACATCTTTGAATAGAAAGCATTTATATTCTCATAGGAACTGTGAAAACTGGGACTCCCTCCATGCATAAGAGAAGCATATAATATTGATAGAAGCTACAAAGTTGGCTCTGCCTTGAATTGTTCCTGGATAAATGTGTTTGAAGTACTTAATAATGTATTGAAATAATGAAAATATTTCAGGTTAGTGGTACAGTAAAAAATATTTGCTGACATTTATATAGAACTCTTATTTACTATATACCAAGAAATGATGGAATTCATATAAATGAATTAACTCATTTAATTATTAAAATGTTATTGCATTAGGCATCTCCTTTGCCTGTTTCATAAATAGGAAACCAAGGCACAGTCGTATGTTGTTTTAGTGTCAGACAGTTATTTAAAACAAAACATTATGACTTTGGATTTTTCATCCTGCTTTTATATTATCTAATATGTACCAATAAGTCCAGATATTTTTTAATGATTTCTAAAAGTGTCAGTAAAGTTGTATTATCAAAAACATCCTTGGTTTTCAGTTTAACATGTGTCATTATGAGTGTTTTAGTCAGGACTGATTTTATATGACTGTCCAATTATCCTAAAATGCATGTATATGTATAAGGTATACAAATATGTATAGTTTATATGAACTGCCACATTATACAAGTGTTTCAGAAATTCAATCCCTGAGCTATTAATATTAACACTTATAAAAGGAAAATACTTTTTAAGATTTTGCTTATCGGGATATTAGTTACTAGGGACTCTTAAGTATCTATCTCACCATAATATAGCAAGCTATTTCAAAAGTCGCCATCTGACCTGAGTACTCCAACTGTTTTTGTGAGAAAATTTAGCAAATGGCAAGGACAAAAATGTTAAAGTGGGGTGAAATAGGGAGGAAGAAAGGAAAGGAAAAAAGGGAAGGGAAGGAGGGAGGGAGGAACAAATGGAGGAAGGAACAAAGGGAGGGAGAGAAGGAAAAAGGAAGAAGGGAAAAATGAAAGGTAAGCCGGGTGCCAGTGGCTCACGCCTGTAATCCTAGCTACTCAAGAGGCTGAGATCTGAGGATCGCGGTTCAAAGCCAGCCCAGGCAGGAAAGACCATGAGACTCCTATAATAAACCACTAGAAAACCGGAAGTGGTGCTGTGGCTCAAGTGGTAGAGCGCTCGCCTTGAGCTGAAGAGCTGAGGGACAGCGCCCAAGCGCAGAGTTCAAGCCCCACGACCGGAAAAAAAAAAAAAAGAAAGAAAAGAAAAAAAAAAAAGAAAGGTAATTGAAACTCAATCAAATATTAATCAGAGGCCAAAGCCATACTGAAACTGGGCTATGAAGACACAGACCAAAGCTTGATGCAAGGTGAGACCTTTAAATAAAGCTTTTGCTTCTCAAATCCAAATGTTGGAAACTACCCAAATCCCAGGGATCGAAAAATAAATAGTACTACTTCCCATTATAGGCAATAAAAGTAAAGTACAATTTATACATAAAAATGTGGATCAACCTTAGAAACAAATATTGAGTGAAAAAAGCAAGTCATCAATGTTACATAAAGGATGATGAAATTTTCATAAAATTCAAACTAATGTTTATGATAATAAAACCACAACTTATATGGCATTACTTTGTGCCAGACACTTCTAAATTTTACAAATATGTATACACGCATTCTTTTAAATTTGCTGGCTTTGGGCCATTTTTATTTCACTGAAAAGGAAATATGTAATTCTGTAATAAATTGAACTGCTTTGGTAAAGTTTTTGCTATTATATCAGTTATATTAAAAATATCACCTATGCCTGGTTACCAGTGGTTCTTGCCTATAGCCTTAGCTACTTAAGAAGCTACTATCCAATGGATCACAGTTAAAAGCCAGCCCTGGCAGAAGAGTCTGAGACTCCATCTCCAATTCACCAGCAAAAAGGCTAGAGGGGTGACTCAAGTGGTAAAGTATCCAAAAGCCAAGGTAGGGTGAAAGACCTTGTGTTCAAATTCTAGTACCAGCATGCTAGCCTACCCTCCCCACCCACAAAAAAAAAAAAAAAAAATGAAGTTAAGATGGGAAATGATTCAAGCATATCGTTTTCTTTAAAAATATACATGTTTTTGGTATCTATACATATTTATATGCATTTTATCTAGATATTTGACATGTTGCTATACCATGAAAAATCATTTGAGTCTTTGGAACTCATGTTGATTATTGTATTTTATGTAAAAGGTCAAACAATGGCTATAGTTTTGACACTGTCTAGGCCATTGTCATATATGTAACGTGTGAAGATCTTTCAGAGAAAGGCATACACTAGACCGTAACATACTCAGAGGATATCTTTTGGGAATACAGATTTGAATGTTATCAGAGTGATAACATTTCTTGTTAAATAAAATGGATTAAATATGAAATGCTTTTTTTTATATTTTAGTTATTGTCTTACAGCCAACCCTCATTTGCCTGACTCATCCTTCACTTCTTTTCTGGTTGTGAATTTAGGATTACTAAGCAGCCATTGCATCTAAAGTCATAACCATTCTCTACTAAAAATGTAGGCTACTTTTCTTCCTTAACATTTGGTATTAAAGAAAATCCCAAATCACTATGTGAGCTGAGATACTAGTTGTACACCAAGAGCCCAGCTGTGGCAATTTTTTGCTATTTTGTGCTAAAATTTCTATCCTAACCATTATAATATCAGAAACAAATACATTTTAAATGAGGTAGACTTCTAAATGAAAATCAACAATGTACTTATCCAGCAACAGAATAGTTTTAAGAATGAATTCAGAACTTATTTCTAAATGTAAACATTTTTATAGAGCTTGGAAAATAATTTTGTTTTTTTATTGCCTACTGGAATTCCAGAATGGTGTTATCTGTTAATAGATGGCCTATTTTTTAATATAATATTATTATTATTCATAAGGTCTTACACCTAGGGGTTACCATTTCATCAGGTAATGAGTACATTTCTTTTTTTTTAACAATGTCACCCCTTCCTTTACTTTCCCCCAGTTTCTCCCTCCCATCCCTGCCCACAGGTTACATTGCTCGTTTTCCACATAGTGTATACTAAAAAACATGTTTGCATTTGCTCACCTTTCCTCCCTCTTTCTGTGCATCCCCCTTTTGCTTCTACTAAAAAAAATAAGAACAAAAGCAAAAAAAGAAAAAAAATACCCTTGTGACCACCACCACCTCCACCACCAATTGCAAACAAAAAGCCCATGTTTTCATTTCCTAGAATTCATTTCAATAAATAGTATATTAAATGTTCAAAGAAGTCATATCTTTGGGTTCATCCTCTGAGTATCCTTTAGTCTTGACAGTTTGTGTATGAACGCCTAGAGTTCTGTATAGGCCATCATATACAGTTATGTTTCAGGTCTATCCTCCATAAATTAGATGGTCATATCGTATTAAATGATCACATTGAAGTATATCTAGCCATTTAAGTAGTTTTGCATTAGAAATTTTTATGTTAATAAAATTTATGTTAATAAATTATCTATGTGATAAATTATTAGATCGTTTTTATTTCCCTCAGATAAAAATGCATTTTATTCCTATTTGCTTATCTTTTTCTACATCATAATCCAGTCTTTCCACCCATCTCCTGTATATACACACAGGAGTATATACCTACACATTTGTCTTTGAGCTTATGTTTAGTATCTAGTTTTATATCTAATACTACTTCCCTAGGTTACATTGATTTTTTTTTTCAGCAAAACATTATTTTATAGCTTTTAACATATGTGGCCATAATATAGAAGGCAACATTGTAGAAGATCCTAACTATAGTTCACTTTCAAATCTTGCAGCTTTCTGCCTCTCAGCACTTTCATTACAATGAAGAAATACTGACCAGTGTTTCATAGACATTTCAATCCAGATTTGAGTTTTGAAGCGCTCACATATGAAAACATCTTCTATTGCACCCAGTATTTTATACTAGGATGATAATTATTAGTGCTGACACATATCAAGAACTGTGAAGAATTGGAGAGTTTACTTACTGACAGGCTCACAAGTTAACTTATCACAGTTTTATGGATATTAGCAGAAAATACACTACGATAGGCCCAGAGACAAATATAGTTTATTATTCACAGTAGTAACCAGGAATAGTTTTGTAGGTCTGTAAGCCTACATTCACACTGTTGATGTAAAGAAGCCCTGGTTTGTGTTACTAAAAGAGAAATCCTGAATTTCAGGAACTAATCTTTATTTTTTTGTTTTTGGTTTTTTTTTTTTAATCAGGAGATAATGCTGGCAATTTTCCCCTTTTTCATAGAAAATAAGTTAATATCCATTGGTTCATGCTCTTCCTCACTTACCTTAGAACAGTTCATTTACTCTCTTAATGAGAGAAATGGCTGTGTGCATTAATATCCCTCTACATTTTCTTTTTTCTACTTTGTACTTTTCTTGTTTTGGCTAATAATAGAAATTATTATGTGATTTCTAATAAATAACTTGAATTAGTTTTGGAATATTAAAAAAGGGCTCAGTGTAGTAGACCAATGGAAAAATGTTTGTCTAATATTTGTAGATACTTGGGTTTAATCATTAGTACCAAAGGGTGGTGAGAGTATTATAGTAAAGAAGAAATTGAAAGTCTCCCCCAAAATGAGATAAGTCACCTACTTAGTTATAGTTTAATTATATACTGTTAAAAAATATTGTTGTGATAAACTAATGTGATAATCCGTTTGGTTTCATTGGCACTTAAATACAGCCTCTGTAGGAAATTGTAATGTGATGATGTCATGCTGTTTGTTGGTACTTACAGAACTCCATATTTGCCTGCTAATTCACACTAATGCCTCATGAGTGGCATTTCTTGATTGGTATTAAACTCAGAAATAGGAAATTAAGTAGCTAATCACATATGTATTGAGATCTTTTTGATTAACATGTTATTATTGATTTTGATCAACAGTTCTTATTGATTTTGATCAAAAGTTGTCTTTATGACACTTCTCTCTATATGGGAAACATTGAAAAATTATTGCACATAATATAAAGGTAACTGTTACAAGGTGTCAGCCCTTCTATTTTCCTGGTGCCTAATAAACAGGGAAAATATGGAAGGCTCATACAAATTGTAAGATGTGCTTTTGAAAATGTATGTTGGAAATCAGATTTGATTTGTGAACTAAATGCTTTTTTATTTTTCGTTTGTATCTCCCTTCTTTCTTTTAGCTAATTCCACTTCAATGTAGGTGTTGTAAATGTAATAGTATTTATAGATACATAATGATTATATCAGGAGTTTTGTGTATAACTTTCTAAAGAATAATATAAACTAAGCATTTACCATTCTTTAATATTTAAACATAACTATTACTAATATAAGAATTAAGCATTGTCTAAAGATATTCAGTTATAAGCCTACTTTTGGTATAATTTCAGGTTGATGTTTTTCCTTTTTCTTATAGAATCATCATAGGTTGCAATTAACCATTTTTCAAATTTGTTTGTAATAGCAAGCAATAAAAGAAAACATCAAAAAAAAAGAAGCAATAGAGAAAGAAAAACGTGCCAGGATCGCCAAAGAATTAGCAGAGAAAGAAAGACTGGAACGACAGCAAAAGAAAAAACGCTTACTTGAGATGAAGACTGGTAAGTACTCATTTCTATTCATCCTGTGGAGACTTAAGATTTATTTGGGCTTAGCACTTTAGTACTTGAACAAAGATATAATGACTTACTTCTGTAATTAAACCACACAGCAATGCCCTCTCCAGTTTGCTCATAAGTGCTATCTTTATTCTAATGTTGGTCATGGATGACTTGGTCCTCTAGTATGCTCGTTTGTTTGCACTATAATCCTCCATCTTTCACTACTGCTTGGATAACCAAACTATAATGGTGTGTGTTAAGTAACCAAAGTTCCATCCCGGGAAATTGTCTCGGGGAATTCTATGGGACATATGGTCTAGTTTACTCCCCCAAATACTGTATGGGGTAGAAAATAGGGAAGGAGGAAAAATTTATTAAGATATTTGAGAAAAAGCAGCAGTTGTGTCTCAAAGTAATGTATTTCTGTTGAGGCTCCTGTTTTATGCTGGGAAAGGGGGGCATGGAGTGGGGAAGAGAAAAAGAATTAGAGAAAGAGACATGAGAGACATGGAAATCAATTTATATGGAACTACAAATGACTGTAGAAAAAGAAGTCTGAAAGTTAGGGATTATTTTTTCCTTCTAGACATGACGCTATTGTTGTCAGTATATTTCATAGTATCCTTTAGAAGCTCATACTAAAATTCCACAGACAAAAAGATGTAGTGTCTGAGATTTGTGTAAATATAGTCTGGGATGACTGGGAGGTGGGCGATCTTATAGATAAAACAAGATTTGCCATAAATAGTAATTGTTAAAGTTGGATAATGGGTACTTGGGAGAAAGAATGTCCTTACTATTTTCTCTAGTTTGTATATTTTCACTTTTTATAATAATTTTCTTTTGGAACATCTTTAAAAAAGAAAAAAAAAACAATGAGAATTTTATAGAAACTGTATTTCAGAAGCTAAAAGATACCACTAATGTAGAAGCAAAACGCATTCAGTAAATTCTACTTACATTTTCATCCCCTTAAAAATTCTGACTCTTTTGCTTCCAATCCACTAAGAATTGCAGAAGGTTTTAATTAAAATCCATCAGCTTCACTGCTAAATCACCATAGTTTGTAACTGAGGTCTGCAATTGCACCTAAGGTTTCCCCAGAGATAGACAGAGCTGCCTACTAGTGCTTCTTCACTTTCATTTTTACAGGCATATTTTATGTTTAATAAACCTAACTGACTATCTTAATATATTATTGCTCTTGTTTCTTTAAGGAAAAAAAATCATAAAAGTACATTTTTTTGTTTATGTGTGAGATTCAGAAAATGTTACTAGAAATATCTTTGAAGTATTTACAGAAACAAAGATCAGAAAGGTTTAGTATTTACTTTAAAAATATACACCAGAGGGCTGGAAAGGTGGCTCAGTGGTAGAGCGCTTGCCTTACATGCATGAAGCCCTGGGTTCGATTCCCCAGCACCACATAAACAAAGAGAAAAAAAGCTGGAAGTGGTGCTGTGGCTCAAGTGGTAGAGCAGTGGTAGAGCGCTAGCCTTGAGCTGAAGAGCTGAGGGACAGTGCCCAGGCCCAGAGTTCAGGCCCCACGACCAGACCCCCCCCCCAAAAAAATATATATATATATATCATAGTGAATATATAAATGAAGTATCTTGCTTTATTTTGTTGAACTTTCTGAATGTTTTATGTTATTCTTAATCTGTAATTTTTAAGATGTATGTAATTGAACTCACTAAGTGTATCATCCAATTTAGTTGACATTATTCAATGACAATGTATAGATGTTTCGGATTTTTCAATGTACTCCATATATAAACATAAATAATTTCAAAATGTTCATGGTAACTTCATTAAAATAATACGTTTTTGTGTTCATGTTGTCAAATAGATTTTCAAGATGTTACCCTAATTTCCTCAGCTTTCTATATAGGATTATGGGTTATAACCTCGGTTGAGGATCCTCTCTCTCTCTCCCTCTCTCTCTCTCTCTCTCTCTTTTTCTTTCTCTCTCCACTTCATCTTTTTTAGATTTTCTGTTGATTTAATAGATTAAAGTTATGTTTTATTATCCTAATTTGAGTTTTGAATCAGATTTTATAAGTGCATTTAGTTAATTCGTTTTCCTTCTTTTTGAATTATGTTTATCCTAGACTTTTTCTATTATTCATTAGACATTACTGTTTTTCTTTTAAATATCTGTATTATTTTTGATCTGTAATATTTTATGGTAATTGTGGCCTTGGTGATTTTATCTCATTACCTTTGAGTTTAAAAGGTAATCTTTATATAACTTTTTTGGTGCATGTACCAGGGCTTGAACTCAAGATCTACACTTGCTTGGTTTTCTTGCTCATGGTTGGTGTTCTACCACTTGAGCTAAACCTTGAGTCAGCATTTTTTTTCTGGTTAATTAGAGATGGAGTCTTGTGGACTTTCTTCCTAGGCAGGATTCAATCCTTGATCTTCTAGCTCTCAGCCTCCTGAGTAGTTAGGATGACAGGCATGACTACCTGGCACCCAACTCAGAAAGTAATCTTCAGACTAATTTTGTATCCCCTTTTCTACCTTAAATTGGTCATAAAGTGACTCAATTCCATTGAATTCCATTAACTCATCTATTTGATATTTACTGGGGTCTGTTTATGATTTTTATCCAAATAATTCTATTGTTAACCATCAACTGGTTAATAATTGGTTTATTTTACTTAACAATAGATAATTGGGGATAGTTGAAGGTATTACTTTTCATTCTCAATTTTTAAAATTAATTTGAATATTTGAATTTTAATGGGTTAAAGATTCAGTTCCAACTCGTGATTATCATAGACCTTGTAATATTTGAGCATCATATTTGATACATTGGGCTGGTAGCATGAAACCTTTTCCTTACTATTTCGTTCCACACAATATGAAAAATATCAAAGATGGGTCTCAAAGACATGAAAGATCCCAATAGGAATTCTCAAGGCCTTTTATGTGTTACGTTTGCATATGATCCCCATACTTCAATATTCTTTAGGGCATTGTTCTTCAGAGCATATCCCGAATAATATTTTTTTTGTATACTAAAGCTGAAAACTGTAAGAGTCTACTTTTGAGGTATTTTTACTTTTAAAAACATTGAAAGGTTTGGTCAACAATCTTAGATTTCTTTCCTTATATTGGTATTTTAATCTAGAGTTAATTCCCAAACTTTATAGCATGTAAATATATTTTCCATACTTTAGGTAAAACTTTCTTAAATGTATCTAAACATAAATAAATAAACAATGATTATCTGAATGGTTGTTAATTCTCCCTTAAACATAACACAATATAGAAAAAAAACTATAGTCTATTGAAGTAGTTTCTATAATGAAGCAAGTCAAATAAATATCAACAGTCAGTTTCAGAGAATACATTTTTTTCATGTTTAAATAGTGTAAATGTACAATCACCTTTTTCTTTCCATATTGATATATAGAATATGCTTTTGGCAAATTATGATTATGATGTTATTTGTAACATTTATAAAATAGAAGTTGCTAATGTGTATCTTATTAATGCTTAGTTACTTTGGTTTAATGAAAAACATTGGGGGTTCTCTTAATGCATGCCTTGAATTCTGTGCATTCAAGGTTATAAAATATGTATTTCTATTATAAACTATTTTTATTATATACTATTGTATTATTAGCCATTTTTGTTTCCTTTGTTTGTCAATATATAGGGATTTTTCCCAGATTCTGAGATTATAGTGGTAATTACAAATTAATAAGATACCATCCATAATGAAATTTATAACTATTAGTGAGTCAACCAAATTTATAGTAAAATTTTAGACTTTGTGTGTGAATTAAAATAATAGGTTGTTGGGATAGAGGATGTCAGGGTGGTAGTAATCAAACTGGGATTTAGAGAATTATTAAGAATATTAACATATATGAAACTTCCTAATTTAAAATACTACTTCATAGAAATTCTGAGAAATTGATTGTGTTTATAACTAGTATCTTTGATTTTTGACAAGCAAGTTTATATTTCTGTGCTACACTATGATTACTAATGTTATATGTTATTTTAAATATGTAACTATGAGCATCAGCTTAAACTTTATGGAAGGTATTTTTTTTCCTCTGCAGGTATTTTATTTTGGTATAGAAAAAACATTAGTATTCAGATCTTCGTAGAAATCTTCAGCCTTGCTTTTCTCATATTAAAAATATGGAAGGATAAATTATTGAATTTACATTCATTTTTTGCTTTTATTTCATCCTATTTTTGTATGCATCTTATTTTTGTGTACCTTTAATGATAGTGGAAGAGAAGAATTTTCACATATCTCTGTCCTAAACCTACAGGGAACTTCCTTCCATATATTTCCATGACTTTAACATTTCTACTATGCAAATAAGGACCAGATTTTATTCCACAGATTTGCAAATTCTTGTATCAATACCTGAAGTAGTGGAGTAAATAAACTCTTGTCTTTCTTACCCATCATAAATTGCTGCTTGCTTTTGGCAAGAAAATAGATAATTCTTTTCAAATCTACTATTATTTATTATCAGTAACATTTCAGAATGCCATTTTTGTTAATAGAATATAAAGAAAGATAAAAGAGTGGGCTAAATTTCCTTAAAAGCCAGTTTGAGCAGCAAATCCAAAAGAAGCACAGATTTTTATGGTATCATTTTATAATTTAAAGATCTTTTTCTTCTCATTTAAAAAAAGTCCTTTAAAGAGATGTGTCTGGACCTCTCAAATACTCATATTCTCTTATTTCTACTGAATAATTGGGCATTATTTTCTAAAAAATAAGCAAATTGCATTTTCTAAGTGCATTTTATCAGTATGTGAGTTTTTAATAAGTTATCTAAAGTTGATTTTTAAATTTCTAATATTTATTTTCAAAAATGTCTAAGTTTCTGTAGAACCTAGTTAGGATAAACAACTAGCATTCACTTATCTGAGTAACATCTATTCTTATGTGTAATTATTTCTAGAAAGACAAATGGGAATAATAAAGTTATGTGATTATATTCTTTTTGTACAAAGTCCATTTCTGTTTTTATACAAATTACTTCTGTTTTTTAATCATGGAAATAAATAGGCCATTTGATAATATAATTCAAATATTGTGCTTTAAGACTTCCTGAGTATATGTTGATTCACATAATTTTTAAATAGCACATCAGAATGGCCTTCAAATGGACTCTGTATAATTATGTTTTGTGGGGGGAGTAAATAAGAGCTTACTTAATGGAGCAATAAAAACTTTCTGAGCATATCCTATATTTTAGTCTATAGGTTGCAATTTGTCTGTTATTTATTGGAGTTAAATGTCTCATTTGGTACAACTTCAGTCTATTAAATAAAGAGATAATTAGCTTTTAGAAATCTATTGTTTACCCACATGGCCAAAACTGCTCCTTTGTTTTCCATTCTGTAATTTAGAATAACTAAGCACTTAGATATCCATTTTAGAGGAAATGCATATTACATAAATACTACTTGGAAATGTCTCTGCCAATCTCTACAGACATGCAATTAATGCATGCGCTTGCTTTCATAAAGGCTTTGTCAATGACTGTCCTCTACAGATATCATAAAATTTTGATTATTCTCTGTACTTGTGCATATTTTAGTTTAGTGCATTTTTCTAGTGTTATTGGCAGTTAGTACGTGTAAATAAAGCCAATGGTTTTAATAACTTCTCTATATAGAAGGGAAGAATGGATTAAATTGTATAGACTTGGATTTTTCCTATCATTCCATCTTTTATAGAACATTAATAATAACTTATATAGCTAATATTTGTTAATTGCTTTTGCTTGGTAGTCATGTATATTTAATATTATACATAATGTTTACAATAAATTTATGAGACTATTTTTATGAGAAGTTTAAATATATTTGCACATGTTCATATATTTGGCTTGGCCACTAGTCTTAAGGACTGACTTCACTGCCAGGACTATTGTGCTGGTTTTTTTTTCTTAAATACTGATGAATTAATTATAATAGCTCAGGAAAAAAGAGCCAAAGCTATTATTTGTATTTGGCAAGAGTCACTAGTCTATAACAAAATAAGTAGATAGAGAATTATCTTCTTTGGTAGCTTTAGGTGAGAGGGACATCACCACCATCGTTTGTACTATAACCAGGGGTTTTAAGCCAGGTGATCTCTTCCTTTGTTTTTGCAAGTTTTAGAAGACTACTAAACTTAGGAATGCTTCCTTACTTTAGTTCAGATTCCATTTTGACACTTCCCTTTGTCCAAAAACGTGTTTACTTTAATTCAAAGGACCAGGAAAATAATGTTAGCCACTCTTTCAGCTTCGAAGAGGATTGATTCTTCAATGGTATGAATAGTTCTAGGCCCAAAAGAGTTCCTGTGCTTAATAGTTCCAGTGCTCCATTCATTCTAAGGAATGAATGTCTCCAATCTTTTCCATGTTTGACCTAGAAAAGAATTTAAAGAACCAAAAAATTTGTACTATAGAAGGCACACTGAGGGTACTTTATGTCACAACAAAAAAAAAGTGACCTCCTGTTGACCTGCAAACCATCTTTTCTTTCTGATGTTAACATGATACTAAAATTCTATTCTCCGAATACTATCAATGGGTGTTCACTCTAAAGTTTTCTAAGTGTCTAATACACAGATTTTCATTCATGTGCAGAAATCTTTCATTTAACTGTGACAGCTTCAATTACAATAACTCATTTATTTTTTTAATTTAATTTTTTTTTGTGAACATTCTGTACAGAGGGGTTACAATTACATGGGCAGGATAATGAGTACATTTCTTATCAAGCATTGCAGCCTCCTCCTTTGTTTACCCTTCACATCCCTTCCCAGCCCTCCCCCCACTCAATCCTCCCCCCCCCCCCCACCAACGTTGTAAAGCTCATTTTTTTTTTTTTTTTTTTTTTTTTTTTTTTTGGGTCCGGTCGAGGGGCCTGAACTCTGGGCCTGGGCGCTGTCCCTCAGCTCTTCAGCTCAAGGCTAGCGCTCTACCACTTGAGCCACAGCACCACTTCCGGCTTTTTTCTTTTTGCTTATGTGGTGCTGAGGAATAGAACCCAGGGCCTCAGGCATGCAAGGCAAGCGCTTTACCACTGAGCCAACTTCCCAGCCCCTAAAGCTCATTTTTGACATGACAACTTGTACGTCTCATTGTTGCAACAGGTCCACCTGTATCCTTAAACGGCTTGTTTTTCCCCATCTCCTCTACAAGTTATACTGATATCAGATATAGTGAAAGCAGGGGTTATACTGTGGGGGAGGGACATACAAAGCAACAAAGAGATAATCTTATAAATGCGTTAGAAACAAATGCATGAAAGAAAAAAACATTAAAATACATATCTAAGGGTTCATTTTCCTAACATCACATTATCTGACCTTTTCCGCTTGACTCATACATATACTAGATATTGCAAATAAGGGAAACCATGGGACCTATGTTTCTTTGGGCCTGGCTTACTTCACTTAATATAATTTTTTCCAAGTTTTTCCATTTCCTAACAAATGGGGCAATGTCATTCTTTCTGATGGAGGGAATGTGGACAGAAGGGAACCTTACTTCATTGTTGATGGGAATGTAATCTTGTTCAACCACTTTGGAAAGCAGTATGGAGGTTCCTCAAAAGACTTCACATAGAGCTCCCCTATGACCTAGCAATCCCACTTTTGGGCATTTACCCAAATGTTTACAAACAAGACCACACTAAAGCTACCAGCACAACTATGTTTATTGCAGCATTATTTACCATAGCTAAGATATGAAACCAACCCAGATACCCCTCAGTAGATGAATGGATCAAGAAAATGTGGTATATATACACAATAACTCATTTAGAGTCTAGTCTTTCTGTACATTAATATGGATTATTTTGGTGCAGCTGTCCAATGTTCATACAGCTTTCTCTGTCTTCTTCTAACTAGCCTAGAAAGAATAAGCTTCTACATTTGTCACCATAAACATATCTTACAACTCATTTTTTCTACTTTCGTTCTTCCTCCCTTTTCCTCTCCTTCATTTTTCCTCTCTCCTGCCTCCCTTCTTTCTCTCTCTTGTTTTCTTTCTACTCCTTTACTTCTTGCTAACCCAGTTTGAAGAACATCTTACTGATTGTTATACTGATTTTAAAGTGACTTTCTCATTGAGTTCTTTTAAAAAATTTCCATTGCTATTACTATTATTACTATTATTATTTATTAATTATATTTTAATTTCACAAAATCAATCCTTCCTTCCTTCCTTTCTTCCTTCCTTCCTTCCTTCTTCCTTCCTTCCTTCCTTTTGTTTTTGGTAGGTTGTGCAGTTTGAACTCAGGACCTGGGTGCTGTCCCTGAGCTCTTTTGTTCAAGGATAACCTTCTTCCACTTTGAGCCACAGTGCAAATTCTGGTCTTCTGGTTTTCTGGTGGTTAATTGGAGATAAAGGTCACATGGACTTTGCTGCCATGACTGGCTTTGAACCACAATCCTCAGATCTCAGCCTCCTGAATAGTTAGTATTATAGGCCTGAGCTACCAGCACCTGGATCTTTCATTATTAAATTAAAATAAAATCATATATAACATCAAAACCAAATTGACAAAATTAAATTAGTTTTATAAACTCAATTTATCAATGGATTTTTATGTTGAAAACATACAAAATAGGGTCTGGAAGGTGGCTCAATGGTAGAGTGCTTGTCTTGCATGTATGAAGCCCTAGGTTCGATTCCTCAGAAACATAAGCAGAAAAAGCCGAAGTGGCACTGTGGTTCAAGTGGTAGCATTCTAGCCTTGAGCTGAAGAACTGAGGGACAGTGCATAGGCCCAGAGTTCAAGACCCACGACTGACAAAAATCAAAAAACAAAAAAAAAACACGAAATAATAAACCTCCAATAGAATCAATTATCAGTTCTACTTATTGTTAATAAATGTAGTAGCTTCTTTTTAAAATATTTTTGTAATATTTACTAGTTGTACAAAATATTTACTAGTTGCCATTCACCAATGCAGTTTAGGAATACAGTCATCTGGATCAATGTCACCTCTTTCAAACTATAATTCACCCTTCCCAACCTACAACTTCTCTTGCTTATCTTAATTTTAGGTATGCATTGACTTTTTTTTTTTTGCCATTTAACAAAGTAATTTGTGTTATCACTTCAACATCTTAACCCCTCTTTGACCCACACAGTGGAATTCTACCCATCTGTCAGAAAGAATGATATTACACCATTCATAAGGAAATGGAAATACTTGGAAAAAAATATATTAAACAAATTAAGCCAGACCCAAAGAAACATAGATTGTATAGTTTCCCTCATTTGTGGTAGCTAGCCTGTGCCTATAAATCTACAAGTAAATACACTAGTTGGTAAGCAAGGGGTTACACATGAAGTAACTAAATTATAATAGACACTATGGAATGCAAATAATGTAATTCTTTAAAAAAATATACTCTCAACACTTAACAAAACTAAGTACCAGGAACTGAATAGTTAGTCGCAAGAGAGGCAGGCGGGGCCATAGGGAGAGGCCTAGAAGAATTAAAGGGGTAAGGAGGAAGATGCAGGCAAGAATTCATAGAACACTTTATGAGGACTTTATATATAATTTTAACTGTACACTGAAGAGAAAATAAACCAGTTATTGTTTAGATTTGTTTTGGAACAAGAGATTAAATGCCAATTGTCTTAAACTTTATTTGGGCCAAAATATTTAAATCATTACAATGTAGCCTGAATTCCTTCTGAAAATTTTATTGAAGAAATTCTACTATTATGATGACTATTCATAGCATTTCTATTACCAAGTACAAATTTATCCAACCATACTCTATGGCAAAAGTCATATGAGCCAGTTATTTTAATCTCACAATATGAAGAAGTCTGTAACTTTGATAAAATCATGAAAATACATTGTATTGTAACTGAGAACTCAGTCACAGTGGCATCTTCTATGTGTTTAACATTGAATTCTCCTTTGCTAACTGTCACCCCAGTCAACGATTATTTACATTGTATGCAGTTTCTAAAGCAGTAGATTTTTGTCATGTTGTCATGACAACACATCAGATTGCCAATCCTAAGTAAAATTATTATTGGGATTTTGTGGAAAGTTGTCATATTTTTAATTTTAGAAGCAGAAAATTAGTATTTTTATTGTTCAGCCTTAGTTATAAACCAATCTTTATAGAACATATCCTATTTATATATTCTAATGATTATAAATTTTAAATAATTCCAGTTTAGAATATGAAAACTGAGACCTCCAGTTGTTTGTAAATCCATAGAAACAGACTTTTGAACCTGTTTAGCACCTTCATGAATGTCTAGAACACTACTTTTTGTTTTGTTTTCTGTTGTCTCCCTTTATTTCTTATATTATTTTTAAGTAATTTTACAAAGTACTTGCCATCTAGCAAAGCAGTTTATGAATTTAATGCATCTTGATCCATGTCACTCTCTTCAGCATTCTCACTCATACCTCCCAACTCACCAGTTCCCTCACTTTTCTTAATTTTATAGGATATAAATTAAATTCTTGATTCTATTCTCTCTCCTTTCTCCTATTCATTCATCTACCCCTCTCTCCTTGAGTGTATTTCACCTCTTTCAGTACCTACTTCCTGGTGTTTATTTTGATGACCTTTGACTTAGCATTTCTCAGGAATTCCACTGTTTGCATTCTCCCTTGATTCTACCATATTTCAGTTAATACATTTGTATACACTTAAGTACCACCCAACATACTTACTTATACATTATAAGCTAATTCTATTTTCAACATGTAAAGGAAAACATACAACTTGTTTCTCTTATTTCTCTGACTTATTTCTCTAAACATAATTTATTCCTTATTTTTCCACTCCTTTACAAATGATGCATCTTTCTAATGCATGAATAAAATTCTATATATATCACAGTTTCTTTATCCATTCATCCTTTAAGGGGCATCCTGGGCTGATTTTATACCTTTGCTCTGCTGATTAGTACTTCAATGAATATCATTGTGCTGGTGGCTTTGTTCTATCTTGGTTTGTAATCTTTTGGGTAAATGCTCAAGAGTTGAATTACTAGATCATAGTGTAGTTCTATGTTTAGGCTTTTGATGAACCTCCATACTGCTTTCTAGAATGGTTGAAGAAGTTTACATTCCCATCAACAGTGTACTAGGGATCATTTTGGTCACATCTTCACCAGCATCTATTATTGTTTGTTTTCTTAATAATGGCCATTCTAACTGGGTGAGATAGAGTCTCAGTATTGTTTTGATTTGTATCTCCTTTATGACCAGAGATGCTGTGCATTTCTTCATTGGTCATTTTTAATTCTTCTCTTAAATCTGAAGTCATTAGTCTACTTATTAACTGGGTTGTTGGGTCTTTGAGTGTTTAATTTTTAAAGCTCTCTTTACATTCTGGATATTAGGCCATTGTCTGATGTATGTATAGCTGACAAAATTCTTTTCCCATTCTGTAAGCTATTTAGATTGTTAACTATGTCTTTTACTGTACAGAAACTTTTTTATTTTGATGCAATCCCAGTTATCCAGTTTTGAGTACACTACTTTTAAGAAAAAATGTATAGATACACATTGCAGTTGCAAAATAGGTGAAATTTATATGGTGAATTAAATATTCATACTTGTTGGTATCAATGAAATCACTAGAAAAACCAATCCAACAGAGTCGTAACCAAACAGACACGCACTCACAAACAAGTAACCTAGACTCAACTGCATCAAATGTGAATCTTCATGCCACCAAATCCTCCTTCCAACAGAGAAATGCTTCCCGAGGTTGATCTTGTAATGATGTCGTTTTATAGCATCCATTCATTTTGTTCCTCTTTCTAACACTTCCCCACAGTCAAAAATAGTCTAAACACATCTACAGAGGATACTTTTCATTGACTTCTATTTCTTTTGGGCTGCTTGTAAAATTACTCCTCTGGAACAATTATTTCTACTTCTTTGTGTTTATTTCTTGAATTCCTTTTTACATAGAATTTTAAGCTGGCTGAATAGTATAAAATATGATTTAGTTTAATTCCTGTGTTTCCCAAAATACCTTATCCAAACAATATTCATACTGGATATTGAAGTCTCTTTATTACCATTTACGTCTTGCCATTTAAATTACATTTTCTGTGGTTCATTTGTTTTAATCTCATGCTTCTAGCAGAATTATATTGCTCAAGAACAGGACCGTATGCATTCCTGATCTCCTAAGAGAGTTTGTGCTTGTAGTAGAATCACAGAAGACAGTAAGGTGTCAAACAATAAGAGTGGCACTGGTCTAAAGCCATACCTTTCCTTTTGTATTTAGTTCAACATTTTGTTCTTTATAGAAGAAGTTATATGTCAAACTATGGGCATAGAGCTAAATGAACTGGCATTTTTGTGAAGTTTTGTGGAAATTAGTGAAATCTATTACTTTACATATTATCTATTAATAACTTCATGCTACCGTATAGTTATAACACAAACCTTATATCCCATGAAGCTTAAAATGCTTGCTACCTGGTGCTTTATAGAAAAAGTTTAATGATGTCTGGTAGAAATCAAAGCTGTTTTCTGTTTTTTCTTTCTTTTCTTTTTTCTTTCTTTCTTTTTTTTTTCTTTTCTGTCAGTTGTGGGGCTTGAACTCGGCCTGGGCACTGTCCCTCAGCTCTTCAGCTCAAGGCCAATGCTCTACCACTTGAGCCATAGCGCCACTTCCTGTTTTCTGAGTGGTTTATTGGAGATAAGAATCTCACGGACTTTCCTGCCTGGGATGGCTTTGAACCATGATCCTCAGATCTCAGCCTCCTGAGTAGCTGGGATGACAGGCGTGAGCCACTGGTGCCCAGCCAATGGTGTGTGTGTGTGTGTGTGTGTGTGTGTGTGTGTTTTAACATACTAAGTGAAAACTAAAAATTAATTTATTTTTCTTCTGCCTTTAGGCAAAGGATGCATTTACCAACTGTCTAGTTGGGCTGAAAAAAATAAGCAACTTGTGATTACCTAAGTAAAAATGTTGATAGTAATACTGATAATTGTTAGGGAAGACTCAGTCTTAAAGCCTATTTCTTACTACAGAGAATTATCTGATTTTAGATTGGATTAATTTGGAATGGAAAGCTGTGGAGCACAACTTTTGAAAAACTCAGAAGCATCTGGGCTGTGTATTCTTTCATTTGCCAATCTCATACACCATTGTGCTTTTATCCCTTTATTCCAGCTCATAGGTGACAGGATTTCTATGCTACTGTTTATATATCTTTTGAGATGAAAATATCAATATATCAAAAGGTCATAGGTAGAGCCAAGTTTTATTTTATATTTTTATTAATAAGCATTTTCTTTTCACTCCCTACTTTTGGTCATTCTAACATTCTGTCTTTAAAGTTGAAAGAAATCCATTCACGGGTGCTGGAATTGGTCATGAAGTTTGTACAAAGACTACAGTTATTATATTAAAAAGGAAGAAAAGAACCTAAGTAGAATTTGGCTTTTGACAATGAATAAATATGCCTTAGAGCAGTCTGGGAAAATTACGCATAGAAATAGAATATTTATGTTACTTGTAAGTAGTATAAATAGACAGTATTTAGATAAAATTAGATCTTATTTTGTAATAGGATTTTAAAAATATTGTTTCCTAGATAGCTTCCTTTCTTAAATATCCAAAGTTCTGCAAGAAAATTAGAAGCAACATAATATTCAGAGGTTACATCAAGGGCAGACTAGAATGCCCAAGGCAAGAAGAATATGACACCACTGTAGTAATTGAAAACAGATGCTGGAATGCTTTTAGAAGGAGCAGTTCTTGGGAGACCATTGCCTGGCTAGAGTGAATCATCACTAACTTCCAATAATAATTATCATTCATGGGTAAAAGGGACAGTTATTTTAGTTCAGTCCAAAAAAGTCCTCTGAATGTTTATTTTTATAACTATTAGTGCAATTCAGGCAGAAGCTCTTGCAAAATGGAAACATTTTTGTTAAATGAGTGCTGAACCAGAGGTTCCTTCACTAATGTCAGTGTTGTGTGAAGGATCACTGCTTAGAAAGCTGCAACCATGCCTCCATGGCCACTCCAACTCCTTTTCTCTAACTGGCAATTAGCTTAAGGATTCTAAATGTGTGACCATTTCTCTTTTTAACTTAACTGCTAAGTCTCCTTCAAGTGTTAGAAAGTAAGGAAGATTGTTTGCTTGTGGAGCAAAAGGGATTATTTTGATTCAAAAGCTGGGAACTTAGAAAAAGGCCATCTTTCTAAGACTGTATTTGAGATACCTTTTAGAAGTATTGATCCTCTTAGTGATGAATTGCAATTATGGTCCCTTTTTCCGGCGGATGTTCTCAATGCTAATTAGATTGTGCTTCTACTGGAGCCACATGTGAAGAAAAGTTTTTTTTAACCTTTGTCCTCTATTATTTAGTTTAAAGTTTGCTATGAGTCAGTAATGCTCTTTTAAAAACCACATGGTGGAATTGTACACAATACCTGCATTGTGAAATGGTAACTTTCCTGTTCAACATCTTAATCATTAACAATAAAAGTATGTATTTTAAAAATCACACAATAATGGTCACTATTTCTTAAATTCATGGAATATTTTATTACATAAAATAAAATGTTAAATATTTTAACAGAGTACTTTCTGTTGCAATCCTTCTTTGTTGCACTCCTTTGCTGATTTTTTTGGGGGGAGAGGGGGTTGTTTTGTTTTGTTTTGTTTGTTTCTGGTCTGAGGCTTGAACTTTGTGCCTGGGCACTATCCCTGAACTCATTTTGGTCAAGACTAGCACTTTACCAGTTGAGTCACAATCGTCACTGGAATTTTCTGTGATTAATTGGAGATAAGTCTTACGGATTTTCATGCCTGGGTTGGCTTTGGACCATGATCCTCAGATCTCAGCCTAGGATTACACATGTGAGCCACTGGTTCCCAGCTTCCTTAACAGTTTTTGTCGCATTCCTTTGTGTCCATTCTGGTACATGAAAATACCATTTATGATTATTAGGAATACCTTCATCCTTAATAAAAATCCTAACACTGTCTTTGCCACAGCATAAACCGGCATCTGTTGAAAGCTTTTTCATAGGATCCTAAAAGAAATAAGTGTAAGGAAGCATGGGGTTTTGGTTGTGGTGTGCTCTAATTGGTTCTACCCAGTTTACAGTACACAACAGTGTGATCTGAGAAAGTGCTATTTTATAAACTATAATATCTACTGATATTGAGCATAGAATTTCATAATTCTGCAATTGGAGATATTCTGGATAGTGTAAAACAGTTGCTTTTGGCACAAAAAATATGAGAAGACTACAGTTGAAATCAAAATTTGTCCAGAATTGCTACACTCAAGTGAAGGGGAAAGCTTGCTTCACAAGTAGTGTTCCTTGTAAATATTCCCTCTTCTAGGAGGAAATACCTATTTTGTGTTTGACCCCATCCAATTCCTAAAGTGCTGCTTTTTGATAGAATAGAAATAGAATATTACTAATAGAATACTACTAACCCAGCTATGTTCCATTAGCTCTAGAAAGGGAAAGAATGGTAAGAAGAGAGAGGGATGATATCTCTGTTTGCTATTCTTAGAGACAGAGACACTCCTGGAACTAGAAAAAAATATTTCTGATTGAATATTTCAATCAGTAGGTATTGGTGGTATCTGTACATGGGGTGTGCATACATGTACGAGTATGTTTGTAGCATGCTCTGATAGGGAATCAGTTGATTCTGAAACAAAGAAGTTTTGAGAACTTATTTTCCTTGAAAAACTTATCAGAGGCTTTGTTGAAGCAAAAGTTTTCCCCATTTTATTGTATTGCTCAAATATTAATCTATAAAATATGAAAATATGAATTTTGTATAATATACTAACTTTAAATACTTCATTCTGATTTAGCTATGAAAATTTTACTGCTTTTACATAAGCACCAATTTGGTTTGAGTTTTTGTTTTTCTTTTTTTTTGCTTATGTGGTGCTGAGGAATCGAACCCAGGGCCTCATGCATGCAAGGCAAGCGCTCTACCACTGAGCCACCTTCCCAGCCCTCTTTTTTTTCTTAATTTTGTTTTTCAGTACCTGTATTTTGGCTTAAATCTAGGATCTCATCACTGTCTTTTAGTGTTTTTAAGGCTGTTGCTCTACCACTTGAGCCAGCTTTTTGCTGGTTAATTGAAAATAAGAGTCTCATAGTCTTTCCTGCCTCGGCTGGCTTTGAGTTGCAATCCTCATATCTCACTGTCTTGAGTAGCTAGAATAATCGATGTGAGCCACCTGCACCTGGCCATTCTGTTATTTCTTAGTAAATGTTACAAAAACAAATATTTTAAACAAATTTAACTATTTTTAAAATACACCTCGAAATGAGTTACTGTGACTAATATAGCAGCTTTTCTTTTTCCTTTTTTTAAAAATGTTTTTTGTTGTAAAGATACTGTGCAGAGAGGTTACAGTTACATGAATATTCCTATTGAGCATTGTTACCCCCTCCTTTGCTTTTCCCCTAAGATCCCTTCCCTCCCTACCTTCTCCCCTCTTCCCCCAAGTTGTGAAGTTCATTTTCAACATAGTGTCTTTTATATCTCTTTATTACACTGGTTCAACTTGCATCTTTGTTTCAGCATTTTGTTATTTCCCTTCCCCTCCCCAAATTAGGAAAGTGTATATACAAGATGCAGGGCACCGACATCAAATACAGTGAAAACAGGGGGAAGGACATACAAAAGAAACAAATATCACATGGTACATTTAAAACAGTGACAAAGAAAATACCTCATGTGTTCCTATCTCAGAGTTCATTTCACTTATTATCTTATATGGTCATATGTACATAGCTTTTGACCTTTTCTGCTTGTCTAGTAATATTATAACAACTTTTCATAGCAGGTGTTCAATAATTATTTAAAAAATATTTACAGGATTTATGTTTGTAGGACCAAAACTTCTCAATTGTGAAATTCTATTTATGCAGAATCACTTAAAAGTAAATTGTCCCAATCTTGGAACAAAGTATGGCATATGTTAATAAGTTTATTTTATGTTTTCTTACATAGAGTAACAAATAGGTTCATCAGAATGATGATAGCAATGTCAGGTGCAAAATGATGTGACTCTATAAATTTCTGAGCTATAACCTGTCTAATGATCAGTCACTTCTTTCTCCTTGCCTCTGACTCTGTGTGTACATATGCTCAGTAATTCCATCAGAGTTCAGAGTTTAGTTTTTTGAGTTTGAAATTCCCTTCTGCTCTGATTTTTTTCTCCTCACTGAAGGAAGTCTTGAGTTTGGAATCTGGCTCTGAGCAGCACCCTTCTAAATATGTGTCCTCACCCAGTTCAATTCTGTCTAGGACAGAAACCTTATACCTACTTTGAGATAGTTTGTCTTATCTGCATTTTTTTTCAGGTTGATGACTGCTGTTCTCTTTGATGGTAACGTGGGAAATTTGTTGGATCTCATTTTGGTTAGTTCCCTGGTGTTGGAGGTTTTCAGCTATATTCACTGAACTTGACTTCTTTCTCTGTGAATTGTTTTTTCTCCCCAGCCAGGATCTATAGAGATTTATTGTCTTTCAGCCATATCACCAAGCTTTCTGTGGAAGTTTTTCTAGCCTTCTTGTGGCTAGACATCGGTGCATTGCTGACAGTATAATATTTTGTTTTACAAGTTGTTTCCCTCTTAGATTCTACTTCCTGTGGCTCCTACATGTCCCTTTTCCTCTGAGATGAGTGTTCAGGGCTCTTGCACTGCTGACAGTCTCACAGTCTGGCTCCAACCTGGTGGAAATACAATTTCCATTTCTGACATAAAAACATGCTGTGAATTTTCTGCTATTTGGGTGGTTTTAATACTAAGAATGGTCCTTTTGGCTTCCACATTAGAGTGGGGTAAAAGTTTCTGGGCTGGCATCTGAGCAGTAGCATAGAAACAAGTATTTCTAGCCCCTGTTTTCACTGTATTTGATTCCGGTTTTCTGCATCTTGCCTATACATTTTTGTAATTTGGGGAGGGGAAGTGGTATAGTGAAATGCTTAAATGGGATTCAGTTGACCCATTGTGACGATGGGATGTACAAGACTCTATGTTGAATATGAACTTTACAGTGTCCGGGGGGAGGACAGTGAGGGAGGATTTTGGGAGGAGGGGAAGGAAGGGATGGTAGGGGAAAAACAAAAGGGGAGGTAACAATGTACTCATTACCCTCCTCATATAACTGTAACCCCTCTGTACAGTATTTTTACAATAAAATATATATTAAATTTTTTTTTAAAAAGAAACAAGTATTTCTGTTAGCTTTTGAAATGTGCAGACTTGAATTAGGTGAATAGCAAGCAAATTCACTGTGAAAGGAAGGGCACTGGGCTTTGAACTTCAGGCTCATGCTTCCTGACCATGAGATCTAACCATTGAGCAACAATTCCAGTTCCATTTTCTGCTGGTTATTTTTGAGTTATGGTCGTACTGTTGAGTCCCAGGACTCAACTGTTAGCCACAGTTCATTTCTGTAAAGCTTTACAGTACTTACAATTGTCACCATACCACTACCATGTCCAACTCTCCATTAAGAAGGTATCTTGAAAACTTTTACTGCCCAGGCTGGTCTTGAATCATGATCCCAACAATCATGATCCAACCTCTCAAATAGCTACAATTATAGGTATGAGCCACCAACACCCAGCTCAAGGAGAAAACTTTTGTGAAAACGAACATGGTGCTCATGTTAGCTTTAGAACACATTGATTTTATGTCTCCAAGTTAAAGCCTTTTAAATCTGGGTAATTCATTTATCTGAATGGATCTGGCATCAGGTATAACACAACTGCACCATAACTCTTAGCTTCTTTAGATGAGAAAAATAAGAACAAGCTTCCTGAAAGGAAAGAGAGGGACAGCAGAAAAGACAGACAGAAAGAGAAAGAGAAAGAGAGAGAGAGAGAGAAAGAAAGGAAAGAAAGAGAGAAAGAGAAGAGAAAGAAATAGAAAAAGAAAAAGGAAAGAAAAGGAAGGAAGGGAGGGAGGGAAGAAAGAGAAAGACAGGAAGGAAAGAAGGAAGGGAAGGAAGGAAAGGAAAGGAAAAAAAGAAATAGCTTGGCCTTTATTGTTTTTTGTTGTTGTTTTGTTTTTTCTAACTAGACTAACCAAGAAACTCTGAAAAAAATCATGTTATTGGCTCATGAGATTAACCTGGCCTAACCTGGCCTGGCCTGGCCTGGCCTGGCCTAGATAATTAATCCAAGTGAGGCTTGGGTTGAGATTTCCAATAGGGTAAGGATGAGAATTTATCCTGTGGTTCTCTGGATTGAAAACAACCCAATCCTATTCTCTCCTTGAACCTAAACAGGCCAGATATTCAGATGAAAAGCTCTGATATTTGAATTCCAGTATATTTTCTTGTCCTGTATAGCAATGTGCTAGTGATTTTTAAACCAACTTTAAAATACTAATCACACCTAATTAAATTCTGAAAGGCATTCCCAAGGTTCCTGTGTGATTTGCTTTTGTGCTTAACTTTTCGACCTAAGAAATTATAACGGGCATCAGAATACCTCCTTCATTAACATAATTACTATAGTATTGTACAAAATAATCTACCATGTAGTTATAGAATATAGTGTCTTCTATAACAATAGAAGCTCCATTAAAGGACATTTTTCATGAATTGTACATGTCTCTTCCTGGGCAGTATATTTATTGCTATGTATTACTTATTGATAGCACTTTCTTCACAACTCTGATCAATAAAAAGACATTTAGAAAAAGTTCCTACTGGGCGCCAGTGGCTCACCCCTAGCTACTCAGGAGACTGAGCTCTGAGAATCACGGTTCAAAGCCAGCCTGGACAGGAAAGTCTGTGAGACTCTTAACTCTAGTAAACCACTAGAAAACTGAAAGTGGCACTGTGTCTCAAGTGGTAGAGCATTTGCCTTGAGCCGAGGAAGTCAGGGGCAGCTCCCATGACCCACTAGGGAAAAAAAAAGGAAAAGAAAAAGAAAAAGTTCTTAATATGGGCATAGGGAAACAAGGTTATATGCAGCAGTGTATGGCTGTAAACAAACCTTTTCATTAATGAATCAGTGCTTATGTTGATTACTGGTTTACAATCTTGTCTCTTAAGTTTCTGAGTAGAAATTGGTTAATATTATGTGTAGAACAAAAATGAAAATGTCATATATTACAGAATTGGTTGACCTTTCTACAGATTGACAGATTTGCATTTTCCGAGACAAACACTCAATACATACTTCAGTCCATTAAGAACGGAGCTCATTAACATGCATGAACTAGCAGCCTGTTCTAGTTATAATGTATATTTGATGTGTGACATGCTCAGTGTAGTGTAACTACTTAGTCTGGTCGTAAAAGGTAGAGCGGCCTCTTGTGATCAAGGTTGTGAGATCAATTCATTAACCTGGATAAAATCCTTATCCATGAGAACTGTCATTAGAAATGACTAGCTTTTCACTAATTAGCCCACCATTTACAACCCATAAGGTTCTCACAGATGGTAAATGTTTATAAACATCCACAGATGTGTGCACAGCTGACACTCCCTTATCCTCATGAATAGGGGATATAGATATTCAGATTCTCATATAATACAAACCCCCCATGTTAGCTAGTTGTCATATCCTTTCTTTTGGACTTTTTGCCACAGCTGTTAATCAAGTAGCAAATTAATCTAATTTGAATTTCTCTTGCTGATGCACATAGCCTCTGATAAACGTACCAACATGTGGAAATATGGTGACAAGATGGCTGCCAAAAGGGTGAAATGGAATGGACAAATAGATAAACACATTAAACAATGGAGAATTGCTTAGTTTTTACTATCTGTAACTAGTACCTGATTTCAAGTTTTGAAACCCAACCACTCTCAAATATTACGTTCAAGCCAGGCACTGGTGGCTTATACCTATAATCCTAGCTATCTTGCTATTCTGGAGGCTGACATCTGAGGATCAAGGTTGGAAGCTAGCCTGGGGAGAAAAATCCCCATGTGACTCTTAGCTCCAATTAACCACTTAAAAACCACTCAAAACCGGAAGTGTTGCTGTGGCACAAAATGATAGAGCACTAGCCTGTGCAAAAAAGCTTAGGGACAACACCCTAGCCCAGAGTTTAAGCCCCAAGACCTTCCCATCCCCCCACCCACCCCCAAAAAAATTATATTCAAATTCCCTGGACTCGAAGAGACCATCTTCATTTCAAATTAAAAATGTCATGTTTATTTACATTTTGGACCAGTTTTAATCCTTTCTTTTTCAAATGAGTTTTTCTGAAATTTAGTTTCAATTTTTATTTTAATGTCAGCCTATCACTGTCTCATGCTTAATAAAGATTTTAAAATGTAAATATAAATAACCCAGCACATCACAAAGTTACTTTTTTCTCTTTATTTCCTGTGGTCGAAAGAATCATAAGTCTCTCCCTTCTCTTGTAAGTTTCTAATCTAAACTTAAACTTAATTGTTTTTTGAGCTGTTCAGGACAATTGAAAGGTATTATTTGGTGGAGGGCTGAGTCAGGAGCTATGGAGAAACTGAGTCCTCCAGGCAGTTTAGAAAAGGGACCAGGAAGGATAACCATTGTTTTCTGGATAATCTAAAATGTATACCCTATCTTCCCAGTTGAGCCATTCATAAGACAATATGAATTATTTTCCAGAGCTTATTTACTTGAGGAACATTTATTTTAGCTTATTGGAAAGGAAAATTATTCTTAAATGCTATGTTAGGAATATTTCAAAGTGTTTTTAAAAGGCTTCAGTGGTGATCAAAATTACCAGATCATTATTTCTTCAGACTATTCTTATCATTGGGTAGTCTGTCCAATGCAGTCCCTTGACATACACAAGGGACAGGCTAGGGGGGGTGGGGGGAGGGAGAGCTATCTGTCTTCCATAGTTACCAAGCACCATAATGAAAGAAGGCATCCATCCCCTGATTATTTTTTTCCAACTCCCCAACTCCTCTCTCCCCCCAAAGTTGTAACGTTGTTCAACATAGTGTCTTGTACATCTCACTGGTGCAATGGGTCAACCTGTATCCTTATTTCAGCATTTTGTTATTTTCCTTCTCCTCCCCAAATTAGAAAAATGTATAAGCAACATGCAGGGCATAGGAATCAAATACAGTGAAAATAAGGGTTATACCATGGGTGAAGAACAACAACAAAAAAAATCACATAGTACATTAAAAACAACTGCGACGAAGATGAAACTTCTTGTGTCCCTGTATTGGAGTTCTTTTAGCTTAGCATCATCTTATATGGTCATATATAGATAGCTTTTGAGTTTTCTGCTTGTCCAAGACATATACTAGTTATTGCAAATAAGGGAAACCATAAGACCTATGTTTCTTTGGGCCTGGCTTACTTCACTTAATATAATTTTTTTCCACGTCTTTCCATTTTCTAACAAATGGGATGGTGCCATTCTTTCTGATGGAGGCATAGAATTCCATTTTTGTGTGTGTGTGTGTGTGTGTGTGTGTGTATCAGTGTGTGTATCAGTGTGTGTATCACATTTTCTTGATCCATTAATCTACTGAGGGGCATCTGAGTTAATTCCATATCTTAGGTATGGTAAACAATGCTCGGATAAACACAGTTGTGCTGGTAGCTTTAGTATAGCCTTATTTGTGATTGGGTAAATGCCCAAAATGGGATTGCTGGATCATAGGGGAGCTCTATGTATAGTCTTTTCATACTGCTTTCCAAAGCCATCACCTGATTATTGTGGACAACAATTCAGTGAAGTTCATTTGGGATTTGGGAATGAGATCTGGTCTCTGTGCCCAGCTTCAGGAAATCAGGTATCCACTGCTACTGGGTTATTTGTGAAGACTCCTCATCTCAGCGGGGGAATGTCTGTCTGCTCATCATTTGCTAGAGAACTGTACCTCTTTTTAGCTGATTCCACAGTACAGGTTATCGAACTCCTACTGCAATTAGGGAAAACTAGTGTGTCTGCTTTATTGAGTTATTGACTATGAAAATCTCTATAACTTTGTCTCATAAAGCATCACCCATGACACAGCTAAGGAGTGAGGTACTTCTAACTATATATCGAAGCTCTATAGTGTAAGAGATGAGCTTTCAAATCAGGCATTTGTTCACATCTCCCCTTTGTTTTGTAACCATTATGGGGCACTAGGAAAATTACCTCCTTGAGCTCCAGGTTCCTCCAACTGTAAATTGATTTGACAATAGCTACTTTTGCATGTATGGAGTGAGAACTAAAAAATCTAATTGAAAGAATCCACATAGACCTTGCCCAATCAAAGTGATGGATCCTCCTTTAATTCATATTTACTTTATTTCATATATGCTATATTTCCTAAATAAAACTGTTCTCTAAGTCACCTAAAACCATCTTTTATTCTCACACTTCTGATTTATTTGGTCAAAAATTTTTATTTATTTATTTTCTTACTTAGTATTGTGGACCAACTAAACCATCCTTTTACAGATGGGAGCTGAGCTAGATTTTTTTCTTATTATCAAGGTTTTGTACAGAGAGGTTGTAGTTACATTATTAAGGTAAGAAGTACATTTCTTGTCAAACTTGTTACCCTTTCCTCATTTTTTTCCTACTTTCCCTCCCTACCATCCTCCCACCCCCGAGGTATACAGATCATTTCCAACATGTTGTCTTGTGTATATCGCTGTTGCATTGGTTCACCCTTTTTCCTTTGTCTCACTATTCTGTTGGTCCCCTTCCCTTCCCTAATTCAAATAAACATATATACAATGCCAAGGTACCAAAATCAAATACAGTGACAACAGGGGATATACCAGAGTGGGAAGAACATTCAGAAGAAACAAAAAAAATCACATAGTACATTAAGAAAACAACAAAAAACCTCTTTTATCTTTGTCTTGGAGTTCATTTCTCTTAGAATCTTCTTATATGGTCCTATGTACATATCTATTAAGCTATTCTGCTCATCTGCTAAGAGTATGCTGGATGTATACTAATTATTACAAGTAAGGGAAACCATGGGACCTATGTTTCTTTGTGTCTGGTTTACTTCACTTAATATGATTTTTTCCAAGTCTGTCAAAGATTTTTTTTTGTAATTATGATATATGAAGAGAATCTTCCATTGTTCTCTTGAGATAATTTTGTGCATTTTTGCCTCCTTTTTTTTTTTTGAGTTCATGGAAAGTTCATTTGTCTCCCATTTTTATTTCTCGGCTATTTCCTGGCTTGTGAAGTATATCAATTCCTTTTTACTCCATTCCTTTTCCTCATTTGAATTTTCCTTCTTGTCATTGCTGACTTCTTTCAAAAATGCATGGCTGCTGTTCTGCTTGGGATTTTTTTAAATTTTCTCAACTTCTACCATAAATGTGATGATTTTCCAATCCAGTTGGGATGAAGGAATGGTGAGAGACCACCTTATCTTGGCAGAATAAATGTGCATTTCTTCTTAAATGTGAAGCAAAAAATAATAAATATTTATAGTACTTTGGACAAAAACGCCTGTTAGAAATGAACTGAGAACATTAATTGGTAACAGCCAGGTGGGCTTTAAACAATGCTGACACACAAATCTTCACTGATTGATTCTGTACATATTTTAAAGTAGAAATAAAAGTATATTCAAAAATTTAAATAGAAATGAAAGTTTAAAATATAACCCCTGAAACTAAGTGCCTCAACTATGTCATAAATGTTAAGCACTTCTCTTTGTTAAGCAGTTTCCCATTACTCTGCTTCTGTGTTAGATTCATCATACAAGTAGTCACTAATTATAGATTAAAAAAATCACTCCATAAAGTCCCATGGGCATAGGAATTAGGACTTGTTCAGTACCTTAAGACACTTAGTGAGTATTGGTAGAATGGAATTAAAGTACATTATTCATACTTTTGGATTTCCAACTTCTTGAAACAAAAGAGTTTAAATATTCTTCCAGCAACTAAAAAATCAATTCATCTAAAACCTAACTTATTATGTTCCACATAAAACCTGATTTTCATGTTCTCATTTTGGGTTAATGATACCACCATTTTCCCAGTCACCGAGGCTTGACACCTTCACACCATGCCAGCTTTAATCATAGTGAAGTACTGTTTTGATTATTTCACACCTTTCAGAAATATTCTATGGCAGTTCTTCAGCCTGGAGACCAAGCTCCCACAACCTGCCTTCCTGACCTTATTTTCCCCTTCCTCCAATGTGCACCATATGCTGCTGTCAATGCACCACCATCAGGGCCCCTCTACACCCCATGTGGTGTCCAGACATCACTTGCTGTCTCCTCAGCCTCAAGTCCATTCATCCCAGCTTCTGGAAGAAAACTCCTGTGTAATCCCTGACAGCATTCCCTAGTTGTCTCCTCCTCCTCCTGCTGATATTTGATGTGCAACTAAGCATTTTCATTATCTAAAATCATGCTATTCTTTGTTTGAAAACTTTATAAGGAAAAAAATGCCACTGAAAAGTCTTGTTTTATATTTTTAATTTATTATTATAAAGGTGATATACAGAAGGGTTAACAGTTACATAAGTCAGATAAAGAGTGCTTTTCTTTTTTGGATAATGTCCCCCCTTCCCTTGCTCTCTCCCAATTTTTGTTTTAATTCTCTATAAACATAATATTAAATATTAAATCTAAAACACAAGCTTTTATATTTAAGATGGGAGATATCATCCTAAACATCATCTCAAATTGAACATCAGCTAAGCTCAAGTTTGTCATGCTTCCTTCTGAGTAACGCAAATCTGTGTGTGACAAATGAAGCTTCTACTCAGTAGTAGTGTTCGTGTGCCATGTAATTAACCTTTTCCTCTCTGAGTTATGCTGTCATTAAAGGGTCATGGGAATTCATGGCATGTGAGTCACATCTTGTTAAATGTCATTATCATTTCACATCTACATATGTATTTATACAGATGAGCTATTTCATTCCCTGACATTATGTGCCTTTCTGTTTGGCACTGTAGACACTTGCTAACACCCAAGGCCAACTATGGCAACTTCTTTTTGCCAGGAGTCAATTTTTCAATTCTGCTTTCCTTACTAATTGTTAGGAAAGTTCACTGTGAACAATGTCATCCATTTTGGATATTTAAATATGTTTCAATAATCATACTCTACTAGAGGAATGATTCAGTCATACATACCTGTTTTAGTACTACATGGGAGAGCAATTGCTAAGCTACAAGTTAAAATATAAATAGCCTGTCCAACTACATAGGTATGAACAACCCTAGAAGGTCTAAATCAGCAATGATAAAAATAAGTGCATTTTTCATATTATTTAAAACACTTTTTCATAGGTCAACATAGTCTACTATCATTGTGTACTTAGTCTCATCCGTGGGCTTTTAGATTTGTTTCCAGTCACAAGCTATGTACTTTCTTTACCTATATCTTTGCACACATATGAATTATGTATGTGAGGTTATTTTCTTGAATATACAGTATTTCTACTGTATTTTTGTAAACATTGTTAAATACTTTTCAGAGAGCTATGTTGGTTTTCACTTCTATCACCAAGGTAGAACTGCTTGCAAGTATTGACTGATAAAGATTTATAGTAATTTTTTATTGTCTCATTGTTATTATGCTCATAGAAGAAAATGGTCTATTGATTTATTTGCTGTATTTTAATTATGAATGAGATTGAGATGATGTCTAAAGTAGAAAGCTACCATTCAGGCTGCAAAGTAGCATGAACTGGTAACAGAAATTTCCATTCCAGTCATTTTGAAAATAAAGGAGCTTTATTTCCTAAATTTTCAAAAGAAGGTAAATCAAATATCTCTATGAGTTAAAATAAGCAGTTTGTATAGTGCTCAAATCATTTCTACTACCAAATCTAAATCTTAAGAAATTTGGAAATTAAGAGTAAAAATACCAACCCAGGCACTAGTAATACCTAAGAGAATCATAAAAAAATACAGTGATGGGCCTTGGGACATTGTCTATAGGCCAATCAGTTGTGTGTACTAAAAATGGTCATAGTATTTATTGTAATAATGACTAATATGTAATAAACTTTTAGCTAATAACTATCTCCATAATATTATTAGCTGTCATTAGGCCTTTGCATGAAAGAGAAATGATCTTGCTGTTTTACACATACTAACTTAATCCTCAGAAAAGCTTTTTGAAGTTAATATTATCATGGTCCCCTAGCACTGGTCCTTAAGGGATACACAGACAGAAAGACTAAGACTTCAAACCCAACTCTGTGTTCTTAGCATTTGCTTTTGACATCTATTTTGAGGAAAGTCTTTTTTTTTTGTAAAGCAGTCTAGTGTTTTACTTTGTTTGCCAGTCATAGGGCTTAAACTCCGGGCCTGGACATTGTCCCTGAGCTTCTTTTTGCTCAAGACTAGCAATCTACCTACCACTTGAACCATTGTGCCACTTCTGTTTTTCTGTGTATGTGGTACTGAGGAATTGAGCCCACGGCTTCATGCATGCTAGACAAGCACCCTATCACTGAGCTAGCCACATTCCCAGCCCCTAATTTTTTACTTTTAACTGACATTAAGAACTACTCAAGTTGTACTAATAATAAAGAAGAGAGGGGAAATATGTAAATATTAAACTATCAGGTTTTTTCCCATAAAAATTCTACTTCTGAGCCAGGCGCCTGTGGCTCATTTCTATAACCCTAGCTTCTCAGGAGGCTGAGATCTGAAGATTGCAGTTTGAATAAGTGGAAAAAGATTGTGCTAGAAAAGTACTGAGACTCTAATCTCCAAGTCTATGAGACACTCATCTCCAATAAACTATGCAGGAAAAAAATAAAAACCATAGAAGTGGTGTTGTGGCTCAAGTGGTAGAGTACTAACCTTAAGCACAAGGAGGCTGAGATTATATGCAAGCCCTGAGGTCAAGCCCCAGGACTGGCAAAAATTAAAAAAAAAATAAAAATCTACTTATAGTTGAGCTAGTCATTAACTATACTATAAGAAGAGATGTTATTATTTCACAGTAAAATCTCATTGAAAATTTGCTTTCTAATTCCCTTGAATCAAGCATTTTTTAAAGTTTTACTTCTGGATTAAGATACTTTAAGTCATTCCCTATCTTTTTGCTCTGGTTTAAATAGTACTGAGGCTTGTTCCTGATATAGACTGAGCTATTTCTGGAAAGCTTTGTAACCCACAACATAGAACAGTAGTTTATGTAACTCTGTTAAGGCAACCCCCTCATGTTTTGGAAAGGGTTGAGTTTTGTTAAACTTGAGCCTATGAATTTGGTAGCTATATAAACTTAACAGTTTTTTTTTTTTAATTTAATGGGTACTTATCTTTCCTTCCATATTTCAACCCTAAATTCTAAAATCCCAGGTTCTAATCTTTATATCAATTGTTGCTACTAAAATCACATAAAATATGAGAAGATTTTAAAAAGGTAGGTCAGAAGGCAGTGGAAAGTAAAAGGAAGACCTACTGAAACAACATATAAAATAAACACTGGAAAATGGTCACAGATTCAAAATTGGGTCTTACATTCTTCCTTATATGTTAGTTTTCACATGACTCACCCTCAGCTATTTTCTCTGCACATTTTCCTTAAGAGTGCTCATATTTTGTCACATTATCAATTATCACCTCAACATAAACTTTCAGTATGCTCTTGCTATGTGCCAGGGACTCTGCTGAGCTATGTGTATAGACTTACTCCTTTAAGTCCCAATAAGTTGGTGAAATAGGTGCTGTTTTTCTATTTAAAGTGAAGGAGAGGCAAATGAGGGTTAAGGCAGTCCCATTACCATTATTATTATAATGTTAGGCTCTCCCATGTTTTAAACCAGTGTATCTACTAGCCTTCTGTTAATCACATGCAGTTGGACACCTCATGATAGCTCAGCTTAACACATCCAAAGTAAACTTAATGTTTGTGTAAATACAAGGTTTAAAAAATATTTTTATGGGCTGGGAAGGTGGCTCAGTGGTAGCACCCTTGCCTTGCATGCCTGAGGCCCTGGGTTCGATTCCTCAGCACCACATAAGAAAAAAGCCGGAAGTGGCACTGTGGCTCAAGTGGTGGAGCGCTAGCCTTGAGCTGAAGAGCTGAGGGACAGCACCCAGGCCCAGAGTTCAGGCCCCACAACCAGACCAAAAAAAAAAAAAAAAAAAAAATATATATATATATATATATATATATATATTATCATTAAGTACTTGCAACAAAGCAATTAATAAATACAGTGCAACTTCATCAATATCACCCTTTTCAACATTCTTACCCATTCCTTCCTACCCTCCCCTTCATTCACTTTTTTAATTTTATAGGATAGACATTGAATTCTTTTTTGGGGGGGCGGGGGGGGGGGGGTCCAGTCGTGGGGCCTGAACTCTGGGCCTGGGCGCTGTCCCTCAGCTCTTCAGCTCAAGTCTAGCGCTCTACCACTTGAGCCACAGCGCCACTTCTGGCTTTTTTCTTTTTGCTTATGTGGTGCTGAGGAATAGAACCCAGGGCCTCGAGGATGCAAGGCAAGTGCTCTACCACTGAGCTACCTTCCCAGCCCAGACATTGAATTCTTGACTGCACGTTCCCCACCTTCTCCTTTTCATTCATCTTCTCCTCTCCAGACCAATACGTTTTATTCTTTGTCCTTTAATTCCGTGCTCATCACTTCCACTCCTTACTTGAATCCTATAATGTCGTTTTGCCTAAAATGGCTAAACATATCTCTCCTTATTCATCTTGCCCACAAACTGGATTTCTAAAGTAGAAATTTGACCATGCTGCTTTCCACTGTAAAATGAGTTAATGGTGGAGAGATGAGGGAGATAACAATGGAAGGGATGACATCGATGAAGATGCCTTGTTATTCATAAATTGATATGCTGAATTGAAACCCCTATGTGCAACTACTTGAAGGTAATAAAAAAAAATTGAATGGTTTAATGGCTTTTATAAAGATAGACTCCAAACTCCATAATGTGGTATATTCCACTCTCCATGAATTGTCCCCCACGGGGCTCTTTAGTTTCACATTTCCTTTCTTTTCTTTTCTTTTTTGTTAATACGTTTTTTATTGTGAAAATACTGTACAGAGAGGTTACATGAGCAAGGTAATGTGTACATTTCTTATCAAGCATTGTTGCCTCCTCCTTTGTTTCCACTTACCATCCCTGCCGCCACCATGGGACCTATGTTTCTTTGGGCCTGTCTTACTTCACTTAATATAATTTTTTCCAAGTCTTTCCATTTCCTAACAAATGGTGCAATGTCATTCTTTCTGATGGAGCCATAGAATTCCATTGTGTATATATACCACATTTTCTTGATCCATTCATCTACTGAGAGGCATCTGGGTTGGTTCCATATCTTAGCTATGGTAGTAAACAACGCTGCAATAAACATAGTTGTGCTGGTAGCTTTAGTGTGGTTTTGTTTGTGATCATTTGGGTAAATGCCCAAAAGTGGGATTGCTGGGTCATAGGGGAGTTCTATGTGGAGTCTTTTGAGGATCCTCCATACTACTTTCCAAAGTGATTGAACAAGTTTACATTCCCACCAACAATGAAGTAAGGTTCCCCTCTGTCCACATCCCCTCCAGCATCTGTTGTTATTAGAGTTCTTGATTATAGCCATTCTAACTGGGGTGAGGTGGTATCTCAGTGTTACTTTGATTTGCATTTCTTTTATGGCTAGGGAGGTTGAGCATTTCTTCATGTGTCTATTGGCCATCCTTCTTTCCTCTTCAGAGAAGTTTCTCTGTAAGTCTTTAGCCCACTTATTTATTGGGCAGTTGTTTCTTTGAGGGTTTGTTATTGGGGAATTTAATTTTTTGAGCTCCAGGTATAGTTGAGATATGAGACCCTTGTCCATTGTATGGCTAGTGAAGATCTTCTCCCAATCCGTGGGCTTTCTATTGATCTTGCTAGCTATGTCCTTTGCCATGCAGAAGCTCTGCGGTTTCATGCAACCTCATTTGTCGAACCTTTCTTTGATTTGTTGTGTTTCTGGGTGTCTATTAAGAAACTTTTGGCCTGTGCCAAGGAGACCTAGGGTTTCTCATATTCCTTCCTATAATGTTTTCAGGGTGTCTGCTTTGACTCCGAGGTCTTTGATCCATTTGAGTTGATTCTGGTGCAGGGTGATATATAAGGATCTAGCTTTAGTTTTCTACAAGTAGTTAACCAATTTTGCCAGCAGCATTTACTGAAGAGGCTGTCTTTCTTCCATTCTATTTTTTTAGCTCCCTTATCGAAGATTAGATAGCTATAGGTCTTTAGGTTCATTTCTGGGTTTTCAATTCTATTCTGTTGGTCCTGAGGTCTGTTCTTGTGCCAGTACCAAGCTATTTTGATTACTATGGCTTTATAGTAGAGTTTGAAATTTGATATTGATATTTCTCCAGCACTGTTCTTTCTGTTAAGAATCATTTTCACTATTTCAGGGTCTTTTATTGTTCCATATGAATTTTTTGATTGGCTCCTCTATTTCCTTGAAGAATGAGGTTGGAATATTGATAGGTATTGCATTGAATTTTAGTTTCACCTTTCCGATAGCCTGCTTTCTTTTCCTACTCAAATCTGAATCCTGTTGCTGCAGAAACATGGCCCCGTATAACTGTCTGACAGCTATAGCCAGGCCTTCACTCTTCTGGCAGCTCTGCATACTCAAAGCTGTTCTTTTAAGACATGGTGTCTTGAAACTTCTTGGCCCGCTCTTTGTCTTCCCATACTAGGCCCATCCTCCACCACATGTTGAATGTTAAAGCCCTTGTGATCCAATCACTTCCCAAAAGCCATGGCAACCAAGTCTTCAGCACATGGCCCTTGGAGGATTATTTTAGATCCAAATGTATGTAGCACATGTCTTTTTCTCAGAACGCATGTATAGATAGCTGCATGTCAGGAAAAAAAAATCTTCTTTCTATCCTTATCTTACTGGCACCATAATAATTTCTTTATTGTAAATAATTTCTCCTTAGAATTTGGAAAGCATATATCCCCTCTCTTGGAATTCAATGTGCTATTGAGAAATTTAGTTGCCTTATGAGTTCTTTTCTTTCTGTGACCCATTTTTGATTTGTTTGCCTATTTCTAGCTTTTTGGAAACTTTTAAATGTTGTTTGATATCTAAATTTCATTATTCTCCTCCAACTTGAGAAAATGAAGTAAATGGTTTGTCAGATAATTGGCTTACCATTTTTCCTTACCTTTTTCTTCTACCCTTAATGTTTAGGTGGCTACAAAGATGCCACCTTTCCTTTTTGACTCAGATGTCTTTTCAGAGCACAAACACAGACCTGGGGACAAAGTTTGCCTTTGATGTTTGTTAAGACCTTCCTCATCTTGTAACTAATAGTGGCAATTGATAGTTTTTAATACTAGAATGGTTTCCAAACTCCTATCCATTTTTTCATCTACACTTGACAGTAGTGCCTTCAATTAAGAAGCTCAAAAGGAATTCTCTTCCAAGCTTTGTGCCCCACTATAATCATTATCACTTAAAATTTTTCCCCATATTTTCTCTTCCTCTAGCCATAGGCTCAAAGTCTTCAGCTGGGTTAGTTTTGGCAGGCAGCTCTAGCCTCTTCTTGTCCCCATAGTCTATGTATTTAGCTGTAAAATGTCTCTTCCTTAACTCATTCTTCTCCATTCTCATTGATAGTAATTTTCTTTTTTGGGGGGGGTGAGGGAGCTTTTGTTTGTATGTTTGTTTGTTTAAGTGGAGTTTGATCTCAGAGCCTTGCACCTGCTTAGGCAGGTGTTTTGCTACTTAAGCCATGACCCTAGACCTATATACATTTTTAAAAACACTACGTTACTGTGATGTTATTCACCTTAGTAAGCTCTTGACAATTGCAAGTAATTTTTTTATTTAAAAAAATTTTAATGTCAGAAGAAAGGCTTTAAATATTTTGAACATAAATTAATTTATAGTTAGTTTACATTTTAGTCAACATGTAAAGGTGGCTAATTTTTATTTTCCTGGTCTGTAATAAAATAAGAATGAATCATTTAAACACTGTACTATACATGTTCTGTTTTTATTTATATCTTTTACTTCTGTCCCTGTATTCCTCCAGTCATAAGTTCTCTTCCCTTCCCAGTCTCTGTCATGGCTAAATTCTACCTATTCCTCTTGTTGTAATTCACTAGGGAACCTTGCATTTCAACCCCCCCCATATATATATATATATATATATATATATATATATATATATATATATATATATGTATATATACACACACACACACACACACACACACACACACACACACACACACACACACACACACACACACACACACACACACACACATATCCCTTCCAAATATCCCTTTCAAATCTCCCACACTTATACTTCTGAGATTAGAAGAGATTTCTTATTAATCTCTGGGACCAAGGCATCGTTAGTGTGAAATAATATTCTAGTACACAGCCACTTGGCAGCTTCATGGGTAGGGAAACTTTTTTCTGTCAAGGGCCATATTACAATATTTTTTGAGGGCCATACAAAATTATTAGTGCAGGCCAACAGGTCAAGGTAAGTTGATGAGAATCATACATGTCTGTTCCTTTATGTATCAAGTGGTTTCATAAGCCCTATAAAGACCTAAGGCTACATGTTGCCAACTTCTATTAAATGAATATACTAAACTCACATTCCGTGTTGAAGAACATCTTCCTTATATGTCCATAGCCTCCCCCATAGTTTGAATCATCTATTTGTACAGAGTCTATCTGTACTTCAATCCAGAATCCCTTTTAAAATAGTACAGTACTTATATGTTCTTAAGCAAATACACGTAAGCAAATACACTTCGAAAAACTCAATTTGTCATGTGCTATATCTAAAATAGTGCTTGAAACATTTAATAATAAGCATATAATTGATTCAAAGTTTGTATAGGCTGCTAGTGAGGTCATTGTGAATTTATTTCCATATGTGTTTTTATCGCTTCACAATTTACCAACTGCTTTTATTTGTATTACCTCATATGATCTTCTCATTAAAATTAGACAAATAATTTCTCTATTTTATATGTCAGGATTACTGTGTCCGCAGTCCAGTGTAGAGTCAGCTGAGAGGTGGTGCTATTTTGGTATTATTTCCATTATGTATATGGGAGGGAAGTCAAGCAAAGCCATCCACTGAGGCGGTCATGAGCAGGGAAGGTGTATGTTCCAGCAGTAAGGACGGTGGGAGAGAGAATTTCTGGAGAAATATAGGCAGTTCCCTTTAGCTCAGTAGTCTTTTGTGATGTTTGTAAGGAAAAGGTGAGCTTGGAAAAGCATTTAGAATCATTGTGTGATATTGAGGGAGGTAAAAGAGTTCAAACTTTATACTGTGGGAACTAAGAGGATATTGAACATTTGTGACTTAGGTAATTAAAAATTATAATTCTGTTTTCGGACTTATTGGTAATGTTTGGGATGAATGAGAATTAAGGAGAAACTAGGAACAACATGACTTTCTGGGGAACTCATGTAGTGTTCCAAGTAAGAACATTTGAGTTCTGTACAACTAACAGTACAATTGCAAAAGAGGAGAGATTAGTTCAAAAGATAGCAGTAAAATTCAGTCAACAATTTCCCTGTCTGAAACAGGGAACTGGAAAAAAGGATAGCATTTATAATGGTGCAGTGGGATTCATCCATACCTCCTGTCTGTTTGCCCATAACATTTACTGTCTTGCATTAGTTCTTCCAGCTACTCATCTTAAAGCTATGTTTAGTCAACATATATGCATTGGACACTTTCTATGTAATATATACATTTTCTTAAGTGTTAAAGATAAATGAAGTCGATAAACATGTCTCACTCTGAGCCCACAGTCTAGTGGTAGACACTGTCAAGAAATCAATTTGATATTATTGTAAAAGATTTATTGTTGTGCGTATTGCATGCCACAGAGACATAAAAGGGCTTCATCCTAAATGGGTCAGTGCACAGTTCTCAGTTCTCTATCTTGAAGCAGAATAAGGAGCTCTCATGGTAAAGAAAGTGGGAAAGATGTTCTATATCGAAAGAAGTGAGCATAAGTTGCTTAATGAGATGAAGCATGTTAGTGTCTGTTGCCAGAGAACAGTGATCTAATATATTTATTTTACTTTGATAAGTTTGGCACTATCATCTAAAATCCAGCCCATAATCAAAAATCCCTAGTCATCCCAATAATATCATTCATAGCTTTTGTTTTACAATTCAGTAGTTAAAGACTATTATATTTGCCTATGTCTCTTCTGTTTCTGTTCATCTTGAATATTATCCTAGCATTTTTCCCTTACTTCCACTGTCTTATTCTCTTTTGCAAGTAAGCATGAGATTTTAAATTTTCTTCTTTTTAATCTTTAAAAAATATTTCTTTTACTAGTGAAATATATTACCTACCTTAAATATTTGGAATTACTTCAAGTTCTTTTTAGGAAAAATCATAGTCTAAGTTGGAGTATAAATTTTCAAAGATAATTAGGTAATTATTAAACTGTCTGCAATACTTAATGTATTCTAATTAAAAGAGTCATCACAGCACCTTAAAATTAAATTTATATGTAAATTAACAACCCTAGATTCTCTTATTTCTCTCCCACCTTTTTTGATAACACCTACAAGGTTTAGTATCTTCTAAAAATATGAAATGGAACCAGATGGAAAAGCAGCTGACACATATTTATATTTATGTTGCTGTTTATAAACTGTAAATGAGTATGTTATTTGTACTTTAGTGGATTCACTTCTCAACAATTCTCTATAAAGGGATCTTATCTTAAAAAGGAAAACAAAATGAGAAATAAAAGGTGTCTCAGAACATCATTTTCCATTATTTTAGATGTAATAATAGATTAGCCACGTAGTTTTACAGACAATTCCTACAGATAACTTCTTTTCAAGGGATAGTGTTTGTTTTCTTGAATTTGAGTTGGGCAAGTAACTCCTCTGAAGCTTGATCTCCTAACTTTTAATAGATGTAGCCCTGTAAGCATTGTAAAGTTATTCTATTATTTATAGATAGAATCACCTCTATACTTATGTACTTATAGCTTTTGTGAACTATATACAGCAGGTCAGTTTAAAATAATCATTACTAGAAAATAGTCCTTTGTGACTTTTTTATTATAGGAGATTAACTTTTTACAGACACATATTCAAAAAATGTAGCAGTTGTCTTGTACCACCGCAGACAGGGACCGTTTATCCTCTGCTATGAAAAGAAATCATGAGGAGCTGGTTCATGAGAGTTTGCATGAAAATCTAATTTTATACTTTAAATTTTGAAAGCCAAAATTGCAATAACAACAGAAAACTGTCCCACACCTGGTTGATTTTAGAATGGAGGCTGGTGCCTTAAGCCATATCTCATTTCTATGACGGAAATGTGATTTATGAGAACCCAAGATACAGAGATGACTAGAACCACATTCCATTTAAAGTTGCTGTGTCATTGGACTATAAAAGCTGTGCTCTGAACTGGATCAGTGGAACTGGGTCCACTTTAGTTGACAATACCACAAGTGCTAATGAGACAGATTTCATTAAAAGATAGTCGATTTATGACAGTCTTGGAGTCCTTTCTTACTTTGAAATTGCTAGCTTCGTCCTGGCATCTGGTCTTTTTCCTCCTGACCATCCCCATTACCAGTTTCTCTGTATGCTTTGACATTGCTATGGTAACCCTGAGAACTGATGGAATTCCCTGCATCTCTTTTCACAGAGGGTGATGAGACAGGAGTGATGGATAGTCTGCTGGAGGCCTTGCAGTCAGGGGCTGCCTTCCGCGACAGGAGAAAAAGGACACCAAAGCCGAAAGGTGAACACCATCCGTGTTTCATGTTACCTTCTCAGGAATGATCACAGAGGAGAATACTTTGCTTTTTATTTCTAATTCTTTTAAAAGTCCTGTGTCAAGGAGCAATGCTGTGGGCAGCAACTGTTCAGAAGTTTCCTAAGTTTGCTTAATCCCTTGCAAAGACAAATGTCAGAAAGTTATACATTCCAGTTGGCTAATGTCAGTAGCACATTAACAAATCAATGCGCTGAACCTAGAAAATCCTGATTAGCGTGACAAGTCTCATCTGAAGAACCATATGTACTTCATCCCTGTGGAGTTTACTGTAGCATAATTAAATGGGAAGTTAAAGTCATAACATTACTGCTTCAAGTATTTCAGGGTATTGAAGCATTGCTTTGCTTCCCAAAATACTTAACCTTGGGGGGATGAAAAGCGTGTAATAGTATTACATCTTGAGACAAACAGAACTCAATAAGTTAAGTTTTCTTTTTTCTAATTTTATATCTTTACAGATATTCGGCAAAGTCTCAGTCCATTGTCTCAGAGGCCTGTTCTGAAAGTTTGTAATCATGGTAATAAACTGTATTCATAAATTGCACATCCTTCTCTACTTTCATCCTGTTGCTCTGTTGTTTTAATAGGTTGTGATGAAGCTCTCAAGTTTCAGTATAACTGAGATAGTAAAGATGTGTAAATGTACATATTTGCTAGGAAATTGTGTTCATGTTTTCCTTCCTTCTATTATTGCCCTGCAATTGTCACTTAGTTTCTTCTTTTTGGGCCTTTAATTATTATTATTGTTACTATTATTGTATTTGAAATTACTTTCACATCGTTCTAATCAGTTTTATACTATCTCAGAAGCAGTATGATCTCATAAAACTAATTTTACCTAATGGCTTACTATGGTGAGCTATAATTTGAAATATTAAAACCATTTGTGAAGATATGATTTGTACTAGTATATCTTTGACTTGCATTTTAGCAAAATTGTAAATACAGGTGCACTACATGCAGTAGAAGGATATGCTAAAAGTGCAGAAAAGAAGATAAATTAACTTTATTTCTAATATTTATCTTAAGACTAATACCTTTTAAAATGCCTTACTAGCCTGGCATCAATAGCTTAAAACTGTAGTCCTAGTTGCTTGACAGTAGAAATTTGAAGATCACAGTTTAAGGCAACCTGCACAGAAAAAATTATGAAACCTTTTTTCAACCAATAGCTCGGTGCAATAGCACACATATGCCACCCCAAACTCTGTGTGAGGCTGAGATTGGAGCATCCAAGTTATAACCCAACCCAAGCCAAAAAGTCTTCCAGCGGTACTGGATTGGTTATGCATATTTGTTGTCCCCGCTAGGAGGGAAACCTAACTTTGGATCCAAGTCTAAGCATGAGATATCCTGACAGGAAGTAAGACCCTACATCAAAATTAACCAGTCAGCAATAAGGGGTGGTGATGTGGCTCAACAGTAGAGTACCTACCTGGCAAGTACAAATTCCAGTACCACTACCACAAAGAAAATAAAAGAAAAAGGAAGGAAGGAAGGAAGGAAAGGAAGCAAGGAAAGAAAGTCTTAATCTGTTATGTCGATTGTACCCTTTCCTCTGCTTAGGCAGTCATCTTGCGTTTACTGGCTTTTATTCAGTTTGGTTCCTTTTCTTTCCAAATTCTGTAGGGGTCTGTGTACATTCTGCGTATCCTTTATAAGTGAATTTGTCATCATAGTTCTCCAGATTGTAAATGGAAAAATATTTGATATATTTGTCCAAGTGTTTTTTGGTACTAGTGAGTTAATTTCAAGAAGTAATAATGTCTTGCTGAGAGAGAAACTTGTAACATGTTTTCAGGTAACCTGAAATAATGAGGTAAGTATGGAGTGCAATGATTTTATCACCCAAACAGGCAAAGTGTACACTGTAGAAGCTTAATAAGTGAGAATACAGTGAAAATCGACATTATTTTAAACATCTTTTAAACTTTTACAGTATAACTTTTCTATTTTCTTTTTGTATTTTCATACCTAACAGTAGGAAAAATAATTGTAATAAGTCAGTAAAATTCATTGTGAATAATTAATACCTAACTTTAGTGTTATGATTTTAAGTCAGTATGACATAGTAAATAATGGCAAAGAAGTATAATGTATTGTTCTATTCTACACCTTTGAGATTATTTTGTTCAGTAAATGAGTAAGTAGAAACACATGGAGGCTGAACCCTTCCCAAGAGTAGACAACTGTGACCAAAATGCAGTTCTGTATTCCTACTGAAATTACTTCTTTTATTTACATGAGGGCACTTCGATTTTTATTAAGTTAAATAACTCACCCTCATTGCAAATCATTAAAGAATACAACCAAACACTGATTATGATTATAATGGTACCTGATGCTCAATTAAAGCAAATATTTTAGATATTATGCAGAGGAAAACTACTTAAGATAACTTTGTAAACCAGCCCAGGAAATCTAGTCATTCTATGTTCTGTGACTGTAATATTGATAAAATGGAGATAAAATAACTCAGCTGTCATTACAAAATTGTGGGCTGAGAAGTTGGCTCCGTGGTAGAGTGCTTGACTCTCATGCATGAAGCCCTAAGTTCTATTCCTCAGCACCACATAAACAGAAGAGGCCAGAATTGGCGCTGTGGCTCAAGTAGTAGAGCACTAGTCTTGAGCTGTTACTTCTGTTCATGCCATAAAAGCAGATTAGTACTACATTTTTATAAAACTATTATGTACCGTATTAAACTCTAAGGCTCCTGTGATAATAATCTAGTATGTTATACAATAAGACAAGAAGATAGTTCAGCTGCTCTCCTCTCAGCCTGGTGAAATTCCTGGTGGTACACAAATATAAACCTAGCTACTTGTGAGAGGCTGGAGGATTATGAATTCCAGGCCAGCCTAGACAAGTTAGCAAAACCCTACACCAAAAAAGAAAGAAAGAAAAAAGTAAAAGAAAAAGATGAACAAGTAAGAGAGTACTGACTTTATATGTGTGAATGTTTGGGTTCAGACCACAGCACAGCCCCCAAATTTTTTAAAATTATTTTTTCTGATTTAAATATAATGGATTAAAACATCCTCAGACATTTTTATTCTGTTTCTCACCCCTTGACCTGGGGTTGGATCTTAGGGCCTTGTGCTTCCTCACTTTACTTTCTCAGCTGTCATTCTAACATTTGAGCAACTCCATCAGCCTAGCTTTTTTCTGGTTAATTGGAGATGGAGTTTTAGGATTATATTTCTGACCAGACTAGCTTCAAGGTGCATTCCTGTAAATCCCAGTGTCCTGATTAGCTAGGGTTATAGATTTATGCCAGATATTCCTGGAAAGATTTTTTCTTTTTTTTTTTTTTTGGATCTGGTCGTGGGGCCTGAACTCTGGGCCTGGGCACTGTCCCTCAGCTCTTCATCTCAAGGCTAGCATTCTACCACTTGAGCCACAACACCACTTCCAGCTTTTTTCTTTTTTGCTTATGTGATGCTGAAGAATCGGACCCAGGGCGTCATGCATGCAAGGCAAGCGCTCTACCACTGAGCCACCTTCCCAGCCCCATGGCAAGATACTTATCTATCAATATTTCTTGTATTTTTCACTTACATTTCTAAAACAAATAGAAATCCAATTAACCAAATTTATTTTTTAGAATAATGTGTAGAAAGATAGATTTGGGCTAAATATTGAAAAGTACAGGATTTAGTTAAGACAAATTTCTTTGTTACAAGGGTCAAGACTTTTTAAGAGTAAGATGACATTTTAAAATTTATTTTGTAGCCGGGCGCCGGTGGCTCACGCCTGTAATCCTAGCTACTCAGGAGGCTGAGATCTGAGAATCGCGGTTCAAATCCAGCCCCGGCAGGAAAGACTGTGAGACTCCTATCTCCCATAAACCACTAGAAAAAAACCGGAAGTGGTGCTGTAGCTCAAGTGGTAGAGCGTTTGCCTTGAGCTGAAGAGCTGAGGGACAGCGTCCAGGCCCAGAGTTCAAGCCCCATGACCGACCAAAAAAAAAAAAAAAGAATTTATTTTGTAATCTTTCTAAAGATTACTTTGTTTTCATTGAAAATACCAGTGCTGTAACTGAGCTACAGAGTTATAGTGCAACCTCTTCTACATTTAAATATGCTTCTATATACTTAAAAAAAAACTAAAGCCAGATATTTATATTTTCTACAAGTATATTTGTAGATGTTGACTTCATGGCCTATTTACATAAGATTTTATATAGTTATCTTAAATTCTGCATCATATTTTACATTCTAAAATAATAATATACAATTGATAATGACCAAATGTTTACTGACTTATTTGGCCTACAGAATGATGAACACTATGCTAATTGTTTCACAGATACATTCCGTTTAATCTTCTCAACAACCAGAAAGCCAATATTTTTATCTTCATTTCATAGTTAAAAGTGACCAAACATGAAGCAAGTCTCATAACTTGGTTAAAACCCTGAAGCCAAGGTTTGTACCTGGGCCAGTATGACTTTAGAATCCACATTCTTAGTATCCCTCCCATGTGATGTGCTGAAAACAACTGCTTGAATCAGTGTCTAGCCTTTTTCCCTTCCAGGAACTGGAGACTTGTTCTTTTTTTCTTCCATGCAATAAGTGGTAGCTATTGAGATGCAACCGTTAGAAGGTTCTCTAGCCTCTGGGATGCCTTACCTGTTGTTCCCAGATGTAATTGCTAGCACTATTGTCCTAGTCTGAGGTTTACATCACAAATAATATTTTGGAATTGTGACCACTTTTTATTTTGTTCAATAACATCAGTAGTAAAACTTCTGCATTAGTATAGTGTGTATGTGTATGTACACACACACACATATACACACGCCACTACTAATACTTACACCAAGGGCCATATCAAGGGGTAAATCAAGTCTTTGAGTATCTCCCATATAAATGGGATTTAATATGCCAAGTGTTAAAGCCTAACTGGGAACATAACTTGCCACCTCTTTCTACTCTTTTCTTATGTCATCAAATGGAGACATTTGATCACCAGTGATATATGTTTTCAGAAGATCGTTGGATCTAATGTGGAATGTAGGATACAAAACTAATCTTTTGGGGAAGGAAAAGGTGTATTGGGTTTGAACTCTGGACCTTATGCTTGCTGGACAAGCACTCTGCCACTTGAGCCATGCTCCCAATCCTTTGGTTATAATTTGTTTTTCAGATAAGATCTTTTGCCTGGGTAGCAAATGTAACCTTCCTATCACTACTTACCCAGTAGCTGAAATTGCAAGCATATGATATGACACTTAGCCCTAGTATACAGTCTTGATTTGGTAACTTCTTACAAGTGAAATTGTACTTATTTATTCCTTTCCCTTAGACAAATAAAGTGTAACAACATTAAAATAAAGAATACATCTCTTGAGTACAGGCTATTATGCCTTTTTTTTTTTTTTTAGGTCCAGTTGTGGGGCCTGAACTCTGGGCCTGAGCACTGTCCCTCAGCTCTTCAGCTCAAGGCTAGTGCCCTACCACTTAAGCCACAGCGCCACTTCCGGCTTTTTTCTTTTTGCTTATGTGGTGCTGAGGAATTGAACCCAGGGCCTCAGGCATGCAAGGCAAGCGCTCTACCACTGAGCCAACTTCCCAGCCCCGCTATTATGCCTTTAATCAACTTGGTTTGTTTCCAAACCTAGAGATTTTCCACTGTCTACAGAAAATATTAAATGTTCCTCTTTGATGTAAGTGTAATCAGATAGTAATGCATTTTATGAAGATCATACTATATACAATGTTTAGGTGTTAGTGAATCAATTGACCTGGTTGAAAGTAAAGGAGTATATGGAGAATAAGTACATTGAGAGTCCGATGCCCAAGACTAAGAAAATGAATAATAAGTGAAGGTCAGAAAGTGACAACTTTGGCCTAGAAAGAAAATTTAAAAGGACCTTCGCTGTGATCACTTAACAGGTAGGAAAGAGTCACAGGATATATGGAGGTCTGAGGAAAGAGGAAAGGCCTAGAGTTCTTAATTCATCAGCAGGCCTTCCCATACAGTTCCTAGTGTTGCACAAGTAAGTTATCTAAAGGGGAGTGTTAAGCACAAGAGATGGACCATTTGAGGAGTTGGCATTATCAGTGGGCTCAGCTCATTAGGGAAAGGATTTAGTGCATTAGGAATAGTCTGAAATGAATAATGTAGTAAGAGAAGGATTTAAAAAAAAGAGACAAATGAAGTAGTAGATTACTTAGTAGTGGAGCCTACATGTATCATGAAGGTTTGTTCCCTCAATTTCCTTATTATTTAGTTTCAAGTTATATCAGAGTGTATTAATTCCTCTTGTCCCTAGGTACTCCTCCTGCATAATCTAAACTGTAAACTCTTTGTAACAAAGAGATGTAAATTATTGGGCCACACTCATGGTACATCTGCCTATAATTGAATTGCACATCCTCATTAGATGGTTCTCTTTTCATCAAGCGTTACAGTGAGATTTTTTCCCCCCAAGTTAAATGGATATAGTGTAATCAGAAAGAATTTTATAAACTATATGCAATTAAAAACACTAATGATAAAACTATTTAACTGTGACAAAATAAGATAAAACATAATCAAAATTTTAGGCAAACAAGTATTACACATTTTTAGTGAACATCCATAACCTAAACAAAATCTCACTATATTATCTTTACACTAAATCAATTCTTAATGGCCTTAATTTGGATTTGATTATCTATTTTTACTCTTCCACTTATATGTGGAGCTTTGAGAGATTTTTATAGAAAGAAGATTGTATTGCCTCTAGGCACAGCTGCTCTGCCACTCTCAGGATTTGAAGTCAGAATTAAATGTGAAGCCAGTTAGATGTCTTTGAATTAGCATATTTCTCTGCAAAACAACTCTTTAAGAGAGGCACACTACACAAATTTTGTGAGGCTGTATCAAAATTTTATACATACATACACACACCAATCCATTTAATCTTGAGTACCACTATTTCACTGTCTGCCTTCTCCCCAAGCAGCAAAGTTTTTGCTTGAAGTAGAATTATGGAATTTCTAAGGTTTACAGTGGTGTCTTGTGAGCTCTAACTGCTTGAAACAGAACCAAACTAAAAACAGTCCTTACCAGAATAAGTTTCTCAAAGTAGTAAATGAGAACACTATTTCCCTTGGCTTTAACCCTATCCAATTGTTAAAGTAGAAAGAATATTGAAAACAATGTAGTAAGATACTAATTGTCATTTGCTTATTTTCTTGAGAAAGATTTGGGTTTTGTTTTTTCTCTTTGCATGTGAACTTGTGCCTGCCTAATAAACCTAAGAAAGGAAGCTATTCAGATACTAATTGCTTTTGACACTTTTACTATTGGCCTTTCAAGTTGAATCAGTGCTATCTGTAAGTGTCAAAAAAATTAATATTTTTAAGGAGATTTTTCTAGGGAAGGAATGTAAAACAATTTAGGAGATTTCACATTTTATTCAAACATCAGTCTCTTTTATTTACTATGTAGGGAAGTGAAAGGGAGAATGAACTCAGCAGGATTCCTGTCTGGGTAAGGATGCCCTGTGGGTAGATTGGAAAGGCTTTTCTTTCCTAATTTTATAGTCAGGGCAGGACAACCTTTGTCATAGTCATTATCATACAGGCTCTTAACATGAGCAGGTTAGGAAATTCTCAAGTAGTGAAGACTTCAAGTTGTCTTATAAGGACATTTATCTAAGAAGCATCAAATGTATTTCATTTAATGACCATTCACAAGTGTATACTAAAGACTGAATCAATTTAGTAAAAAGAAGATGAAGAACTATTGTAGAAGAAAAGTAATATGCTGACGTCCCTGAAAGAGTTCTTTTTATGATTAACATGTCTGTTCTGTTTGTGTTTCATAGTAGAAAAAAATTCCTAATCTAAATCTCTCAGAGGTTCAGAATCTGGGTTTCTAGGGAATCATTGAATAGACTTTAAGATGTCTGTGGCTCTGTACTTGAGTTTAAAATGCTGTGTTTAGATGGCTTGTTTTTTGTTTTCTCTTGGTTAAAGGATTCTGTGGCTTATATCAAATTCTCAAAAAAAAAAACAAAGACAAAGAATTTTGATTTTTGTTTTGTTACTGGTTTAATTTTGCATCCAGTATATTAAAGAAGCCATACCTACACTAAGTTTTCACTGGGATAATGGAAGATGCTGGCCACCAGTGGCTCATACCTATAATCCTAGCTACTCAGTGGTCTGAGATCTGAGAATCATGTTTCATAGCTTCTCTTGGAAGGAAAGTCCATGAAATTCTTATCTTCAGTTAACCAATAAAAAGCCAGAAGTGAATGTGTGGTTCAAGTGATACAGTGCCAGCTTTGAGTGAAAAAGCTAAGGGACAGCACCCAGGCCTTGAGTTCAAGGCAGTACTGGTAAAAATATTAGGGTAGAGAGAGAGGGGAGAGAACAAACAACTAGAAAGAAGGAAGCAAGCAAGCAATATGGAAGATGTGACCATCTCTTTTTCTCTTAAAATATGTTAATTATGCTGGGCACCTGTGGCTCACACCTGTAATCCTCTCAGGAGGCTGAGATCTTATCTCCAATAAACCACTCAAAAACCCTCAAGCAGTAGAGCAATCGCCTTGAGCTGAAGAGCTGCGGGACAGCACCCAGGCCCAGAGTTCAAGCCCCACGACCAACCAAAAAAATATATGTATATATACATATTAATTATAATTTTCTTTTTTCTCCCATACTATATATGAACCTAAAGGGACTCCTGTTTATTCTAGTACTTGGCTTATCAGTTTTGTGATCAAGAAATCAAATTGTGCTTTTCTAGTGTGCTCTTTTAAGGAATGGTAGAGTCAATACTGTTAGTAGCTTAGCTCAAAATAATAAATATGCTTTTGCAATTCTTTTATTTGAGTTCTGCAGATAACCTTAGTCAGGGATTTTATAACATGTCTGGATTATTTGTCCCTTGTTAGTGTGAGAAAAATGATAGAAATGAGTAAGCAAGTACCCAATCTACCTTTATTTGCCTTTCAGAATAAAAGTAGCCTCCCTGTGGTGCTTAAGAATTTGATAGGGGAAGTGGTGCTGTGGCTCAAATGGTAGAGTACTGGCCTTGAGCTGAAGAGCTCAGGGAAAGCCCCCAGGCCCAGAGTTCAAGCCTCATGACCAACCAAAAAAAACAAAACAAAACAAAAAGAACTTGATAGAATATCTACTGCATCCTAGTAAACAAGGAAATGGGATGAGATTTTTTTTTTTGCACATTGATGTTAGTTATAATCCTTAATCATTTGAAAAAAAAAGTAACAAAATATTACACTAATCTCATGATAGAGCTATAGTTGGCATTCAGTGGAATGAACTGTGGAATGAACTGTGGTTTGGAGGGAATGATAAAAGTTTTGTAGTCTATTTTCTTTTAAAGAGTTTGTAATTGGAAGCAAGCATTCACTACATTGGGAAAACTGCACTGACCTATTGATTCCCAAGTAAATTATTAGTGTTGGCTATGATGTATATTTATGTGATATGGCAGCATTTAATTTAAATAATTTTGCTATTTACCACCAATAACATTAGGATACATAAAAATGATCATTAGGTGCTATGTACATGATAATTTAAGTAATCGAGCTTGAAATCTTCTTGTATAGTCAAACCTCTTTGGGTTAATTAGTCAAGGAGCTGTCATCTCAATTTCTAGAAAAATTATAAACTAAAGAAACTAAAATAAAAGGGGAGGCAACAATGCTTGAGAAGAAATGTACTCATTACCTTGCCTATGTAATTATAACCCCTCTGTATGGTATTCTCACAATTAAAGAAAAGAAACTAAAATATACTAAAGAAAACAGGGCATCATCATGTACTCATACATGGACATTGTTTATTCTTACTTATCCATTATTCAACCTCCAAGTTAAAAGATTATGGCCTTATTTTGTCTTAAAATATCACAAATAGTCCTATTGGGGTTATATGTGTGTACTTTTTTCATTGAAGTATTGTGCAGCAAATAAATCTTGAAATGATATGTAAACAAATAATAATCTTTACCAACATAGCCACACTTAAAGATGAGCTTAATAAATGCTGTTTAGACTTAGCATTAATATTAGTAATACTTTGTCATATTTAATTCTGAGAAGCAGTAATTCCAAATGTATATACTTTTGAGGCTACAAGTATTAGAAACAATTAAAATGTCCTTTTATTATTCACATCTTGTTAATATAGCTATGCTAAGAAGTTCTTAAGTATGTGTTTTGATAAACCATGAACAGAATTGTATTTAATTCAGGGTGCCACTTTGTCACTAATAGAAAGTTTATTTTTAACCTTTGGTTTTGTTTCCCCATGTCCTAAAGAAGGAATAAAGACCAAGAAAAAGACCTCTTGTGTGTGTGTGTGTGTGTGTGTGTGTGTGTGTGCGTGCGTGTGTGTGCGCGTGCGTGCGCGCTTACATACCCTTGTGTGTGTACAAGCACATGTGTGTGTGCTGGTACTGGGACCTGAACTTAAAGACTTGGTATTATCCCTTTGCTTTTTCACTCAGGGTTGGTACTCTGCCACTTGAGCCACGGATCCACTTCTAGAATTTTGATCATTAATTGGAGATTAAGAGCCTTATGTATTCTCCTGCCTTTCATTAGCTTTGAACCTCAATTCTCCTATCTCCGGCTTTCAAGTAGCTAGGATTTACAGGTAAAATCCACCACTGCCCATTTTTAAAAGATCTATTCATTGTGATTCTTTAATGAGAATATTCTCTGATTGAAGATGATAAAGATACTGTATATTTTTTAAATATACTAGCAAAAATAAATGCAAGGCATAGTACATTATGGGAAATCTAACTCACTTGTCCAGAGTCTAGACACAGTACTGCCTGACACAGCTCCTGGACCCTCATGCTCCACTGGTAGCCCTAGGCACAGCTTTCTCCCTACTACGCTTAAGAGCTTCATCAATTCTTAAGCAGCTGTTTTTCTGTTTGCGACTCACTTACTAGACTATATGGAGGTTAAAACAGGCAGCACCAAGCCCTTGTCAGTGGCCCTTTTCAGTGGCTTGGCACCAGGTGTTTAAACTTCCATATAGTCTAAATTCTTTTCTATGCAATATGTTTACATTGAAGAATAACACACAGAATTGTACATGTGAAGAAAGGTACAGAAATGTCTTAAGTATATGGCTTGATGAATGTTTATAAAATGAACTCACATATGAAATCTGTACTCAAGACAATACACAGGATATTATTAGGACCATAATAGCTCCTTCTAGCCCTTCCCAGCCATTACCTCACATTCCAAACACAGCATAAACTACTTTTTCTTGTCCTTATTATAAATTGGAATATATAGTTTGTTTCCAGGTAATTGTATGAAGTCAGCATCCATTCTTTTTACTGTTAGTATTCTATATGAATACATTGCAGTGTGTTTGTTTGGTTGTTTTTTTTGTTTAGTTTGGTTTGGTTTGGTCGGCCATGGGGCTTGAACTCTAGGCGTGAGTGCTGTCCCTCAGCTCTTCAGCTCAAGTCTAGTGCTCTACCACTTGAGCTACAGTGCCGCTTCTGGTTTTCTGATGGTTTATTGGAGATAAGAGTTTCATGGACTTTCCTTCCCAGGCTGGCTTTGAACTGTGATCCTCAGATCTTAGCCTCCTGAGTAGCTAGGATCACAGGCGTGAGCCACCGGTGCCCAGCTGGTAGTTTGGGTTTTTTTGTAAATGAATATGTTGTTTCTAGATTTGGACTATTGTCAATCATGCTGCTTTAAATACTTCTTTTGATGCTGTCTAGTACAAACCTAAAGTATAATTTCTGTTTCATTGGGTACTTATACATTCAGCATTAGCAGACACTGTCTCATAGTTTTCCAAAATACTTGTACCTGCCTCCATTTCCATCAGCATTATGTGAGTTTCAGCAATCCAGAGGGTAACTCATCATGATCTTTTTTTGGGGGGGGGTCCGGTCGTGGGCCTGAACTCTGGGCCTGGGCGCTGTCCCTCAGCTCTTCAGCTCAAGGCTAGCGCTCTACCACTTGAGCCACAGCGCCACTTCCGGCTTTTTTCTTTTTGCTTATGTGGTGCTGAGGAATCGAACCCAGGGCCTCGAGCGTGCAAGGCAAGCGCTCTACCACTGAGCCACCTTCCCAGCCCCTCATCATGATCTTGATTTGCATTTCCCCTATGAATAATTTGAATCCCATTTCATGTTATTCATATACTATGTATGGATATGCCTGCTCAAGTTCTATGTTCACATTATATTAGTTCACCAATATTTTTCATATTGATAGCAGACATTGGCTGAATTTGGGGTGGTTGTTGTTGCTAGAGTTGGAGCCCTGTACCTATGTATGATAGGCAAACACTCTACCACTGAGTTACTTTCCTTACCTCACAATTAGAATTCTAGCATAAAAATGATGTCATTAATAGTATAAATAAAGGCTTTTTGTCACTATACTCGTCTCAGTTTTTTTCAGTGAGAGATTTCAGAATGGTCTGTCTGGTCAACATTACACATTAAAAAGCAAAATGTTATAGACTCTGCCACCTGCTTATCCAATTCTGATGAAGTCTCCTTGGTGCAGCTGCTCATTAACATCTTCCTGTCCTGTGATAGCAATCACATGATAGCCACCCTCAGGCTTCTCTGAGACACAATTAAGAACAATCTGAAAATGTCTACACTACAACAGTTATGAAAAGTTGACTTTGCCATACTAAGAATTCAGAAAAGCATTTCATTGAATAAGTGAATGTATGTGTAAATGCATACATGATAGTAAGTGTAGACAAATACCTATATAAATATAAAATTATATCTTTATTGAAGCTTAGCCTCTGAACACTGAAGTGTACCACACATACCATTACGCCCTTCTATTTTCTACCAGTAAGGAAATAATGTTTGATCATGATGCCATGCTATTATAAAATCTTGTTTCCACTTTAACTTCATGGGCTACAGGTATATTCACATGGCACAAAATTTTTAACATTCAAATTGAATTTTATAGTCTATTACAATGACTTTTTTCTTAGGTTCTTTTAGATATATAGTCTTTTACCAAAGGAAAATTTTTCCTTTACCTCAATAAATAATTGCATTATATAATGAGTTAGATTCAGAATTAAGTGAGTAAACATGTGTATCTCCCTAGATGTTTGCTTTCATTTCTCTTCCCCCCCCCCTTCCCCATCTCTTCTTTTCTCTTTTCAGTCATGAGGCTTGAACTCCAGGTCTGGGTGTTGTCTCTGAGCTTTTTGGCTCAAGTCTAGTGCTTTTACCACTTTGAACTACAGTGCCACTTCTGATTTTCTGGTAGTTAATTGGAGAGTCTCATGGACTTTCCTTATCAGGCTGACTTCCAACCATGATCCTCAGATATCAGCCAGGTTCCTGAACAGCAAGGATTACAGGTGTGTGCCGCTGGCACCTGGCTTCATTTCATTTCTTTAGCTCACAAAAATCTGTAGTATATTTCATTAATAAATTTTCAACCTATTAAGTAAAGTCAGTGTGTGTGTGTGTGTGTGTGTGTGTGTGTGTGTGTGTGTGTGTGTGTGTGTTTCCTTGGGTTCTGGTGATTAAACTCAGAGCCTCAGGATGAATGCTCAGCAAATGCTCTGCTCTTCTAAATGTCCTTCCCAAACATTTTTTTTTTTGTTTGCATATTGTTTTTGAGATAGGATAGCTGAGATTACAGGTGTGCAACCACCTCACCCAACAATTAAACAAATTTTAGATTCAGCAATATGTAATAGAAGCTAATCTAATTGTTTTTAGTGTTTGTCCTCTGGAACCAGGGCTGAGATAGAGGGTTTACTATTCCTCTACCCTCAGATCCCTTGCTTATCATACTTTGATAGACTAGCATTAAACAATAAAAACATTTGTTATCCTATTAAACTTAGAATTTTAATTTTTTAGACTGAGAATCTATATTTGATTAACATTTATAATTAAGATCTAATTAGGATCTAATTTATAATTAAAATACAGCACTTCTTATTTTTACATTTATACCATTTGAGTCGTCATTTGGGGATCAAATATACCCAGGAAAGGTAAAATATACATACTTGTTTAGTGTTGATACATTTTGAGTTCCTGTTTGTGGAAACATATGTTTCTAGTACTATATTTTTAAAACATAGAAAAATATAAAGGAGGAAAAATAGAATTTACCTAAAACCTAACTGCTTACTAATAAACATTACTTACCCTTTTAAATTCAAGCATGCTCTGTATAAGTTGATGAGTATTTTTCCAATTGCCAGAATTCCTCTCTTACAGTAGCTTAGATGAGCCATCATTTTATAGCCAGCTTTCCGAGGGCTGGACTTGTACATAGCTTTACAGCATTGACCATTTTAAGTAGTGCTGTTTCTTCAGGATAAGTTAACAGATGTGAGTGATTTCAATCCTTTATATCAAAAATGCTGCCACACTGGCCTTGTTGGTTGAAAGGAGTATAACAGTGTATAAAACGTAGAAAGTATAGAAAGTGTATTCTTACCAGCTGCCCAAGCATTGTCCTGTCCTCAAATTCTCAACAACACAAGATGTGCTTGAGAATTTTCCCAATCAAGCAAAATAATATCCTTTGCATTTATCATTAGCTGTGGAACTGCATATTTCACTGTCTCTTATTTATAGGTGCTAAAAGGTGGAGGCAGAAAGACCAGAAGTAGGAGAGAGAAAAGAAACCATGTTTCTTTCTTACCAAGCCATATAATCAATTAAGGAAAATTTTTTAAAAAAACTTTAATATTTTCTTCTCTGTCTTAACTTTTTACTATGAAAAATTGTTACCATTTGTTTGTGATTTTTCAGTGTTGCCAACCCCATGCATATTGACTATCAATAGTTTTTTTTAATGTTTTCAATTTGGGTATTTGAATAGTGGAGGAGTAGAGGGAGGGAGGGAAAGGAGAAACAGATCTCATTCACATTGGTACCCTGGTTAGTGGATACCAAAAGCTTCCAGTGATTCCTGCCTCCTTGGAGAGGTGGATAGTTAGGTAAAAGTTTAGTGGATCTACCAGGATACTTTTGACTAATCAGTTGGATGCCAGTAGAGCTAGTTGAAAGTTAGAGGCAGAGCCAACCAAATTAATTTTTTCGCAGACTTAGCAGCAATTGTCTTAGCAGCAATTTTATCATATTTCTCATTAAAATTTGTAAATGAATCTGTTTAATAAAAGACATTGCAATAATGAAAGCACTTATAGGTTGTGATTTAAATGTTATATATGCCTCAGTTTTTTGTAGAGACAATTAAAATGGCTTATAAAATAAGATATATAAATAATCCTGTAATTATAAGAGAAAACAAATAGTATTAAAATACTGGAGAAAATTGTGCATTCTTTTCCAGTCTTTAGCATGTGTCAGAATCACTGGGATACAAATCTGAGTTGTTGAAAAACACATATATCTGGGCCCAGTATAGAGTTGCTGACTCAGTAGGGTTTGGTAGGCATAAGAATTTGCCACTTGTTTAGGTATCATACTTTGAAAATACCAGGTTTAGATCTTGTTTTTGCTTTGAAATCATCGTTGCTTGATATTATATTTTTATTAAATCCTTTTCATGTTAACCACAAATCAATGTCTGATCACATATAATAATGGCCCTGCTATTTTTATGACAGAACATATGTATGATAAGGTTTCATACTCTCATTGTTCTAAACCATGACCATGGAGTCTATCTCCACATATTTTGATTTAATTGTTTGATAATGGTAGTGAGGCACTATGATTTTCTTTAGAATTTTCATTGTGAATTCATTGTGCTACCAGAATTATAAATCTCTCAGAAGTAAAGATAAAAATAGCCCATATTACTAATAGGTAGTCAAGTTTATTTGTGATTTTCCCCTTTCCTCCATTAATGCACCTCATCACACATTCATATGTTTTAATCTTTGTGGTATGGGTTTGGTGCTTGTGTATACCATTTTGTTCTTCTCCTAATTGAACTTTATCCTGGTCCATGTCTCTAATTTATCAAGGTCATTTTAAATTTGATTTCTTTCTTTTAAAGCATTTAACCCCTGCCCAACTAAGTAGCATCTGCAGGTTTAATGAGAAAATTTTCAGTTTCCTAATTGAGACTGCTCATTAAGTTTTAATATTTTATAATTTTATTGCAAATTATTTCCACCATTGGGTGATGCTCTCTTGACTTTGCCCTGGCCATGTACATTTCCATCCCATTAAGAATGAGCGCTTCTTTAGAACTTAGAAGGTTTATGGTGTTGGTACAAATTGTATGACTTCCAAATTGCTCTATGCAATTTTCAATCTAATGAGAATATATGATATGAGCTGCAAGAACTATGCAACATGTAAGTAGTTAACGACCAAAATTGAACATTAAATATACAGTTCATATTTCAATTGGGCATGTTGTTCTTAACTGACTGCACAGAATAGAGGTTAAGAGTACAGTATACTATTTTACTAGCAGCATTAGCCATGAACACTTTTTTGCTTCTGATGCCTCCATTTTGCCATACACAAAATGGGATCATAGTCATTGTGATCTTGATATGTGATAAAGACTAAAATCAGGAAACCTGTGGAAAGTTCTCAACAGCACCTTCTAGGACAGAGCAGCAATTCAAACAACTAAACAATAGCTGAAAGTCACTTAATCAAGGAATTTATGGAAGTTATTTTAGGTTTGACATGACTGTTAATAATCCAAATGACACAGGACTATTGGTCTCAGATCTGCCTTCTTCGGTGACTACAGAGGCTAATATAGAACCTTTGATGTTTATAAACTCGAGTGAGTTTTTCTGTAAGCAAAAAGAGTTTAGATTCTTTTCCTCGATGTGCTATATTTATTATTGCAAAATGTGTTTTTACAGATAATTATAATATTAAGTGGCAGAGCCAGAATTCAAACTCAGAATTTCTTTCAACAAGTTGATAACTGCTAACATGTAGAAGCCAAGAGAATAAATTGCCCCAGACATGAGCAGTGAGAGGCCTGGGAAACTATTTTAGAAAGATAAGATTCCACAAGGACTAATATTTGACCACTTCTCACATGCCAGACACTGCAGGGAGCATTATTTACATTGTTTCACACTGAGGCTTAGGCAGCTGAAGCAGCCTGCCAAAAATCATAAGGCTGATAAATGGCAGAGCCAGGAATTGAACTCAGATCTGTGACAACAAGCACCATACTCTAAATCACTCCAGTAAATTGCCTATCTCGGGATGAAATCAGGAGATTGCTTTTTCGGGAATGCCAGGTGTACTCAAAAATACCAGAGGTAGACAACAAAAAGATAAAATGGACAAAGGAGTTGCATTTACTTCCAGTTCTTTCAGAGAATATATGGAAGACAAAACAGCTTAAGGGGATCATCTTGAACCCCATCATGGATTTTTTTTGGGGGGGATCCAAGTCTAGATTATTTTTTTTCTTTTTTTTATTGTGAAAATACTGTATAGAGGGGTTACAATCACATGGGCAAGATAATGAGTACATTTCTTATCAAGCATTGTAGTTAGCTTTTAGCTATTTCACTAAAAGTGAAGATATCCAAAGTGAAGGAGAGTAGAGAGCCTACATGAAGCTTTCGGAAATAGAGATTGGAAGGGGGCAGTGTAGAAGGGTATGCAATTTATATATATTATCTTCTTTTCTCTTTTGCATTACTTAAGCAAATGTCAAGGCTACCCATGGAAGCTATCATTTTTTTGACAAAATGAACTTTTTGTAGCACTTCCCAGTCTTCAAGAGTGCTTTTGCACACATTATTTTGTTGTATAGTTATACATTGGTAAACAATTACAATTTTATTTCTATTATCCAGAATATCCACAAGAATAGGAAATGTGCTGTAAAAAACTAAGTAGAAGATACCACCATTCCAGAGTTTCTTTACATATACTTCTTTAAATGTTTACTTCATCATAAATACTAACTCTAGTTATGACCAAAAATAAAAATATAGAAATATTAAGCATTAAGTCAATAACAGGAGAAAAGGAGCTTTTCCCTCATTTATACCTTTTTTTCTCTCTGAAAATCCTCACTGGTATAGCATGAATATGAGGATGAATATAAAGCACATTATTTGCATATGTGAAAATAAAATAATGAAGCCAGTTGAAGTTGTTTTAGAAAGGAGTAAAGGGAGCGTGATGGGGATAAGATAGATTGGAATGCATTGTATGCATAAGTGAAAAGATGATGAAATCCCCCCTCCCAGTACAGCTAGGTAGGGTATAGCTAGCACATGCTAAAATAACTTTGTATTGTTTTTCCTAAATTTAACAATGTATAAAGGTCTTAATTATATGAAGATTATTTAGTAATTCATAAGAGGCAGAAACCTCAAATATTGAATTCTCTAAAAAGTCATTGAATATTTTCTAGCTCTAGATTGGACTAACGTGACTCTAAGTCATGTTTGCCTATTTGGAAAAAAATAGTATAAAATTAAAATAAGTGGCTATGTAAGTTATTAAGGCATATAAATTTCTGCTCAGACTGTTTTAATGTATGTTTCTAGATGTTTTGTGTCAACATCAGAAGTGACAAGTTTGGAGAAGTTTTTTCCTCTCTCTCTTCAGCCCCCATGCAATCACAACCTCAAAGAAATATTAAAGACATTTCACTGATCCAATTGAAAATCATTATGCTTGTGGAATACATTTTTTTCTCATTTAGGCTTTTCTTATTATAGAATTTGTAATTTTGTTCTGAAAAGACGCTGTAGCTTTAAAATGATTACGGTATGATTTATTGTGGTATAACAGGAATAAGTAAAGAAACCCTCACAGAAGAGACTTCATTGTGATTTCCAGCTTTGTGCTGGAAGATACTGAGTCTTCACTTCTGTCACGTGTCTGTCCAAGTCCATAACCTAAAGATGTTACATGGACTCAGGATGCTGAAATTTGAATCCAGCCACGACAGGAAAGTCCATTAGACGCTTATCTCCAATTAAGTACCAAAATGCTGGTAGTGCAGCTGTGGCTGAAATGGCCAAGAGCACTAGCCTTTAGCTACATAGTTCACAGATAGCACCCAAGCCCTGATTTCAAGCCCCAGGACCAGGAAAAAGAAAGGAGGAGGAGGAGGAGGAAGAAGAATGCCTTATTAGGGCATTTGTAAAACCTAAATTAATGAAACCATGAAAAGCACTAACTCTTATTACTGATGAACTTTAGTCCCACATTGATAAAGATGTTGGTTGGGAAAACAACTGTGGAAATATTTGACTTTGGAAATTTAAGAAAGATGACTGATGTCTGCCTCATTATATCTTACAATCCAGTCGTATTGTCCTCTAGGACCCAAACATACCTTCCTTCGCTTATTACTCCTGAATGACTTACATGTCTGGAAGAATCAACTCATCAACTGTGCAGGTTTTCTGTCACATTTACTTTCCAGTTTACTTGTACCATTACTGGTAATTGAACTTCAGGAAAGTTTCCATTTCCTTCTTTGAAAGTTTACTTCAAAAACAATGTGATATCCTTGTGATGTTAAATGATGTAAAAGACCTGCAAGATTGCAGCGCTTACTATAAGTTGATTAGATATTGTTGCTTCTTCATTCAAAGGAATACAGTACAGACATCTAGTGCCTGGTTGACTATCCAGCTGTAAGGAAGCATGCGTTGGTTTCAACACTTATATACATTTACATCATAACAAGGGATTGAGGAAGAGAAGGATTTCTAAATAACAGCATTCCAGCCATAAAAGGAAAGGCCGTCCCAAGGGTGCTACAAACAGAAAAATTAATCATTCATTCGTTATTTTCTTGAAATTTCCAAATACTGGATCAGTAATGATTGCTTTGTTTCTCACTATTATTAACAGCCCATACCTTGGCTCCCCAAAATTGAGAAATCAGTGCTTGTTAATCACATTTGGATTGGATGGCCGAGATCCTCATGCCATGAAGTGCCGTGAAGCCAGGGCCTGATCGATGGCTATTTTATTCCATACTTGGTATAGTGCAGTACAGTGTTCACAGCCAAAGCCCTATGTTGTCTGGGCAACTCCCGTTGCCATAGCAATGAAATTCTTTTGCGGGAGCAGGGCGAATGCTAATTGTAGCCATTTGTTGTTCCTTCTGTCGATCCCTTAACTAGCACAGTTGTAGAGCAGCCAGAGACTCTGGGTGAACAGCACGCCGTGCCCCCAAAAGCATTGCCGCTGAAGGCAACCGGCTGCTCTGCTTAAAAAATCATTTGAGCAGCCGACAGTGCTGACAGTGCCACTGTGTGGGCAGAAACACAGCTTGACTCAGACCCTGACAACTGTTGATCTGGGACTTAGAGGGAAAAGAAGACTGTTTAAAACCTGTTGTGAAGGTACTGATGACATGGAGATTAATGTGACACCAGTCCCTCAGAGGTAGGTGCTAGGCGGACCATAACAACTGTTTATCCAGGCCTAAATTCAATATTGGAATGCCCAGAGGCTGTAGGAGACAGATCAATGGATATTCCTTTTATTTCCATCTGAAACTGCGTTACTGTGGCCTAAGGTAAAAATATTTATTTGGTCAGAACCAACCAATTCTAATTCACATAGGTATTAGATTGGGTTTGTGCTGGTAACTCCTGCTCTCTTTATAATCCCTTCTTTTTAGAGACTTGTGATTTAACTGTCAGAGGTGAGTTGAAACTGAAAATCATAAATGAAAACTAGCCCCTTTTGAAAAAATTAACCAAGTGATACCTACCAAGTGCATGGTCTTTCATGCTAGTTTAATTTGAGAAAATGTTCTTATACCTGGCAAGTGCTAATTCATCCTGAAACCTAATTGCTACAAGTACTTGAGAAGGGGAAAAAAATCATTATATATTAAGAGAAAAACATGTGAGATACTATTATAGTATTATATCTTCCTTTTAAAGTTGTATTGAACCATAAAAATAGTTAAGTTCATGAAATTTTCAAAATTTATTTTCCCAGCTACTATGTAAACACAGCAGTAAATTTCAAGGCAGTTTTTTTTAAGGCATAAATGTAATGTATAAGCCTCCTAATTGAATAGATTGATAGTATATCCTTCCTAAAATCTTCTTAAAATTCAGGAGAATTAATACAGCAGGCTTGTAATGTCAAGCTATTCCTTACTATAGTTTTATGTCTCTTTCTTTCTAGCTATTCAAACTTGGCATAACAATAACCCAATCACAATCTATGATTTATTTTAAATGGAGAGGTTGGAAAGGAGGCCTTTAAACTCAATGTGATTTTATTTTTCTGGAAAGAACTCCATGTATAATATTTCTATTATCCATCTTGTTCTGAGGGACAGCTATAACAATGTTATTCTGTACCCCAAGAAATTTGTTGATAATAATGGTAATCAGTAAGTTATTTATGTGTCTCAAATACTAAACTAATTAGTTCCATTCATTGATGAAAAGAGAATCTGTTCCATATATTTCAAGGAAAAAAAGCACTTGAAATTCTAATGCTGAAATTTCTAAGACCTTGTTTTCACCTCATTGTTTTTAATTAAGATTTGAAATAAACTGTATATAACAAGTACTATTTTAAAAATAGCTATTTGTGAATTGACTTTTATATGCAAAACATATAGTCCTGAATTATCCCTATGGAATAAAATAAAAAGGCCATTTTATTAAATGATCTAAGATATTTGGCTTTAGTCCTAAAGAACTGTATTCTCAGTATGATAAATGATAACAGCTCTCGAGAATGTCAGCAATACTCTTAATCCCTCAGTCAACAGAGAATGAGAGGCTATTGGATTTACCACAGATTGTGGCTTCTGCCTTCCTCAAATGGCTTAGTCTCCCTTGGGGCTCAGAGAGCAAATGAAGTCTAAAACATTCTCACAATAACGCTAGGCATCCATTTTTCCTTGGCACAAAGTATTTGTGTTACCAGAGACCTTCCTGGTATACTGAATGGTAATGGACAGGAGAAATTACTAGTGCAGTCAGGCCTCAGAGACAACCTTCACACTGTTGAAGTTCTTTTCCCCAGTGGCCAGATGACTGGCATAAAACTTGAATATGTGATGAGGAGTTTTCTAATACCAAAGTTTTCTGCAAGTATATGATAGTCAAACATAACAGGAGAGAAACTCTGTGGTTCTGATCGATACCATCAACTTTATTCTGTTCCACAGTCTGTCCATGCTGAAAGCTTCCAGCTGTCCATCTTATTTGATAGTTTATAGAACTTTTTATTTAGCACTGGGGCTACACTCATCTGGGACAGGATAAAACATTTCCAATTCCTAGCGGAAATTATGAATGAGTATCTGGCTTATTGTTAGGTCACTTGATTAAAGTGAGACTTTGAGAAAGACATTCACTTGGCAAGGAAGAGGTAAAGAAAAGAAAGCATGTCCTTCCTTTTAGGGGACCAAAAGTAGTTTCCTTCCACCATTTGAACTGTGCATACCATGACAGTCTCTTCTGGATATGAGGACAAGAATGCAGTTCAGAATACCATGTAAGTCTAGTACAGGTGGTTCACATCTGGAATCCTAGCTACCTAGGAGGCTGAAATCTGAGGATTGCTGTTTGAAGCCATCTGGGGCAGAAAAGTCCTTGAGACTCTTATCTCCGAAATTAGCCACAAAAAAGCCAGAGTAGAGAAAGTAGAGCTGTGTCTCAATTGGTAGGTGCTACCCTTGAGTACAAAAACAGACACAGCCCACGCCCACAGTTCAGGACCCAGGACCAGCAGACTGCAGCAGCAGAACACCACCACCACAAACACTGAAATGTGAAACATTTGCTTCCTTGGGGTGAGAGTGTAGCTTCAGTAATAACCTTCAGTGTATCCTCAAGAAATGCCAAGTGTCTATTTGCTCCAGAGATTCTTTGCTCCCTCTTTTGATTCCTTCTCAGTGTCCAAGACTCTAAAGTATCACTCCACTACAAGAATAATAGAATAGTTGCCTGTATCTCAAAGTTCTATTTATCCCTACTCAAGTCCTTCCCATTCTTTTAAACAAAGGAAGTTTAAAGGAGCTGAGTCTCCTCATGATTCTCATCATCCTTCCAGAAAGGCTGGTGAACCATTGTAGCCATATGTTTGTTGTAGGTAGAAACAAGCTGAAGTAAAACCCAGCTTCAAAATCTATTTATTGAAAGATAGGATGCTTTTGGATTTGTGCCTGTCTTTACTAGGAATTGTCAGGAACAAATATTCCCTAAGAACTTAAGCTTTCATGGCAGATCTGAATAACATGGATGATCTTCCCCCACATATTAGTGATTGATAACCACTAAAGATTTTGTTAATGTTGTTTTGTTTTTGAGTTTTCTTTCTCCTACCCCTCCCCCCAAGGATATTTGTGTTTTGCAGTTTGGAAGATAGTTGTGATCATTTTCTCAACCCAGTCATTTTGAACTTTCTTTACATTTTAACAATTTACCTTGGTTTAACATTAATTACTTGATCCTAAGAAAACTACGCAAAAATGAATGTTTCCAACTAATACTTATGTATTCACATGTTTTTCCTATCAGCATGGTTTTATAATTTTAGGGTGATACTAGTACATTTCTTTAAATTTTAAAACTTAAGTTCATTTTTCTCTTCATCAATCATTACATGGAAATGCTTAGTCAAATCTGAAACTAGAACTATTTAAATTATAAATTATGTATAATGAGAACACTCTCTTGGTACTTCCAAATATTCGGTGTGCTATCCCTAACTGAACTACTTCTTTAAGAACAATTTTACCCTTCATTCAGACCTATTGAGCCACAGCTTCTGAAAGTAAGTGCCTATCAGTGTTCATTTAAAAAAAAAAAAAATCCCAAGATTTTGTGTAGCTGTGGAAAGAAGTACTTTTGATCCAATGATCTGAAAGAATATTTCTCACCTTTTAATATCAAACCCCAATATGGAAACAAGGCTTACAATCTTGAGGACAATTCCAAGAATATTTAAAACTGATTGGCTTATATTTTGTTAGTGAGCCTTGTTTTATTCTTAAAAATAATTTCAAAGTTACTTGCTTATTTAGGCATGTAAAAAATTTTAAATAGGTAATATCTTCCCAGCAAAATGATTTGAAGCAAAAGTAATATTAGAACACAGACGAAATCACTAATTTTTAGATGTCAGACCTGTTTAGAAAGAACACTCCAAGATGGGTGCCAGTGACTTGCAGCTGTATAAGCCTAGCTCCTCAACAGGTTGAGTTCCAAAAATTTCAGTTCAGAGCCATCCCAGGCTAAATTGACCACCAAAAATCCAGAACGGGACCTATGGCTCAAGTGGTAAAGCACCAGCCTTGGCAAAAAAGTTAAGGGGCAGTACCCAGGCTCTGAGTTCAAAGCTCCAATACTGCACCAAAAAAGAAAGAAAGGGTCTGGGAAGATGGCTCAGTGGTAGAGCACCACATAAGCAAAAAGAAAAAAGCCGGAAGTGGCTCTGTGGCTCAAGTGGTAGAGCGCTAGCCTTGAGCTGAAGAGCTGAGGGACAGCGCCAGGCCCAGAGTTCAGGCCCCATGACCAGACCCAAAAAAAGAAAGAAAGAAAGGAAGGAAGGAAAAACCTCCCTAAATGTTGGGGGTATTATCCTTATGAACTAGTGATTAGAATTACTTGTTCTCAATCTATATTTTTCCAGAATATTTAGAGATTGAAATATACTTTGAATATTCATGAAAGCCACCAGATTAACTGAGTAGCATTATTGGGTAGAACAATTTGAAATTTTCTTTGTTAAAAATAGTTTGCAGAAGTCTCGTGCTGGCGGCTCACACCAGTAATCCTACTCAGGAGGCTGAGATCTGAGCATCGCAGTTCAAAGCCAGCCAGGCAGGGAAGTCCATGAGACCCTAATCTGTGATTAGCCACCAAAAACCCAGAAGTGGTACTGTGGCTCAAAGTGGTAGAGTGCTAGTCATGAGCAAAAGAACTCAAAGACAGAGTCTAGGTCCTAAGTTCAAACCCCATGATCAACCAGAAAAAAAGTAGTGATTTCTAAAGTGTACATCATGTTTATGGGTTCATTTTGTATCTGCTTGCTAATAATAGTTCTGAGCTGAGGTGAACAAAGCTGGATGGAACACTGCTCTCCAAGCTCCTATTCTGGAGCTAGTAGTAGCACATTAAGTATAGAGTCTGGTCTTCTGGTTAACCAAGGTATCATGAAAGAACAACATGACATACATTTATAAATGCAAACTTGCTTTACTTCTCCTCACCTATACTTGTGATTGGTAACCATTGCCTTTTAGCAGGTTCTCAGTAGTACAAGGAATATCTCTAAAACACTAGGAGCCATTAATGAGTCTCCTTTCTACCCACAAAAATAATGAGAGAACTTAACCTCCTTGTCACACTTGTCTGAAAGATCTCTTCCAAGATTTTTTTCTCATCCTCTCTTGAAAGTAACATTCTCCAGATATACCAGAAGAAACTGGCATTCTCTTTTTAAAAGATAATTAACCCTTAGGTTAAACAATTCAATATTCACTCTTCAAATAATTTTAGCCTCTACAGTGTTGGTTTTTAGGTCCCATCTCCCTTCTGTTTTGCCTTATCTTTCAGTTTCTTGGCTTGGCTCTTGTTAAAGAGAAACCTCAGGCTGTGATTTAAAGCTAGAAGAAAAAAAGAAAGACAAAGAAATAACTAAGTTTTAAAATTCTTTCTTCCTCACTGTCTAAAGTTGTCAACTTTTACTGAAGAAACTATTGCTAAAAATCGTTCATGGAACAAAATAGATCCAGTCTTATAAGTTGTCTATAAACTCCACTCTAACCATTTCTAACTACTACATTGTCTTTAATAAGCCTCTCCCAGGTGCATTCAAGGTTTCAAAGCTCCCTTTTAAGATGTCACCCTCCTGGCCCATTCTCCCTGTCTGGGCTCCACTTCAGAGTAAAGAAAGCTGAGTACTCAACATCATTGTTACGCCTTCATTGGGTTTTTTGTTATTAAAATGTACACTATCTGTGCACATTTCCTCATCATCTGTCAAAAAATTGATCAGTATCATCTATCTGCACCCCTACTTACAGCCATTGTAAGTTGGGGGTTTATTTGGGGGTGTTACTAACATTTTCTCATTGAATGTTACACACATGTAGAACATGTACAGTCGTAAGAGTATAGTTTAATGTATTTTCCAAAAGTGAATCAATCATGTAACCAGCACCTATATAGTTTTAGCAAGATAGAAAGTTACCAGCAAAAATAATTGACCTTGATATAAATTTAGCATGAGTCTGACTTACTACCATCTTACTTGAGAGAGAAAGAGGGAGAGACAGAGAGAGAGAGAGAGAAAGAGGGAGAGACAGAGAGAGAGAGAAAGAGTGATGCCTGTGGGGTGTAGATGTTTTCCTTCTATTAAAGTGCTTTTATTCTCTCTTTGCTGTCCCTTGGCAATTTGAAGGGAAATTGAATTTAAATATGATTTCTAGAGGCATTTAAATATATGTAAATGGATTGTAAATAAAAACTTTAAAGGAAATGAAAGTGCTTCACAAATATCCCATTAATTCCCCAAGCATCTCTTATGACTCTGAAAAGGGCTGTTGTCATAGAATCAAGGCACTCAAAAAGATCCTTTAGTAAATCTGTGAATGGCCATTACAGAAAATTAGTAGGGCACTTTTTCTTTAAAAGATTCAGAAAAAAAGAAACCTTGTACTTTCTCTGGAAGTCTTCAATTTAGTCTGGCATACAGAACTAGAAGGAGTGGGACAAGAAGAACTGGTGTGTTAGCCACTGCTGGGGTCATTCCTCAGTATAACACTTTCTTCTGCTTCTCTAACTCATGCAGTCAATCTCTCAGTTGTCAGCACTACTATATACATAACCAGCGCAGTTTACTACATGTCCTCAAGGTTACTCAAGTGTGGCCTTTCCTTGGCTTGATTGCTACTTACTGCTTTCTCACTGCTTTCTCTCTGCGCCTCATCCTTTTAAAATGCAATTGCAATGGTATCCCAATCACTCTCCAGCTTTCTTCCATCCAGTTCATACCTTCTTATTTCCTTTACTGGAGAGATCATCCTAAATGCAGGCATGTATATGATATAAAAAACTCCAGTCAGAGGGGATGTGGACAGAAAGGAACCTTACTTCATTGTTGGTGGGAATGTAAACTTGTTCAACCACTTTGGAAAGCAGTATGGAGGTTCCTCAAAAGACTTCACATAGAGCTCCCCTATGACCCAGCAATCCCACTTTTGGGCATTTACCCAAATGTTTACAAACAAGACCACACTAAAGCTACCAGCACAACTATGTTTATTGCAGCATTATTTACCATAGCTAAGATATGGAACCAACCCAGATGCCCCTCAGTAGATGAATGGATCAAGAAAATGTGGTATATATACACAATGGAATTCTATGCCTCCATCAGAAAGAATGACATTGCCCCATTTGTTAGGAAATGGAAAAACTTGGAAAAAATTATATTAAGTGAAGTAAGCCAGGCCCAAAGAAATGTAGGTCCCATGGTTTCCCTTATTTGTAATATCTAGTATATGTATGAGTCAAGCGGAAAAGGTCAGATAATGTGATGTCAGGAAAATGAACCCTTAGATGTGTATTTTAATGTTTTTTTCTTTCATGCATGTGTTTCTAACGCATTTATAAGATTATCTCTTTGTTGCTTTGTATGTCCCTCCCCCACAGTATAACCCCTGCTTTCACTATATTTGATGTCAGTATAACTTGTGGAGGAGATGGGGAAAAACCAGTTGTTTAAGGATACAGGTGGACCTGTTGCAACAATGAGAAGTACAAGTTGTCATGTCCAAAACGAGCTTTACAACGTTGGTGGGGGGAGGGAAGGGGGGGAAGGAGAAGGATTGGGATGGGGGGAGGGGCGAGGCTGGGAAAGGATGTGAAGGGTAAACAAAGGAGGAGGCTGCAATGCTTGGTAAGAAATGTATGCATTATCCTGCCCATGTAACTGTAACTCCTCTGTACAGTATGTTCACAAATAAAATTAAATTTAATTTAAAAAAAAAAAAAAACTCCAGTCAGTTAGAAAGTGAATTCCTAGCATGATTGAACTTGCTCCCCAGACTCATCGTTTTACATTGTCTAAACACTAAAGTGTTTGCCTTCTTGTATCGTACTGTGAATTCAGTAGAGAGAAAATGGAGTACCCTTTTTTTTTTTTTTTCTTGGTCATGGTGCTTGGACTCTGGGCCTGGGTACTGTCCCTGAGCTCTTCAGTTCAACCCTAGCACTCTACCACTTGAGCCACAGCACCGCTTCTGGTTTTTGGTGGCTTATTGGAAATAAGAGTCCCACAAACCTTCCTGCCTAGGCTGACTTTGGACCATGATCCTCAGATCTCAGCCTCCTGAGTAGCTAGGATTACAGGCGTGAGCCACAGGCACATGGCTAGTAGCCACATTTTGAAGGATTAGATCTTGGAGTCTTTATTAAAAGGCTGGTGACTGCATGGTGGACTCCTGTCTCAAAGACCAGCAGCCAGCAAAAGCACTTAACAATGTTAGGAAACTGAGCCATGAAGGCCATAGAGGAAAAAAAGAACAAAACAACACCAGCAAACCAATTCAGCACCAATGGAAAGCTGAAGTGGGACGTCATGGTGACCAGAGGAGAATCAGGAGACCTGACACAAACTCAGAGACACGTGGCATGTCATAGTGGCACTTGAGCTGGTCTGGGCCTACATAGAGTCAGGTGAGGGAGAAGGGTCACAGGACCCTTTTAGTAACCTATCAGCAAAGTACCTGCCCCTGCCTCCAGTGATTGGGCCTGCCCATTACCTGGGAGGTAATCCCCCACCATGAAGACAAGGTGCCAGACCCTACTAACTACCATGTGGCCAAGATGATGCTTGCCAGACCCGATTTCCCTACTTCACTTGGAGCCATTATGAAAGTATAATCTACACTTTTCTATTGTGCACTATGGTTCCATATGCTAGAAATGTACTTCACATTAAACTGAAGGAATGTCAACATAACGTTAACATTGGAAACCTGTTCTCTGGGAAATGACCATCATTGCTTCATCATCTCTGTTGAGTCCTATTGTGATCTATGAAGGATGAACTGTCAAACTGGTTAAACACCAACATAAAAGTACAAACATACAATCATAAAGTGTTGTGAAATATGACTTAATCTGTTTTTGTTGCATATTCCTTTTCTTGTGTTTTTTTTTAATCTTCATTTGAACATTGTCTATGCCTAAGTCATAAGCTGATTGTTTTCGCTAACTACTCCCCTAGATGGCTGAAAATACTAGCAGAAAGGAGACTGAGATGATTAGGTGGTGAAAATGAATTTCTGTAGTCTTAACTGAGATTCAAATATCTTCTCTTTTTTTTTCTTTTTTTTTTTTTTTGGGGGGGGGGGGGGTCCGGTCGTGGGCCTGAACTCTGGGCCTGGGCGCTGTCCCTTAGCTCTTTAGCTCAAGGCTAGCGCTCTACCACTTGAGCCACAGCACCAGTTCTGGCTTTTTCTGTTTATGTGGTGCTAAGGTATTGCACCCAGGGCCTCATAACATGCAAGGCAAGTGCTGTACCACTGAGGCACCTTCCCAGCCCTTTTTTCTTTTTCTTTAAATAAGTTTTTTATTGTGAAAATACTGTACAGAGGGGTTACAGTTATATGAGCAAGGTAATGAGTACATTTCTTAGCAAGCATTGTTGCCTCCTCTTTTGTTTTTCCCCTACCATCTCTGCCCTCCCATCTCTACAACTATACGACCCTCCCCTCCCTTTTCCCCTCCCCCCCACCATGCCAAAGTTGTAAAGTTTGTTTTTTGACATATGTCTTGTACATCTCATTGTTGCAATGGGTCCACCTGTATTCCTGTTTTCTTTTCTGTACTATGGCTCTTCTCATCCTCCCAGTGTCTGTCTGGGTGGCTGCAGCACTGAGTAAGCCATCTAAGTTACAGGCGTCTTGTGAGGGAACCTAGTGTCACACATCTTTCCTCGTAGCTGTCTAGCATCACTTAGAGGGATGGTATTATGTATTCCTCATTGGCCAGTGCCATTTCGTATTGTTCGGGTTCATTTCTCTTGCTCTAGCCACTTCTTCAGTTGCTTTCAGAGACTTTTCTGGGTTTTGAAATCAGCCACTTGCTTTCCTGGGCTTAGAAAGTTATTTTAGGAAATAATGAGTGTTGTTGAAAATCTACATAAATATGTCAACAGAAAGCACTCCGGGAGTTTGTAGACAGGCTTTATAATAATTGGGATCCTTTTTGTTGAGGTGGGGAATAAATGTACCATCCTCCTTCTGAAGGTTCATGAAATTGACTGACATTGGATGGAAGGGATACACTATACATGTTCTAGCATGCATGCCTTTTAACAGCATTTTGATTGCCCAAGAAGAGGAAGATATTTTTCTTCTTATAGGAAAGGAAAATGAAGGAATGTAGGCTAGTTTTAGGGATGGTAAATGATGTGTAGGTGAATGGGATATGCCCCCCCCCAAATACACAATAGTGTATAAATTAATCTCTTTGGAATCTGAATTGAGTCCCAGGAGCAGATAGTAGACTGTAACTCTTATCAAGAAGTGGTGACATTCCTCAGTCACCACAGGAGATTAATCTTTCTTGATTAGTAGAAACCCAGGAGAGAGTTCACAATAATTACATTTCATTTGGAAGAATTTCCTGCAGTCAGATAAGGGGACTTCAGAGAGACCTCTTGAGAGAAACAGGGAAGGCTAGAGTGATCTTGGTGCTAAGACAGCTTCTAAGGCCTTCTCATTTCCTTCAGTATGAAGTGAAGTGTTCAGCTTGTCAAAATGGCCTACTTTAAGATATCATTTTTGAGATTCAACACCATATTTCCCTGAAAGTTGAAGATTTGTTTTTTTAAAGTTTTGTTTAACCATTTTATGTTTTTTACTTTTAATAGTCACATTTATTCGTTACTTTTTACACTTTAAACTGGAATGTTACATACATGCCGATCACACAAATGTAACTCCTGTAACTCCTTTCTCACAATCAGCATAATATGTAATCATCGCTCACATCAATAAACCAAACATCACCATCTCCTCCCCCTCCCCAAGCCCTATTTTTTATCACACTCTAATCACTGACTCCTCTCCCTGTTTCCTCATCATCCAAGAGTAGTTATTCTTTCAGCCTCTAAAATTCACTTCTTTTCCTTGTTTTTCAACTTCATATAAATGCAGTGGATATCACAGCTGCTTTCCCTAAATGCTGTTGGTTCCATTCAATCTTGATGGCACACAGAGCCATAATTTACTAATTCTTGCTGCTGTATATTAGTGCATTGTTCGGATAGTATATAAATTGTCTACTGCTAGTAGGCATTCATTTTGCTTCAGTTTAGAGTAATTCTGAATGGTGCTGTTATGAATACGCTTAAACATGTCTTTTGGTGAGCATGTATTCATTTCTATTGAATATATACCTAGGAGTACAAACCCTGGGTCACAGCATATGCTTGTGTTGAGTTTTAGTGAATATTGCCAGGAGATGTTCCAAGACAGCTTACCAGGTTTTGCTTCCATCAGCAGTAAAGCAAATTGCACTTGCTTCACATTCTCAGCAGCATTCAGTATTGCTAGTCTCTCTTCTTTCCTTCTTCTTATTCTTTTTTTACTTATTTACTGACTAAAATTTAGCCTTTGTACTCCTCTGTATTGATATTACATGGAAGTTTTGTTTATCCTTTAATTCCTAATCTAATGTGAAGTTGCCTGCTCAAGTCTTTGATCTATGTTTCTATTGTAGCCACTTTTTTATTATTAAATTTAGGAGTTCTTGAGAAATTCTGGATCCAAACCCTTTGACTATATAAATTCTTGATTTTCAGTTTTTATAATTCCTAATTTTTATAATTCCTATAATTTCTAATTTTAAAATTATGCATTTTAATAACAATATAGCTTTAATATTGCATTTCATTTTTCTGTAGTTTTAATTTAGTACTATGTTGGAATGATATAGATTCAAAAATGTTTTGGCTCCATGCATCAGTGACTCATGCCTGTAATCCTAACTACTGAGGAGGCTGAGATATGAGAATTGTCGTTCAAAGCCACCCTGGGCAGGAAAGTCCATGGAGATTCTCATCTCCAATAAACTACTCAAAAAAGGCTGGAAGTGGAGCTGTGGCTCAAGTGGTAGAGTGCTAGCCTTGAGCATAAGAAGCTCAGGGACAATGCCCTGGAATGAGTTGAAGCCCCATGACTGACAAAGTAAAATAAATAAAATAATAACATAAAAATTAACAAGTCTGAATTCAAATCCTAGCTTTCATAATAACAAATATTATTAACTCTTTCTGTCCTGGTTTCCTCTTCTGTAAAATCCATAAAATATGCATCTTAGTTTTCTGTGGAAACCAACTAAGTTCTATATCTATAAAATTTTCACAAAATGCCTAGCTCAGACTAACACTTAAGTCTATGTAAAGGTTGAATCTCTCTCTCTGTATATACACATACATATATATATATATATATATATACACACACATATAATTATATATACATACATAAAAACTATATATATATATGTGTGTGTATATATCTAGTAGTTCTAGTACTTGTGTTATCATGGATATTCAGATCCATGTTGTCCCAATTAACAATGGATAATACCATGAACATTCAGAAGAGGTTGGTTACCAGCTTACCTTGCTGCACATGGAGTAAAACACTTGTTTCTGGTGTGGTTTTTGTGCTACATTATTCAGCCACCCACAGATGAATATTAGAATGCCAAGTACATTCAGGATTCAATTGCAATTCAGTAGGTGGAATGTAGTTAGTTTATTTTATGCAGCACATTATTCTAAGGGATCACATTCTTAACAATATGCAAATTCAAACCTTCAAATCCCTTTACTAATCCCCTCTACTAACAGTTGTTAATTTTGATACTTTGGATTTTAGCATGAGGAACAGTTCCTTAGAGCATGAGCAGAAGAGACAGGAGGCTAGTAAGAAGGAGTTTAAATGTCAACACTGAAATATTCCTAATACGTGAGATTGTATTGTTTCACTTGTTAAAAAGAAAAGAGCATGAGAAAAAGAAAAGTCATCCAAAAGTGAGAAAGCCATTGATTGTAAACAGTCAAGTTTTTATACATGTGTGATGTGTGAGAAAAAATACGTCAGAATAGAAAGAGAGCTGGGGTAAATGTATACAGTGGTCAAGTTGACTACCTAAAATTTAAAGATACATTTCAATCAGCCTCTAGCTGTTACCAGAATGCAGGACTGACTTGATCAAAAGAATTCCCTTTTGGGTGCTACAAGCTGTTACATGAAGGAGTAGATTTATAAAGTGGTTCCACTTAAAAGTTACCTTCATGGATTAGTGAGATTACAAGTTTTAATCAAAGAAAGTTGAGAAATATATCCCCTCATGTATATTTTCGAAATGGACTTAGTATTTGACAGTAGGTCAAACCCACCTCATCTAGGCCCTGCCTGGCCACAACAGCTCTTGACTTGCCAGAAACCAAAGGAGGAGAACGCTCAAGAGGCAGACAGTTATTAAAATAATGTAGGGGTTGCTCTGGCAAGTGTCTGTGCTTGGGTCTGGCAAGTGCATTGCGCTTGCTGTTGTCTTTCCTTGAGCCTTTTCTGTACCTTCAGTCTTATCCCATTCACCAACATCCAGTTGCTATGGTCCCCTCACTTTGGCAGGCTTCCTTCGTAGCTACTGTTAAAATGGAGACCAGGTCTGATCAGAAACTCCGTAAATCACCCAATTTTATGTTTTAAATGAAGAAGTTTGGCTTGTGTATTTGATAATGGCAGGAAAATGCAGAAGGTACGGTTTGTTTATAAAGGGGAAGGAAAGCGAATACCTAGTGAGCATCTGCCATATTCCTGGTGTTCTGTGGTAAAAGTATGTTCTTCCTAAGTGCCTTGGAATGCATTTTGTTGTTGATGCCAGTACTGAGACTTAAACTCAGGACTATAGCTTATTCTTTAGCTTTTCCTCTTAGTGCTGGTGCTCTACTATTGAGCCAAACATGCACTTCCTTCTTTTTGCTAGCTAACTGAAGAGTTTTTGTATTTGTCTTCTGGGACTAGCTTTGAACCATGGTTCTAGATCTCAACCTCCTTGAGTAGCAAATTCAATTTATAGAAAAAAATTGAAGGCAAGACTAAAAGAATAGCTTACTCAAAATGACATCACTACTCAACTACATCCAGAGTAACAAGTTTACACAGTCCACATATGAAGTTTGGAGCTGATTAGAACTGTTACTCCATTATTCCCTATGATACTCTTCTTATATTTGATAATGGTATAACTTCCTTGGTCTTATGCTTTTTTTGTCTCAGTACTGCAGTTCCTCATGCATAGCTTAGCATAAAACATATAGTATATAGTTTATCTGCAAACGGCAACTGATACTTGAGTATACATAGAATATAGGTGTTTGAACTGGACAGAACTGATTTTAAATTGAGTCTCCACTCTCCTATTCATTTTTGCAAGATAGAAATTAAAAACCTACATGAAGACATCTACAAAGTATCTCAAAATGTCATAAAAAGTAGGTATTTAGTATATATTTGGACCTCTCCTTCTACTGTCCCCTCAAATAAGTTCCTGATGGTATTATGATTGTCTTTCAAAGTCCACGATTGCTTCCAGAATCCTTCTTTCCCATGTCAATTAGCATGCTACCTAATATGGTGCCGAATACATACAAAATTTCATTTTAAGTTTTGCTGTTGACATTTGCTTAGGTTAAGTTGTTTCAAAATCCTCAATGTTCACCAGATTCTGTAGATTAGGTCAGTGTATTTTTTTCTTTACATTGAAAGCACCAGGCATTATTAAGCAGCATAAAATATTTAAAGTGCCCCACTTTCAGTCTACAAGTAATTATTATTTCTGGAAAGTTTTTAACTTTCATATCTGCAAAGAACAGAATTTGATATGTGAATAATATCAAGTACTTACTGTTACTATTTGATGTGATACTGATATTTTGAGTTATTTTAGTTTTGCAATGACTGCTGAATAATTCCCCCCAAATCTATGTTTTGCTTTTGTTGAAATATTTTTAAACAGTCAATTAAAAATGTGGCATCTGATCTGAACTAAGGAGAGAAATGCCATTTTCCTCTTAAACACAAAAATCACAAAATTGGGGAATATAAAAATACCTCACATTTTTTAGTTATTCGCCATAGAACTTGAATTAAATAATAGGAACATTCTGTGTTCAGTTCTTTTTTGAATTGGGGATTATATGTTATAAGGTTATGTACATGTAATATTAGACACTGTAAAAATAAATCTTTGGCACTCATCTTACCTAATAATAGTTATATATTTTTTTCAATTTTGAAAATAAAATGAGGCCACAAGGACTGAGGAGAGTCGCCAGCGCCTTTCTGTGTGGTGGAATTGCTATTGATTTATGACAAATGCCAGTAAGAGCAGGCAGGTTTGGGTTGTTGCTGACAAATGAGAACTGAGAGCAAACAGGTTTTGTTATCAATCATTGGTTGTCCATGGATGACAGCAGGGGCTGTTATAATTGATTTGATGGCTCTGAATGACTTCGTTTTAGTGGCCAAAGCAGATCGTGGCAACCAAGCCATGCATGACATTGACATGAACAGGAAGTGATATGAGGCAAAGTTAGATGACTTAAAGGGGCAAATTATGCACCAGTTCAATAATTCATAAACTTTAACTTGTGATATGAGATGATAAGAGTTGAGAAAAAAATAAGATTTTGCTTTTCAGGGTTAGACTTCAGATGCCTTTTGTTGTCACAGATGAATCTTACATACTTTAATCTCAGAATTCTGTTCAACAATAAATAACACTTGCATGTTTTAATATTGAACATCACATACTATGGTAAAGTTACTTCCAATACAAACTAATCTCATGGGAATATGAGTTTATGGAGACCAAAAAGGAAGAGATATAAATGAAGTATCCGCCTTTTGTAGGTAACTTTATTCCTATTAATACTATGAATAATTGAGTTCTATTTTCAAGTAACATAACAAACGAAGAACAGTAAAAGGATAGAATTGCCAACGGTATCATACCCAGTTGCATTCTAAATCATCCACACTTTTGTGTGCCTATATTAGTCAACTGTGCACACATACAGGGGTGTATGGATGTTGGTGTAATGGCAACTAGGTTTCCATATTCACATCTGAAGTCTTCTGACATAAATCATTTCTGGTCTGGGCTAGGCAAGGAAATATGTCCCCTAAACAACAGTGACTAACATTCACTTCATTGAACATTGAGATAACAAGAGCTTGATTGTAAATACTATGATGCTCATTTAGTGATGTTTATGATGAATGGAGAAGTATCACACTATTCCTCAGATATTTCCCCTTACTCAATGGTACTTGAACCTATTGAGGGTGACAGTAGAAACAGTTTAGGATGACTATTTGCTTGGGATTTTGTTATCCTAAGCAAACACGTATCTAAGGGGCAATGACCAGAGAGGTATAGAAGACTTAAATATAATTAAACACTGGTATTTTAGAAGTCTTTCTTCAATTCTTAGAAATATGTTTGGCTTTCTTAAGGATTTCTTCCAGAAATCTGATCTTAGATATTTTTACTTCCAACTTTGGAATCATTAGACACTGGATTGTCAGGAGTAGTTTTTGCCACTTTCTTCTCAGTAGTTATTCTTAGATTATGGGTGTTTTTAGTTGAAAAGTTTTGTGGCAATTTTCTAACTTTGTTTACATTGAAGAAGAGACTTCTAGAAATCTATTTCTTGGTTTTATTTAGTAATTAAGATTTTTCTATTTATTATGCTTTAAGATACTTTCTAAATAATTGTATTAGTATAAAATTAACTATAGTTCAGTAATAGTTCTTAATGAGCAATGATGCAAGAAGAAAAGTTAAAACCTGAGTGCCTGGAATTCATAGAATCTAGATATCAAAAAAAAAAAAACTTAAAAAAAAATTTTCCCCAGTGGCTTTCACAATTTTTGGACAGCAATACATGTTTAGGAAAACATACATGGAAATCCTATTACACACACACACACACACACACACACACACACACACACACACACAACATGTGCATGTAAAATAAAACAATACATGCCATCTTATTTTTTTCTAATCCATTCTGCTGTAATTTATTATATCCATTAATAGAAGAATATACTGTGTTGCCAACCTTGATGCTTAAAGATCTGAACTGATTAGAAATCCACACCCAGGAAAAAGAAAAAGTTAAAAATGGCCAGATGCCAGTGATTCATGCCTCTAATCCTAGCTATTCAAGAGGCCGAGATCTGAGGATCACATTTTGAAGCCACCCCGAACTGGAATGTCCATAAGACTAATCTCCAATTAATTGAGCTGTAGCTCAAGTAGTGGAGTGTTAGTCTTGTATAGAAAAAGCTAAGGAACAGTGCTCTGACCCTGAGTTCAAGTCCTAGCACTGGTATACACACAAAAGCAAGCAAGAAAGAAAGAAAGAAAAAAGAGAGAAAGAGAAAGGTGGAGGGAAGGAGGAAGAGAAAGAAAGGAAAGAAGGAGGGAAGGAATGAAGGAAGGAAGAAAAGAAAGAAAATTACTATAGTAACAATAATAAGATAAGCCAGAAATTAAGTTCCAAACCCCCAAGGAATTTATAGACAATGTAAATAGGACAAAAATAAATATATCATTAACATCCAGCCTCCTTAATACTAGGCTAAAAAACTACAAGTAAATACATCAGTTTCAATCATGTGAAAAATGTAGGCAAATTGGGGAAAATATGAGCGAGTAAATATAATTTTCATTAAATTTTGAAGGAGTGGGTAAAAGATGTACTTTTTCACAAAGAACATTTTAGGGAGAAATGTTAATGTTTTATATGAGAATGGAAATAAGACAAATTGGGTCTAGGAAGGTGGCTCAGTGGTAGAGTGCTTGCCTTGCATGTATGAGGCCCTGGGTTCAATTCCTCAGCACCACATAGCAGAAAAAGCTGGAAGTGGCACTGTGGCTCAAATAGAGCACTAGCCTTGAGCTGAAGAGCTGAGGGACAGTGCTCAGGCCCAGAGTTCAGGCCCCACAACCAACAAAATAAATAAATGAGTTGAATTGAATTGAATTGAATTTTAGAGAATAATGGGGGTCAGGGGTAAAGATTTGTTAACTTGCTCTGACTATATTCGGAATATTTTGCTGCTATTGAAAATTAATCAGATACCTCACAAAGACTCAACATAGTTCAACACAATGGATTATTTCTCAAAATAGTAAGCATTCAGTACTTTCTGTGGCACAGACACCAGAAATATGGCAGAAATGTAAAGATCATCTAGAAGTTAAAAACCTTCACACTAGCCAGGTACAGGTGGCTCACACTTGTAATCCTAGCTACTCAGGAGGCTGAGATCTGAGGATCACAGTTTGAAACCAGCTGCAGCAAGAAAGTCCATAACAAAGGAGGAGGCTACAATGCTTGATAAGAAATGTATTCATTATCTTTCCCATATAATTGTAACCCCTCTGTACAGTATTTTCACAATAAAAAAAGAAAAAAGAAAAAAAAAAGAAAGTCCATGAGACACTTCCCCCTACTTTTTTTTTATTGTCAAGGTGATGTATAGAGCAGTTACAGTTACATAAGTAAGGTAATAAGTATATTTCTTGTCAAACTTGTTACTCCTTCCCTCATTTTTCTCCCACTTTCCCTCCCCCTCATCCTCCCCTGAGTTGTACAGATTATTTCCAACATATTGTCTTGTGAATATTGCTGTTGCATGGGTTCCCTCTTGTCCTTTGTCTCCCCTTCCCTTCCCCAATTCAGATAAACATATGTACTATTACCAGTGTACCAAAATCAAATATAGTGACAACAGGACATATACCAAAAGGGGAAGAACATAAAAAAGAAACAAGAAATCACATAATATATTAAAAACAACAACAACAAAGAAAAACCCCTTATGTATGTCCATGTCTTGGAGTTCATATCTCTTAGCATCATCTTATATGGTCACATGTACGTAGCTATTGGGCTATTCTGCTGATCTGCTAAGAGTATCTCAGATGTATACTATTTGTTGCCAATAAGGGAAACCGTGGGACCGGTTTCTTTGGGTCTGGCTTACTTCACTTAATATGATTTTTTCCAAGTCTTTCCCTTTACTTACAAATGGAGCAGTGCCATTCTTTCTAATGGAAGCATAGAATTCATATATCACATTTTCTTGATCCATTCATCTACTGAGGGGGCATCAAGGTTACTTCCATACCTTAGCTATGGTGAATAATGCTGCAATAAGCATAGTTGTGCTAGTGGCTTTAGTGTGGCCTTGTTTGTTGTCATTTGGGTAAATGCCCAGAAGTGGAATTGCTGTGTCATAGGGGAGCTCTATGTGTAGCCTTTTGAGGAACCTCTATACTGCTTTCCAGCGTGAACAAGTTTTCACTCCCACCAACAATGCAGTAGAGTTCCCTTTTGGCCACATCCTCTCCAGCATTTGTTGTTATTAGATTTTTTTTTTTGATTCTAGCCATTCTAACGGGGGGGGGGGGGGGGGGGAAGGAGGGGGGAGGTGGAATCATAATGTAGTTTTGATTTGCATTTCTTTTATAGCCAGAGATGTTGAGCATTCTTCTTGTCTATTGACTGTTATTTCCTCTTCAAATAGATCTCTCTTTAAGTCTTTAGCCCACTTAGATAAATAAACAATTCTTTATGGATTTGTTTTTGAAGGATTTAATTTTTTGTCTTCTAAGTATATGTTAGATATGAGACTCTTGTCTGTTGTTTGGCTAGTGAAAATCTCCCAATCTGTAGACTTTTGAGTCCATGAGACTCATATCTCCATTAAAGCGCTCAGAAAAATCCAGAAATGGCTCCATAGCTCAAGTGGTAGAGTGCTAGCCTTGAGCACAAAGAAGCTCAACAGGTACAACACCGAGGCCTTGAGTTGGAGCTCCAGGACTGGGGCGGGGGGGGGGGGGGGGGGGGGGGGGTGTTGGGGGGGGAGGGCGGGGAGACTTCACTAGCAAAAAATAAGCAAGATTTTTTTTTTAATTCATGTATAGATCTTCTTTGTGTCAGCTATGAAAATCTAAGCAAACTGACTCTTTTGGTGGTTTTACTGTTTTCCCTTTATATTTTAAATAACCATAGTGGGTTGTAGCTAACAAGCAGCCTCATGTAATCTTTGAATATAGCAATTATACCTTTTGCCTTGATTTACTTGCTCATTCTGTTTCTAAGCTTTTTAACCATGGTGATGTGTGTAATTACAGAGCTGCCTTTATGGTGTGAAGGCACAATTTACAGGTCAAAATAGTTACACAGAAGTAGGTATGGTGGCTGTCTAATTAGATTTCTTAATATTTATCAAAATGACATTCTTTTTTGTTGTTGTGCATATTGCTGATCTCAGTCTTCCAAATATTCTTTCTTAACATAATTGCATGATTGAATTTTTCTGTGAAAAGGACATTAATCACAATTAAACATTAAAACTGGAAGTATTATTTGCTGTGGATATAACATCTACAGTTTTCTTCCTGCATGTGGTAATTTAATGTTGATAAATTCATTCTATCCATGTTCATTGTGCAGATCTAGGAACATCTGTTTTATTATGTAGGGTCTCTAGCTGTTTCTCCCTTGTGGACCTTCAAAGACTACCTTCTCCTGAGTAGCTAGTAAGTAAATAAGCAAAAAAACTTCCAATAGATATAGTTAATAAAACTACTGGGGAAGTTTGACAATGGGAGGCCTTTCTTTGATAGTGGCATTTGTGCTGCGATATAAAGGAAGTTTTCAGCCAGTAAGGGTCAGTAAAAAACAACCATCTATTTACAAGGCAGGAAAGATCAGAGATTGTTCAAAGAACCAAATAGAAAGGGATATTGACCAAAAGTTGGTAAATTAAGCAATGAGCAATAAGAGAGTTCTGGAAATGTAAGCTGGGACCAGACAGCAGTAGTCTTTCTAACTTAGGTGGGGACTTTGGATTTTATGCTGACAGGAATAATTGAACTCACTTGTATTAAGCACTGAGTAGGTATAAAGAATTCTGCTAGTAAATCCTGCGTTGCACATCTCTTTGATTACACTATCTCATTCATGTGAAATAGATGCCAATATTATCACTGCTTTATGGATATCAATTCAAAGTTTGAAGAAGTTACTTCCCAATGTAACAAAGAGTATAAAGTGAAATGAGTCAGATTCCAATAGTAAAGTAACAGGGCTCACACTCTCAACCACTGTGTTACCTATATTATACCAATTTCCCTTACTAGTTTTATAGTTAATCTCCTGTTGTCCTTATTTCACAAACAGAATTATTTTCATAGATGAGCTGAATTTATGAGCAACCGAAGAGTAGTAGACTTACTACTCCATGAGGCATTTCTGCCCTACAGTTTCTCCTATGATGAAAATCATTTAAAAGCCATTAGCTCTTCCCACTTTATTATATTTCTCTTTTTGGGGGACCTTGTGTAGTCATATTCAGCACTTTCCTTTTATAATTTTTAAGAACTTCCAAATTCATGAAATATACGGGTATAAGATTTATCCCAATGATGGGATAAGAATAACAACTAAAATACCCTTAGCAGCTGGACATAGATGGAAGTGGGCATTTGAGGCAGAGGCCTGAAGAGAACAGGAAGATACATACCTCGTCCAAAAGGGCCTTTGCTATTCAAGCCATGTTTCCCACATACCCATAAGTCTACATTTTATGTGAAATACCACATTTTAAATTTCATAACTTTATTTTAAAGTATTCTGACCAAATAAAGTCAAGTAACACTTTTCAACTCAAGAGCCCAACTAAAAATTTTCCTCTAAAGCTAAAGTTTTTCTCTCATTTTTTTTCAACTAAATTTAATTCTATGATCCATCTGGATTTTATTTTGACTCATAGTATTTAGTGTAGATTTAAATTCTTTTAACTTTCTGTGTTGAAATAATTATATTCACAGGAAGTTGCAACCAAAAAAAACTATCAAGAGATCTCATGGACCTAGTTTTCCTCAGTGGCAATATCAATGTGTATAACCAGGAAATTGCACCGATCTTCTGCAGACTTGATCACTTATACATATATTTATTTGTATATGTGCTCTGTGTGCTTGTGTATAGGTTTATGCAATTTACCACACACACACAATCCCCATAACTACCACCATAGGCACATACAAACTCCATGAGCACATGCTTTACCTTTGGGTACTAACACACACACACACACATACACACACACACACACACAATTGCAAAAATACATCATAGTGAAAAATGATTGAATAATCCTCTTCTAATCTTTTTCATTATTTTATATTAGAAGTTTTTCCAGTCATTATTCCAACTTTAATCTCTATACATTCTTACAATTACTATAAATAATACCAGACCAGAAAGCAAAATCTAGCCAAGATTATATGTTTTGAGTACTTGCCTGACTAATTATTACATCAAATCTTGTTCTTTCCAAAATAAGTTACATCTGAGATATGTGTGTTTTGGTTTATGTTGTTGTGGTTCTTGCTTTTTAATTTTGGGAATTCTTTAGTTGTTGGTTTTTGCATTTGGAGTAGTCCACAAAAGATAATCAAGATAATCAAAAATTATCTGTTCCTTAGCTCCCAGTGAATATGTTGTGCATATTCTGTACTTTTTAACTAGTCCATGAAAAATAATCAAGATTTGTATACTTTTCTAGTGGAACTTTTTAAGTCTACCTTGCCAAGAATCTTGATGCTTCTCTACCTTCTGAATGTCTTGGTCACCACCTCTTCTTGCTTATTTCATGTCATTTTGCCTACTGAGCATCTCATAATTAGTGAAGTTATTCTGAGGTTTCAACTGCCAGGAGCTAATATGGGTCAAAGGTACAGTCAGCTCTCTTCTGGAGACATGGGCTTGCCATCCTCTTAACAGGCTTCCTCTGAAGCTTCCCACCTCTTCCTAGAATATATCCTACTTTGGTGAAACCATGATTCTGGTAGTTCCTTACAAATACCCTTTCTACTTTGACAAATGGAAAATCAAAATCATTTATAGAAGAATATTGCTTTCTTCAGTATCAGTATTTCACATGTGTTAATTTGGTTTAAAAGAATTCTTAGCTATGATCACCTGTTTTATATTACTTTATGTTCTTTTAAATATAAACTTTCACATTTATATATTTAATCAGCAAGTATTTATACATATTTAACTTGTTCCAATTAGTAATGATTATATTCATTTTATAGCATTATTAGAGCCTGTTACTTTTCCTTAAAAATACTGAGAATTTACAGAAATTTTACTGCCACCCCTGAGTTTTGTCCACATGATTTCTTTTCGTGGTATTTCATTTCAAGGTATTTTGTGCCTTTTTATATCTTTCCCCTCTTTTATAGGATTATTTGTCTTTTTTTTTTTACTCAGAATTCTTTTAATGTTTTAGTACATAAAGGTATCAGTCAACATTACATCATTTTCAGTTTAAAAAAATACCTACAGAATTATCCTTAGAGACAGATAAGCTAATTCTAAGTAAAAGAAAAACTCTGTGTGTGTGTGTGTGTGTGTGTGTGTGTGTGTGTGTGTATGTGTGTGCGCGCGCGTGTGCATACAAACTATTGGTGGCTCTAGCTTTATCAGATGTTAAAACATGAACAAGAAGCATGAAACTAGGAAAATGCGTTTCAACTTACAAAGCAATGATTTCTCTTCTCTTCATGATACTCAAAACTGTCAGACATATCTAAAAGGACCCTCTTTGAGTTTCTGTGTAGTTTTAAAAGTACCCCAGGCATTTTTTTTTAACATGTCTTTACAATTTGACAAGACATCCCAGGCCCATTTTGGCTTTTTTTTTCCTCCCCACTGCAGGACTTAGAAGCAACTACTCACCACAGACTTCTTTAATGGAGAAGAGTGTTGAAGACCACAGTGTAGCACCGGACTGTTTGTCAGGCTATGCATATGGTATGCCCTAACCAGGCATCTTCAGTAACAAGACTGATGAATATTCCCATTTAAAAAAATTTCTCTGATAGAAATAATAGCCAATGTTTACAGAACTCCATCCATATTAGGCAGCGTAACCAACTGTGTGTGTATGTGTGTATTTGTGTGTGTGTGTGTGTGTGTGTGTGTGTGTGTGTGCGCGCGCGCGCCTGTGTGCCTGTGTGCCTGTACTGGGGCTTGAACTCAGGGCCTGGCACTGTTCCTTCACTTTTTTACTCAATGCCAGTGCTCTACCACTTGAGCCATATCTCTACTTCTGGCTTTTTTGTTATTTAATTGTAGATAAGAATTTCACAGACTTGTCTGCCTGGGCTGGCTTTGAACCACAGTCCTAAGATCTCACCTACCTGAGTAGCTAGGATCACAGCCATGAGCCACCGATGCCCAGCTTGTAATCACCTTATTTTATATTCACAAGAATCTCACATGGCATATATATATACATATATATATATATATGTATATATATATATATATTTAACATGTTAGTCACTTCAGAAAGGTGACATTGATTAACCTGTGTTAAATAGATAGTATATGATATTGCTCTTGTTAAACAATAGAGGTGGGATTCAAACCCCTGTGTTATGCATATTCTTTACTTGAGAAAGGCCAGATAATGATACAATTATAGGAGAGAGTTTCCAGTCTCCATAGTTAATTTTAGGGACATATTTGGGAAATAGGCAACGTGAGTCATTCCAAAAAAAGTTCTAACAGTCTTCCTTAGATATAAAATTATCATGTGCTTTTTTTTATGTAACTTCATAAATGCTGGACCAGATTATTGCCCCAGTTTCTGAACAAACACCTGTAACATCCCCAAGGAACTGTGGCCTGGGTTAACCACCAGCTGTGGCCAAAGAAGAATAAATACCCTCTTTGTTACTACAGCTCACAATGACCTTGCTAGAAATCCACAGAGATTTGCTTTGTTTTTGAAGAGGGTCTTTCAGAGAGAACTAATTCAGTGCTCCATTGAGAGACATGGCAAGGAACAAAACAGTGTTAAAAGAGACTCTTTCTTTTTCTTTGAAGTTCTCTAATTTCTTTTTAGAAAAGATAACATATGAAAAGGGTTTATAGCTGAGTATGTTTTATTCTCATCATTGATTTCTAACCTCTAATCTCTGTTCCATTCACTGGAAGCTCTTAGCCAACAGTCTTATACACTTTTAAACAGATACACCCTTACTGCCTTGCTCCTATGCTGTTTTTTATTATTATATTGCACTTTGACACCTATTTGCCTGTTTTCCTTAAATGTTGAATGAAGACCACTAAGCCCTTATTTTTTTTTTTAAATTTTATTTTATTTTATTTGAGAACATACTGTACAGAGGGGTTACAATTACATGGGCAGGATAATGCATACATTTCTTACCACTGTAGCAGATCAACACTCTTAGGAGTGAAAGGTGACTAGATCAGCCCTCCAAGGCCCTCTTGACCACCTGACTGTGGCAGTCTCAGGCTGGATCCAGGGAAAATATGTAAATAGCTAGGGGATTGCAACACTGCTTAATTGGACCAGGAGGCTTATCTTAGGAAAACAAAGCCATGAAGAGCAGTATGGGAGCTGTCCATAGTATGGAGCTCAATGGTAGAAAGCTCAGGAACGTAAGAGCAGGCCTGTGGAACCCATCATGCCCTTTTCCATAAATGCACATTGAGTAGTTCTGTCTACTTAATCTGTAAACAACCTATTCATACAAATCCAGAATTCATTAATTCAGTATTTCTTGGTTTATGATGTGTACGTGGAAGAAAGCATTAGCTACATATTTAAAAATTACATACTGACATACACAAACATGCAGGCTTATATATCATTTGCACACGTAGTTTTGTAGATGGAAATAGCTGATTTGTACCAAATGTTTTCTGTCAATTTGGTTATGTGAAATATATACAAACCTGTGTCTTAATTCCAAAATAATTCACTTATAAAGTGAAGTTCTAATTTATCCGATAGAATGGATTTTACAAACTCTTAAAGAGTTGCTTCATTTTCAAGAGAAATGCTATCTTCTGATGTTATTAATCAAATTTGAGTCTTGATGAGTAGTTACCAATTTTTAACAGAAAAAAGGTATTGGTCATCTAATCCTAAGATGTTGTTTATTTGGTGTTTTTCCCCTCTTTCTTTAACTTTTGTAATAAGGCTTTCTCTTAAGTTGTTTTCTGCAGATTAAAATGGTAGATTTTGTGTTCCAGCAATGATTGTAGAGGTTTGAATTACTATAAACTTTGAATATCAATTCCTTCCCTTTTGTGACAGTTACGCCAGTAGGGAACTCAAGCTTGCGAAGTCTAATTACTACAGAGTTTTGATATCTCCAGCTATATTATTGGCAGGAATTTAAGCCATGATACTATTCATCGGTGACACTGTTGTAACTAAAAAGCAAAGAATCTGTTTTCAAGCTTGTTCCGGGATAGAATCAAGTGTTGGATGATGCCTTGCTGCAATTTCAGAAGTGCCCTGGACAATTCTAATATGAAATGCTAATTATTTGCAATAGAATGTAAATAAGGTGGCACTAAGTCCTATTTGCAGTGACTAATGAAAGCTGTTGTACTGTAATCAGTGAGATTCAGAGCAACAGGGCAATTCATTAGGAAAAAAAACATAGTTGACAAGCAGCAAATGCATGCTAGTCTGGACCTTTCTTGCTTCTGTTTATTTCTATTACTTTTTCTTATTGATAATGGTAAGTCCCTTATGGATACATATAATAAGGATAAGAAGCTAATAGCTGAATTTTGCCAGGCTACACCAAATACCTACAGCCTCTAAGTCTTCCTTAGCTTTTCTTTGCAAAGGAAGAACAACTGCCATATTAGGCTGTTTGAAAAAGTAGCATGATTTTTTTTTTCCAGTCAGCAAATTGCTAGTCTGAGGATTTTTCATGTTTATCTCTTCAAACTGGAGCAAAACTTAACTGTGCTACAAATTATTTTATTTTCCAGGCATACATTACATTTCAAAGTTTAGTCACAATGTCATACCTTAGCAGTGGAGCACTTTTAGCAAATAAAAACATGAAATTTCTTGATACTCCTCTCTTCCCTGTGTTACTGAGTACTTGTCTTTGTAAATAAAAGCTGAAAGTCTGGAATCACTTTTCTGGAGCATGCATTTATCACAGCAACAACAGTGCAGGCTACTATACTGTTTAAGCATGCGTAGCAAAATTTCTAACTCACAGAGGTATTAACATCAACAAAATCATGTTTTCTACTCCCTAAAGATGCAAAAATCCCAAAGGTTCTGAATGTTTCAGAACCTTTTCTTCCACTGACTTTTCATGACAAGGATAGAAAGAAAACCAGCTCTTGTGACCCAATAACTTGTGGCCCAACCCTTTGTGAAAGATTTTATGATGGGCCACCTGAGCAAAGGATGAAAAAGAAACTGAAAGCCGGGCGCTGGTGGCTCACACCTGTAATCCTAGCTACTCAGGAGGCTGAGATCTGAGGATTGCGGTTCAAAGCCAGCCCGGGCAGGAAAGACCGTGAGACTCCTATCTCCAATAAACCACCAGAAAACCGGAAGTGGCGCTGTAGCTCAAGTGGTAGAGCGCTCGCCTTGAGCTGAAGAGCTGAGGGACAGCACCCAGGCCCGGAGTTCAAGCCCCACGACCGACCAAAAAAAAGAAAAAGAAACTGAAGTTATTCCTGGGACTATGCTGTTCTAGCTTCCGGGCAGCTCAGGAAGAGGGGACGGGAAGCATGCAGACTGATTGTAAAGTGTGAATACCTTATTTGCATTCTCTGAACAAGTGCAAACTTGAATCTAGGTGCAAGGAAATAAAGCCTAAGATATACCAACAATCTAAGGCCAACTTGGAGCTTTATGTTCCTTTTATTCCTCATTACTGATAATACCATGAACTGCCTATATAGAGCGGTTTCCTTCTCTATGACGGCAGGTATCTTAAATCCATTATACACCAACTAAAGACTCTTAAGCTCATGTAGAATACGTCACTCTTCAGTGGTAAAGCACCCAAAATGTCTCGTAGTAAACAAGTGGCCGGATCAAACGTTGAACATTACTTAGATTAGAATTTCAGATGAACATGAGTAACTTTACATTTTAATTATGTCATATTGAAGGACCCTACTGATATTAAGGAAATTGTATTTTATCTGAAATTAAAATTAAGTGTTCCTGTATTTTTCCATTTTGTTTTTGTTGTCTGACATATGTAGAGGGAAGTCTCATGCAGTAGGGGACTAGAAGTTTATCACAGGCAGTTGCCCATAGTGATGGTCACAGTCTTTTTTTTTTTCTTTTTCACCTTTGTGAAGATGTGTATAGATAATTTTTTCCAGCAAAGCAAGATTTATCAAAGAATCTTTAGAAGAAAAGGAAAAACATTTTATCAGGTGACTTGATATTTTAAGTGAGCTATGTATTTGTGTGAAAAGACCTAACACATACATGTATTCACATAACATAGTTAAGGTTCTAATTTAATGAACAAGACATGAAGCATCTTGTGGCTAGTTAGATGGCTGCCCAGCTGGAATGACTCTAGCATGTTTCACGTCTGCATTGATTCGATTAGTAAGAGTCCCCAGCTGCCAAGATAGTATTACCAGAAAATAGGGCCTCACCAACTTAAGCAGATCCATTCTTCTTGTACTAATGCCATTTTATACTTGGGTTTAAAGTCTTGACTGTTGCTGGGTGCAATGATGCATGCATTTAATTTCAGCTCTTGGGAGGCTGAGGCAAAGGATTGTGAGTTCCAGGCCAGCCTAAACTACAGGGCAAGACCCTGTTTGAAAAATAAATAAATAAATGAAGCAAATAAAACCAAGTCAAGGGAATAATTTAAACATTGGTTCTTCCTGATCCTGCAACTGCAACATCTCTCTCTCTCTCTCTCTCTCTCTCTCTCTCTCTCTCTCTCTCTCTCTCCCCCCCCCCCCCTCCCTCTCTCTCTCCCTCTTTCCCTCTCTGTCACACTCAGTCAGGGAAAACAGTTAGCACCCCTGAGTCTCTTAACATTATTCTTATTCTGGCATGCATCTTCCTTAGATCTTTAGAATCCACAGTGCCTTTCCTCTTCAGTGCAAAATATGAAATTCATTTCTTAGAAGGGATATGTGTGTTCTGGCATATCACATATGTCAGAGTTCTGCCGCAGAAACCAGATTCCAGTTTCAGTAGAAAAAGATTTATCACGACATAGTAGCTAGGTTCCATTATCATCAGGAGGACTGAAGAAAAAATGTAGTTGGTGCTTTGAGGAACTGTACCCAAATCCATCATGAAAGCCACCAAGGCCATTGCTTACTCTTCTATGATATAAAAACTGCTGGGTGAATTGGGAAGCCGGTAGTCAGAAACGCCCTGCCACACCCTGACAGAATCCTCATGACCAGGATGCTACCACAGTTGTAGCCAGCTACAGGACCATGTAGTTTTTGTTAGTGTTTACACAAAAATAATAGCTATTCTTCTTTCCTTCCTCTCCTCCCAGAAGTATTAACCAAATAGATACTGTGAGCTATGAGAGAAATCACCTGTTTCAGGCTTGCACACTTGCAAGCCACATCAGCAAATCTGCCTCACTATCAACTTCCCGACCTTAGGCAGTTTGGAGACTAGCCAAACCAAACCACAGCTGAACAGGAAGAGGATCTTTGCCTTGGATTTTAGCTTTCTCATACTTGCAATACAAGAAATCACTCCAGTAGATGAATACAAATAGACACTAAATGTCAATCCACTGTAACCAGGATACATTAACATGTTCACTCTATAAACAGTCACATCTTACTAATGTCCTTGAACCCAACAGAGGTTAAAAAAATGATTAAGGAACCTTTTGGGGGAAGTATTCCCCAAGGATCTTAGATATGATAAATCATTATTTCTTTCCATAACCAGTTCTTTAGAATGTAAGCTTTTTTTCAAACTTTGAAGGACCTTGAATGCAAAATTATTGAAAAGGATATTAGATGTTTTAAAAACAGTGTTTTAGCAATAGTTGTATGTAGAGCATAAAAGCTTCCTCTTTATTCAAAAGCATTGTTGGTTTGTGATCAAATGAAGCTCAGGTTCTTTTTTTTTTTTTTAATGTTTTTTATTGTGAAAATACTGTACAGAGGGGTTTCAGTTACATGAGCAAGGTAATGAGTACATTTCTTATCAAGCATTGTTGCCTCCTCCTTTGTTTTTCCCCTACCATCCCTTCCCTCCCATATCCACAACTATATTCCCTCCCCACACACCCACACCCGCCAAAATTGTAAAGTTCAATTTCAACATAGTGTCTGTACATCTCATTGTTACAATGGGTCAACCTGTATCCCTATTTAAGCATTTTGCGTTTTTCCCTTCCCCTCCCCAAATTAGACCGACATCAAATACAGTGAGAATGGGAGTTATACCGCAGGGGGGAAACATACAAAACAACAAAAAAATCATATGGAGGGCTGGGAAGGTGGCTCAGTGGTAGAACTCTTGCCTTGCATTCCTGAGACCCTGGGTTCGATTGCTCAACACCACATAAGCAAAAAGAAAAAAGCCGGAAGTGGCGCTGTGGCTCAAGTGGTAGAGTGCTAGCCTTGAGCTGAAGAGCTGAGGGACAGCCCCCAAGCCCAGAGTTCAGGCCCCACGACTGGACCCCCCCCCAAAAAAAATCATATGGTACCTTATAAATACGTTAGAAACAATAGCAAGAAAAAAAAACAACACTTGTGTTCCTATCTTGGGGTTCATTTCGCTTAACTTCATCTTACCTGGTCATATGTACATGAAACTCAGGTTCTAAAAGCACAAGCAACTATACTTTTGTGTCTAATACTGTGCTGCAACTTTCAAAAATCCTGTTATCTATCCGGATTAGTTCTGCTTTGATTCATTTAAACACAAGCAATGCAGCCAGTGGGACTTCAATGTTTCTGCCTTTTCCAGTACACCTGTTTCATGGTGGGTTTGATGCAATGTGGGCATGCTCAAATCCGCACAGATTTTGTTCCTTTCATGGTACAACCTATTTCCCATGTCAATGTCACTATTCTGATATAATAATGTAAAGTGACAAGATTCCTAAGATCATGATTAAAGACAAAATTGGTGATCATCCAGGAATATTTATGGGACTATTGTTACAAGAGTGTTAGGCTCCAGGTTCAACTCCAGTATTTCATAACTCAGGTTTGTCTTCTGGCCCTAATACTCTAAAGATATGAGTAATGTTCAAGGTTAAAGAAAGGAGATAGGCAGAAGTATTAAGTAGTACCATTCACACATATGTTCTGGCTTGGTTGTCATAAGTGGCGGCCTGTACAGGTGGTCCTGTAGCTTATTGTCTGGGAATTGGTCAGGTAGGGCTTTGTTGCAATAAGAGTCATTGAATACCACAGAATGCTTATTGATCTGTCCTACCTTTTGTCCATTCCAAGATGGCTGCAAAAATGACTGTGCAGCACAAAGAATACTGATATAAAACAGAAGGTAGAATACCTAGCTTTTTATCCTGCCTCAGTTAATTCATGGGTCCAAGTCATGTCAATACCTTTCACACAAGCAGCTTATAGAGCCTGCTATATTATTACACTCATTTTCTCCCCTTTGGGATTTTCATTGTGTGGAACATGGAGAATACACACCATTAATTCACCTAGTTCTTAGACAGATGTACAAATATTGACAAATAACTTTAAAAGAAGCATGAGTTAACAGCTTGATTACCAAAGTATATCTCTTCTTCTTATATTACTTGAGGAATCATGATTGTATAAAAATCACAGTGCAATAAATGCAATAAAATCATCTTTATTTATCAAAATAACATTTGTTATCAGGACATGAAAAATGAAACTGACAAAATGAGTTACAGAATTCTATCCATCTTTTGAAAGTTTCATACATTTACTCAGTAAAAAGGCCTTACTTGCAAATTACATTTGAGCTATTCTAATCAAATTTTCACATAAGCTAGTTATAATTGTTAACAGTCCTTTTGATGGGTGCTTTTTAATAATAGAACAAGAAGTTGTAGTATGCTATATATATATATATGTGAACTATCAATTAAAATTCTAAGTTTATATCCTGTTTAAAGAATTTTAGCCAAATGTTCATTTTGTAAGTTGTATTCTTTTGGGCTGATAGAATAGAAATATTAGAAAAAAAATTAAAAATCATAGGAATTAAAGCTTAGTTCCTACAGGGCTTGTTTTATAAAAAATTTTACATTCCACTAAAAAGGTTATGGTTTGAGTATTCTTTCTTCCCCAAAAGCTGAGTGTTTGGTGCTTAGTGTGGCAGTGTACACAGTTGTGGGGTCTTGAGTTATAGCTCCCCCCAGTTATGGCTCCACAGAGTTGTGGAGCCAGAGTTGTGGACTCTCATGGAAGTTGAAAAAACTTGCCCCTCTAGTCATGCTCTGGTTTTCTTTTTAGATCATTATGTCACTTATTCTCTCCCTCTCTTCCTTCCTTCTATCTACTCCTCCCTTCCTGTGTTTCTTCCCCTCCTCCCTTCTTCAGTCCCCAAAGTGATGCCATCTGCTATGAAATGCAGTCTGTCCTCCCAAGCCAGTTCCATGTTTCTTAAACTTTAAGCTCAGTATGCCTCTTTTCTTTGTAAATACCCAGCCTCAAGTGTTTCACAATAGTAACAGAAAATTGCCTAATGTGCTACATAAATACTTTTTCAACTTGTACTTAAAGATGTATGGAAGATAGTGAATACTTGTACCAAAGAATGAGTTGTGGCAGATAAGTAAATGGGCTTATGTTTGCTTATTACCTTCAATGAACTGCCCGTAAGTTTTCTACCTTGCAGCTCCTGAAAAACTGTAATATTTTCCTTTGTGTTTATCTAAAAAATCTTCCCCACACTTTTCAGCTTTGTAGATAACTTGGGCAGATGCAGTGGTGATATATGTTCTTTGTTCAAGTATCATTGCAAGCACTGGCTCCATGCAGAGTACATGACTGGAAATCACAGTTGCAAAAATGAGCACAATACTTCCTGTCCTGATAGAATTCAGTGTTCTGCAGAGGAACATTTGAGGCTTATGTTTACTTTTCAGAGAACTTCAATTCATAGAATGAAATTAAATGCTTTTATTAATCCAAAGCACTTTATTTCAAAGCCTTTTTAAAAATTTTCTTTTACAATTTGATTTTTTTGCCTAAGAAATAAGTTTGCATGATTCTATATTCAAATTATAAAAATAATTCCCTCTGTCCTCCCAGGTATCCAGGAACCTTCCTCAACAAAAATGTCTCTTGCTTAGGATTGGGTTCAAGGGCATGAAAGGAAAACCTCAAATATCATTCATTAATATGCCTCACTTATAGAAATGCAAACGTCAGATTGTTTGTAAGGTGGTTGTAAAATGCCATCTTAGAGTTCTTATGTCTTTGTGCTTGCTCTCTGTCTTATACCTTTATAATGATACAACAAAACAACAGACTGGATAACAAGTAATAGAGGGGTCATGGCTGAGAGTTCTGGAGGATGGGGGTAAAAGCCTTCTTGCAACATAGGAACAAGGCGGAAGATATCACATGGGCCAGAGAACACTCTAGAGGAATACTAAGCTGTTAACAAAATCATTCTAGCAAGATCGGTGAATAACTCTGCTCTTATAACCTAATGGCCTACTAAAGATCTTAGCTCCCATCTTTGTTGTGTTGGGGATTCAGTTTCTGACATTTGAACTCAAGGGAGGGGGCACATTTGAAACATAGCATCCTCTTTATCCTTTACTTTCTAATGCTCAAGACTGCCTTTTGGAAAAGTTTGGATATTGGAGTGTCATCTGTCATTTCTACATAGAGAGAGGAAAATAAGATGGGAAGATCCAAAAGGTTTGGCTCTTGAAAGACAAGGAAGTTTAGCTTCAAATTTAGGTCACAGGACTTCACAGGAATTCCTTACATGTAGAACTTCATAGAATTAACAGCAATACCGCATCACTGGGAACATCAACTCATTCAATTCGCTGTTTTGCGCAAAGCCAAACTTTTCGTCATAATTTATATGCACCATAGTTATCAAATTAATTCATTCTATCATTGTGGGTTTTTTTGGTTAACTAAAATGTTGCCTGGAACTATGAAGTAGCACTTACAGTATTTTGTTTGTTTGAATATGGTCTTTATTATATACGCTTTAATTCAACTCAAATTCCACAAGTGAATTGGTCCCACTTAACTAATGTGCTCCTTTTGCAAGAAAACTGTCTTATTTTATGCCTTAATTTCAAGGAGAAAAATATTTTGCAAAGAAGATATTATATGGTGGGTCACAAGAAAATGAGTAGTCTATTCGTTTTTTTAAAAACTTGGAAACTGGGCTGGGAAGGTGGCTCAGTAGTAGAGCACTTGCCTTGCATGCCAGAGGCCCTGAGTTCGATTGCTTAGCACCACATAAGCAAAAAAAGCTGGAAGTGGCGTTGTGGCTCAAGTGGTAGAATTCTAGCCTTGAGCTGAAGAGCTGAGGGACAGCGCCCAGGCCCAGAGTTCAGGCCCCACCACTAGACCAAAAAACAAAAAAAAAAAAAACTTGGAAACTGGGCTGGGATGTAGCTCAGTGGCAAAGTGCTTGCATAGCAAGTGCAATGTCCTGGGTTTGATCTCCAAAAAACAAAAGACCAAACATATATACATAAATGTGTGTGTGTATACACAGTTTAAAAAAAAACAACTAGGAAACAACCTTTTAGAAAGATGTGTTTTCTTATCAGAAGCAGACCAGCAGCTAAATGTCCAGGGGGAAAAAAAGGTTATGAGTCATCATTAGACTGTGCACTGTGCTTATTTCTGGGTTGTATTTTTAATACATCTTCTTACAAGTTAGCAGTGTGTTATTAGCAAGAGTTTATGAGGTGGTTCTGTCATAAAATATATAAATGTGAGTCATCTATTCTCACAAAAGATGCAGACAGTTGTTTTGTGATATCTGTGAGATTGAAAACCAGCCTACCAGAGGATTGAAAATACAGCCTACCAACGGACTTAACAAATAATGATTATTTCTAAGAAATGGTTTTTACTTTGTCTCTGCCTTTTTCAAAATTCCACTATTGGAAGTGTCTCAGTTACGCATATTATATGCATTTATATTAGTTTTGATTTTCAATGGATATTATCGGGAGACATTTCAGTGTGACTTTGTAAATGCTTGTGATGATCTTGTTTCTATTGAGTATCTAGTATCACCTGAATGGCCACATGTAAGCTAATTCATTAAGTAGCACATATTTAATAGTTACAGATAGGATTAGATAGTCTGCTTATTTAGGCCAGTAACATTTTGGTGTTCATAATATGTAATGGTTTGCCTTGAAGAAAACACTCATTATTCCTGAAAATTGGGATGGATTGTCAAGTAGGAAATCATTTGATATTCTTTTTGTGTTATTCAGATACATTTCAGAATAAGAAGAATTTATCTTAGTAATTCAAAGGACTTTGCTTAGTACCTTCTGTAAACGTTCAGGACCTTATTTAGGTGGCGTGTGTTTTATGATACAGAAAGTTAAAGATAAGGTTTCTTCTCTAAGCATCATGGTGTCAGGGAGGTGGCTAGAATTATGACCTTGGAGCTACCTGCTTCTTCTCCTTTAAACTGGATATATCAACCATGAAAGGCTGAAAATGAATTTGTGTAAAAAAACGTGGCTAGTTATTGCTTGTTAAATACTAGCTCAATTGTCATTAGTTTTGATTTCTTTTTCCTTCTAAAAATCCATATCCTGATCTTTGAATAACATTTTAATGGTCATACGAGTCGTTGGTAAACTAACTTCCTCTTTGGGCAGAATGGCCTCTATCTCACTGTAATGTTAAGATACAGGTAGGAATTATTAAGTGATATTATAGAAGAAGGCAACGTTTACATGAATGAAGTGCAATTGTACAAAGTAATACCATTGTATATAAGTCAGCCCTCCAAATACAATGCTGCAGACAGGTGCACTAAACAAATATTTACTCACCTTATTTACTAAGTGAGTAAATGATATCATCTGAGTCATTCTCTGAAGACAGAGAAAATAATATTCTCTCATTAACATCTAGACTGCATAATAAATGATAACAAATCTTAGACAAATTGAAGAGACGACTGTATTCTGTATATCAGTAGATAAAGGGGGAGGAAAGCATGTCTTTATTACTTGGTAGCATATTACTCGGTAGCATTACTTACTTACAGGTCAGTAAGTAAGCTATTTAGAAAATGTGTACTCTTTTTTTGCCTACTGCTACTGTACCTAGGGAAGAAGGAAAGTTGTTTCTGGGCTTTAAGTTTCTTTGAATGGTTTTAATATTTTGTTCTCCAAGAATCATTTCTTATAAAATTGAACTGTATATTACCTGCTAGAAAGTAAAGTAGCATGCTCTCAGACCTCTACTTAAGCCAGCTTCCTGAGGCTTCTGTTGTCTCTAAAAGATGTCAAAGCTCAGATTTCTTGATAAATAAGAGAGTAAGAACACCTCTTTTGAGGAACCTCCAAACTGCTTTCCAAAGTGGTTGAACAAGTTTACACTCCCACCAACAATACAGTAAGGTTCTCTTCTGCCCACATCCCCTCCAGCATCTGTTGTTATTAGAGTTCTTAATTATAGCCATTCTAACTGGGGTGAGGTGGTATCTGAGTGTTGTTTTGATTTGCATTTCTTTTATGGCTAGGGAGGTTGAACATTTCTTCATGTGTCTATTGGCCATCCTTCTTTCCTCTTCAGAGAAGTTTCTCTATTTTATTTTATTTATTTATTTTTATTGTGAAAATACTATACAGAGGGGTTACAATTACATGGGTAAGATAATGAGTACATTTCTTATCAAGCATTGTAGCCTCCTCCTTTGTTTCCTCTTCCCATCCCTTCCCATCCTCCCCCTCACCCCCACCCGATCCTCCCTGCACCCCCTTCCCCCCACCAAAGTTGTAAAGTTCGTTTTCGACATAACGACTTGTACATCTCATTGTTGCAATGGTTCCAACTGTATCCCTATTTAAACGATTTGTTTTCCCCTTCCCCTCCACAAATTTTATCAACATCAAATACAGTAAAAGCAGGAGTTATACCGTGGGGGAGGGACATACAAAGCAACAAAGAAATCATCTTATAAATGTGTTAGAAACAATCACATGAAAGAAAAAAAAACATTTGAATACATATCTTAGGGTTCATTTCCCTAACATCACCTTATCTGACCTTTTCTGCTTGACTCAGACATATATTAGATATTGCAAATAAGGGAAACCATGGGACCTATGTTTCTTTGGGCCTGGCTTACTTCACTTAATATAATTTTTTCCAGGTCTTTCCATTTCCTAACAAATGGGCAATGTCATTCTTTCTGATGGAGGCATAGCATTCCATTGTGTATATATACCACATTTTCTTGATCCATTCATCTACTGAGGGGCATCTGGGTTGGTTCCATATCTTAGCTATAGTAAATAGTACTGCAATAAACATAGTTGTGCTGGTAGCTTTAGTGTGGTCTTGTTTGTGATCATTTGGGTAAATGCCCAAAAGTGGGCTGGGTCATAGGGGAGCTCTATGGGGAGTCTTTTGAGGAACCTCTATACTACTTTCCAAAGTGGTTGAACAAGTTTACACTCCCACCAACAATGAAGTAAGGTTCCCCTCTGTCCACATCCCCTCCAGCATCTGTTGTTATTAGAGTTCTTGATTATAGTCATTCTAACTGGAGTGAGGTGGTATCTCAATGTTTTGATTTGCATTTCTTTTATGGCTAGGGAGGTTGAGCATTTCTTCATGTGTCTATTGGCCATCCTTCTTTCCTCTTCAGAGAAGTTTCTCTTTAAGTCTTTAGCCCAGTTATTTATTGGGCAGTTGTTTCTTTGAGGATTTGTTGTTGGGGGATTTAATTTTTTGAGTTCCAAGCATATTTTAGATATGAGACCCTTGTCCGTTGTATGGCTAGTGAAGATCTTCTCCCAATCTGTGGGCTTTCTATTGATCTTGCTAGCTATGTCCTTTGCCATGCAGAAGCTCTGTAACTGCATGCAGTCAAAATTGGTTAACTACTTGTAGAAAACTAAAGCTAGATCCTTATATATCACCCTGCACCAGAATCAACTCCAAATGGATCAAAGCCCTCGGAGTCAAAGCTGACACTCTGAAAACATCACAGGATGGAATAGGAGAAACCCTCGGTCTCCTTGGCACAGGCCGAAATTGTCTTAATAGAGACCCAGAAACACAACAAATCAAAGAAAGGTTAGATAAATGGGATTACTTGAAGTTACAAAAGTTTCTCTTTAAGTCTTTAGCCCACTTATTTATTGGGCAGTTGTTTCTTTGAAGATTTGTTGTTGGGGGATTTAATTTTTTAAGTTCCAGGTATATTTTAGATATGAGACCTTTGTCTATTGTATGGCTAAGACTCCACATAGAGCTCCCCTATGACCCAGCAATTCCACTTTTGGGCATTTACCTAAATGATCACAAACAAGACCACACTAAAGCTACCAGCACAACTATGTTTATTGCAGCATTATTTACCATAGCTAAGATATGGAACCAACCCAGATACCCCTCAGTAGATGAATGGATCAAGAAAATGTAGTATATATACACAATGGAATTCTATGCCTCCATCAGAAAGAATGGCATTGCCCCATTTGTTAGGAAATGAAAAGACTTGGAAAAAATTATATTAAGTGAAGTAAGCCAGGACAAAAGAAACATAGGTCCCATGGTTTCCCTTATTTGCAATAACTAGTATATGTCTGAGTCAAGCAGGAAAGGTCAGATAAGGTGATGTTAGGGAAATGAACCCTAAGATAGGTATTCAATTTTTTTTTCTTTCATGGGATAGTTTCTATCATATTTATAAGATGATTTCTTTGTTGCTTTGTATGTCCCTCCCCCATGGTATAACCCCTGCTTTCACTGTATTTGATGTTGGTATTATTTGTGGAGGGGAAGGGAAAAAAAATCGTTTAAATAGGGTTACAGGTGGACCCACTGCAACAATGAGATGTACAAGTCGATATGTCAAAAAACGAACTTTACAACTTTCGTGGGGGGATAGGGGGAGGATCAGGTGGGAGAAGGGGGGGAGTATGGGAAGGGGAAACAGAGGAGGCTACAATGCTTGATAAGAAATGAACTTGTTATCTTGCCCATGTAATTGTAACACCTCTGTACGGTATTCTCACAATAAGTTAAAAAAAAAAAGAACACCTCTTACTTAGAGCACTTTAATGAAATTGGAGCTCTCATTTGGGATGAGAAGAGGAAGTAACATGAAGGTAAAGTTGAGGACATGTATCCTGTTAGATAGAGGGAGGAGGGCAAGTAAGAAACAGGGCTTTAGGTTGTATTCTAAGTGAAACTTATTTGAGTTTTTACTCAGCAGTTATTAGCATCATCAGGGATTCTGGTTGCTCTGAACCTTCTTGAGCTTTGCACTGCTGCTCACTGGCCCATCCTTGCAGGGTAACTAACTGGCATTGCATCACACACAGCCGTATCCAATGGCATGCTTGTGTTTGCAAAGGCTCTCTTTTTTTGGAGCCTCTGGTAAATCTTCCTAGGAATTCCTAAAAAACAATAACAAAAAAATAGAACAGGCTTCTTGTTTCAGTTTTAGTGGCTAGAACCAGGTCAGCGGCTGTGTTTGGAGGCAGCTGGCTCTGCCATTTGAAAGTGTTTTAACAGCTCCCCATGGCTCTTCCCTTCTCAAGCATCTCACTCTGTCCACCGCTACCAATTTTTTCTTCTAAAACACAATTCTTATCTAGTCATCATACTGCTTAAAACTTGCTGATAGTTTCCTTTTGAGTGCTGAATGAAGTCAATAACACCTCCCCCTGCCCCCATCCCTCTCTGTCACAAATCACTCTGCACAGTGCATGTTTAATGTCATTCTTTCAGTGAGGAGGACTGGACTTTAGTTCTTTGAACATATTTGAGATTATACATTGAGATATGTTTAGTTAGACTTCACAAATTAGGCCTTCAAATTATGGAAATGGATATAAAAAGAAACATTAGGCAGTATTTACTGAGCAAACATTTTTTACTTCTTAGAGGAGAGGCACTATATTTTGAATGTGGAATGAAGCAAAACAGACATGATGCAAGCTACATGGAGCCTGCTACCTAGAAAGAAAGAGTTAAAGAAAAAGGGCTAAAGACTTAAAGAGAAACTTCTCTAAAGAGGAAAGAAGGATGGCCAATAGACACATGAAGAAATGCTCAACCTCCCTAGCCATAAAAGAAATGCAAATCAAAACAACATTGAGATACCACCTCACCCCAGTTAGAATGGCTAGAATCAAGAACTCTAATAACAGATGCTGGAGGGGTTGTGGACAGAAGGGATCCCTACTGCATTGTTGGTGGGAGTGTAAACTTGTTCAACCACTTTGGAAAGTAGTATGGAGGTTTCTCAAAAGATTCCACATAGAGCTTCCCTATGACCCAGAAATCCCACTTTTGGGCATTTACCCAAATGATCACAAACAAGACGACACTAAAGTTACCAGCACAACTATGTTTATTGCAGCATTGTTTACCTTAGCTAAGATATGGAACCAACCCAGATGCTCCTCAGTAGATGAATGGATCAAGAAAATGTGGTATATATGCACAATGGAATTCTATGCCTCCCTCAGAAAGAATGACATTGTCCCATTTGTTAGGAAATGGAAGGACTTGTAAAAAATTATATTAAGTGAAGTAAGCCAGGACAAAAGAAACATAGGTCCCATGGTTTCCCTTATTTGCAATAACTAGTATATGTCTGAGTCAAGCAGAAAAGGTCAGATAAGTTGATGTTAGGGAAATGAACCCTAAGATATGTATTCAAATGTTGTTTTTTTTCTTTCATGCGATTGTTTCTAACATGTTTATAAGATGATTTCTTTGTTGCTTTGTATGTCCCTCCCCTACAGTATAACTCCTGCTTTCAGTGTATTTGATGTTGGTATAATTTGTGGAGAGAAAGGGAAAAAATCGTTTAAATAGGGATACAGGTGGACCCATTGCAACAATGAGATGTACAAGTCGTTATTTCAAAAAATGAACTTTGCAACTTTGGCAGGGGGGCGGGGGGTTAGAAGGTATAGGAAGGGGAAACAAAGGAGGAGGCTACAATGCTTGATAAGAAATGTACTCATTATCTTGACCCTGTAATTGTAAATCCTCTGTACTGTATTTTTCCAATAAAAAAAGAAAGAGTTATTCAAATGAACAAGAAATTATGATATTGAGGAAAAAAAAAAGTGGGTGGTGGCTGAGGGGCCAGCCTCCCCTACAGGTAACTTACCCTAAAGATCAGTGTTTTAAATGAGAAAGGGAAGTGCAGGAGTCAGTTACATGAGAAATGGGTTCTGAGAAGGAGGAGGAGATTGGTTGAAGACCAGACAGGAAGATGGTGGTAGCTTAGTCTGTGGAGATAGAAGGTGCAATACACAGTAAGTAATTTATGTGGGGTAGAGACTATGGGCTGGGTAGTTACCAACTTGAGCAGATGGACTGGACAGTTGTTTCCCAAGAAAAGTGCTACTACTAACCAGAGGAACCCAAAACCAGCCAACCACTTGAAGAACTAGAAAGCTGTTCTAATATCACTATTGTCCTAAGAGTTCAGGCCTTCCCTATGACATATCTTCTCTGTTTCTGTTGACTTTCTTAGCTGGATACAGTGCTGTTAGCATTTTGTTTTATGTTCACATGTGGTTTCCTAGAATTTATGGCTCTAACCTACCACGGCCTTTGTAGTCCATGATTTCAGTGTCTCTATATAGTAAGCCTGCCTTATTTGTGAATGGATTGTGGACAATTTTGTCCAAATGCGTTTATAAATAAATATAAAAACCTTAAAAACAAGATCTATATGTTCCCATGCACATCACACTCAGTTGATGCAGGAAAGCTTTCAGTCAGTCCCACCGCAACAGCAGCAGTTGTATGTAAAGCATGTGATCTATTGAGGGTTTTTATGACCTTAATTTTATGAAAATCTGCCTCCTAAATAGCAAATGGCACCTCAAAAGCAAGAAAAAAAAGTTACAGTAATCCTGACAAGCAAAATAGACATGCAATGTGCTTAATTTAAAAGCTAAAGTGAAAATTTGAGATTTATTGAAAGGTAGCATGTCTTTAGCGGACGTTGAGCAGAAAATGAATCAAGTATCCATGGTATAAGAGATAAAGAGCATATAATAGTACATATTAATGTATGTAATAGTAGTATGTAATATATAATGCATATAATAGTACTATAGCCTATTCATGTCATTTCAAGTTGTGTGAACTCCAACCTACTGTATGTACAGTATAGATAAATTTGAATAATAGATATATGATTCCTAGGAACTTCCAAGGATCTCTCATGCTATTTGTGCCTTTCTCCATTCATTTTTATTGTCCCAAGCAAGGAATGTACAGGGTGACTTGCTTAAGTATCTACTATAAAAGGATATCTGTCTGTAGGGGGCAGTGTCAGGAAAGAGTTGTACCTCATTACTCTGTCCATACTGCCTGTGGATCAGATACTATTTCTTTGTCTGATGAGTTATGTGTCCTAAAGCATGTATCTATACAAGTGATTTTTTTTAACACTAACACTATGAAAAGGACATGTACCTTGGATTTAGTAAAACTTTGGTTTCAGTTCTGCCTTTTCCCCTCACCAAATATAGAAACCTAGCCCCAAAATTGTTCTTTTTATGTGCCTTTATTTCCATACCTATAAAATGGATACACCATATTTCAGCTTCTTCAGAGATTTAAGTGAAGTTACCATAATTTTTGACCATGACAGTTGCTGGTGATTAATACTAGATTATATGCAAAAAAAAAATCTTGGATAGTTTGTTGAGAATACTTTATTGAGAATACTGTGTAAGAAAGGCACTCAAAGCTTCAAGGACTGTCCAGTACAAAGGAATTTTTAAATTTAGTTGGACTCCATTGTTAGGAAACAGATCAGTATGCTCACTTAAACTTGGACCTTGGAGAGTGTTTTTTATGAGTTCAACATTGAATTACTTTCACAGTTCAAGAACACTGACAAAGTGACTTGAAAGTGTACAACAATTATCTAACTATTTCAGCAAGTCAATTTCAGGTTAGAAAGTCTACATTAAAAATGGCAAGAACAATGCTCGCTTGCATGTACTTTAAAGAGCAAGCTAAAGCCTCGCTTCTTGGCCAGGATGCATTATAGTCATTCAATTACTTCCTCAGAGTGGTTTTGTTTTTTGACAGAGCAAACTGATTTCAAAGTAGAGCTTTGTTCTCTGTAATAAATTGTCTTGTTTAAAAACTTTCAGGCAAAATTTGTAGCTCAGTGTGAATTTTCTCTTGGCTTTAATTTTGTATTTTGGTGTTCATTTGAGTAGGTTTGTGGGAAATCTCTTAGGAACAAAAAATCAAGAGGCAATAAACAAGTTTAAGAACTACAGTGATAATTATAGCCAACTTTTCATTAAGCTCTAGTTTATAGGTTAGATACCATGTGAAAATATTTGCATAGATTATATGAACAATCATAACAATGTAGTGTCTTATTGTACAGGTAAAGTAATTAAAACATAGACTTCTCTAACTCACTTAACTGTGAGCCAATCTGTGACCATAGCCCTGTTTTTAGCTTGTACTGTTAATTGAGCATTCTTTATTACTTCTTTCTTGATTGTCTTAGCAATAAAAGAATTGATCACCATTTCATTGATATAACCTAATCAACTTCCATATTTTAAATGGCACTTTTTTTTTTTCAAATTAGAGGGTTTAGTTGTTGTTTGGTTTATTTCTTTGCTTGTTGTTGGGGTGGAATGCAAGGCTTTGTTGGTTTGGTCAAGTTTTTGAGACAGGTCTCCCTATTTAACCCAGGCTTGCCTGGAACTTGTTATAAGTTGTGATCCTCCTGTTTCAGTCTTCCTTTTGAGATGGTAAAACAGATTTGAAAATGGTAAGTCAGATCCCTAATCCAAATATCTGAAACATATAATGCTCCAACTCTTGAAACTGGTAGAACGCATGTTGACATTACAATGCAAGTGGGAAAACAAGCACCTCACTACATATGACAGTTTGAAAGCAAAATGCCAACACACTAAAAATATTATATAGAATTACTTTGGGGGTATGTTTATGAAGTCTATATGAAATGTAAGTGAATTTGGGGTTTACACTTGGATCTCATCCCTGAGACAGATATATAAATAAATACCAGAATCTTAAAAAATAAAAGTTTAAAAATTGTAAACCTCTAAAGTGTTTTTTGTTGTTGTTTTCTACTTCAAATCTTAGTAAATATAAATATACCATGGCATTTTTAGCACAATTTTCTACCTTACTTTTTACTAACCTGGTATCTTGGAATATCAATAAAAGCAAATCATGTTAGACTCATGATTCTACAAAAAGTGCAGGCTCAATCAGGTTAGTTACTCAGAAAGAATATTGTTTTAGGTGTGCTTATTTTAAAACTATTAGATGCAATTGTATTTGCAGCGTTTATAGTTTTTCTTAGATTTTTGTTTTTAGTTATATTTTTATTTTCTTTAAGTAGTTGTACAAAGGAGTTACTATCCAGTCTGTGAATACAATGCACCTTGACCAAACTGACCACTTTCATCATTCTACCGCAGCCTTCCCAACTCTGCCTCTCCCCTCTGCTTTCTTAATTCTGTGAGAATACGCAATGAATTTTATGACTGTATTCTTGCCAACCCTTCCTTTCTTCATTCATTTAACCTCCTTTCCTTGACCTTGCCATCTACTTTCAAGTACCCTTTGCTGATATTTATTTCATTGGACTATGAGTTAACCTTTCTAAGGAATTATTTGAATTCTCCCCTGAAAATATCATATTTAATTAATTTACACATGGCCCAAAACAGTTACTAAGTATTGGGAGAATGATGATTTTCAGGTTTCTTTGTTTCTTTATTTGTTGTATTCTTTATACTTGGAAATTTAAAAAAAATATTGTGACAATAACAGACTTTTAAACAAGCCTTGATTGTTTACAATGAATAATGTCTTTCTTTAAGTCAGATGACAATATTCATTATTGTTATTCTAGTAATGGCAATAAATGTATTTATATATTCCAAATATAATTTCCAGAGACAGGGCCAGACTATGAAGATATAAATTTGGATAGAGATTATAGGTAGGTAAATATTAGTAAGCCATGTGAATACACTAGTTTGTTATGAACTAAAGGAGATAGAAAATATACAGTTCAAGGACATGGCACCTGCTATCATTTAGGGATTAGGATGAGAAAAGGAAACATTGAAGTACTATAAAAGGAAACCAAGCAAGGCTGATGTTCTGGAAGCCAAAGAAAGAATGAACTTCAGAGAGAATAGTGATGATGGAATTATTTTTGATATGGAGAGATTTTGAGTACAACTACTTAAGGATAATTGTTTTATAAAATCAGAAAACAGAAAGAAAGAAATGTAAACATTAGCTCTTCTAAGTTATAACCCTGGAGAGTTTCAATGTCTTAGAGATACCAAATTTTCTATTCCAATCCCTTTGATTCCAATTTCCTTTTATATGTTCACCCAATTTTAACTTTCTAAAACCTTATTCTGCAGTTTTCTCCTGATATGTGTACTTGTGAGAGTCCATTTTATTTCTTTGAACATTCTCATTTAACTTGAGAAAGCACTGTTTTCCAGATATTTAATCAGTTTCTAAATCACTTAACCAGGTGCCAGCTTACTACATTTAATGTACCAAATAATGATTACTGATTGCTGGTCAATCCATATTCTAATTGCTTTTCTCCTCAAGGTATTGTTCTCTAGGGGAAAATTGTCAGCTGTTCAATGTTTTGAGACCAAAAACATTTAAAAATGCATTAAAACTTAAACTTGCAGCTTGGTAGAAACACATTTAGCTAGCTTTACTACTAAGTTCCAGTCACTTCTTTCATGTAATGAATATGGCTTCATTTTGTGTTAAAAGTATGTTCTCTCAGACAGATGGATATAATCATTTTCTGAAATTGTTGCCATAATCGCTGCTAATAATCAAATCATAATTACTTCCTCGTATATGTGTATGTGTGTTTGTGTTGATTCTACCAATCAGAATATTTCTATAGAAAATATTTTATTGATATGAATCCATGAATCTTATTAGTAGTTTCAACGTGGAGAAACCAATTATAATTTCCTTATTGCTTAAAAATGCCAAGGTAATCATCTGGGCTATTAATAATAATCTAAAAATAGCTATCAGGCATAACAAGAAAAATTACTTTTAGAGGTTTCCTTTTTGGTATTAGAAGCTGACTTTTCAAAATTTAGATAAAAATGTAGTGTCTTAGGTTATGGATAATTTATAGTATCTAATCATTTGGGGTCACATAATAGTATTTAAATCAAAATGTCAAAACATCTTACAAGCTTATATTTAGAAAAGGAAACCTTATTCACCGCTACTGGCAACCAATGTGTAGTTATGTAATATATTTATGTTCCTAATGTTGCCCTTTTCTTTCTTCTTCCATCTTTCACCTACTTATAGTTCACATGAAAGTGAGAGTGAGTTTTTCTTCCCATTCAAGGATGATGTAGAAACTATCCAATGTACAAAGAAAGTACATATAGTCTTAATTTATAACAACTGTTTGAGAACATAATTCAGTATCATGAATTGCAAATAAAATTTGTCTTTATTAAGGACATACTTAATATAAGCACAAGAAAGCATTGTAGATTTGGGGAGTTGAAGCCCCTTTGTACAACTACTTTACACACACACACACCACACACACACACACACACACACACACACACACACACACACTTCATGAGCCTTAAAGGAGATCCAATAGCAGAGAAAGAAAAAGAGAGGGGTGGGGGAAGGGAGAGAAAACAAGGAAGCGAGAAAGAAAAGAAAGGATGGATGTATTTTGAAGGATAAATATAGCATTTGAGACATCTAAATAATTTTATTTACCCCAAAATTAGTGATACTCATATTTTTACTTCATATAATCATTATTCTTTCTTGTGTTCTTTAGTTTGTACTTTCACTAGAAACTGAAAATTATATGTTCTACCTTAGAACTAAACTAATGGAGAATACTAAACACTACAGTATTTCTATGCTTACAAATTTTAAAGTTTCTCGAAGTTTTCCTTAGATCCAGTTTATAAAATGTATAAAAGTCCCATTTACTTCATTGGGTTTTTTTCATTGATTTGGAATTTTTTACTCTCTTAATCACACCTTGCTCCAAAGAACATATGTTTCTAAATCTACTTTTATGGGTGAAAACTTCACCACAATTGAAAATAAAGATCTTGAAGGTGTTGTAGAAAAATTGGCAGATGGTGCTGAATGGAATCAGAAGGAAATGTTGGGAGTAAGAGTGCTATTTTCTCCTGAAACTTCTTTAGAAGTATGTTGGTATTTGGAGTATTCATGGGTGAAAAAGTCTGAAACTCATGAGTGGAAACTTCTAAAGAAGTTTGTTGTTATGTTGAGTACTCGTGGATGGGTAAGTACACTTCTGCTCTATCATGTCAGGAAAAGTAGATGGAAAGCTATGTTTTGTTTTGTTTTGTTTTGTTTCAACCTATTATCTGCTAGTCTGTTCCTTTAGAGTAAGGGCAGTTCTGCCTTCATTCTTGAGCTCCCATTCCTGAGCACACTGTTTGGGAAAGGCCTAGTGTGTGGTGGGTGGCTGTGGGATTAATTTCCTATCTTTTTTTTTTAAAAGAATTCAGGGTGCAGCAATGGGAAAGGGGAGGAAAAAAAACAAGCAGCCTTCTAGTGAAGGATGAAGATGATAAACTAAATAAAAATATAGTGTATCAGATAGTGACCTTTGCTAGGAAAAGATATTTTTTAAATAAGTTTTTTATTGTGAAAATACTGTACAGAGGGGTTACAATAACATGGGCAAGGTAATGAGTACATTTCTTATCAAGCATTGTGGCCTCCTCCTTTTTTAAAGATCAGAAAAGAACATAGGGGTGGGGACATGAAGGTCAGTACAGCTGTATAGAAGATTCAGGAAAACTTCTCCGTAGGGCAATGTTTGAAGATAGACGGAAAGGAGTTGGGAGTGTTTGGACATGGATGAGGGAAAGGATTTGAAGGCAGGAATGCTTCTTTATGCTGCAGGATTAACTGGGTGGCTGGGAAGAGATTAGGTCAGAGAAACCAAGGGAAGAAAGTTCATGAAAAGCTAAAGCTAAGGCTTGATTTTTTTGAATTTTTTTTTTTCTGGAACTGAGGTTTGAACCCAGAGTCTCACACTAGACTGGACCTCCACCATTTGATCCATACCTGATACGTCCAGTTTGTTTTGCTTTTATTATTATTTTTTTAGAGGGTCTTACACTTTTTGCCCATGGCCAGCATCAAACCTGATCTTCCTACCCACACCTTTTGCATAGCTGGAATGATAGGCATCTACCAGCATGCCTAGTTTGTTTGTTGAGATGATCTTCACTGGCTTCAAACTATCATCCTTTCTATCTCTGCCACCTGTATAGCATTGATTTACAGGTGTGAAATGCCATATTGGGCTCTCAGTGAACTTCTTGAAGGTCATCTTAACAGCAATATATGTATGTGTTTCCATGTCTGGTTCAGCCGCATCTTTTTTTTTTTTTTTAATTTAATTTAATTTTATTTGAGAACATACTGTACAGAGGGGTTACAATTACATGGGCAGGATAATGCATACATTTCTTACCAAGCATTGCAGCCTCCTCCTTTGTTTACCCTTCACCTCCCTTCCCAGCCTCCCCCCTCCCTCCCACCCAATCATACCCCCCCTCCCCCCCCCCCCCCACCGACATTGTAAAGCTGGTTTTGACATGACTTTTTGTGCTTCTCATTGTTGCAACAGGTCCACCTGAATCCTTAAACGACTTGTTTGTCCCCATCTCCTCCACATGTTATACTGACATCAAATATAGTGAAAGCGGGGGTTACACTGTGGGGGAGGGACATACAAAGCAACAAAGAAATAATCTTATAAATGCGTTAGAAACACATGCATGAAAGAAACAAAAACATTAAAATACATATTTGAGGTTTCGTTTTCCTAACATCACATTATCTGACTTTTTCCGCTTGACTCATACCTATACTAGATATTGCAAATAAGGGAAACCATGGGACCTATGTTTCTTTGGGCCTGGCTTACTTCACTTAATATAATTTTTTCCAAGCCTTTCCATTTCCTAACAAATGGGGAAATGTCATTCTTTCTGATGGAGGCATAGAATTCCATTGTGTATATATACCACATTTTCTTGATCCATTCATCTACTGAGGGGCATCTGGGTTGGTTCCATGTCTTAGCTATGGTAAATAATGCTGCAATAAACATAGTTGTGCTGGTAGCTTTAGTGTGGCCTTGTTTGTGATCATTTGGGTAAATGCCCAAAAGTGGGATTGCTGGGTCATTGGGGAGCTCTATGTGGAGTCTTTTGAGGAACCTCCATACTGCTTTCCAAAGTGGTTGAACAAGTTTACATTCCCACCAACAATGAAGTAAGGTTCCTTTCTGTCCACATCCCCTCCAGCATCTGTTGTTGTTAGAGTTCTTGATTTTTGCTGTTCTAACTGGAGTGAGGTGATATCTCAATGTTGTTTTGATTTGCATTTCTTTTATGGCTAGGGATGTTGAACATTTCTTCATGTGTCTATTGGCCATCCTTCTTTCTTCTTCAGAGAAGCTTCTCTTTAAGTCTTTCGCCCACTTACTTATTGGCCAGCTGCATCTTAAAGGGAAAAAAACTCAGGGCTTAAAATATTAGCTTTGTTTTTTCTACTGTTATTTTTTTTAATACTATCTTACAACTGCTAACTTGCAAATCCATATAATGCCTTTGTAAGCATGCCATTAAATAGGTAGTGTGAAAGGTCAGAGAAGATACATTTGCTTTGAGGATGTTTTTCAGAAATCCTTTTCCCTTAGCCCTTTGGACATGCTCTGCTAGCATAAAATGTTTTAAGTAACAGCTTCTTCATAGATCAATACAATTGTTCATTCCAAAATTTCTTATGTTTCATTTGCTTCCCTAAAGATTAACAATAACCATGTTCAATTAGTAAGTTAAGCACATATATGTTTTAGTGGGTAGTTCACTCATTGTTATATATCAAACAGGAGAAAGATAAGTTTCCTCGCTGACAGATGAAGACTTTTTACGTGAGAGTACGGGGTTGATCTATGTCCTCCTCCTACTCTCCAAGGTGTGAAAAATGCAATTCCTACAGCCGAGATTGAAAATGAATAATGAATCCTCTTCTTTGAGCCTGGTTGTGAGGTGTCAGCGTGGTAAAAGAACAATCTTAGAAAAGCAAAACAAACGGTGAGAAGAAAAGGTTGAGAAGTTTAAGGAATAGGCTTCTTCAGGGATTGACATTAGCTCTAGGCTTACTTAACACTTTTACAAATAATCTGGAGAAAGGCAGTACTCAGTCAAATATCAGAGGTCTTAGAGAACGCTAAACTTTCCAGTAGGAAGAATCAATAAATTGGTGAGTGTGAGCAACTCCTCAGGGAACCTCCTGGGCCTGTGCCGGGGGCAGATGAATGTTGACATGAGCCCTACAGCAGATGCTGGTTGTGAAAGGGTGTGTGTGTGTGTGAGAGAGAGAGGTGTGTGAGAGAGATTTCAAAACAAGGGCTTTGAAATTGCATAATGATATGTAGAATTCTGTAGGAATCTGATTAGCATCATGAAACTTTTTCTGGGGGGGGAAATTTTACTAAGTCCCACAATGAGATGCTATACTTTAGGTGGTCCTGACTTTGTAAAAGTTCCAGACTTAATTTTCCTAAACAAATGAATAGTTGTAAACTTGGACCTGTATTAGATGTGGGGAAAAATACAGAAAGATCAAGACAAAGTGGCATAGGTTACAATTTGGAGAAAGTGATAAAAGGTAAACATTTTTGCTATGGTATAGTAACTGTTCTTACTCCCAGACGAAACGCTCTGTGTCTCTGGAATGTCAACCACCTGCTATACACTGTGCATGGAAAACGAGAAAGCCAGAGATGGCATGTGAAGGAACATCTGATTCACATCCAGTGATATATTCAGCCAAAATTACTAAATAAAGGCAGACAACCAGACCCCTATTATATCTATTCTGCTGATATGTAGTATGTGTGATTTAAACAAACATCAAGGTAGGTCCAATGCAATAAAACAACTAAAATTAACAGAAGAATAAGAGCATTTGCTGAAGGCATGTCAGTTTGAACTTGCAGACAAAAGCTTAGAGAGAAATTTGTAAAATATACACATACACTATGGATGGTATATGTCTAATAAGCAAACCTAGAGAGTCAACTTGTTGTTAGTAAAGATTTATTTACCAAATTTCCTAATACTGAAAGACAAATATCCTTGAAATTTGATCTGGCTAACTTCCTTTACTAGGAAAATAAACTTTTGGACTCATTACCTTACAGGTAGTACCAGAAGCAAATATTAATGGAAATCAGGATATCTGATAAATTCTGAAAATCCAGTAGTACTGAAATAATCCACTTTACACTTACAGATTTCTTTTAGCAGGAATAACCAAGCTATCTTTATGGGTCAGGGTATTTAGGACAGTATCGTAACAGACAAACTCTGGCTTCCCAATAGTTTGACGCAGCAGTGGTTTATTTCTATCCACAGGAAAGGCAGTACGGTCAGACTCCTTCCATCCTGTATCAGATCCTCTGGAACAATATGAACTATCCATTAGCAAAGAGGGATAGAGCACACAGTTTTTATTCTAGGCCTGAGCTACCAGTGTCCAGCTCCCTCCATAATCTTACTTTCTTAAATTCTGTGTTAGCATAGATAAAGGGGTTGCTTCATTGAGATAGCTACAACTTGCATGTACTGTACTCTGGTCAAATTCACCCCATCTATGTTGCTCTTTTTTAATCTTCCTTTTGACAGTTTTTCATAGTTTTCATTATGCTACTTTGAAATACAATACAAATATTACCTGTTAAGTATTATATATAGTATACTCAATAATATAGAAGTTTTATGTGTGTGTGTGTATATATATATATATATATATCTGTATAATATAGGAGATATATCGAGAGAGAGAGATTTTCTGTTCTATTCCCCCATCACCTGGAGGAAACACTTTGACTCAACTTTTTCAGTTCAAATGTGGCACAAACAATTATTGTCTTCAGAGTAGCCTTATTTACATGGCCCAAACCCAAATTGCAGAAGAATTTGAAACAAAATGGAGGAAAGCACATGAAATATTATAGGCTTTCTGCCTAGTACATCCTCCAATGTTCTATGAAGACCTTTGTGACAAAAATGTCTTTATGGCCTAATAAGGGTGTTCGTGCATGCATTGCTTTATTCCAGAAATCTCCAAAATAGTCTTCTTGAAAGAAACACTTGGGTATCTTTATTACTAAGGTTTTTGGTTGAATAATTGATGAAAAAAGGGAAATTCGTAGTTAGGCATTTTGTTACAGTTAGATGCACTATTATTGGTATTGCTATTTCTTTACCATGATATAAACAACAGAAATGGGGAAGTGGAGATACTACTAATTGAAATAGGAATGCAAAGAGGAGAGGCAGGTGTTTTCCCTTAGGAGGGAAAACATATGCATTCAGACATGAGGAGTTTTAGGAAAGAGACAGCATACACACACTGAGATTTGCAATATGGAAAAGTGTTTAGACTACAGGTAAAATGTTTGAAGTCAAAGCCTAAGGAGGAAGACCTGGGAACACAGGAACTGTCTCAGGGAAAGCACCCACATTTAGGATTGACAGAGTGTGTGGTTACAAGTGAAAATATTAGGGTTACAAATGAATGAGTGGTATGATTTAGAGGAAGCAAGATACACAAAGAAGTTTTGGGTAAAAGCAATAGCTCTAACCACCCAACTTAAAGATTAAAAATCCCATCATTCTAATTCAGCTCCAGCAGCCCATGGTAGGTCACTAACTGCCAAACTTGCCCCAGTGTTCAAAGTTCCAGCACCCAAAAGAAGTCTTGGAGAAAATCCAGTTCTAAAATATTGAATTACTGCAATAATTCTAAATAAAAACCTAAAATCAAGACACGTTTGTCCAAAAATGATTCAAGAGATAATTGAACATAGCGGAAAAAGTTAAGAAATAACTGCTGTTGACTTGACATCTCACGTTTCCTCTAGATCTCTCAAATAGAAAAATCTAGTCGCATTGGCTTACCTGGATTGCTGAAAATAACCTTGTTTCTACCCCTCTTCCTGTCTACTCTCAAACCAACAGCTAGCATTCATGAGCTTATCTGGATGTTGATCCAAATAGATAACCCTTCTCCCTACCCCTTATTGGAATAAGAGATCTACAAAGCCAGACCATCTATATCTGTCATGTCCCTGACCTCATTTCTGCTACTCATACCTTGGCTTTATCCTCAACTGCGCAGCTGTCTTGCTCTTCCTGGACCATGTGAACCTTTGGATTTGCTCTACCTTCTGCCTGGCATTATTTACCCTCCAAAACATAGGCCCACTCATTCTTTTCCTGCAGATCTCTGCTCCATTTTCATTTTAGATGAAGCTCTTATTCTTTCCATCTTCTGTAAAATTGAAACCCCAGTCCTCAGCACTTTTACCCCACCTCTTTCTGAAGTATACTGGCCATCCTCTAACAAACTATGTATTTGTAGCCTTTTTCTGCTCTTGTGAACTGTCCCTTCAGAGTATACTATTCACAAGGCAAGGGGCCTGTTCTGTTCTTCCTGATGCAAAACTTGACCACTTGTAGTAGTGGAAGAAGTAACTGAAGGATGAATAAGTGGGTATAAAAATGATCCTTGGAATCATTGATACTTTATAGTTGTACCTTAATATCAAAAATAGAAAAGGAGCCGGGTGCCAGTGGCTCACGCCTGTAATCCTAGCTACTGAGGAGGCTGCAATCTTAGGATCACGGTTCAAAGCCAGCCCGGGCAGAAAAGTCCGTGAGACTCTTATCTCCAATTAACCACCAGAAAACCGGAAGTGGTGCTGTGGCTCAAGCGGTAGAGCGCTCGCCTTGAGCTGAAGAGCGCAGAGACAGTGCCCAACCCCAGAGTCCAAGCCCCATGACAGACCAAAAAGAAAAAAGAAAAGGATACAACCTTAAATTTTTATCAGCTTGACTTTAGGATTAATTCTGTTTCTCACTTTGCAAGCTCAGTGAACACCTATGAGCAATGATCAGAGACCACTACACCATTCCAGTCTAATGCTTTTATGTCTATAAATCCTTCTTATGTACTATTTGTATTTTATATTCAAAATGAACTACTCAAAGCTGATTTGGAGAAAAACAAGCACTGCTTACTTCTTATAGTCTCAGGAGCATAGATGTGACTTTTGCCCTTCCTTTTGTCAAGATGTACAGTTTTAATACTTCATGTACTAATTTTGCTACTTTTGTTTTTTCCATGTTTGTTCTATAATTTTTGCAAAACATTTTAAGACAGGTTTTTTTTGCTGGTGCTTTGTTATCTTTAGTATTGTTAAATATGATTTTCATAATCAAGTTGTTTCAGCAACTGCTGTGTTTTGTAGCACCAATTTCCAAGTGTAGCAGGTTGTCATAGAGGGTTTGTTGTTACTTTGCTTATTTCTTTCTTCATTTTATTTATTGTTTTGGAGGCTGCAAAACAGTCCTGTGTTCCTTTTTTTTTTTTTTTTTTTTGGAGAAAGACAGCATTTGAAGTCTTTAATACTACCAGTTTATCAGCAAGAGTCAGAGACTGCAGACAGGAAAAGACTTTAAAACCCTATATTAAGCTCTGAGTAATCAGACAACCAATTATTTAATTTCCTTAATGATGCGCTTTATATATGTCATTGCAATAACTTGTAAAGAAAAAATAATAAAAACAGTATATCTTGATAAACATAGGAAGGAAAAAGATCTTAGAGAGGATGTTACATTTATTTCCATGTCATAACATAAGCATTTGGTTAATACACATTTAAGCATATATATTTTATTAAACTTTAGTAAATATTCTTCAAGTATATAACTTTCTTCAGCTGCTAGAATTTAAAACAGTAAATATGTATGTGTGTGTATACAGACACACACATATATATACATATATATATTATATATGTGGAACTATTGTTCTGAAGCACAATTAATATCATGGAAACATAATTATGCACCATTTCTAACCTCCTTATTAGATATATAAAGCCACTGGTGTGCTAAATAAGTAGCCAATAATTAGATGAATAAAGATTGTTTTGGAACAGCATGAGCAATTGCTCTTTGCTTTTGTCAATAGGTAATCTTTTTCATAGCTTTATGTGAAGTGAAATCCTAGCCTTCAATACATAGATTCCAGGTTGTGCCAATGGTGAGCTTCAAATGTAAGCCAAGTTCACTGAAGAGAGGAATGATTATCAGATCTCTCACAGGTTTACAATAGCACATTGGTCAGAGCCCAAGAGGCAAAAGTCTTTTTGTAGATATGACAATTGGTATCCTTTAGCACAATGTCTGTTTAAAGTGAGATTTTAGTCAATAAGAAATAATTGTAAATGTCAGTATATGTACCTTAGTTCCTTATTTAGGAACGGTTTTTTGCCCTCTTACCTATCTCTGTCAGTATGTGGAATGATTTGAGAAGCTATAGTTATTATTTTATATTGAGATGTATTAATTTCTATAACTATAATTAGGTTATATAGTCCTCAATGTGCTAGGCAAATTCTTAGTCAATTGAATAATTCAGAGTTTTGAAATGAGATGCTCCAAATCTCTTAGGAATGATTCCCTCACTCATTTCAAATACAATTAAAAGTTTATTTTACAAGTAACAAGGCTAAAATTACACATTTACTTGAAATATCTTTCTGAAATTCATAGCAAATACATTGGTGCTAATAATATGAAATGTTTTTGGTTTATTAGTGACTTACATAAAATCAGGAACCTACTTAATCATACACAAATCAGAAAAACAAAAGGCAGTGTAGAGAATTCAATTTAGCATTACAGAGATTATTGCAGCACAACTCTTTATCTGTGCTAGTATATAAAACACTGCTAACGGTGCATCAATTTTCACAGCCATTTAGTAGATTAGAAAGCAATTGTAAACAGCGTAAAACCCACATTAACTCCTGTCAACATCCTGTCTTTTGCTCAGCTATGGATTTGTCTGAAATAACAGTGAGATCTAAAGTGATTGCATTGACATCACAGATTGCATTATAAATATGAATGAACCCATTGTAATGGGATGGATAACTCTGTCTGGCAAGCATTTGGCCCCCCTCCCCCCTTTTCAGGGAACAGGTTTGTGGCATAAGGGAACATGACAATGTCTCTAAGAACTAGCTCCACATGTTTTTATATGGTAATCATAGCAACTAATGGGTTTTCAGATTAACCTAAATGTTGTGTCATCCAATTGTACTGGTGATAAACATCTATTGTTTGATGTTCAAAAACCAATACAGGTAATATGAAAGCCATTGAGTTCTTTTTTTAAGTGATTATTCATTTCAATAACTTGGCTTTTTGATTTTGAGCAGATTTGAGCAGATTGACCTCTCACTAAAAGTGTTCTATTACATCTCATTTGAATGGAAACTCATGAATGGGTTTAGGTTCAGTTAAAATAGAAACTCGAATGAAAGATAGAGCTGGATCCTTTCAAGTTCCTTCAGAAGGGATTTAGAAAGCTGGTCTTCTTCATTGGGAAGACGAGGGAGTATGTCTGGGTTTGATTTCGTTGCTAGCAGTGTTGTTTTTCAAGATAACCACATTGAGGGTTTGGGTGATAAAAACAAAGCATTTCTTGAAAAGACATTATTTCCACAGTATCAGATTAGAAGACAGGGTACCAGAGCATATCTTTTTAATTGCTTGACTCAGCTTGAATTGTCATTCTTGCTTAAATAAGGGTCATTTTGTTCCACTGCATCCTGTCCCTTTGTCGGAATACTCATTCCGAAAATCTTAGTACTGACTTCTCAAGTATATTTTGTAGTCTTCGGAGAGAGTAAACGTATTAAAACCATGAATCTGACTTGATTGTGCAATGACAGTTCACTTATCAGCACATCATGTACCTGGTTGTGTGTCTCTCTTTTAGGAACTGCTGTTACAGTTTTCTAGTACTTTGGCTAAAGAAAAAGCCATCACCTGGTGTGAATGGTATCTGTGTGGTGACTTTTTCATGAAAAGCATTATGCTTTGTGCTCTACATACACTGTGTTATCTCACTTAGTACACTTCCCCTTTAACTTGTAAATATTTAAAGGAAGCAATCATATGAATGTTGTTAGTAGTAGGTTCTTCCCAAACACACATTTCAAGAGTGAGGGCTTTCCTCATCTTAATACTAGCCCTCATCTGAGTTCTAATATTGGGGGAGGAGGAGCTTCACTGCACACAACTCTAGATGAAAATCTCTATGCTTGCATTCAAGTAAATACCAGCTTCACCTAGGACTATCTTGTCTCATTCCTTTTCCCTATAAAGTAGATAATGGGACTGTGCCTGTATCTGTAGAAATACTGTTTTTCAAATTGGAACCACAGGCCCAAGGAAACCTAACTAGTAACCTACAAAACCTATTCACTACAAGCTGTGACAGTGGCTCCAAATTAGAAAGATGATTAGTACATTCATTTTTATCAACTGTAGCACTTTATGATGCCTATGGAAATATTCTTAGTAAATTATTCAATCAAATAAATTTTGCATGAGGGTTTTACTAACAAGTCTTTAAAAAATTATTTTCAACTAAATTCAGTCAGACAGATGGATTTTGTTCTCCAGGTGGCTGTGTATTTTTTTTGCTTGATAACCTATTTGGCAGCCCTCTTTCGAATCTGTGAATATATTTCAGGCCCTCTCAATAATTAAGAAATCCACATTTGCTACCAGATGTTTCTGATGACTAAACAACTTTATTCCATTGTAGAATTATAACATTTTTAACTGTTTCTATTTTCAATGTTTTCCCAGGAACCAGAAACAAAATATGCATTTACTAAAGTTGTATGCTCACTAAAAAGCTATGTGAAGTCTAATTTACTGTATTAAGCAGAATGTAGACATCCCAGGAACATTATTTATTTTAGCCATCAAGGATTTCAGAAGCTATAAAAATGAGCTAACTCACAATGTTTTCAGTTATTTTTTTTCTTAGATTGTTAAAGTACCCAACTAAGGAACAATGTTGACTTTAGAAATGATGAAATTATGCTTTCCCTTGATATATTATCTGACTTCTAGTTATAGAACCTGAAATTTTTCTCCAAAGAAATGTAAAAGAAATGAAGACTAATGTGTCTTTCTGAATAGTAAACCATATCAAAATCAAAGGATATCAACTTTATACACTTGTTCTTTGAATAAATTCTGATCTGACAATATTTTCTCCATTTCTGCTTCCACACCTGAGTGCCTTGTGGAAGGTGGAAGGATTCTACATAGTTCTCTGAATACTTGGCACTCTCCTATTTCATTTGACATTGTTTAGATCCAGAGAATTAGTAGGTTTTTGTTAATATTGTGTCATTTTTAGTATTAACCTCAAAGCTTAAAATATTGAATAATCTCTCATATCTTTTTTCCAAAACGAGAAGCAAATCAAAGTATTTGGTAACTTTATCACCATAAAAATATTTCAGATTACAAAAATTAAACCACCCATTTTTTATAAATTATGTTTCAGGATATTATGTAGGATTTTTCCCCTGCATGATGAATTTAGATTTATATAACAAACACATTGCTATTTCATAATTTTAGAAACCATTTCTTTGAAAATCTACTTTTCTCCTTACTTTCCAAATGTGAACAGTACACATCATTTAGCATTCAAATTAACATACGTAATTTCCCATATAAATTAAGATCCAAGAATTCATTCTGTAAATAAGAAATTTAAATCTGTCACAATTTTGAGATAGCCCCCTTTGTCTTTTTATTTTAATGCTATATCATTTTCCTTATCACATGCTTCATGAATTTTACACAAACTTGGTTCCTTTTTTAAAAAAATTTAGGAAATGCATTATATTTGGTAGAGAGTTTTCATGTTAGATTCTATAATACTACTGTGTAAAGATCATCCAAAGAGCTTTTGCTTTCTGTTGTCCCTACAAGTCAGAAAGAAAGATTTGCACTTACCCTTTTCATTCCTTAGAAGAACTGCGTACCTCTAAAAACTGCCTGCTACGACAAAGACCATCATGAGATTTTATTAAAAGCACATCTGACCAGGCCTGAGCCCACATGACATCTTTTGGTGGCATCCCATAGTTCCCCAAATAAAATCTCAGTTCTTACTGGGTCCCAGAGCCTCCTCCCTTATAGTGCCTAGGTCTCTTTCTTCTCAGTCCAGCCACTTCTGCCTTTGGTCACCATCTCCCATTGGTAAGAGCACCCATGGAGGCCTTCATGCTCTTCGCTCTGAGCCCACATGACATCTTTTGGTGGCATCCCATAGTTCCCCAAATAAAATCTCAGTTCTTACTGGGTCCCAGAGCCTCCTCCCTTATAGTGCCTAGGTCTCTTTCTTCTCAGTCCAGCCACTTCTGCCTTTGGCCACCATCTCCCATTGGTAAGAGCACCCATGGAGGCCTTCATGCTCTTCGCTCTGGCTGGGATACTGTTCTCTCAGTAAACCTGTCTTGCTAACACTATAATTCTGATTTCAAATATAATTTCCTCATAGAACCTTTCCTATAACTACCTTCCCTCTCAAACAAATCAGGCTCCCTGTTACACTTCATAATTACATCCATTGCTTCACCTTTATGGAATTTACAAGTTATAATTACATATTTGTTTGATTATTTGTTTAATGCCTGCATCTCCCACTAGAATGTAAGTCCTATGATTAAAAAAAAAGTTGGAGGGAAGATTTTATTATAATCAGTATTTCATACTTTTGACAGGTAAATTAGTCCCAAAATAACTCCCAAAGAGCAGTACACACTCTGAAAAATGTAAAATCAAGGGGAGGGTGCGTTTTACAATATAGAGAAAGTCAAAGGCCTCATAGAGAAGGTTGGTGGTAAAGATGGTAGGTTGGTTTTTACAAGGGGAGACTGCATTTTCGATAGATCATTTAGGCTTATCTCTTAACTATGAGCCCCAATTTTCCTCGTCAGTGAAACTGCACCCTCAAGTTCAGTGACCATGGTAGAGTAACTACAGAAAGTCAACTGAAGGTCCAGCTACAGTATCCTTAGGACTTCAGAAGATGGATTGCAGTTGCAAATCTTGCCAAGAATTGCTGACACAGGCAAGCATACGAAGCTTAGTTGGGGGGAGGGGGAAGAAAAAGATAAAGACCAGCTGGACCAGGAATACAGCTAAGAAAAATTGGGCCCCACTTGAGCTCCAAATTCATAGTTATAACCGTGCATATTCCATATTAGCCCATTGGTTCCAAATTTATCTTTCCTTTTTGTTACCAAATTTCATAAATTCTTGGGTATTGAGAAGAACAGCTAAGAATTAAGAAAACAAACATGTATCTTTTTTTTAAATAAAAGCAATTATTTCTCAGAACTATAAGAAATCTGTCCCAGGAAAGACTGTAAGTAACAAATTTCATTCTGTTTTTACTTGTCATAATTATAGAACAGGGAATGATTATGGTTGAGGTATTCTACAGTCTAAATTCTATATTTGGCTTTTCAAAATTTGTTTTGACTTGTCTCAGAATGAAGAGAATGATTTCAGCCATAATCTGTACATTCCATAAGCTTTACATGGATCAAAATTATTTTAACCAATATTTATAAAGGATCAGTAACCTGTACTCTTTCATGTTGCACGTAAGAGAAATACAGTTTATATCATCTGTCAGCTTTCAGTCAACCATCTCCAAATGGGTTATGTGCTTGAATATAAAAAGTTTTGCATGGGCTGGGAAGGTGGCTCAGTGGTAGAGCGCTTGCCTTGCATGCCTGAGGCCCTGGGTTCGATTCCCCAGTACCACATAAGCAAAAAGAAAAAAGCCGGAAGTGGCGCTGTGGCTCAAGTGCTAGAGCGCTAGCCTTGAGCTGAAGAGCTGAGGGACAGCGCCCAGGCACAGAGTTCAGGCCCCATGACTGGACCCCCCCCCAAAAAAAAGTTTTTCACAAATTTAAAATGAACTGAAACATGTTCATTCCTCTATGTTTCACTGTCTTGCTTTCTCTAGCTTTGCTTCCTCTCTTTTAGCTTAGCTTATTACTTTTACTAAACTTGACCTATATACAGATGATTGTGAGGTGAACATTGGAATTTTCCAGAAGCAAGTTTCCAGTAAGACGGTATTTACAGTTTTAAAAATAATTAAATTTCACTAATACAAAATGCATTAGATTAACAGGAGTATACGTGGGAAAATGGCTGAAATGTACCAGTTTTTATTTCAGCTACAGATCCCATTCAGTTTATCCTAAGATACTAGATGAGAAAATATTTGGGAATCTTTGATTGATTTGATCTCATAGTTCAACAAAAGATGGCCAAAGGTTGGTTGCCTGGAATAACCAGGCTAATTAAATGAATAGGGAGAAATTTTAATATTTATTTCATAGAAGGGACCTATACAGTTTCTTTAATCTACTCATCTTCTTTCCTTTGGAAAATCCAAGAAGAAAAGATACATAAAGAGATCCTAGAATGGATTGACATTGCTCACTCCAACAGTACTTAGAATTTTATGATTTCAAACAGCTGTGCTTGATGGTCTTCCTGCTTGTCATGTACTTCTGCCATCATTTCCCCAAAACACTAGACGTCTTTTATTTTAATTTTCTTTTCTTGCCACTGAGTTCAGGCTGGGATCACAGGTTTGAATTCAGTTGTTTGAATTCAGAGCCCCATACTTCTTAGGTAGACATTCTAGCACTTAAGCTATGCCCACTATCCTTTTGTCTTTCATAATTTTCAAAAAGATTTCACTGGTTTCTGAACTGCCCTAAACTATGATCCTCCTTTTTTTAAAAAAAAAAAAAAAATGGTCATGGGGCCTGAACTCTGGGCCTGGGCGCTGTCCCTCAGCAGCTCAAGTAGCATTCTACCACTTGAGCCAACAGCACCACTTCTGGCTTTTTCTGTTTATGTAGTGCTGAGGAATTGAACCCAGGGCCTCATGCATGCAAGGCAATCACTGAGCCATCTTCCCAGCCTGATCCTTCCCAGATTTTTATTGGTTTAGAAGGGGTCTCCAAGCATTTTTCCTCTAGGTTGGCCTTGAATCACGAAGCTCCTTCTTACCTCAGCATTCTGACTGGGTAGGATTATAGGCATGAACCACAGTGCCTGGCTAACACTAAACCCTTTTATAAGCATTTCTTATCAGTTCTATGCTTGAGATTCCCCTTTACCTTTTTTTGATGCTAAAACCTAACACCAGTGTTACTTCCATCATAAGTGCTTTGGAGACTTAGTTCCTGTATCCTATTTACTCCTTCAACAGTATATGTGTATATGTATGTTTCAGCACATATTATAATTTATTTGTTTTGCTAGTAGCATCTCTTTGGTAAATATTAGTGCTTCCAGGTCTAAGCTTTTATTCATCTCTGCATTCCCTGTCCCAGTACAAGTATGGTCGGTGCACAGTGGGCAATCCATTATTTTTGCTCCAGTGCATGAATTAAGCAACCAATTATATAAAATGTCTAAAAGACAGTCTTGTACTTTGAATCTAGCCATAATCCCACAGTTAATTTTTAAATCAGTTGTTTTGGAACTCACAAAGCAATTTCCCATAGAAACAATCTTATAAATGTTATAAATGGTGGTTAGGTTCCCAGGCTAACCCTCAAGAGTCTATTTAACCCATAATGTAGCTGAAGCACTATGCAGTTGTAATGAAAAATTGTAGAAAACAACACTGCTACACATGTGCATTGTTTTCATTACATTAAGTAAAGACAATTCCTCTTTTGTGTTGAAAGTGCAATCCACAGAAAATTATACCAACAGGCAGATGAAACATAATCTTATAACAAGACTAGGATAGGCAGATATAGGCAGAGCTCTTGCCTTCCACTTTTTATGCCTGACTTTCTGTATCTATTCATGAATACAATGTGTGTATCATTGCATGTCTACAAATGAATGGCATTAAACTAATGGCATTTAAACCTCAGTTGACTGAACAAAGCTGAGACCTGGGTAGTTAATACATCCCTTTCTACCATGACCAACTTTTAAGGCACACATGTTTGTCTCTCTGGGTCTTAGTTTCCTCTTTGATAAAATGACATTGTCTAGGTTAAATGACATTCCATTTGGACAGAGTAGTAATTTTGGTACCATTAAAAACTTCCTATCAGGCCACGCACCAATGGCTCACACCTGTAATTCTAACTACTTACAAGACCGAGACCTGAGGATTGCAGTTCAAAGTCACCCCAGACCATAAGACTCTTATCTCCAGTGAACCACCAGAAAACTGGAAGTAGCACTGTGAGCAAAAAGGCTCAGGGATGACACCGAGGCCCTGAGTTCAAGCCCCATGACCCAACACACAAACACAAAAAAAGACATCCGGTGGTCTGATGTCCTGAGTTTTCTGTGATTAACTAACATACAACAACATAGTTTTACTGCTTGGTAGAGTTTTTCTCAGTCTGCTGGCTGTGATATGTCCACCTTAGAATTAATTTGTTCCCCAACACCTGCTATCAAAATCTACATAGAAACTAATTCTCACCACACAATGTCTCCATCCAAACTTAGAGAACAGCAGTCTTCTGGTTGTTTCCTCAGAATCCTGCTTTCTCTCATGACGGGGGAAGCTTTTCTTCCTGACTTGCCTATGAATTTCTCACTTGATTCTGGTGTAGCAGATACAAACTCCAGCAAATGTCTAATCAAATTTTATTTTCTATTAGGAGCCATCTGTTTGCCGATGACTACTCCATTTGTTTTTTATTTTAGTGCAATCCATTTTAGTTCCTTCATCTGTTTTTACCATGCCACCTGGACTTCCTCCTTTCCAGATCAATCCTTCCTTCCTTTCATGTCAGCAAGGGAGAGGACAGGGTGTGGACAGCAGGAATCTGCTGTACCCCAGGCATAATGCTTGAGCCTCAAACGTTTCTCTCTGACTATAGTCTGCCTCTCCCCTCTAGCTCTCCAAGCCTTTTGTTTTCTGTCCTGTAGTGTAGCACCCTTACACGTCTTGTGGCCTTCCAAGGTGGAAAAAGCAAGAAATTGCTAAGTTCGTATAGTCTTTAACTTCCTGTAACAGGAAGGCAATCACTCCTCTTCCTCTGTGTCTGTGAATTGACTACTCCATAATAAACACATTCCCATTCATGTACTCAGTTGCTTTAGGATTCAACTCTATCACAATAATCATTTTTTCCAAATGAAATTTCCAATATATTTTGATACTAATTCCACAACCAACCTATACTACGCGTTTTCTTCATTGTCTGGGTATGTTCATCTTCATGAAATAGTACTTAGCCCAAATGTAGCTGTTGACTAAATGGGGCCATTTTTCACATTTTAATGGATTTTCCCTTCCATAGAATTCCCTCCAAATTGTCTTGGATACAGCTAGGTTCTTTTGTTTCTTCAGAGTTCAAACATGAGCTTGCCATGAAGAACCCCATCTTTAAGTACCCCATGGTAGACCTCCTCCATTTCTCCTCCTCTGTGTTCACAACTCATTTGGCATGTCAGTGACTAAGCCATCAATTCTCCTGATATCCCTTGTTCTTTTCAGATCAGCAACAGTCCCTTAAACCCATGATAGGTGCTATTCTGTGCCTTATACATAAAGCTGCTCAATGAACATTTATTGATTTATTATTCAGTAATATATAGACTTGTAGGGTTGAAATTTTCAAATGATCCATTTTTTTACCATTCAGCTATATTTTTTTTTTGTCAATGGCTTTGATTACCCAGGTGCCTTTTTACCATCAATAGGTTATATCTATAAATAGAAGGCTTTTCAATGTGTTTGGAAAAAGAAATTGCATAAAGAAGTTCAGATTTTAAAATTGCAGATGGATATTATGTTAGCGATTAGCTATAGCAAACATATTCTGAAACCATTTATCTAGCTGAGAAAAAAGACAACAATAGAGCCATCCCTTGTGGCCACAGTTTCAGTGGCTTCCTTCAAAAATAGTCATTTGAAGTTTTTGTTTCTGCCTCCTTTTAATCTCTCATGTTATGAATAATATTTAGCTGAAATCCCAGAGCAATTTAAGGAAGGAAATCTTTGGTGTTGATTTTTGATAAAATATAAGGCATTTACTTTTGTGAATGTTAATCTCAAAAGGCTTCAATACAATCTTTTGTTCTCTAGGTTCTAGTGTCAATTATTTAAATTTAAACACCAGTGTGTTTTTGACCACCAGAAAGCCCTCTGAAAACCTAAATAGGAAAGTTTTAGTTATTAATGTCTGTAACATTCTATTATTTTAATCACCATCTCAGCAATTGCCTGATAGGGAGCGGGTAATGACATGTGGTGATCCTGCCGATAGTCACTTGATAAAATAATCATCTTGGTCTTAACCTTTTATCTTACCTAATGTGCTAAGCGACCAAATTCACTTGCATGAAAATTATTCTCATTTCTCCATGCACCAGGTTCTTTCAGTACAACATTTTAAGACACTAGAGGAGTTGCTAGATTTTGTCTTGACTTTTTTTTTAAGTTCAAATCCTATTTCCTAAATGTTTGCTACATGAAATAGTCTGACAAACTACAGCAACTTATTAATAGATGTAAAGATTTGTGTGTTGTTTTTAAAATTAGATTTTCTGAGGACAAATACTTGTATTAGATCAAAAGTTTTCTCAGTGGTAATTCCCTTGTATAGTTATTCTCTCTCCTATCTCTTTCTCTCTCGTATCTCTTTCTCTCTTTCTCTCTCTCTCTTTCTCAGTACAATCTAAGTTATTTCTCTCCGGTTTAAATGTGTTGGCTGATTTTCAGACTTGGATGAATTTCACTGTGGATTGCTGTTCGATGTGACTTGAGTACGCAGGAGCTGTCAGGATGGCTCAGTGATTTAATGCTGGTGTCCTGCAGCTTTGACTGTAATCAGCAGATGCTGCAGTATTACCATAAATGCTTTCTTAACTGCTTCTGTCAAAAAGAGAAAATTCCTGCACCGAGTCTGCTGCTTTTGATTAAATCCAGTTTGCCTTCTTTTGCATAATTAATGTCCCATGATGATCTCTAACCTTTTGTTTTTAATATTGCCTCTTGGTCTAGACTGACTCTTTACAGGGAGGCTCAGCTAAGAGCAGACAAAGAGAAACGGGTGGCACTGTCACATGGACCCCCAACATCTCATTGGCTCTGAAGCTGTTGCTGTGTTCTGTACCACCACTTGTCAAAGATCATGAAAGGTTCTGGTCTTTGCAGTGTTTTTCATTGCTGTGCCTGGCTCTGCTCTACTTCAGAAAGCTGTTTGTGTAACGCTTTGGTGCACATGCTTTTGCCTGAGGATGTCTGATGATAGGATCCGCTTCCGAATGTGCTCACCCTGGATGTGTAAACGATAGCCCTCTGACACAAGCCAGGCAAAAGGTGTCTTATTCTGCTAAACTTTCTGTACCTCTTGCCCAAAGGAACTCAGATATTATATTTGCTGCAAGCAAGTAAATGTGTGTAATACAGAATGCTAAAAAAATGAAGAGCTCGATTTGTCAGGGACTGCATTGTGTTCATTGTGTTAAGGAGAAAAGGTCCTTGAGTTTATTAAATAGCAGTCCCTTTCTCCTGAGAAGCCCAAATTGTTTTCTTATTTGTTCTTGTAGAATCTGTGAGTACTCTTCCTTCACTACCACTCTTGAACTGACTTCCTGTTTTCTTTTACAAGTGGAGCATTGATGTGAATAGCTAGCCTTTGTGATGTTATTTTCACAGTGTACGCCTTTTTAAGAGGATCTGAGATATTTCTCAGGTACTAAGTAAGACCTTAGCCACTGGCATATCTACAGCTTAGAACTGCCCTGAACTCATAATGTTCTCTACCTTTTCCCTTGGTTTCCAAAACAAAGGATGAGTGATTGAGTTTCACATGTTCTGAAAGGTTCTTTTCATCCTCCTTATGGAGGCAGTTTCACTAACAAGTGTTGATCACATTATTTTTTATTGTCATTATATTTTCTTTATAGAGTCACAGAACTTGAGTTCATTTTGTGACTAACAGCTAAGCTTTAAATGTAATGAAGCCACAGTCCGTGCTGCTTTTAGTGCTGCTTTTCGTCTGTAGATTCACAACTTTTAACCACTGAAATGTTAACTTTGCATATAGATGTCAGTTTATCTCAAATGAAGACCAAATAAAAGAGTTTCAAAATAAATGTGTTACTCCTCAAATAGGTTCCACATAGAAACAAGACATAATCATCAAAATGTCTTCTTTGTCAGACTAGTACTTGAACTACAAACTCTCTAATTTGCTTGTATATACTTGGGCCTCTTGCAGCTCCATTGTTTTTTTGGGTTTTTTTTGGATCCGGTCGTGGGGCCTGAACTCTGGGCCGGGGCGCTGTCCCTCAGCTCTTCAGCTCAAGGCTAGTGCTCTACCACTTGAGCCACAGCGCCACTTCCGGCTTTTTTCTTTTTTTTTGCTTATGTGGTGCTGAGGAATCGAACCCAGGGCCTCGAGCATGCAAGGCAAGTGCTCTACCACTGAGCCACCTTCCCAGCCCTTGCAGCTCCATTGTATTACTATTTTTCTACACAGTCAGCAATATCATTGCCCACCTTTTTGCTTATAGTTGGATTTACTAACCACTTCTACAATAGAGAATGCCCCCTATCAACAGAACAACCGGAGACTTTGAATTGTCATCAGATCCTGCCTCTGTTAATAGAATAACCCACAGACAGCCTCTGGGCCTTAGTTTCTGTCTTGGTAAATAGAGGTGAGCAATAGCCATGTCTCAGGAAGAGTTCATAGATTCCACTGTGCTTCTGTGTCCATCTAATTCTGTGAGCCTATGCTTGGTGACTAGCAAAACAAGGGAAGTACTTACATGACAAGAAGAGAACAAGAGAGTTTGAAGTTTAATTTTTCATAGGCTTTCAAAAGTTCTTTTTTAGTCTGTTGCTTCATTCCTACTTTATTCGTGAGCATAATGTGCTAGTTACTACTCAAAAAAGTCACAGATGTGTCTCTTTCAAGATATTTGAAGGTGAGAGTGGAAGGAAGTCACTTAGAAAAGCACTGATGTTTTAGGAAATTGTGAAATGTCTCTCTAGCTGTAAGAAAGGAAAATTTCCTTTTCACCCTACATCCTCCCTACACCTGACAAAAAAAGAGGCCTTCTTACTTTTATAACTCTAGATTCCTGAAATCCTCAAAGTTGATTCTAAGTATTATTGTGATCATGCTGTAAGAGTTGTCAGATTATTTTAAATGATGAAGAGTTGTAATCCGTAAGCATTACAGCTGCTTTTCACCAGCTATAGCATTCAGAATCTGGATATCCACCTACCACGTTTCAATTAAATTAGCACATAATATATATTATACAATATATCACTTTATCCATAAATTTCATGATACCATATATAGAGAAGCCTAAACTAGTTTCCTGCAGAGATAGATTAGGTCAGAAGTCTTAGAAATCTCTTTACTTTTTTTTTTAACTGCATTGGAAGATATCTTAATTAAGACTCCACAGATTTTTGTTTTATCCAACTTAGTTACCTGCCTTTAGTAGTATCTGTTATTATCTGCTGTAACTCTGAGAAAAGAGACCCAAACACAGCTACTTTCAAGGATTTCTATGTGAGGATCTTGTGAAAACACTTGCATTTTGTATTGATCTGTCCTTTTCAAAGAGCTTTTGCTTAAAAATCCTTGGTAGGTTTGGCTTACTTGATCATCCTAGTGAGTTGTTGCAGAAGGCTACAGGGATGAAGAGAATTCTCCAAGGATATAAAATATGATTGACAGTACTAAAAAGAAACACAGCTTTTCCTTTTATATCTAACTGCAGAGAAGGTTGCCCTCTGATCTAAATAGTCACAAATATACCATTTGTGACTAACAGACAAGCCCGGGGAAATTGTTCTGGTTCTCTATCATGTAAATCCAAAGAAGAAACAAATCAATAAATGGACAGCTTGATAAACGAAAAGATTGTTCCATGGCAGTAAGCTCAGTTAATACCAAATCTGTAGAGACAGCAAAGAAGTGAAAGCTAACCTTACCTCGCCTGAAAGGGCTTTTAATTTGCCCTATAAGATGGTCAGAATCTTCTCCAGGGAATCCAGAAGAGAGTCACAGAGGTAAACCAAGAACATTGTCACAGCTCACAGAAAATAGCTGGGATGTTTGTCTTAGTTGTTTTTGTCTTTCTTTTTTTTTTCTGTGCAAAAGGTACAATTCTAAAAACTTCATAGACCCTATGAGAAAGAACTGAGGAAATGTTATTTAAGCTTCTGGTCAAATCTAAGACCTAGTAAGTGGTTGTGTTGTCCGCATCATTGGGCTTAGGTCTCTTCTATCTTCTTTTGTTTGTTATGTTTTTGTGGATTTGTTGTTGTTGTTCTAGTCCCCCAGGGCTTGAACTCCTGGTCTGCGTACTGTCTTTAAAAAAAAAAAAAAAAAAAAACTTTTGCTCTAGGCTAATGTTCTACCTTTTGATCCATAGTTCCACTTCTGACTTTTTGTTGTTGTTGTTGTTAGTTTCTTGGAGATAAGAGTCTCTAGGATTTGACTAGGTGGTCTGGCTTTGAACTGCAATCCTTAGATCTAAGCTGCCTAAGTAGCTAGAATTGTATGTGTAAGCTGCTTGCACCTGGCTTCTATCTTCTTTGGTTAGAGTGTGGCCGACAAAACAAATACTTAAATACAAAACTACATAAACACTTCGTGTTTATGGTGTTAGGAAGGAAAAGATCTGGGTGCTTGCTATAGGAAGGGAGAACAAGAGGATCATGGATTAGATGGCTTCCCCAGAACTGACTTCTTAGTCTAGGGCACTTCTGATTGTGCAGGAAGCAGAACAAGTCTCATGCCCAGGGAGCATGATGAATTTGGGTTACTAGTTCCTATTTACTATAGCACGGGCAACAAACAGGAGGGTGACAAGAGGGGAGGACCAAAGCGAGAAATGGAGGTGGCCACCATTCCCAACCACAACTGGAACAAAAGTATCTCAAACTCAAGACTTTTGATTATAAACCCAGATAATTCTTCCCTATGTTATTCTTAAAATCCTGGTCAATGCATCCTTTATGAACGTCTAGATTTAAGTCCTTCCTACCTACATTTTTAAAACGTAGATTTCCTTTCTTTCTCCATCCTGGGTTTATTCGTTCTCCTTAGAAGATGCCTCTCTATAGTGTCTTCATTCATCATATAGTGTACCAAATGCCACCTCCCTGAGCTGCCACACACATTTTCTTTTGAAATCTAACCCCTAGTATTTAAACTGTTGTGTTTGGTGTGTAAGAGACATAGCTCATGGCTTTCAGAAGCTTCAGTCCATCATGGCCCAGGCAAGAGGGGAGCATGGAGCAGAGCACAGCATCTCATGTCATGGCATTCAGGAAGCAGATAAAGGGAAGGAGAGGAGAAAGAAAAATATATGAATGCCTGAATAGAGAGAACAAGGAGAGTAGAGGAGGGGAGGGGAGGGGAATGCATTTGCTAGCAGTTTTTCTTTTTCTTTCTTTAGTCCATCTGGGACACAAGCCTAGAGGATGGTACCATTCAAGGCCAGTTTTCATCCTTAATTACCCTTCTCTCCAAGCAACTTCACACACACCCAGAGGTGTGCTTTCCTAATCTCCTAGGTACTTTGCAAACTAATTAAACTGACAATCAAAATTAACCATCATACATCAAAAACAATGGAAATAACACCTTGACTCCAAGTCGTTTTCTTGACAGAAGTACAATGACAGACCAGTGGGAGAGCATCTACACTATCAGAGATACTATCTGATGAGCTCTGAAAGGTTGCAGAGTCAGAATCAATGCTAGAGCTGGGAGGGGTATATTAGGTAGAATTTACTATGTAAATAGAACTGAAATAACATAAGGCATGGCACCATTTACTAAAAGAACATGAGTTTCCTCTAGCATAGATTATTAATGAGGAAAAACTATATACTGAAGCTTTAACGCTTTAAATAAAGTGAGACTTTTGTGGCTAGCTTTTTTTTATGTTTTTGTTATTATAAAGGTGATATACTGAGGGGTTAGAGTTGTATAAGTTGGGTAATGAGTACACTTACTTTTTTTGGCATCTCTTATTCTTTCCCAGTATTTCCCTCCTCATTTTATTTTTTTCAACTCATAAATGTTATAACTAAACCCTCCACTTGGTACAAATCTGGCAGCATTAAAGTGTAAAGTTTTACAATCAATAATGTCAAAAAATAACTAGCTTTGAGTATTTTGTAAGGTACTGGTGAATCTGGGCCATGGAATTTGCTGTGAATTAACTAGTTATAGGGAAAATGGAAGTATAGATGGTACTTTATCCATATATACAAAATCTCTGTAAATAAATATTTGTGGTTCTTCCTAGAAAGCTGAAAAGATTTTTTAAAGCTATTCGTCAGAAACAGTATCAGCAAAAATTAACTGTCTCATTGTTTCCTTGGGCTAGCTTCTTCTTTAGTGTTTATAGTTTTAAGACGTTAAGTTAAACAGCAGTATTAGAGTTTGGAGACAGAAGCCTAATCAAAGGACTTGTACTTGAGTCAGAGCCATACCTGGCTCACATTTCTACATTTCTCGAAAACAAAACAAAACAATCCTTTTCTCCTGAGCTAGATTGAGTAAATTTCAGGTCTCATGAGGCTGTATTATTGTTTATTTTATAAAACATAGTCTAATATAGGGAGAGGAGAACTTAAGATTATTTTATGGATAAGGGGGTGAGACAGAATGCTGAGTGTGGTGGCACATGCCTGTAATGCCAGCACTCAGAGGCAGTGACAGGAGGATTGAGTTTGAGACCAGCCTGGGCTATGTAATGACACCCTATCAAAAAAGAAAACTAGGGATGGGAAGATGGCTCAGTAGTAGAGCGCTTGCCTTGCATGCATGAGACCCTGCGTTTGATTCCCCAGCACCACATAAGCAGAAAAAGTCGGAAGTGGCGCTATGGCTCAAGTAGTAGAGTGCTAGCCTTGAGCTGAAGAGCTGAGGGATGGCACCCAGGCCCAGAGTTCAGGACTCACAACTGACAAAAAAAAGGAAGGGTGGGACGGAGGGAGGGAGGAAAGAAAGAAAGGAAGGAAGGAAGAAAGAAAACTAAAGAGAGGGGAAAACTTGTTAAGATGATGAGAAAAAGACTAAATTTTTAGAAAGAAAGAGAGAGAGAGAAAGAAAGAAAGAAAACTAAAGAGAGGGGAAAACTTGTTAAGATGATGAGAAAAAGACTAAATTTTTGTATCTGTATTGTGTTAAATTTTAGCTTTATCTTTGTGGGTTGTGTTGTGGTTCAAAATTTTCTCTTTTTAACATGTGCTTGGTGTGTAACTATGACCCCACCCTTTATAACTACTTTTACTCCTGATATGGAAGGCTATAAAAAGTGTATGATGATAAAACTAGTGCATGGCGGGAGGAAATAAGCTCAGGGTGTTAGACTAGGGGAAATAAATGGTTGAGATCAGAAGGTTCATGAGGGTTTCAGTTACCAGATGGACCCAGTGAAACTGCAGAACACTTAGCTTCTAGTTCTTTGCAACAGCTTTCCGGCCATGTGTCTCCATTCATTACGAAGTCGTCTAGATTGCAGGCATCACACTGGATCCTTTCAACTCCACATGAAGCCATGGCCACAGTAGTAAGGTAGTGCCATTGGAAATGTCAGTCCTTTAGAAAGAAGGTAATGAGCAAGCATACTAATCTATTTCATAGTTGTAAAAGAATGCACTGTAGTCCATATTTTCAGTCACTTACTTCAAGTCACTAAAATTTAGCAATTGGTCACAGGTGTACCTGTCTGACCTCTAGTGGCTATAGCTTACTGCTACATCTAAGTTGATTGGGTGGACAAAGGGGGGTAAAAAGCCTAAGACTTTGAAGAGCCTAATACTAGAAGTTCCTCTTCTGGGTATAAGATCAGCTTCCTAGAAGTTCCACTGACTAAACCATTGAACTAATATTTGAGAAGATGGAGTCCAGACAAGCTTTATTCTTCTCTGAGGGCATGTGCCTTGGGACCTTAACTAAGCCATTACCACCAAGTTGTCAGTGGACATTCTGGCACTCAGTAGTTCACGTAAGCATGAAATATTTTGAGAACTTTGACAGAACATCTATGTATGATGCACGTTTTCCCTAGATGTTTGTGGAATAGTAAGTACATCATGATATGTAGCTGTGTGGATTTAGTATTTTCAAGGTAATAGTATGACTGTCCCTCATCTAATTCACTGAATTTTTGAGACAACCTTCATTAAGAGTGCTGTCTGTGTCCAGGAAACAGATTTGAATTGACTGGTAATATGGGGGCATAAGTCCTGTTAGTTCAGTGATAATTTGAACCATTGAACTAATAGCTCTGCACTTAATACAATGCCCCACTGAAAATGGCTAAGAAAATTTTCATGTGATTGTAACATATTTTGCTTTGTCTATAATATAAACCATATTGGAGTATTTGATGTCATTTTTTCTTTTTATACTTTATATCTCATTAAACAGTGAATTCTTATCTCAACAGTTTAATGAACTGTGAATTGCTAAGGCATTTATGGCTAATGTGAGTCTCCAATGTACTCTTTTATTTCCCAATACTGTGTGGATTTTAAAGTTCTGTATACTCCAAGCCTTCTGTGCTGGCACTGGTAGCTCTTCTAAGAAGATTGTAATAAAGAACAATTACTATATTTCCTCCTTGTCTGTTTCCCCCTATCAGTGCCTTCTTTAGCTTACCAAGAGTACTGCACTCTGATTTCTTTCTTTTCTGCCTGCTGTATGGCTGCATGGTACATTGCTATGCTTTGTATTTCATGTTACCATAGAGACAGGAGGTGCTCCAAAGCCCCAGGAAGACGAGTGGAAGTCAGTCTTTGAGTTAACAGTCCCTGCTGGTGAGCAAAGCCCTAGGCATGAATCTATAGTAGTAAATGGAAAGAGAGAATTGTGTGGTAGGCTGTTTCTGTGTCCAGAGAGTCCTAGGAAGCGCAGGCTTAGTCAAGATGGCATTAAAAACGAGCTGTTTACAGAAATCACCTTTTCAGAGATTTCACTACAGCCTAGACTACATAGAAACCAAACTGATTTTTTGATTTGCATAGTAGTAGTAGTAGTAACCGGAGTGACTCTGACCTGTTCCTTCTGTTTTTACGTGAAAAGAGAACAACTTGTAGGGAAGCTCCTCTTTGCTTCCATTATTTTGCTGATCAAAAATCTCACCTTTACAATGAAGGTCAATATTTCTAGCTCAGCCAAAACAGAAAACCATCAGAAGTCAGATTGCAGTTTGAGCACAAGGGACTTAAAGCCGGCACTCAGATCAATGATCTAAGTACACCAGTTCCAGAAATGAGCAGTTTATATTTACCCTCAGTTGTCATGCACTCTGTCCACATTTTAGATTACTTACAGCCTTTGAACATTTGTCTGAATTCAACAAATTGTCATATTTTCTACTGTGATAACTCTTATGCTATACTTGGTCATGCTTTTCTGTAGGGAAATCCTGCGAAAAGATTTTAAAATAATATCTTTCCCTTGCTTCTTCCTTAGAGATATGATATAAGGTCCTTTAACCAGAGGGGAGAAATGTTACCAAAATAATGTCAGATTTTAAAAGAACAGATGTTTTGTGAATAACCTTTAAAAACAATCCTTTAGAGTGGCTTATGAGCCATGCTCCGGTGCTTGCTAGATTTTTGGACCAGATCTAGTACTCTGAGCAAGAAATAAATTCGAAGAAAATGAAAACACGACATTTTTTTTCCACAGAGCCTGTTTAGAATTGTCCTTTTGAGGAAGAAGTATCTGTAAATTTGTGAAAAAATTAAAGTTGAGAACAGCTGGCTGAAGCTGTCACTTTACTTTCCTCAAACTGTCAGTAGGAGGCAGTAGTACACCAGAGTGAGTTGCTGTCCGTAGGTGATGCAGAGGACTCATGCCCGATTTCTTTCTTCCATTCGTTTTCTAGAAACACACAAAACTAAAATCTCAGAAATCAATTCAGATTTCACAATGGTATCATCAGTCAGTGCAAGGTAATGTTTCCATGCCATGAGTAGGACAATCAGAAGAGACTTCAACTAGTGGCACTTCTGCAAACTGCTCCCCAGTATGGATTATAGATACTGATCCAGAAGGAATATTAGAACGGCCAGGAACAAAGACCAACTTTATTTTGAAAGGAAGGGAATTATATTTAATAAGCTAGATACCTCTGATTTTTCATTATTTAATAATCAGAACTATTAAGTAAAAATAGAAAAATCTCTGAATGGTCTCTGTACTTAGGGGTCTGGGTAAACATGTCAGAAGATGAACACTAGCAGAAGGAGGCTTGTCGGCATTAGAATGAGTTTTAGGATGTATTTGTAATCTTCAACCACTGTTTGTTTTGCCATTTACAAAATCTGAGTTACCTCAAATGTGCAACTGTTCCTTTTTTAAATTAAACAGAATCACAAAGATGCTAAGTATTAGAATATTGCTTTTTTGCACTCCATTGTTTTTTCCTTTTATGATAACCAATTCCATGAACAATCTTTCTTTCATTTATTAACTAATTTCAGTAAGTCATATGTTGGGGAATTTTTTCCTTCTATTAGATACATTGATCTCTTCAAGTTATTACTATGTGAAATTCAAACAGCATATATTAATTTGATGACAGCCCATGATTAGTGCTAAATCTGTATACATGGAAGAAAGCCAAGTTTACTAGGCTCTAGAGGGTAGGACTGAGGATTTTAGTACAGTACCTTGAGGTATTCAGGTGAATTAAGGTCCCTATAGAGGGACTCATAAAATGAATCATAATGGTATTTTAGTAAGCTAAGGGATATAGACAACATTCATTCACTTTAGGATATAGATTGTTGCAATTTGAAGTTTAACTTTTAACTGGTAGCTATATTATATAGTTTGTCATAATTTCTAAATTGTAGTAATGGTGGTAATCATTATCAAGGTACAGGTGGCTTATAACTTTAATCATAGCTACTTGGAAGGCTGAGATTGGGCAGATCATTGCTGTAAGAGAGCCTGTTTTCCCAGGTATGATTAGAAGCCTACCAGAGTCAGATCTCATTTGGGCACATATCAGGGCAGGAAGTGAGAATTGGTTTCAAAAACAACCAGCAAAACTTAGGGCTGGAGCTGTAGTCCAGCAGATAGAGCATCTGCCTACCAAGTTAAGACACTGAGTTCAAAACCTTGGAGCACCAAAAAAAATAATAATGGTAGTAGTAGTAGTAGTAGTAACAACAATAATAGCTTTCTTATAATGAAAATCCAACTTGCACTAAAACTCCTCATTAAACTCACTACAATTTTCTGTAAATATAACCAACTCCAAAATGTTAAAAAGCTAACTGCACTGTTAAAAAATTGCTCTAGACCTTTGCTATCTGGTATGTAGCTAGAATCCAGAAGTGGCTCTTGACATCTTGAAGTATGACTATTCGGAGTTAAGTTATACTGTAGGTATAAAATGCACATTTGACTTTGGAGACATAGTCAAGAAAGGATCAGTATGAAAGATTTCACATTGCTCTTTACTTACTTGTTGAAATAATGCTTGTTACTGCACATTGTTAAAAAGTTTTCCTGTTTTTTTTTAAATACTTAATTGGCTTGTAGAAAATTTTAGGTTACATAGCACACTATTGTGGCTCTCATTCTATTTCTTCTGGATGGTGCTTGTTCTAGATTCAATTCTAAATCCTCATGAGACCAGAAAGCAAACAACATATATAATATTATATTTAACCTATGTAACCAAAATGGTGTCATCTACTTAGTTTTTATATAGACATTATTATTCTTTAGGACAGATGAATAGAAACAGTAAGTTAAGCAAAGTAATACAACTGTGCCCTGTTTTGGTCAAAAATAAGGAATGGGGGCTGGGAATATGGCTTAGTGGTAGAGTGCTTGCCTAGCATACATAAGCCTGGGTTCAGTTCCTCAGTACCACATAAACAGAAAAAGATGGAAGTGGTGCTGTGGCTCAAGTGGAAGAATGCTTGCCTTGAGCAAAAGAAGCTCAGGGACAGTGAGGGGCCCTGAGTTCAAGCCCCAGGACTGGCAAATAATAGTAATAATAATAATAATAATAATAAGGTATGGCACTCCTGTTCTAAAACAGGCACTGGCTTGGAGCATGCTAGTGAATAGGAAAGACTAGATCCTACTTTAATGGAACATATGTTTGAGCAACTTAGGCAGCTATGAGGTAGTTTTCTTACAAATTGGATGTATTTCTCTGTTTCAACGTGGCTAATGTAATATATATTTAGTAACATGCTAGGGAGGAGTAAAGTAACATGGCTAAAATAAAAATACTTTAATAAAGATAATCTTCAAGACAAATACACCCCTATAATGAGTACCATCAGATTGTTCTAAGCACATTCTTATTAAGGTTCTACTAACAAATCCCAGAAATTTGTTAAAGACTGTAATGAAAAGAATTCTGTAAATATATACTTGTATTGTTTGATAGTATTGGACAACCTAGCAGGCTTTTCCCCCCAGCATTTTGAACTACTAAATGGATATGATTTTGCATGTTTATAGTAGAAATAACAAATTCCTAAATGTCTCAAGGACTAGATGTCTCAAGAACCTACTCCAGGGAGCTGAACACTCATTGAATTAACTAATTCCAACACATGATTTCTGCAAGATCTTGTTGAAGAGACTGTTGGAGTAATATGTTTTCAAATAGTTTGAAGGGCTGATATGTGGAGGAAGAGATCCATTTACTTAGTACATCTCAAATTGTGGGGCAGGGGAGAAAGGGGAAAAGGAATCAGCAGGAGCAGTTTCTAAAATTTCAGGACAATCAACATTGGCTATACAAAGTGTAAAACATTTTTAGAGTTGCCCAGTGGTAGGTTACATTGCCTTATGAGTCTGTAAGGCTGTGACTGGAAGTCTTCAAACTTAGGCAAATTACTTGATAGGAAACGGAATACATGGAATTTAAACAGTGAGCTGGTGGTTCTGCTAAGTTAGTGAGGTGTTTTCCCTCCAAATGCAAAATTAGACAAATCTACCTGATATGAGTCTATGAATCAGGCTGTAGTAGAATCAAAATAATATGTTATCTCAGAGAAACATCTGTACATCTGAAATGCAACCTAATAAATATTGAATTAGGAGAAATTTAAAGAAAATACTTGAAAGCACACTATAAGATACTACTTAGAAATAGCTTAAGAGAGATGATTAGGTCCTACAGTATTCGTTTAGCTAGTTATTTCCCATACAGAATGCAGTTATTAGCAAATGTCGTGGGTCCTATGAAATGTTCTATGTCTGTTTGCCATTTCCCATTATGATCCTCCAGAAATGGGAGAACTTAAGGTTTGTATTGAATTTTCTAGAGACAAGTAGAAAAGGTTTTGTGGCTGTGGCAGTACATGAGTTTCTATAGACCTCAGTTTCCTTATCTATTCTTGGGATGTTAAAATTTGTCCTTTGGTATTAGAATATTTAAAATAGCATCTAAGAATTTATCCAATATGTATTTACTAACTACACTGTCAGACTGTATTTCTGCCTTCTCACCTTCTTCTTCTTGAATCACCAACTCAAATGATCAAATAAATTAACATTTGCTATCTACTACCTGATGGGAAAGTTTAGAAATAACTGTTTAGTAGCTGCTTAGCCACATGGTAGTGGTTGCACAACATGTAGCCAGAAACACGTGTCATTGCCAACAGGACTGGTAAACAGATGCTGTGGTTGGAGACAGTAAGCTAATGTGAAGAGGAAGCTGTTTTGGACATTCAATTTTGGTTTGAAAATGTGTTATGTGAAATAATACTATGGCATTTTTGTTGAAATGTGTAGATGAGTCATGCTAGGCAGTGCTGAAGCTGTTGTCGGGAATTGAAATTACTGAATTTTTCTTCTGAAAATAGGAATTTTGGCAAAGTAGAGATACAAAGTGTAGAAAAGCAAGCCAAGTATCTGTAAGAAATGGCCACATAAGAGATCTGATTGTTTGGGAAGGTTTGGGAGGTAGAATAAATTACCAAAGGAGATTTGTTTGTTTGTGTGTTTGTTGTCGGTCATGGGGCTTGAGCTATGGGCTTGGGCGCTGTCCCTCAGCTCTTCAGCTCAAGGCGAGCACTCTACCACTTGAACCACAGCACCACTTCCGGCTTCTTCTGCTTATGTGGTGCTGAGGAATCGAACCCAGGGCCTCATGCATGCAAGGCAAGCACTCTACCACTGAGCCACCTTCCCAACTCCCAAAGGATATTTTTTTTTAACTGAAAATCTTCAAAATATACAAGAATGCTGAGCATGATAGAACATACCTATCATCCTGGCACTCAGGAGGAAGAGACAGTTCACAGCTAGCAGCAAAGTAAACATGACAAAGAAACACAGACCAGAAGTCTGAGAACTTCACTTAACCTCTGGCTCTGCCTGAAAGGTATGTCTACTTCTTTAGCGCATGCAAAGGAAGATATATACACCTACTCATCCCTCTTACTCAGGCATTATAAGAACCAAAAGTATGGCTATATCAGAAAAGTGTAATAGTTTTCTAAGCTATAAAGAATAGTCCACAATGACTTTTGGTAGCATCTACCTGACATTAAATTTTTACAGGTCCTAATCTCTCAAAAGGCCACCCTTCTCTCCAATACCAGCTACAAGTTTGGGTTTTCCCAGGTCACCCTCACCTTTTACTAGCTGGCTATAAGTTTAGTCCTCCCTACTATCTCCTCTGTTTTAATAACTTACTAGAATGGCAGGATTCAGGGGAACATATAATACTATCAGAACCACCAAAAGGGAGAGACACCTGAAGCTTCTGTCATCTTTAGGGCACATCTCCTTCTTGGCATATCAACATGTACATAGCATATTCAGTTTTCCATATGAATGGGGTTCCCATTCAACTGTAAAATGAAAATATTTAGATGGGCTGAATCAACTGTAAATTAAGAATATTTAAAGACAATTGCATCTGTACATTTTCTTCTTTGTCGAACAATAGAAAATAGCAATGTTTTATGTGGCATTTGCATTGTATTAGTTATTATAAGTAATCTGCAGAGATTTGAAGTATAAGGAAGATGATATATGAGTTATATGTGAACACTAAGTCTTTTATATGAGTGACTTATTACTCGCAGATTTTGACGGCTACAAGGGATCCTGAAACCAGTCTCTCATGAACACCCCAGAGGACAAGTATATTGCAACCTAGAAAACTCACCGGAACTTAGGTGTCCTAAGCTTAAGTTAAAGCTTTACTACCTAAGTATAATTGGTTCAATTGTTGGTGATAGAAGTCAAATCCTAGTCCTTTACCTTCTCAGAGAAATGCTGATATCACTTGGCTCAAAACCTCAAATCTCTAAAACCACATGCTTTTTGTCTTGCTGGCTTGACCAAACCTCTTCCTTTGTCATTCATTAATAACCTGTCTATAGTCCCACCATGAGTTCCCTAGCTACCATAAATTTATGTTGCCAGACCAGGTCTGAGATTCCCTAACAAAAGTTAGAGACGTAAGAGGCTCCGTCCCAAAGTGGGACAAAAGCCAGCTAGATCCATTACTATACACACCCCAAAGCCTGCTAATGTCAAGAGAAAATGAGGCATGAGAAAATTCCATGAAGTCTATGAATTTTGAGGGTTTCAGTAATCTTAGAGAAAGCAGTTCTAATACAGAGGTATGGATGAATGTCAAAATAGGATTGCTGAAAATTGAGTGGGAAGGTAAAAAAAAAAAAAAAGGCAACAGATATGGAAAGAAAGATCCAAATCAACAGGAAATGACAGTGCTCTCTTCAAACTTTTATATAAAGGTTAGTGAAGGTCCATTTCTCACAAAAATGCTCTATCTTAGTTGTTAACTATCTCTTCTATCCAGAATGTCTTTTCTCCACTCATCTGCTTTGTCTGTTTTGTTTCAACAAGGGAGAAGTAAATGTTTTATGTAGTTTTGTTTTTTTTAATTTATAATTGGTTTCAATAAGATTTTCTTGACACTCCTTAAAGATTTTAACTGTATACAAAATGCCCTTTTGCTCTTCTTATCATTTCTGCGTTTTCACTATATAAGATAAAAATAAACAACAAAATGAAACTAAGGGAAGACAATTATTTATAACATCAATAAATCAACAGAAAGGAAAACCGCAGGGATATGGGCTGCTGGCGGCCAACACTAACTTCAGTTATTGCATAGATTAAAAACATATATTTGTCACACACTTTACTAGCATGTAGACCCAGTGGTGCTTTAAAAATTATATTTATGGGTTATTTGTTTTCCCCAAGTAAAGCCACTGCTGGGATGAAACGCATCAGCTACTTAGTAGGTCAAAGTAATAGTAAAGAGCCAAAGGTAAAGAATTGCAAAGAGAGAACAAATTTCCAGAAGATTAAAGTTTACTAGTTATCCTAAAACAGAATTTTTCCCTTCTTCCTTGTCAAAGCTACCATAGGTTCTCCATTGACCACAAAAGACAGGAGCTCAATTTTATTTTTTTATCTGAGAGTTGGCACTTCTAAGAAGCCAGTGCCCATTAGAACCACAAATATGATAGAAGATCAATACTGACTTCAAGGGAAAATGATCTCTTTCTGAACCCTAAAGGATATTTCCTGCTGTGGAGAGGTTTCCCCAAGGGCCATCAGCCAGGGCCTGAGCTCTAGGAACATAACAACTGTTGGCTGAGATATTTCCCCATTCTGATGCCACATTGCATATATTTATGTTTAGTTTTTGGTGTTTTGGTTTTTTTTTTGCTAGTCATGGTGCCTGAACTCTGGGCCTGGGCACTGTCCCTCAGCTCTTCAGCTCAAGGCTAGTGCTCTACCACTTGAGCCACAGCACCACTTCTAGCTTTTTCTGCTTATGTAGTGCTGAGGAATCGAACCCAGGGCCTCATGCATGCAAGGCAAGCACTCTACCACTGAGCCACCTTTCCAGCCCTATGTTTAGTTTTTGGTGGGCATCTTTCTCCTACATGCCTCTGCCTTTACTCAAGACACAAGAGAAATATGAGTGAGCACATTTTGCCCTCCATATCTCTGCCTAAGATCTGTGGGGCCCAACAGTGGATGTAGTTTATAGTTTTTATTCTGATCTTTAAGTCCATTGAGGTTTTTGTATTTGAGAGCTGTTCAATTTTCAGCAAGTTTTACTTTTCATTCAATTTCAGGAGGAAGAAAGAGTGTGATGGGGAGGGGGGAGTTCCTACATTCAGTCCTTATAGCAGCACTCATTAAGGGAGTTAAACCTTCCTTTCTCAAAGCAAAATGGCATGCATTCTCATCCTGTTTACTTCTGCAGAACACAAATGCAAGATATGTGAATTGGATTCCCTTACCGATTTGGTACTAAGAATAGCAATTGGTTCTTTGCCTGTGTGTCCTATATTCACCAATGGCCCTGAATATTGGCAGGAGTCCTGGATGGATCACACATAGACATCAATTGTAATATCTTAAAGGACAAAAACAGAAAGCCTAAGTTTAATTCATAAATTAGTACAAACGTACTATACTCCCTTTAGAGAATTAAGCAGTCATTTTATTTTACTGTGTTTAGCTCCCATTTTAAAATGTGTGTTGGCAAAGGTTTGTGTTAAGGAGAAATTTAAAAATGTTTCTCTTTTAGTCGGAATCCGGCTTTGCTTTTCATATGACCAAGTGTGCCTTGTTTCATATGTAAAGAATGTGCTTATTTACATCAAATAACAATTTATTTATGATTTTAAACACCTGTACAGATTTCCTTCTAATTAACCTGATTGTCATTCCTCTGTTGTTTGGAAGTCAATCATTTAGAAACTGTTTTTGCTTGGAATTTAGATCTCCAGTCTAGCCCACATGAAGTTAAAAATCTTTTTAAAAGCTGGGTGCTGGTGGCTCATGCCTATAATCCTACCTACTCAAGAAGTTGAGATTTGAGGATCTTGATTTGAAGCTAATCCCTGCAGAAAAGTCCATGAGACTTATATATCTCCAATAAACTACTCTCAGAAGAAGCTGGAAGTGGCACTGTGGCTCAAGTGGTAGTTCTAGTGTTGAGCATGAAGAGGCTTAGGGACAGTGCCCAGGACTTGAATTCATGCCTCAGAACCACCCCCACCCCCAAAAAAAGACTCTTTAAAGCATAGTAATGACAAAAATCATCTATCTTCCAACCAAAATTTTTATATTAAAATGAAATTTTATATTAAAATGAAATTTTTATATTAAAATGAGATTTTTATATTAAAATGAAATTCAAAATTTGAAGATTTCTCCATCCACAATCATTTTTCTAGTTCGTCTGCTTTTCAGTGTAGGATGTGACTCCCTCAGTGCCACAGTTTGGGTCTGCCATGGCTGAGGACAAAGGAAAATGAAACTGAAGATGAGGTCGGGGCTGGTTAGGGGTCCTGAGCAGTAAATTGGAGTCCTGGGAGTGAACACGTACCTAACACCTTCTAAGAGGGCTATAAGGTCATCCTAAACTTAAAAAAGGGGGGGGGAGGGTGGGCGTCTTTGTATTTCCTTAATAGTTTCAGGAATAGTTTCTGTCCTCTTATCTGTTATTTCTCATGAGAGATTCCTCCCCTGACACCACCATCCTATTCTCTGATCATTTTGTCTGAAAGCAAGCCTATAGCTATTCTGAGTTTCTTGTACAAGTAGAAACTCTCTTGCTTGTGTCAGCTCACTCATTGTCACTCACCTAAGCCTCCAAAGAAGGTGAAGGACCAGCAGAAGAGAAGCCAGGACTCATGCAGTGCTTTTCACCCTTGGATCTGGTAGAGATCCAGTAAAGGAAAAGTGAAGATGTCCAAATGGATGCATAATCCTGTTTTGAGTGGCAACACAAAGTTTATTAATGACCGTAACAAAGGTTTGTGGAAAGAAGAATGATCAGAAGCCTCACTAGCATGAGGTCAAGAAGGAATAGATAGAACTGAACAGTAACCATGATGCGTTCTATCAAGATTTTTTGTTTTTTTGCTAAAAAGTAAACCAAGAAAACCAAGAATGGTTGTACTGAAGCAGGATGGGGAAACAAATAGAGATTTTTGTTTTCTCTTTAGTGTGAGGTGATCACAACAAAGGTATATGCTGCAGGAGTTAATCATACAGAAAAAAAAGAAAACCCTTTACAATGCAGTAGGAAGGGCCCAGCTAATGAAGGGGTATCTTACAATAAATAAGTAAGAGTAACATCTCAGGGGTTGTACTTAGAGGAGAGCTCAAAAGACCAATGTTTCCTTAGAAAAGGAAGGAATGTTATATGTGTGTAGTTGGTGTATAATAGATGGAGGAGCTGATCGTGAGAGTTTCTTTCAGATTGTTTCTGTGAATGGATTGAGCAGGGGAAAATTTGGAAAGAGAAAGGGAAAAGGTATAAAATCGTTTTCCAGAAGAATGAGGGGAGGAGATTGTGTTTGAAATTTCTAGTCTTTATTCTGAGTGAGACGAGGACAGGAAGAGCAAGTGTGACCTTGCACACACTCCAGTAAGGTCGTTTATAAAGATATTATATCTGCTTTACAACATGAGCATGAAGATGAAGTGTGCCAGAAAGTGTTTTGAAGTGTAAGTACAAGACATCATGATTATGAAACTTTAGCTTTGAATTACTTAGTACTTTTCTCTGGCAAATTTTTTCAGATTTTTTTTTAAAGGAAGCCCCAGTGTCTCTAGAGACAGCATCTAGCTTCTGCCACTAACTTAGTAATAATCTTCACAAGGGACTTAACCACCTTTTACTTTTTCCCCCTCAGTCTATACTGTGAGGGTGGTAATGTTTAAAGTGTAACAATATGCTTTATAAATTAAAGTCCATGGAAATGTAAGCTATTTAGAAGATGGAATTTCAGCACTCACCAACAGTCAGAGAATGAGCCAAAGGATTAAAAGAAATCACGTAGGTGGTACCTAGATATAGATACCTTGCTTTTCCTTCCTTGTTCAAAGCTTTCTCAGGGAGGCGTCCCCACCCAGGACTCAGGGCTCATTCAGCTTTGAAAGAGCAAGGAAAAGTAAGGTCTTTGTGTAGGTGCCAACTGCGTTATTTCCTTTAATCCTCACAGATTCTGTTTGAAGTTGATTACTAGAACCCGAGACTCAGAAAAGTTGAGTTACCTCTTAAAGCTTGGATTTCATCTCATATGTGCCTTAAAAAAAAAAACATATTCTTCTCACTTTCCTACCTAGAGAATTAAGCTTGATTATATATAACCATAGAAATTACACATTTTTGTACATATATTTTATTCCAGATCTTTATTTTAGCCAACTTCATCTTTGCAGTCTTTTAACTACAACTTCCCAGTAACAGAATAAAATGGCTTGTTGGAGATAGCAGGGAATCATTTATAAGAAATCAAATGACCCAAAGCAATAAGAATGTTTTGGAGAGGCAGCAGTAAGCTGACTAAGTCTGTTGTTAGCTACAAATGCACCTTTTAGACCCCTTTAGGGCAAGAGAGTGGGTGCATGCTAGAAAAAAATTAATTTATGTGGTGAACTGCCATGTCTGTATGCTCTTTACTACAAGAACAGTGTGTACATTATAAGCTCAGCACATAAACTGTTCTAAGAGAAAATCACTGCTGTATTAGGTTTTGGTTTTTGAGTAACAATTGTCTGCCTGATAAGAAGAAGTGATAAGAAAAGTGTATTTATTTTCTTCCCACAGCTAAAAGGTGATCATACTCGGAAAATTTGTTGAGATTGTCCAAGAAAGTGTGTAAAATACTCATCCATCACTGGAAGCCCCTGGTCAGGAAATGACAGTGCAGTAAATATCGTCAGCAGCCACCTTTTAATGTACAAGCTGTTTTCGGTTGGAATTTTCAGCACTCACATAAAACACACTGTCATGAGTGACTGCTTGTGCTCCAAAGTCATTACTATTGGGATAATGGAACATCTCTCAGCGAATAACCAAAAAAACTTTAAATGTCATGTCAAGTTTGTTGAAGCCATTTTCGAGCCCTGTTCAAGGTTACATGAATATTGAGTCAAGTGTTTAAGTCTGCGATCTTATAAGACACACAACTCAGAAGGTTATTCAATATGAGTCAGTTAATTAAAAGGAAAATCTAGTTCTGTTTGGGGAGGTCAGCTGGCCAGAACCATTTAATTGTTAGCTATTGTAACTATCTTGGTCAATGAGGATCACCATGGCTTACCTGATGTTGCATGAATATGTACACATGTCCACATATACGTGAATATGTGTACATATGATGACAATTACATTATCCCATGATTCCACCTTGCTCAGAAGCCAAATTCATTATTCCTTTTAAAGAAGATTTTTTAAATTCTTATTAAGCAGGACACCACCACCTGTAATCCTACTCAGGAGGCTGAGATCTGAGCATCCCAGTTCAAAGCCAGCCCCAGCAGAAAAGTCTGTGAGACTTTTCATCTTCAATTAACCACAAAAATACAGAAGTGGAGCTCAAGTAGTAAGGCACTAGCCTTGAGCACCGAAGCCCAAGGACAGCAGCCCAGGCCCAGAGGTCAAGCCCTAGGACTGACAGAAAAAAAAAATTATTCAAACTTACTTCCTGGATGTTGTTCCAAAGGAAAATGAATCTCACTATTACACTAATGTTTGTCTTGGGGTACAATGTAGCAGATAATTTCTTCACTCAAGTATTTATTGACCACTTTTCTTACACCAAGGCCATTCTAAGCACTGGTTTAAAACAGTGTTTCTTCATTTTAAGAAAACATAGTCCAGTGCAAAGACACTGTGGACAAGTGTTATGGCCATGAATTCTGTAAAGGGAAGGAGTTAGGATGCTAGCAAGGCAAAGAATATTTAGATGAACAGTTAGACAAGACTACTTTGTGTAAGCAGTGTTAGAACTAAAACTTGAATGAAATTAGCCCGGACCCTGATAATAACCTAGTGGTAAATATTGGGGATATAAAGGAATTCATTAATGTTAACGAAATGCTCATTCTTCTGCATGTTTATTTTAAATCTTATCTTTCTATTGGATATTGTTAAGTGTAGCCTGTAACCGACTTGCTTATTAAGAATAATCATTTAAATATACTTTTTAGAATGTGCCCAGTCATTGGTGATCACAGTGACAAGTTTTATGCTTCTCTCTTCCTTACCGTAGAAAATCAGAAAGTGCCGTTGACAGAAGGGGCACATTCTCACTACAATATCAATTGCAACTCCACAAGGACTCCAGCCGCCAAGGAGCTTAATTATAATCTAGACACTCAGACGTGTGCTGGGAGGATCAAGGCAGCTGAGAAGGAAGCCTGTAATGTGGAAAGCAACAGAAAAAAGGACATGGAACTTCCTGGTTCTGCTTCTAAAAATGAGTCCATTCCTGAAGTTGAAGCCCTGCTGGCAAGATTACGAGCTTTATAAATTAAACTGGTAAAAAATGATTAAGCCAAACATAAAGCCATGCTCTAAGCTATAACACTTGAAAAAATGCTTTTATATAAGTGACTTTATATAGTTTTAACTTATGATAATATATTAGGGGGAAAAATCAAGCTAAATACATGGTTGTAATGCTTTTCCTATGTACTTGAAGTTTTGACTTTTTCAAGACTGTAATGGGCTTTAATGCTTTTTTTGTCTCCTTGTATTCATCTGTTCTATATTTGGTGATTAAATTATACATATTGCTTTAGAGAGCAAGGTGGGTGGCCATGTGTTCAGCAATACGTCCTTCAGAAAATTCCATCTTTGTAAGTCACTGAAGTTTTCACTTAACTGTTTTCTACATTAGTGAATGCCAGACATCAGTCTAATGCTTTGCTATCTATCCATGAATATTCCATACTTATTATTTATATAGGCCTAGCTTTCACCACTGTAATGTTAAAAACATATAACTATATATCAAAGCTCTAAGGAAATGACAACTAACATTATTATTCCAGGTTAATTATATGACAATTAAGTGCACTTCCAAAACAATACAATGAAAATGTGTTACTTTCTTGGCAAAATATAAATGCTTTCATATGAGTGTGGGTACATATATATATATATTTATATATACATATAATATATATATATATATATATATACATACATACATACAGAATTACTGTGCTGCTGTAAACTCTTGATCTGTAGCCCAGAGAAAGATCCTCCACACACACACCCTCCCTACAGAATTATGACTCTAGAATAAAACTAGTATATTGAAAGGTTTTCTTGTTATTCTTGTAAACAAACTTGGAATTTTATTTTTTTTAAAGCTGACAATCAATAATTTTAACCAAGATCTGAATAAGTATTTCAAAGAAAGTGTTCATATGCAAATGTTGAAACTGTACCTCATGTCAGCAACATTCCTTTGTTAAGATAGCAAAGAAAATAAACTTGCTACTTGCACTAAATGAAAAATATCTCCTCAGTCTTTCTTTCTCTCTCCCTCTTTCTCTCTCACACACATACTGTGGATAAATAGAAGCTAGGCTGTGCTATACTGTCTACCTAATTTACTTTATTATGTGTAATGAGTAAGTGACTGCTCTTTTACTTTCAGTTAAAAAGCAGTTATATGGAACTAGTCTGGTGAGGTCTACTGCATTTTATTTTCCTGTTTAAGTTGCCACCTCCTTCTGGCTCCAAGTTAATAAAATTAATTAATTAGAACTATGAACCAGGCCTTGTTTATATTCATTGGGGAACAGGTGTTATCCATCGCCACTGTAGGACTAGATTCATTCCTTTCTTGTATTGCTGAAATGTGCATTTTCCCTCCAGTTGCAGTTCATATTTTCCTGAAGACAAATCTTAAACATGAAGCAAGGTGAAGGACATTTATGCATGTAAGCAGATATAAGCCATAACAGCGAGGCAGAATTGTTTTGACTAGGAACGACATTAAGTGAAAGAATTCTATTTGTTCTTAATGTGATGCTGCAGAGATTTAGGGCTTCTCAGGTAGAAAACTTAAATTCCGTCTGATAGTTTGGACACAGCAGGCCCGGGTGAACACCGTGGATACTTGGGGCTGGCAGCAGCCACAGGGGAGGAGCAGCCTGGCCAGTGAAGAGGAGTGAAGATGACACAGAGTCCCAGGGGCCAGAGGAAGGCAGGAAGTCCAGAAACTCAGCCGTCAGGCCCCAGAGCATCTGTCTGCAGATGCTGGGAGACAGCCTTCAAGCAAGAAGACCAAGCAGAGTGTTAGCTTTGTTGTCCTTCCCCAGATCAGCAACCTGCACTTCCTCCTTCAGAATGACAGAAGTTTTGACTTCTCCGCAGTACTGGATTGAAGTACCCAGAGTTATGGAAAGACAAATCAAGTGAACTGTTTGAGTGCCAACTCAAAAGAACAGATTGTTTTCTGTTGAAGATATTTTCTTTAGAAATATCCCTTCCACAGAAAGTGATGAATTAGACTGTTCTTATATTCATAATATTCCTTTGGTCAATTGTCATGAAAACTATAGCAATTGCTTCGAGGATAAGACATAGAGGTATCCTTTCACGTTCCTTAGTTTGTTTATTTGGATTGGCAGGTATTTCTCTGTCCACCTGTCTCAACAAAGGATTTTTCAGATTGCTAGGTTGGTATGAAACATTATTTCCCAGTATATCTGAGAGGTTGTCATTGGATTTGAGGAAAAGAGCATGCTCAACAATGTGATGACATCATCCAGTCCATCTATTGAAGACACAAATAATAGAACAACAGAGGAAAGGCAAATTTCTCTCTGCTTGTGCAGGGACATTCTTCTCCTGCCCTCAAACATTTCAACTCTTTGGGCCTCCAGAAGGCAAATAGCAAAGACTGGGATGTCTCAGCCTCCATAAGCACCCTGATCCATCGCTCATAATAAGTCCCATTCGACGTGTGTATTTTCCATTGTTCTCTTGAACTAGAAACTCTCTATTAAACCAGGTTGCGAATGGTCAGCTAAGAACATCTGATAAAACTCAATGCTGTTGACTAGGTAATTGACAAACTCTTGATTATTTATCCTCTCCTGTCTAACTATACTGTGTAAAGAATTCTATTAGAACACACAGACAACTAAGTGATCACTGGGCTCTCCAAAAGCAAGACTACTGCAAACATACTTTCCTCCACCCAGTATTAAGTAAAGAAAATGGGAATGCTCTCATTATAATGACTTTTTGTTTAACATATTTGAGCACTTGAATGAAAATTTGTCTAAACTCCTAGTGTTTAACAGAATACTGTTCAGCCATGAGAAAGGATTAGATCCTATCATTTGTGACATGGATGGAACTGGACGTCATTATGTTCAATGAAATAAGCCAGACGCTGACAGAAAAGTACTGCGTGATTTCAGTCGCATGTAAAATGATCTCACAGAAGTGGATTGTAGAATGCTGGTTATCATTGGATGGACAGTGGTGAATGAGGACTAAATTAAAATTAGATACTGGAAATAGGCTCAGGTGTACTGTAGCACAGTAGGATAAACATAAGTAATGATAACGTTCTATGTATAAAAGCTATGATAAACAATTTGAGTGTTTTCAGCACAGATGATACATATTTGAGATCGATATGCTTGTCTTAAATACTGTACTATATATACAATGTATTTAAACATCATATGGAATTCCATAAATATGTACAATTTTATATGTCAATTTAAGAAAAACACTTAGTGTACATATGAGGAAGTAGACATTTCAAAAATTCATGTCAAAATTTCCTGACATCTAGAAAACGTGATTTTTTTCATACAAGGTTGCTTAACTGGTTTAGTTACTACCTTGCTATCCAAAAAGAAATAATATTAATGAGCTTAAAATGCTAACTTAAGTATATTTCCTGGTGACTCAATTTTATTTCATAATTGTTCCAGTGTAGATTTGAGTTCACTAGCTAGAAACTGAATCACTTTGGTGCAATTTTGATTAGAAATCTAAACTACTTTTACTACCTCCCACTGTATTATATTAATTAAGCTCTCTTTTATACATAAACACATATATACCAGAAGTTTCATTTAGTGATTGTGACAAACTTTTGTTCAGACCATGTCATTTGGGGCAAGTAATCAATTCTAGTAGGTAAACAGCTAACATGAAACCCAAATAAGTGGCATTCATTCCCATTTTTCTTTTCTAATAATAGGAAAGAAAAAATGCAGAAGTCTGGGGATCCTGGAACTATAACTGGCCGTGCCCCAGTATTCATTTTGTCTGGTGAATTGGTAGATGGCACCCATTACTCATCCTTGCCAGGCACATGTTCAGAAAACATGTCCTAGGGCCAAATTGTTCAACCATTTTGTTCTAAGAGCTACTGTTTAGCAAAACAGGTGGTGTTGCCAAAGAACCACAGAGATTGGATAGCTTTCCAGAATCAGGTCCAAATCTCTCCATAAAATGAGAATAATAGAACTTTAATCCATAAAAGCTCATTATTTCTAAGGACACCTTTGCCTTTTAAAGTGGGTATGAGAAGAGTTGTTAAAACTATCATGGAGAGCTGGGTTTGAGGTGGAACAAAACTCAGCTCTGTCCTCTAATTAGGGTTTAACTGGAGAGGCCTCTTTGTCTCCTGTGCAGCTAATTATGTTTTAGTGTCATATTTTACTACAGTAGCCCTCCCTTTAGGTTTCTGCAAAGAAGCAAGAACTTAAAAAGAATCTTGGTTTCTTTCAGGAAAATCTTTATAAACAGAAGGAGATACATTTATATCTATATATGGATATATATGTCCATATGGATATATATATTGATTGGGGTTTCAAAATATATGTAAATATATAAATATACATAAATATATATATAAACATATTTAAAATTTTGAAACCCTTACCATTGAACAAAACATTTTAAAATCACAGGTATTGCTAGGTGGCTCATGCCTGTAATTGTAGCTACTCAGGAGGCTGAGAGCTGAGAAGAGAGGTTCAAAGCTAGCTCTGTCTGGCAGGGGGGACATACATAAGACTCTTATCTATAATTAAACAGCAAAAGGCCAGAAATAGAGCTGAGGTTTAAGTGGTACAATACTAACCTTAAGCAAAGAAAAAGCTCAGGGACAGTGCCCAGGCCCCGAGTTCAAACCCCAGTAAGTGGCAGGTGTGAGCGCGCACGCTCACACACACACACACACACACATACACACACACACACAAATCCCAGGTATTGTCTCCTTACTATTAATACTACCAACATTATCCATGTCCCCATAGATCTACGTTGATATAGATTTCTTTTCTTGATGATAGAATTGGAACCTAAATTTTGGTTTACCACTGCAGGGCAGATTATCCATATTATTTTACAAGTCTTTTAAAGTATTTTAGTATTATGTTACTTCACTTTGACAGTATTTAAAGGCTGGAATTTTATACGTCTCTCGGCATTTTTATCCCACATTATATTTGGACTATAAAGCTATTTCTTAATTTTTTCTCATTTTCTGTGTTACTAAAATTAATTTTAAAGATGAATCTCCAGTGAGAATCTATCCAGCCTTAATACAGTCTGAGTAAGTATGAATATTATTCATATATAAGACCTATGCCAGGAAGCGATAATAAAATAATTAGATTAAACTGATTGGAGCAAGTATCCTCGTGAATTATTTCTTGAGAATAAGTCTATATCTTATACACACATACACACATACATGTGTGTCTTTCAGACATGGCTGGTTCTGATGAAATATACCTATCTTTGCATTAAAATACAAACTGACCATATTTAATCAAATTAGCACCTATAAAGGTAAATACAATCATGTACACATACTAGTATATTTCTTTCAAGCCTCAATATGTGTGAAGCATTCTCTTTTAAATATATCAAAATTAGTCAACAACTATTTAGACTTCATAATAAAACTACCCAAACCATCAGGGAAGGTTGATTTTATTTCTTTCCTCATTTCAGATCCAAATAGGTGGTCCTGTCAATGTAAAATCAACTAGGTACTCAACAAATACAAACAGGTACCACTTCAGCCTGCAGAAAATGACATTTTCTTTGGAGGAGCTCATCTTGAATCCTTTCTCTTCCTTAATGTCCTCACAAGAGCCTTTCTGATGGTTGTAAGTGCCAGGAGTGACATCCCATACCTGTGGCCTACCCAGATCGCAAGAGTCCAATTTGACTGTGCTAATAAATAAAATCTTGTCATACTATTACAGGATGTTTGGCAAGGACAAGAATTAAGGCACCTTTATAACTCCCAAAGGAATCCGGTGATATTTCTAACGTGATCTCACACATCATTCTGTCCTGCCTGACCTTCCTTGTATCACTCTCCTGAATTATAGCTTGTATCCTCTACCCTCTCCCCAAGATAAAAGATTGCTGACCAGATGAAAAAAAAATCTGATTTAAAAAAAAATGTGTGTGTGTGTGTGTGTGTTGTTAAAAAAATTCAGTTAAAATGTCCTCTTAGAAGTCACTCCATATGTTATTTTTGGACACTTACTACGTCTGATAGATTAACTGTTGTGTCTCATTTCAAGAAACGAGCAAGGACGGGCTCCTAAAGATTAAAAGACTTCCTCAAGAACTTTCCCTTCATTCCTTAACACCTTCTGGGACCATAAGATTGAGGAAACATTGCAGATGCTCCAAGTTTACCAATGGTGGGCTACTTCTTCCGTTACCCAGGCACTCTTGGGGATAGTTACCTCTTAGGCACTTCATGAGTTCCTCTAGAAAGGAGGATGTGGGGAGGGGGGGTTGTTTTTGTCACATTGTGACAGCTTTTCTCATACCATTTAGAGAAGTCTAACAACTTTTTGCCTGACAAGTCAAAGGAGATCACACATAAAATAGACACTCTCCAAGGGCCCTGTTAAGGCTGAAAATGTTCTTGGCATATGGGAGGAGCATGTCTGGAAGACCGCCCCTGTTCTCCTGGAAATGCTCATTTAGGATGTCGGTGGTCTAGTATGCCTCAGGTGCATGAGGAAGGAAACTAGACTTTTCCAACCTCCTAAGATTTCTCTTTTCCTGTTAATAGGTTCATTATTTAGAAGATAACAGAAAGTTTACCCTTCCAAGGAGATATTTGCATTCTAACTTGTGACTCGCAAAGGTTGAAAAGTCACTAATGGAGAATAGGAAAGGAACAAACTGAGTGAATGTATGCCCTCATTCCACCAAATCACAATTGTCCTTCATTGAATTTCCTTATTATTACCACCCTAGGCTTCCAAAGGAGCTACTTCCCCTTTCATAAAGCTGAAGCCAGTACCTGAACCAAATGTTCTCCAAGTTCTTTTGCAGAACTGAGACAATCAAAAACTTGTACAAAGTTCTGAGTAGAAAAGTAGAGATAAACAGGTGACTTGCACCTGTAATGCTAGCTACTCAAGAGGCTGAGATTTGAGGATTTGGGTTCAAGGCCAACCCACACAGCAAAATTCATGAAACTTGTATTTCCAATTAACCACCAAAAAGCTGGGAGTGGAGCTGTGGCTCAAATGGTAGAGTTCCAGTTGTGAATGAAAAAGCCAAGCTAGAGCTGAGAGGGCCTGAGTTCAAGCCTCAGCACTGGCACAGACAGACAGACAGATGCAGAAAGAAGCACACTCAAACAATTTTCACTCTCCACAGTAAACATAGCCCTCCCAGATACAGAAGCTGGTAGGGCAGGAGATGCCTTGAAGTAAGATGAAGATGACTAATAATCCATTCCTAAGGGACCATTCAGCGCTCCTAACAGTTTGATAGCAACCACTGATTCTTTCACAGAATCATCCTCTTGAGAAGGATTTGGGCATATTTCAGAAATGAAATGCCAGGCTTTGCCTGAACTGTATGATGGTATCAGCCATGCTAGAATGATAGGGGCTCTAGGCTCCATGTCATAGTTGATTTGAAGATGTGACTCCTATACTAAAGCTGTGTGAATCTAATCAGGATCCTCTTTCAGAAGCCCCAGTCACAAATAACTCAACATTGCACCAAACAAGGTGCAAGCAAGGTGGAGTATTAAGAGCAAGCGCAGAGTAAATAACATGAGAGCAGAGGCGATTTCTGGGTGATAGAAGAAGCAGGCTGCAAATAATAGAGATGCGTAAGTATATCTGTTTTCAGGGAAGGAGGACTTGGGAGAGCAGCCTTCCATTCCTTAAAAGGTTCACACAGTAGAGTAGCTCAAGTGGTAGAGCACCTGATCTGAATGCAAAGCTAGGAGACAGTGCTTAGGCCCTGAATTCAAGCCTAAGTGTAGGCACAAAAGAAGAAGAAAAGAATAAGAAAGTTCCATACAAAAATTAACTTAGTCTCTTGGCTTCAGAAGATAGAGCTGGGACAAACAGATACAAATAGAATATATATGAAAAATAATTTCAATGCAAAGCTGCCCAGTAATGGGAGAGGTGTCCTTCAAGATTACACACACAAGCAAGTTCTTAGGAGGAATACTGGAGCTTATGTAACTAGCAGCCCTGGCTGGCTAACGGGTGAGGGGACTTGTCCCCTACTGGAGCTGATATCTTCTTGCTCTTTCTACTTGCTCTCTCTTCCGTCATCAAGAAACCTTGGCAAGCAGAGCCATGTCTAGCCAGCAGACATAAAATTGGGAGATGGTAAGGAAATCTATTACTCAGGTGGGAGGCTGGCATATATGAGCTCTGAAGGACTTTATCACTCTTAAAATCTGTGTTCTGTGATTTTATGGAACTATGAGTGGGCCCTCTACCCCTGGAGCTTATCACCTTCAGGACATCACACACTCTGTTTGCTTATCTCTTTAAGGGACATAATAACTGTCTTGGTTTATTCATGTGCTTGCACTAGGTCTTGTAACTGAAATAAATCAGCCCCATTCAACTCTTGAAAGGAATGATCCAGACAGGGAAAAAGGCATTTGGGAAGAGCGTTTCCTTAATGTCTGGGCTGGCACCTGCTACAGTGTGGGCAGTGTAACAGCTCATACTCAGCATGTCGCAGTGTGTTAAGCAGTATGAACTTGCCCTGCCTGAGGGCTGTCCACTCGTGTGCCATGTGATATGTATTTTCTCACTGTATGTCTACAGCAACCAACCTGAGAAGAGATTGCTTTTAGAGCCACATCTAACCCATGAATACACTCATGTGTAGAGAAGTTAGCATGGCTGTAAAAAGTGAGAAGGATAAAAAGCTGGGTGACACCCTCAACTCTAGACTCTGTAAGGGCAAACTGTACTGTAAAACTGATGCTTCCTAGACAAAAAGCAGTGGTTAGGGAAAACAGTCTACACACCCACTCATGAATGCTTGCACGTGCACGCACACACCTTTGATGCAGGTGTGTGGTTGCTCTCACAGATGATTCTCAATGAGTTCTTTTTTTTTTTTTCTGTTTTCCCAAGATGCTATGACTCTCCAAAAGAGCTACATTCCAAAGATGAAAATAGATCGATTTCTCATTTGAATTCCTGTCACTTCTGCTTCTCTTTTATTATAGTTTTGTCAGATAATCACATATATAAACTCAAAGTAAGTAAGTTTCAGTGACCAACAGTTGATACGCCTTGCAGGTCCTCCGAGGATGGGCCACATTCCCCCACACTGGCCTCCAGGAACATGTGTCCTATGCAGGCAGACAGGTTATCAGCCTCCCCTCCACGTCAGAAAGATTTCTGGAAGACCAGTATATACAAGACAGAGTTGTTCCCAGACTGTTAGGCTGCCTGCAAAGTACACTGAATCAGTTTTTGTTTTTTCCCTTGGCTTCCCTTTTGTTCTCTCTTCCTGAATTTAGGTGAAGAGGAAATCACAATGCAGAAGTAGCATCTTTGGCAAGCTGCTCCCTTTTTTTTTTTTTTAAATTTTGCCCAACATAACTCTTTTATTTGAAATAGGCCTTTTATTAAAATCTAAAGATTAGAGTATGGTCTATTTTAAAATTCTGCGTGTGGGAAGTTTCATTTAAAGAGAAAAATCTGCTTGTGAAAGGATTTCCCACACCTTTGATTAGTAGTATAGCTATGTGTTTTATAATAACATAGTTTGAGAAAATTGTGAATTTTGTCATTTGGACAGTAGGCAATTATTTTCTAGCCTCATGAAAGAGATTCATTATGAATGGACTAAACCTAGTATGGTATTCCTAAAAGTGTGCTTTTTCCATTCCATATGGTACAATACTGACTGACAGATAACTTGTTTTTTGTAGTGTCAAGGTGATGTACAGCGGGGTTACATAAGTAAGGTAATGAGTACATTTATTTTCTAGTAGTGTTACCCCCTCCTTTGTTTATCTCCTACTTGCCCGTCCCCCAACCCTGCCCCCAGTTGTACAGATCATTTCCAACATGTTGTCTGGTGTATCTCACCATTGAATTGGTTCTCCTTGTCCTTTGTCTCACCATTCTGTTATTCCCCTTCCATTCCCCAATTCAAATAAATACCAGGATAACAAAATCAAATACAGTAACAACAGGGATAACCATAGGGGGAAGAACATACAAAAGAAACAAGTAAAAATATCACATAGTATATTAAAAACAACAACCACAACAAAGAAAGACCTCTTGTGTCCATCTTTTGGGGTTCATTTCACTTAGCCTCATCTTATATGGTCATGTGTACATAGCTGTTGAGCTATTCTGCTCATCTGCTAAGATTATCCTAGACGTATACTAATTATTGCAAATAAGGGAAACCATGGTCCTATATTTCTTTCTTTTCTTTTCTTTTCTTTTTTTGTCAGTCATGGGACTTGAACTCTGGGCTTGGACGTTATCCCTCAGCTCTTCAGCTCAAGGCGAGCACTCTACCACTTGAGCCACAGCGCCTATTCTCGTTTTCTAGTGATTAGTTGGAGATAAGAGTCTCAGGACTTTCCTGCCTGGGCTGGCTTTGAACCATGACCCTCAGATCTCAGCCACCTTAGTAGCTACAGGTGTGAGCCACCAGCGCCCAGCTGGGATCTATATTTCTTTGGATCTGGCTTACTTCATGTAATATGATTTGGAAAAAAATCTTATTAAATCATATTAGGTGAAGTTTTAGATGAAATCAAAAACAACCAAAAAGCTACTTTTCCTCTGACTAAACCACTAAAAGGTTCTATATACCTATCTTTTTATATTATTATTGTGAAAATACAGAGGGGTTACAATTACATGGGCAAGATAATGAGTACATTTCTTATCAAGCATTGTAGCCTCCTCCTTTGTTTCCCCTTCCCATCCCATCCTCCCCCCACCTCAGGCCCCCTCCCACCAACCCTCCACCCTCTCCTACCAAAGTTGCAAAGTTCGTTTTCGACATAACGACTTGTACTTCTCATTGTTGCAATGGGTCCACCTGTATCCCTAGTTAAATGATTTGTTTTTTTTCCTTCCCCTCCAAAAATTATAACAACATCTAATACAGTGAAAGCAGGGGTTATACCATGGGGGAGCAAAAAAGAAATCATCTTATAAATATGACAGAAACTATCCCATGAAAGAAAAAAAAAACATTTAAATACATAGCTTAGGTTCATTTCCCTAACATCAACTTATCTGACCTTTTCTGCTTGACTCAGACATATACTAGTTATTGCAAATAAGGGAAAATATGGGACCTATGTTTCTTTGGGCTTGGCTTACTTCACTTAATATAATTTTTTCCAAGCCTTTCCATTTCCTAACAAATGGGGCAATGTCATTCTTTCTGATGGAGGCATAGAATTTCATTGTGTATATATACCACATTTTCTTGATCCATTCATCTACTGAGGGGCATCTGGGTTGGTTCCATATCTTAGCTATACTAAATAATGCTGCAATAAACATAGTCGTGCTGGTAGCTTTAGTATGGTCTTGTTTGTGATCAATGCCCAAAAGTGGGATTGCTGGTTCATAGGGGAGCTCTATGTGGAGTCTTTTGAGGAACCTCCATACTACTTTCCAAAGTGGTTGAACAAGTTTACACTCCCACCAACAATGTAGTAAGGTTCCCTTCTGTCCACATCCCCTCCAGCATCTGTTGTTATTAGAGTTCTTGATTTTAACCATTCTAACTGGGGTGAGGTGGTATCTCAATGTTGTTTTGATTTGCATTTCTTTCATGGCTAGGGAGGTTGAGCACTTCTTCATGTGTCTATTGGCCATCCTTCTTTCCTCTTCAGAGAAGCTTCTCTTAAAGTCTTTAGCCCACTTATTTATTGGGCAGTTGTTTGAGGATTTGTTCTTGGGGGATTTAATTTTTTGTGTTCCAGGTATGTTTTAGATATGAGACCCTTCCTATTGTACGGCTAGTGAGGATCTTCTCCCAATCTGTGGGCTTTCTATTGATATTGCTAGCTATGTCCTTTGCCATGCAGAAGCTCTGCAATTTCATGCAATCCCATTTGTCCAAACTTTCTTTGATTTGTTGTGTTTCTGGGTCTCGATTAAGAAAATTTCGATGCTGGGCACCGGTGGCTCACGCCTGTAATCCTAGCTACTCAGGAGGCTGAGATCTGAGGATCGCAGTTCAAAACCAGCCCAGGAAGGAGAGACCTTGAGACTCCTATCTCCAATAAACCACCAGAAAACCGGAAATGGCGCTGTAGCTCAAGTGGTAGAGCGCTTGCTTTGAGCTGAAGAGCTGAGGGACAGCACCTAGGCCCAGAGTTCAAGCCCCACAACCGCAAAAAAAAAAAAAAAAAAAAGAAAAAGAAAGAAAGAAAAAAACAAAAAAAAAGAAAGAAAGAAAAAAAGAAAAAAAAGAAAAGAAAAGAAAATTTCGGCCTGTGCCAAGGAGACCTAGGGTTTGTCCTATTCCATCCTGTAATGTTTTCAGAGTGTCTGCTTTGACTCTGAGGTCTTTGATCCATTTGGAGTTGATTTTGGTGCAGGGTGATATATAAGGATCTAGCTATAGTTTTCTACAAGTAGTTAACCAATTTTGCCAGCACCATTTACTGAAGAGGCTGTCTTTCTTCCATTCTATTTTTTTTTTATTTTATATCTTTTTTTTATTGTGAAAATACTGTACAGAGAGGTTACAATTACATGAGCAAGATAATGAGTACATTTTTTTTCTTTTTTTTTATTGTGAAAATACTGTACAGAGGGGTTACAATTACATGGGCAAGATAGTGAGTACATTTCTTATCAAGTATTGTAGCCTCCTCCTTTGTTTACCCTTCCCATTCCGTCCCATCCTCCCTCCCCCCCCCACCCAATCCTCCCCCCCTCCCCCCGCCCCCCCCCCCCCAGCAAGTTGTAAAGTTCATTTTTGACATGACAACTTGTACTTCTCATTGTTGCAACAGGTCCACCTGTATCCTTATTTAAATGACTTGTTTTTCCACTTCCCCTCCACAAATTATACCGACATCAAATACAGTGAAAGCAGAGGTTATACTGTGGGAGAGGGATATACAAAGCAACAAAGAAATAATTTTATAATTGCGTTAGAAACAAATGCATGAAAGAAAAAAACATTTAAAATACATATCTTAGGGTTCATTTTCCTAACATCACCTTATCTGACCTTTTCTGCTTGACTCATACATATACTAGATATTGAAAATAAGGGAAAATATGGGACCTATGTTTCTTTGGGCTTGGCTTACTTCACTTAATATAATTTTTTCCAAGTCTTTCCATTTCCTAACAAATGGGACAATGTCATTCTTTCTGATGGAGGCATAGAATTCCATTGTGTATATATACCACATTTTCTTGATCCATTCATCTACTGAGGGGCATCTGGGTTGGTTCTATATCTTAGCTATGGTAAATAATGCTGCAATAAACATAGTTGTGCTGGTAGCTTTAGTGTGGTCTTGTTTGTAAACATTTAGGTAAATGCCCAAAAGTGGGACTGCTGGGTCATAGGGGAGTTCTATGTGGAGTCTTTTGAGGAACCTCCATACTACTTTCCAAAGTGGTTGAACAAGTTTACACTCCCACCAACAATGAAGTAAGGTTCCCTTCTGTCCATTTTTAGCTCACTTATTGAAGATTAGTTGGCTATAGATCTGTGGTTTCATTTCTGGGTTTTCAATTCTATTCCATTGGTCCTGGGGTCTGTTCTTGTGCCAGTACCAAGCTGTTTTGTTTACTATGGCTTTATAGTAGAGTTTGAAATTTGGTATTGATATTCCTCCAACACTGTTCTTTCTGGGGATCATTTTTGCTATTCAGGGTCTTTTATTGTTCCATATGAATTTTTGGATTGCCTCTTCTATTTCTTTGAAGAATGAGGTTGGAATATTGATAGGTATCACATTGAATTTGTAGATAGCCTTGGGAAGTATTGCCATTTTCACGATGTTGATCTTTCCAATCTAGGAGCATGGGAGTTTTTGCCACTTTCTAAGTTCTGTTTTGATTCCCTTTCTCAAGTTTTTAAAGTTTTCATCACAGAGGTCCTTCACTTCTTTGGTTAATTCCTAGGTATTTTATTTTTTGTGGGGTACTACAAATAGAGTTGCTTTCCTAATTTCAGCCACACTTTTCTCATTATTAGCATACAGAAAAGCCATTGATTTTTGAGGGTTAATTTTATACCCTGCTACTTTGCCAAAGTTTTGAATCAGCTTGAGTAATTTGGGAGTGGAGTCTATGGGATTCTTTAAATACAAGATCATGTCATCTGCAAAGAGGGAGAGTTTTACTTCTTCTTTCCCTATTTGGATCTCCTTTATGTTTGCATCTTGTGTTATTGCTGTAGTTAGGCATTCTAATACTAGATTGAAGAGAAGTGGAGAGAGTGGACATCCTTGTCTCGTTCATGAGTGAAGAGGAAATGGCTTTAGTTTTTCACCATTAAGTATAATGCTGGCTGTAGGTTTGTCATATACAGCCTTTATTGTATTGAGGAATGTTCCATGGATTCCTAATTTTTCCAGAACCTTCATCATAAAGGGTGTTGGATCTTGTCAAATGCTTTTTCTGCATCTGTTGAGATAACCCTGTGGTTCTTATTCTTCCTCCTGCTGATGTGATGAATTATATTCATTGATTTGCGTATATTGAACCAGCTTTGCATCCCTGAAATGAATCCTGTTTGATCATGTATGATTTTTTTGGATGAATTGTTGAAGTCGATTGGCCAGAATTTTGTTGAGAAGTTTTCCATCAATGCTCATCAAAGAAATGGGTTTATAGTTCTCTTTCTTTGATGAGTCCCTGCCTGGTTTTGGGATGAGGGTTATGATGGCTTCATAGAATGAGTGCGATAGTGAACTTTCTCTTTCAATTTCATTGAAGAGTTGGAGGAGTATTGGTTTGAGCTCTGCTTTGAAGACCTTGTAGAATTCCACTGTAAAACCATCTGGTCCTGGGCTTTTCTGAGATGGGAAGTCTCTTATTGCTGTTTCTATTTCAATGCTTGATATTGGCTTGTTAAGATGGTTTAACTCATCTTTGTTTAGTTTCAGCATGTCAATATTTGCTAGGAAAAGGTCCATTTCTGCCAAGTTCTCAAACTTATTAGCATAAAGTTTTGAGAAGTATTCCTTTATAATGTTCTGAATCTTGTTTGTTTCTGTGGTGATGTTTCCATTCTCATCTTTGAATTTATGTATTTGGGTGTGTTCTCTTCTTTTTTCTAATAAGATTTGCTATGGGTCTGTCAATTTTGTTGATTTTTTTCGAAGAACCAACTCTTTTGTTGATTCTTTCTATGGTTTTTTTGGATTCAAATTCATTTAATTCTGATTTAATTTTAATTATTTCTTTCCGTTTACTAGATTGGGGTTTATCTTGCTGCTCTTTTTCAAGCAGGCTCAGACGTCTCATTAAATTGTTGGTTTCAGATCTCTCCAATTTGTTGATGCAGGAACTCAGAGCTATAAACTTGCCCCTGAGTACTGCTTTTGCTGTGTCCCCGAGGAGCTGGTAATTTGTTTGTTCATTTTTGTTGAATATCATAAACATTTGAATTTCCTTTCTAATCTCTTCCATGACCCACTCTTATTCATCAGTGTGTTGTTCAGCCTCCATGTGTTACAGGATTTTCTTTGGTGGCTTTTAGTGTTGAGTTCTAATTTTATTCCCTTGTGGTCTGAGAGAATGTAAGGTATAACTTCAATGTTTCTGAATTCGGACAAATTTGCTTTGTGGCCTAATATGTGGTCTATTTTGGAAAATGTTCCATGTGCTGCTGAGAAAAACGTGTATTCTGATGCTGCTTGGTGAAATATTCAGGAAATGTCTGTTTAATCTAGTTGATCTATGCAGTTGTTTAGGTCTGCGGTTTCTCTGTTGAGTTTTTGCCGAGTTGATCTATCTATTGGGGAAAGTGGTGTGTTAAAATCCCCAACAATTAATGTCTTTGGATCTATGTGGGATTTGAGGGAAAGTAGTGTTTCTTGGATAAATTTGGGTGCTCCGTTGTTTGGCGAATAGATATTTAGAATTGTAATATCCTCCTGAAGGAGAGATCCCTTAATTAGTATGTAGCGACCTTCTTTATCTCTTCTCACAAATTTTAATTTGAAGTTTATTTTATCTGATATTAAGATTGAAACTCCCGCCTGTTTATAAGGGCCGTTTGCTTGGTAGATTTTGTTCCAGCCTTTAACATTGAAAAAGTGTTTGTGTTTATGGGCAAAATGTGACTCCTGAAGGCAGCAGACAGAAGGATCTTGCTTTTTAATCCAACTAGACAGTCTATGTCGCTTAATCGGAGAGCCTAGACTGTTAATGTTGAGCGATAGGACTGAGAGGTATTTGGGAGTTCCTGCCATTTTATCCACCTTTCTTGAGGTCTGGGGCAACTGGGTTCTTCCTATGGTTCTTGGACCCTCAGTTTGGGTGCGGTTTCTTGGCCTTTATTGTTATCTTGTTGGTTTTCTATGTGTAGGACATCTTTAAGAATCTTTTGTAGGGCTGGTTTGGTGAAGATATATTGTTTCAATTTTTCTTTGCTATGGAAGGTTTTTATTTGACCTTCAGTTATGAAGGAGAGTTTAGCTGGGTACAGAATTCTTGTTTGATAGTTGTTTGTCTTTAGGGCACGGCAGGCTCTTCTTGCTTTGATTGTCTCTGCTGAGAAATCTGAGGTGATTCTAATTGGTTTCCCTTTATAGGTGATTGATCTTTTCTTCTAGACAGCTTTAAGGATCTTTTCCTTGGTTTGAATAGATCCTGTGTGGATTATAATGTGACGGTGGGATGTCCTATTCTGGTCTGGTCTATTTGGAGTTCTAAAAGCTTCTTGTATCTGAATAGGCCTATCTTTTTGCATGTTTGGGAAGTTTTCTGCTAGGGTCCTGTTAAACAAACTTCCTAGACCATTAACTTCTGTCTCTAGGTGCTCCTCTACACCCATTATCCTCAGATTAGGCCTTCTTATGGTGTCTTCCAAGTGTTGAATAGATCTATCATATTTCTTGGATTTGTCTTGGATGGTTGTATGTTCTTTCTCTATAATATCTAGGCTGTCTTCAATCCCCGCAATTCGATCTTTTGCATGGTCTAACCTACTATCAAGGCTTTCTACTTTGGTTTTTATTTCTTTTCCTTCTAGTTGGTTGGCTTTGATGGCTTCAAATTGTTTGTTGGAGCTTTGTTTTAGATCTTGTATGAACTTCTTTACTTCCTTAATTTGGTTTTCAGTATTTATTCTCAAATTACTTAATTGATTGGTTATAGTTTTCTTGGACTCCCATTCCTTCTGTTGGGTTCCATTCAGCATTCCCTTTGTGGTCTCCCTGACTTTTTAGCTCTCTGTTTATGGATTCCATGAATACCTTTAGTGATCTTTCTGTATTCTCATCCCACTTTCTCAATTCCTGTATTACTCTTTGATTAGCTTCTTCAAATTCACCCAGTTCCTGTAGTTCTCTTTGAGTGTTCTCAGCCTGCTCACGCCATTCCTGATTTTCTCTTTGACTGATCTCAGCCTGCTCATGCCATTCCTTTATTTCTCTTTGAGTGTTCTCAAGCTGCTCATGCAATTCCTGTATCAATCTTTGAGTAGCTTCCTCACGCTCATGATATGTCTATCTTTTTTGTATCCACAGTTTAATTCTCCCAAAATTTGAAGGACTGATGTTGACCATAGGTCAGATACAGGTATCTGGTTTGCTTACTGAGAATAAGAGCTTTTTTTTGTTTTGTTAAACACTAGTGTTCAGTGTCCTACAAGCTACTTCACAGAAATCTTAAAGAAATTGACTTCAACTGTGTCAGAAATAAATATGAACAATCTACATAAGGAAACAATACCAAATCCATTAGCAAATGATCTTGGTTGTCTATTTGGCAACTCTTAACTCTGTGGATATATGTAAAAATCTTGATTGCATGCAAAGACCCATCATAAGCTGTTCTGCTGTCAATCCTTAACATCAACCCATTCTTCCAAGGATTTCTGGGATTGTGCTAGATACTAGGCGAGTAAACCTTAACAAATAAATGCAGTCCCCGCCCTAGAAGGTTATAAGATTCTACAGAGAAGACAACCATTGGATGTGTGTTTGTTATAGGAAGTACAAGCTTTAGTGAGGAATATAATTGTATGCTTATGAAACTGATGTGGGGATCAGAAGCCCTCTGGGTAGTGACTCAAACTGAATGAAGGAATGGGCATAAGTAGGCAGACAGAGGCATGAAGGGGTGGGAGAGTACCAGGGAGTAGGAACAATGTGTGAAAGCTTTGATGAGTGAAGCCATGTGGCAGATTCCTTTTTTGGGGGTGGGTGGGGATCACAAAATAGGCCTTCAATAGAGAACAAGTTAACCAAGCTAGTTTAATTGCTGCTCTACAACATGGAGTCTCTTCTTAAACCATGCAATATTGTTATTTAAATTCCAAAAAGGAATACTTGTATTAATTATTCATGCCATCAAGCTTCCTTAAGTTTTATCTTCATAAAAATAAACATAATTAGAAGGCTTCAAATTTTTATTCCAAGTTTCTATACATAAGGTATTTCAAGGTGAATCTGTGTTACATTAATGATGACAAGGATGAGTCTGCACTAAGTTGTCTTGGTATTTAAGGCAAACGCATCGCCTTCCTACTTGATACATTGGCAGTATATTCTTTCATGTGTTTATTTTAGAAAGTAACCGTAGAATGTGAGATTAAGTCTGTCACTCTAATTTTTAACACTGCTGGTACAAAATGCCATTAGATCACTCACATCACAGTGGGATCTACATTCTTTAGAAATGACAGGAAGAAGAAAGGAAAGGATATATAAGAATAGTCATTTTGTCTGATTTTTTTTTCCAGGAAATTCCTTTCTTTTCTTCATAGATATATATTTTTTTATGAAAACTACTAACAGGGGTGTTTTTGTCTAAGATCCATGCAGGCGAAGTTGTATCCACTAGGGAGCTTTGGAGAGAAGTCATTTTCAAACAAAAGAGCAAAAATGCATAGATCAGCCAACTAATTTATGCTACATCAATTTTACATACCCAGAAAGCATAAAACTTTAATGCGATCTCACCAAAGTCAAAGAAGCCAAACAGAAGTTACCAAAACAGGTCTAGGCCTTTCATCTAAACAAGCTTGTGTTCAGGGTAGCCATGCTTCCCAGTGCATGCAATATTAGACAGCAAAGAATTATAATAGATGCTTAAAGTGAAGTGTCTGGGAACCCAAGTGATTAATGTGAAGCATTATTTCACTGCAGGGTAAAAGTACTAGAGGGAAAAAAAAAGACTATAAGCTCATTTACCAACTGTAAAGGTCACCGAAGAAGTGATGGTAGGTGATATGAATTTGTCAGGGCTGCGAGGGGCTTGACATTCAGAAAGGTGTGGCGGAGGCTGCTGGCAGAAGTGGGGTGCCTCAAGGATTGCCAGCCCCATTGAAGGGTTCATGCTAATGGAAAAATGTAACAGAAAACCCAAGTCTTCCCAGATCCCTCAGTTGTAATGCAGGGTTTCTTCTTTCATCAGGGACAGGAAGTTGATCATCCAGCACTTGGACTCTCAAAGAATTTTGTATGCTTTTCCCCCCCCTATGTTGTATCCCCTGTTGTCACTGTATTTGATTCTGGTATTGTATATGGGTTTATCTGAAATAGGGAAGGGAGGGGAACAAGAGAATGGTGAGGCGAAGGACAAGGTGGGGAGCCAATGCAACAGTGATATCACAAAACAATATGTTGGAAATGATCTATACAACTGGGGGTGGGGGGAGGGAAAGTAGGAGAATAATGAGGAAGGGGTAATGAGTCTGGTAAGAAATGTACTTATTACCTTACTTATGTAACTGTAACCCCTCTGTATATCACCTTGACAATAAAAAAAATGTAGCTGCTTCATTGTAGTCAGGTATGTCGGGTTTGTCTGTTCTCATTGGCTTATGGCAGCCCTCCACCCAGGCCTCAGGGGCCTGAAATGATTAATTATACCAAGTAATAATAGTTACTCTTTATCAGAAAACAAGACTGCAAGCAGAGCCACAGCTATTGTTGGGCTCCAAACTCCAGTTTGGTTTACTTCAAGGAAAACTCTGGGCAGGACCTGAAGAAGAACCTGTCCTCAAGGGTCATAAGAAGAAGGAAAACCATTTCTTATAGAACTGCTCCTTCAGGCACTCCATAGCACTATTACCTGGAAATATTAACTACACATTTAAAAGTAGATGTTTACATACATAGAATCCATTTAACAGATTCTCAACCTTTTATGTCAGTGGGCTAGAGCATTATCTTTTCCCCGTATCTCCATCTTCCCCCTTCTCCCCCACTAAAAAAGATGATATCTCAAAGTTGCAATTAATATAAGCAGAAATTACAGTCTCAGTCCCAATTCCCAGGCCTTGCTCTTCACCCAAACTTTCACAACGCATTTAGTTAAGGGTGACAGGACTATTGGGGAACTAAGAGTTTCCCCTTGAAAAGGAGAACGAGTATAGGAAAGAAGCCTGATCAATAATACAATCTCATAAGACTTAGATACTATTACGATAGGGAGAAAAAGATTAATACACTCATCCCTTAGTGTCCATGAAGAATTGGCTTCAGGATCTTCCCCTCTCCCCAGAGGGCAAAATCTAGAGATGCTCACAGAAAGTGAGCACACACATAGAACCTCCACACACCCTCCTGAGTGCCATAAGTCATTTTAGATGACTTTGCAGTACTAAATACACCTAAATGCTGAGTAAATAGCTGTTCTTCCCTATTGTTTATAGAATCATGAAATCCCTCCATGTTCATTACATAGGCAGTTTCCATCCTCAGTAATTTTTTGGTAATAAATCTACAGGTACAGAATGCTTAGATGTGGAAGGTCACAGTACAGAACAATTTTTGGCTTTTCCCCCAGTGGCCCCCCGTAATTCTTCTCTGTGGATATCAATGAATTGGGTGAAAGATGGGTTATCTGGGGGGGAAAAAAGAACTGTGGCCAGATTTACATCAAAGAGAATAGAGAGAAAGTAGCAAAAGAAGAGGGAGAAGAGAGGAAAGAGGTGAAAATATCAAGACATCACCCTGGGGAAGGATGTTTGTGCAACACTGTAGATATTTGTTAGGAGATGGGTGAAGAGGAATCTGAAAGCATTTCTCTGTGTATGAAGCCATGTGGTACTTCCAGAAAACTTTAGTAAATATTCATGTTATTTCTCAACGCTTCTGGAGTCAACATTGTAGCCTATGTCTAAATGGCTCTGCTGCACTTGCATAACATCTGAGACAGGCTCAAGAAGAGCAATCAAAACAGCAGGCTGACTTTAGGAGACAACTCTTCGGAAATTTCTGTAGCCTCTTCCAGAACAGCACATGTTATTTCGTTTTCATTTTTGTTCTAACTGTCATTTTTAAACCTTTGGTTTCCTCTAAATAGAAGACTTGTTGCTGCTATTTTTTGCACTTTCAAAACTGCAGTTTCAGCTTCCAGATCACATTCCCACCCATAATTGTAACAAACCAAATGGGTCTGGTGGAAAAGACTGCTGTGTTTAACTTTTGGCATCTGAGATATTCCCCCACAGCGTGTGCCTCTGTCTCACACTGAGTGAAAAGATGAACAGTTTCGCACCCAGGAGATCAAATTAACTAATGAGGTAAATCTGACATTTGTGGGTGAAACACCACACAGTGTTTGAAGATTCATCTGAAAGGGACTTTACAAAAAGCCATTCAAAACAAAAAAAATCACTCTTAAGTGATTTATGAGCAACTCTGGAGAACGCTTTCTTGACTTAGGGAAGGGAAGGTGGTAAAAATGAAGACACCTGAAGAGACAAGGTGCAATCCGGCAGGCACTCGCTGGCCCACTGGCCTAGAAAGCTTTGGGGCAGGGCTAGGGGCAGGGCACACCACCATGTCATGCAGATCCACAGGCTAATGATAGCTCTTTTGTATTAGTGTGTGCCCTTGTAGTGCTGTCAATGGGGACGGAAGGGAGTACTGACAGTTGGAGACAGATAGCCTAAAAGAAAAAAGGCACATGAAAGGGGGGAGGGGGGTCATAGGTGGTTTTAATGGCTCAATGTGGAAGAGACAGACATTGCCTGCACTGGCATTTCAGGGAGAAAACTAAGTCATCTCACTGCAGGAAAAGCTGAGACCTGTAGTCTGGCTGCATGTCCAAAAGAAGGGAAGGCTATGAGCAAACTGATGGCCTCCACTATGGCCAAAGCTCTAATCTGATTCTCTGATTTCAAGAGAACTATTGACTCAGATGAGTAATGGGAAGAAATGAGGAACCAGAACCTCTCCTGTTCCTCTAGAGGATCACACAAGATTCACAGGGAAGTCAAATGCAATCTGTGTCCAAATCCAAGTTTCTTTCCCTTTGCCTGCAGAATGTACTGTTGGGAACAGGGGGGAAGGGAGCAGGCCTATCTGGGCACCCAGTTCTGAGCAGTTAGACATACCCCTATAAGTCCTTCTTAAGGGCAATCCCACTGACAACAGTCCAAGGGAGACCAAGCCGAGTGACCACAATTCATATCCAGCCCTTTCTGGATTTTGTGTTCACTGTTCCAACTTTTGACTTCCTCTTTTTGTATTTGTGTATTTATTTTGTATTGTATGTATTTATATATATACATATATGTGTGATATGCATGTGCATGTATATACATATGCATGTATGTATTACATAGGTGTGTATATCTATACACATTCACAAAGTCAGCCTTCATCTCTGATCTGCTGTTTCCACAGTTATAGGTTGAATTAACCTCAGATCAGAAATATTTCCAAAGAAGAAAGCTGCACCTGCACTGAAAATGTATAGAGTTTTTCTGGCAATTAGTCCCTAAATAATGCAGTATTGCAATGATCTACATGACATTTACATTGATTGGATATTATAAATAAATAACTTTTAATACATTGAGCCTGCCCGCCAAGGTTTTTCACTCCATTACTTTCCTCTGTAAGATTGGAAGTTATATTCTATTCTTTTAATGGTTAGCATAAGTCACCAAAGTTAATTTTAAATTGTTCTTCTTCCAAATAATGGAAGCAACATAAATACTTTAACACCTTTTAGAACCTGCAATACTATAAAGTTAAATTTCCAATACTTTACTTCCATCTTTTTTTTATTGTGAAAATACTGTACAGAGCGGTTACAAAATCATCTTTTTAAATTTTACACAGTGGACATAATTATCACCATTTTTACATACTTTTTCCTCCTAGATCTAATCTGTATTTATTGGTTATCATTGCATTTGTGCTTTATTTCAATCACTTCAAAAATAAATTTAGATATACCTGCAGATTTCCCCTTATCTATTGGAGATAAATGTGTGTGTGTGTGTGTGTGTGTGTGCGCGCACACACGCACGCACGTGCGTGCATGCATGCTGGTACTGGGGCTTGACCTCAGAGCTTTGCAATTTTGCTTGAGTTTTTACTCAACGCTGGCACTCTACCACATGAACCACAGCTCTACTTCTAACTTTTTACTGGTTAATCAAAGATAAGAGTCTCACAAATTTATCTGTCTTGGCTTGTTTTGAACTAAGATCCTGAGTCGCTAGGATTATAGACATGAACCCCTACACAGACACCGGGTGAGGGAAAGCTATTTTTAAAGGTTTAGCTTGCACTGGGTGCATTAATGGACATGTTGAATTATAACTCCCTTGTACAACCATTTGAGATTTTTAAAAAATAATAAAAGTTTTATTTGCTTGAGAAAATTTGCATATGTCACTCTCATTGTTGGAAGACTTTATGTTTGTGAATCCTCCTTCAATACAAGTGTTATTATCCTTAGAGCTGTATTATTGCTAGTGAGATGCCAGACATTATCTAACTGCTGTATTTAGAGGTAATCTTGTATTTCTTTCTGACTGCTCTTCACTTTCTTGATCTATGGTATTCAGCAATTTTGTCATGTTATTCAAGTGTGGTTTTGTTTTTGCTTATTCTCTCTAAAAGTTGCTGATTTTCTGGGGTATGAGGTGGTGTTATCTCCATAATTTTGAAAAAAATTCTGGCTGCTCTCTCCTCAAGATTTGCTTTTCTACATAATTGTTTAGAACTCCTATTAGATATATTTAAGACTTTGTCTATCTTCTATGTCTCTCAACTGTGCTTTAAATTTGCTATTTGACACTCTATGTGGTTCTCTGGATAATTCCTTCCAATCTATCTTCCAAGATGCTAATTTCTTTCCAGCTGTGTCTAATCTTCCATTGAACACACCCACTGAGTTTTTATATTAATTATTATATGGTTCATTTATAGAATTTTATTGCTTCTATTTCAAGTCTGCTTGGCTGCTTCTAATCATTTCTTGTTCCTTTCTTTTATTTTTAAGCCTCTCTTGTTTTTATTTACACATATTAAATGCTATTTTATAGTTTGTGTCTGATAATTCTGGAATCTAAAAATCTTTTCCATCTTCTGTCTGTGTGGTCTTTCATCTGGTGCTTTGTGGGTTTTGTTGTGGTTGTTGTTGTTTGTTTGTTTTTTGTGTTTTGTGTTTTTGTTCTCTTGATTGCAAATTCATTTTCCTTGGAACATCATTTCTGAGAGTTCCTCGGTTCTTGTTGGGAATTGCATGCCCTCAGAGACAACCTGCATGTTCTCTGCTTGCTGCCTCCGCAAGGTTTCTTGGACTAGCTGTATTAGACACTGCAGAGCCCCAAGTGGGCTGTCGTTAGTGCCAGGACAGATACGGGCAGATTTTACTTCTCATTCACCTAGACAATGGGCTTCCTGCTCTCTCTCTCTCTCTCTCCTGCACCCTGCTCAGCCACCACAAAAACATAACATCACCTGTGCCACCATATACACAGAGGAAAAAATGTTTCAGTTCTGATTTTTTAAATGCTTCATTTACCTTTTGGGGGTAGAAGGGAAGGGGAGGGTTATATTGGGAGCTCAAACTCAGGTCTTTGTTTGTTTAGCTATTACTTGTGCCATGCCTCCAGCCTGGCATTTTGCTGGTTAATTGAAGATGAAAGACCTATAAAGTGTTCTATCTGGATCTTTTACTAGCTAGAAAAATTTTCAGTCTATCTAGTCCACAATTCTGGCAGTAACTAATTTTGTTAATACTTTTTTCCTTACAAGTAATATATATTTTTAATTGCACAAAATTTTGTACTTTCTATGATAAAAATAAATAAAAGATTCTGCATTATTTCTTATTTTCTTCACAAAGACTCTAGCTCTAATATTACAAAAAATAAAAGAACACATACTTGAATATTTATGTAATATTCAAATATATACATAATATTGTGTATTATATACACAATATATACATTATATATTATATATTGTTTGGCTTTTTTCCAATTTTTTTATTTCTGTACAATTTCTTATAAGTAATAAGATTGTAGGTACAGTTTATTAGTTCTTACAAAAGGCATCCTAATATATTCCATTAAATAACCATTATTTTCCCAAATGAATAGAAATATCACCACTTTCACAAGCTGTATTGCTGAATATTCTTTAAATTTCATATATTAGACATAATTATCACTATTTTTACACATTTTTTCCTTAGATTTAATCTATTTACTGGCATCATTACATTCCTGCTTTATCTCAAACGCTTCTCAAGTAATTTTATATATAATCCCAGATTTTCCCTTAATAAGTATCTATTGAAGATAAACATGTGTGCATACGTGTATGTGTGTGTGTGTGTGTGTGTATGCTGCTACTGGGACTTGAACATTTAAAAAAATATTTGGGACTGGGATGTAGCTCAGTGGCAAAGTGCTTCCTAACAAGTGCACCATCTTGGGTTCGATCCCCAATACAAAAAAAAGACAAAAATATTTTTTTGTTATTATAAAAGTGAAATAGAAGTGTTACAGTTACATTCAAGAGTACATTTCTTTTTTGACAATGCCACCCCCTTCCATGCTGTCTCCTAGTTTTCCCCTCCCATCCCCACCCACAAGTTGTATAGTTCATTTTCAAAATAGGATGTACAGTGAATACCACTGCTGCATTTGTTCACCCTTTGTCTCTCCATTTCTGTACCTCCTCTTCCATTTCCAAAGACATATAAATGAACAAACAAACCAAAAAAAGAAAAGAAAAGAAAAACAGCAAAAAGATAGGTGTTGAATGTGTGTGTGTGTGTGTGTGTGTGTGTGTGTGTGTGTTTCTAGGCTCTCTAATCTTAATTGATCTGTGTTCTGTTCTTTTTCTTTTTTTTTTTTCAGTTGTGGGGCTTGAACTCTGGACCTGGGCACTGTCCCTGCGCTCTTCAGCTCAAGGTGAGCGCTCTACCTCTTGAGCCACAATGCTACTTCCGGTTTTTCTAGTGGTTTATTGGAGATCAGAGTCTCACAGACTTTTTCTGCCTGGGTTGACTTTGAACCATGATCCTCAGGTCTCAGCCTCCTGACTAGCTAGGATTACAGGCGTGAGCCACTGGTACCCGGCTAGAGTTGTGTTCTGTTCTTGTACTGGTGTTCTTGTACTGTTTGTTCCATGTCATCAAACTTAATAATCACTTTTAATACTGGACAAAATAAGAGATCTGTTGTCTAAAAACAAATGTTCCATAATTTCTTCAGTTATCTTCTTGAATTATTTTTGGCAGTACAGGGATATGAACTTGGGTGCTCCTCTCCTTGGTCCATGTCCCAGGTATTTTGAATGCTGTCCATTTTCTTTCTCCCTCTTTTTATTTTTTTCATGTTTGTGTGTGAGCACTGGGCTTTCAACACAAACCCCAGGTCAGCTCTTTCTCTCACAGCTGGCACTGTACCACCTGAGCTGTGCCAGCAGGTCTGGCTTTCTGCTGGTTATCTTTTATCTTTTTGCTGGCGGTAAGAGTCTCACATATTTCTCTGCCTGGCTTGGTTTCAAACCGCAATCCTCACATCTTAGTCTCCTGCACAACTAACCAACAGCCATCAGTGTCAGGTTGAGTCTTTTTTCTATGACACAGAATTATCCTGACAAAAATTCCTAGTATGTCTGTTAAACTTTTTACTGGGATATAGTTTTTTTCCTCCTCCATACTCATTCAGATATTACTTTACAAATAATTTGTGGCTTATGTTTCCATCAGAGGCCAGGCAGGAAGCAATGGGATCCTTCAAGCGTTTCCTTGATAAGAAGTTAAGAAAGAGACCTGCTTGCAGGGGTGTGGGCAGGGGTGACGACCAACAAGGAAGCACTGGGTTGGGGGGGGGGGGGCACAAAGTGTCCTGAGCCCTAAGAAGCAAAGGGTAGGATTCTGATCCTGGAGATGACAGAGAACCTCTGCAGACCACAGAAGGAGGGGGCAGACATAGAGGAATAGATTCCTCTGTCCTCTCCCACACCTTCTCTCTGATTTGGGCGTAGGGGGGCTGGATCTCATTGGACATATCCTACCAGAATCCAGAGAACAGAGATCAGGAAAAACCCCTCCTGGAGGCTAGCCTCCAGCAGCACAGAAGAGGCCAGAGATTTGGAAGGGCAAATGGAAAATAACTAGCAGAGCTTTATTTATGGGCTGGTAGCTGTTTTAATGTGTGCAACACAGAGGTGTTGTGACAATTTGAGAAATAGTCACAGGAAAATTCTTAGAAAAGTCATTCTAGAGAAAGAATGGATTCATTATCCTGAAGGCAAATGCTAGTAAAAGCCAAATGCAATGGTAAAACACAACAGTAATAGTTGGTTCTCATCTTTTTGGGGGGGTTAGGAGGGAAGGGCACCATGTTCTAGGCTACAAAGCTTCCTTGTCAGATTAGAAAGCTAAAATTTTCCTGGTGACAGAAAACGGCAGAAGGCAAATTGCCTGTCTCCTCCACAGACAGAGAGCCTGTATCCCATCCATTACAGGATGATCTCTCATTAGCTCCAACTTTGAAATACAATTTTCTACTCCTTCATTGTAAAATCCCCAAAGATGCCTCGGAAGTTTTTATTTTTTATATTTTGCCTCCCATGAAATGAAGAACAGTAAATCTTTCCACAAAGAGAATCCACAGAAACTAATAAAGAGTAGTTTAAATTCAAGAGCACCTGGAAAGAGTGCAGAAATCAGCAGATCAGAGCAAATTGGGTTGTTTCCAAGGAAGGTTGTTTGGGATCAACGCTTTCTTCTTTACACTCGTTCCTCTGCTGGTCAAACCCTAGGAATCTGCAGGCTCAGCGTGGCTAGTGAGAAACCCAGTTGTATCAGCCTCCATAAGTCCTTGGCTGGCTGGCCTTCTGTCCTCCAGATCTTATTTGGGACCAAGGTGGATTCAGGGCTTTCAAGAACCAATGATCCAGGCTGGGAAGATGGCTCAGTGGTAGAGTGCTTGCCTTGCATGCATGAGGCCCTGGGTTCCATTCCTTAGCACCACATAAGCAAAAAAAGCTGGAAGTGGTGCTGTGGCTCAAGTGGAGGGTGCTTGCCTTGAGCTGAAGAGCTGAGGGACAGCGTCCAGGTCCAGAGTTCAGGTCCCATGACCAGCAAAAAAAAAAAAAAAAAAAAAAGAACCAATGATCCCACATTTCCCAGGATATCAGAGATTCTGTGCAAATGCTGAGCAATTGACAAGACAGACTTTCAGTCCTCTCAGAGTCGCCAGTCACCTCTCCTACCACTTTCCAGAAGAGTGGGGCTGCCCTCAAACCACTGTTTCCTGTGAAATCAATGACCTTCTATCTTCATACTGTGCTTTGCTAATGTGGATAATGCCCTTGGGCTGGTCTGGCCAGTCTGATCACAGTCTGATAATCATTCAGCCACAAAAAAAAAAAAAAAAAAAAAAAAAATCTCAGCAAATAAACTCTAGCAAATGATCAGATTATCGAATTTTTTTCCAAGTCATTTGAAGTATGTGAGCCCACCTAGGATAAAGGTAAGTAAATAACTTTGTCTCTTCTTTGCCATATTCTTTATAACTCAGTGTCTTGGATAGAAGGGGTGGCATGAACCTAATACCATCTCACTCTGGCTAATTTGATTATAAGATTGTTAGTTGATGAGCCATGTTCTAAATATGTTTTTAAAATAATTTCGGGAAGAGACTATTTGTTTACTTTCTGCAGATGGATTTTCTTGGGTCTGGTTTTACCCTTCCAAATCCTCCCTGTTGGCTTCCTATGGCCTTCTGCTTTCTGGCTCACTTACTTCCCATTTCTGTCTACAGTTTATATCTATAACAAGGTCATCTTGAAGCTGTCCTTACAGCACACCTTCCATCTCTTCGTTTGCTCAAGGGTTTATCAAAGTCTGCATCCATCAATCCCTTGATTGAACCCCAAATTCTCCCTTCTCTGGCATGCTGAAATGAAAACTTGGAAACTCAACTATCATTCTCCACAATATCAACATAATCCTCCTCTAATTATTTTTTTTTCCTTCCAATTAGTCCTATAACATCCAGGATCTAATCCATCAGAGCCTCGCTTGCAATTCCTTCATCATGCCACTTTCAGACATTTCAGGTGAGATTCATCGTTTCTTACTTAAATGGCTACAATAGAGTCCTACTTACTACTCTCTTCTAATCTCTCCTGGTTCAGCTCATCAAGGATGCTGTCAGATTACTTATATGAAAGAACCCATTTTAATCACATTCCTTCTTTTCTTAGTAACCTGATATGGCTCCCTGTTTGCTGTCTAGAGAATTAGTAACTCAACACCTGAGCTTCAAGGATGGTGTTTTAGTCTCCAAGTCTAGCACTCTCATTATTCTCTTTTACAGTACTAGACTTTGAACTCAGGGACTCGCACTTGCTAAGTAAGAGCTTTGCCACTGGTACCATGCCTCAGTCCCATATATTCTTCAAATAAAGTGTCTGCAGCACACAATCATTGGTTGGTAGGAGAACAGGGCATAGCAAGGTGATACAGCTGGGCATCTCTGCACAGTAGAAGGAGTTGGTCCCAGATACTCTGTGTAAGGTTCCATACTGCCCTACTCTGATGGACACAAGTAAGATATTCCCCTTAACAGGGTTGTCTCCCCCAATCCTGGGCTTGAAACTTTTCTTTAAAATAAGCTTCTGTGTACCTAACCACCGACTGTAGTCATATTAGTCATTAAACAAATGAACATTTGCAACACACAACAATCAACAGGGTATCATATAAGTATAGGAAAGAAAAGAATAGAAAACCATTTTCTACCCAATAACCTCACTGGCTTTGTTTTACATAGGCTTCCAAGAAAAACTAGATACCATGTCTCTAATTCTGATTGAAGATTCTCAAGAACTGAATATCCCCAAACCAAGATATATAGATAAGTATGATTTTTCAGGTGGAACATACAGAAAGATGCAAACAGCCAACAGTACCGTTTATACCCTTCTGCTGGGAGGACTATTGAGAGTTAACAGTCTCTACATATCAAAAGACAAGTTCACTTACCAGAGTGCTAGAAGAAGTAGAGTAGTCTTCATGGATATTTGCATCCCATCAGACTTTGGACAGAATTCCAGCCATGCCAACTTACTGCTTGTGTGACCTTGAGCAAGTGACTTTTCCTCATGAGTAAAGTGATAGCATAGCTCCATTGAGTCCATAATACTTGAGACACTGATAACATGTGCTGCATACACCACTGCAGTAACCTGGGCTGTCTGCAAGGTGCTCAAGCCTTTGGTTTCTGTATCAGGTTCTGTTGGAAGGTAAATTATCAGAGAAGCCACATTTTGAGAGGTCAAATCTTGGAATGTTTATTAGGACACTAACAGTCTTTAGGACGCACATTGTAACAAAAGCCTGCAGCCTGCAAATACTCTTAACACAGCTACAAAATGGGCCAGGGAGGAGAAAAAAAAGGAAAAAAAACCCAGTACTAACAAACCAATTCAGCTCCGATGGAGAGCTGGATTGGGATGAAATGATGACCAGAGACAAGCCAGGAGACAGGACACAGGACAGGATCACAGAGACACACGGTATGGCATGATGGCACCTATGCTTGTCCAGACCTAAATAGGGTCTGGGCAGGGGGCAGGGTCACAGGAAACTCCTAGTCCCAGGCACTGGACTGACAGGTTCAGTAACCTATCAGCCAATTGCTAGTCCCTGGCTCCAGGGATCCAGGCACGCCCATCACCTGGGAGTCAGGGGCTTTTCTTTCCCCTGGCATGAAAACAAGATGCCTACCATCTAACATATGACCAATATGGCGCTGGTCAGACCTGTGCTCCCTACGTCAGTACAACCACCCAGGGAACAAACAAAGAAAAAAGTTTAGGCCTTCTACTTCTTCTTTCCATAGGAAGGAGTTCTGGGCATTTTTATGAAGATGTTGAAACTCAGAGAGTACTCTTTTGTTTATGAGAGTGTGGTGGTATACGTTTTTAATCCCAACTATGTGAGATACATAAGTAAAAAGATCATAGTCTAGATCAGGGGAAGAGGTTCAGAAATATCTGTCTGTGTATGAAGATACTCCACAGTAACCCCACTAAAAGATAGTGGGGAGGGGAATAGGAAAAAGAGGGCAATAAAGTAGGCTAATCTGATCAATATGCAATATAAGCATTGTGAAATACCATGGTGAAAATCATTTTTACGATTAACATACACTAATATAAAAAAAGGCTCATTGTGGTTTACACCTGTGATCCTAGCTACTTGGGAGGAGATTGAGGATTATGATTTCAGAAGAGTTTGGGCAAAATGTTCTCATGTTACCATCTCAACCAACAAAAAGCTAGGCCCTGATATCCTAGCTATGTGGGAAATATAAGAAGGAGAATTGCAGTCCATGCTGGCCCAAGATAAATGTTAAATCTTAATTTTAAAATAAGTAAAGCAGCTGGGCATTGGTGACTCACTCTTGTAAGCCTAGCTACTCAGGAGGTTGAGATCTGAGGATTGTGGCGTGAAGCCAGCCTGGGCAGGAAAGTTCACAAGACTTATCTCCAATAAACTACCCCCCTCCTGAAAAAACTGGAAGTGGATCTGTGGCTCAAGTGGTAGAGCACTAGCTAGTGCTTTACTAGCTTGGAGCCAAAGAACCTCAGGGATAGCACCTAGACTGTGAGTTCAAATGTGCATGCACACACACACACAAACACACACACACACACACACACACACACACACACACACACACACACACACACACCTAAAGCAAAAAAAGAACTGGGGGAATGTTTCAAGTGGTACAGTACTTGCCTAAAAAGCAGAAAGTCATGACAGAGAGAGAGAGAGAGAGAGAGAGAGAGAGAGAGAGAGAGAGAGAGAGAGAGAGAGAGAGAGGGAGAGAGAGAGAGAGAAAGAGAGAGAGAGAGAGAGAGAGAGAGAGAGAGAGAGAGAGAGAGGAGGAAGGGAGGGAGGGAGGGAGGGCTGGAGAATTGGCTCCATGGTAGACTTTCCTAGTAAGCCCAAGAAACATGTACAGAATGTTAGAAACATGTATTTTTAACATCCCAATCTGCAGAGAAAGGTTACAGAATAAACTGTGTCCAGAAACAGGACTATCTAAGAGACTAGGATGTACTAGTCTGAGGACAAATGCTTGCTGGTGAACTACCAGCTTACCAGAAAGACAAGCTTCCTGAAGCTCCCGAATTGTCCTACTGGCTGTCCCCAGAGCAACCACATCCCATTAACTTCACAAAAGTGCCTGACTCTTAAGCCCTGTGCTGGGACAGGCTCTCCAACCCACTGACAGTTTGTAAGTATTTTAAGCAGATATGGTGGAATTAACAGAAAACCTATTTATAGGATTTTTTCCTTCTTCTTGAGGAGCTTGAAGATAAAATTTGAGTGATGCTGCCATCCTCCTGGAGCTATTTCTGTACCTGCAGAAAGGTAGATTAGAAAGATGACTGTTGTCTGATGAATAAGTGTGACTAGTCTTCAGGCTGAAATCCTGGAGTTTCTGCGCTAGCTGTGTTGCCAGCCCACCGCTGAGAGGCCATGGCAAATTGCTGACACTAGCTGGGCCTCAGTTTTCCCATATGCAAAGTGGAGATAAAAATACACCTCCACACCGGGGGTGTTCTGGGGATTAAGGAAACAATATCAGCGAAGCACTTTTGTGGTGTTGTATACCCTGAAAAGTATTACCATTATAGAAATGCACAATATAAGACTATTTTTTGCTTTGTGTCTTTGATGGCATGAGCAAACTTCACCCTCCAGCTTTTTAATATGATTATAAGCCCTTTACAAGAATACAGCTTTCACTTTGCACAGCAGGACACGTAATATTTCTTATAAATTTAATTTAGAAAACGGCAGGAATATAATGTTAAGGATTTGCCTTAAACCTACTAAAGCAAAGCAATTCCATTAATACTGCCACTCCATCTTTGACGGGACACATTGTGCTTTAAGATGACAGTCTTCTGAGATCTCTGCTATTCTTTCGCACAATAAAGGTAAACTTGAGATACAGGACACGTTTCTTTGTCTGTTAATTTTTCTTTTTCTAAAGCTTTGTCTACTCAGATTCACAACAACTCCCTTTACAGTTGGTATCTCCTTTTGAAGTAGTTATCCAAAAAGTTCCAGGGTTAAGTTCCAATAGACTTCCCTTAAAGGATCCTCCCTTCCATCATTACTGTGTGGCCTCAGTAGGACTTTTAGCCATCTGTGATTACAGGGGATCGATCCAGTTTAAACTCTTGGGTGCCATGCAGGGATGAACTGGGAGACTTTTAGGTTTGTGGTTTCTTTCGGGACTGAGAAAATCACTGCTTTGGACAACCCTCCTCTGGATGGGGTTTCTAGGTCTCCCCTCTGAAAGAACCAATGGATTTATTTTTGTTTTATGGCTGTTGTAACAAATTCTTATAAACTTCCTGACAGGGCAATGTAAATTTATGATTCAACCAGTCTGTAGTTTACAAATCCAACAGGGCTCTTGCCACACTCAAAACCAGGTATTGGTAGGACTGCTTTCCTTTTAGGTTTTTAGGGACAATCTGTCTTCTCTTTTCCAGACGCTGCCAATAGTCCGTGATGGAGGAAGTGAAGTGGTCCCTTCCCCCATCTTCACAATTAGCAAGGACAAAACCAGCTAGAGATTGCCAACTCCATACTTCCTGAATAAGTGTGTCTATTGTTGCTGTCATCACCTGCAGATATCAGACTCCTTCAGCCTTTCAATGTGTACTCACACCAGTAACTCACCAGGAACCTTCTGGACATTCATCCTCAGATTAGGGTAGATCATTGGTCTCCCTTGTTCTGACACTTCCAGCTTATTGGACTTAACAGCTCTTGGGTTTTCTGCCTCTCCAATATACAATGGCCATATGGGATTTTCCAGTCTCCAATCATACTAGCCCATCTAATAAATCCTCTTTTATAACTATATGGGTTCTATTCCTGTACAGATTCTGACTAGCACAGATAGTAAGTAGTGAGTGTCCTGATTACAGTGATCTGTGTGGCAGGCAGGCAGGCAGGCAGGCACTGTGCTGAGCACTCTGCACATCCTACCCAACACTTTAATGAACCTAGGTGAGTTTGCCTTTCAAGTCACTTTAGAATCTCAATTTGGGTTACTACTTGTGGGGTATCCAGTACCCTGAGATGTTTTGGGGACCTCCCAGAATTCCTTCTATATTGGACATTCCTGTATCCTGATCTTTCTGTGAGCTCTGTCTTTAGGGCATCACTATGTACATGGAGACAAATGGTTAATTATTCTTGGAAAGAATCCCCTAAGGAGCAAGGGAGCAGGCTGCGGCTGAGCCCCCACATGGACATTCTGGCAAGGAGATACCTTCGGTCGCCAGGGGCCCTCAAATCATTCAGCAGGGCAGCTGTCTGTGTTTCCACCACGGTTCATCTCCTGTGAAATCCAGTGAAGCCCAAAGCCTCCCTCTGTGAACTTCTGTAGTATTCAAGGAGGGCACTGCGCTAGATTGACTGGCAACCAAAGATTAATTGGGTCGGTGTGGGTAAGTGGTTGATGAGGCAAGGTCAGTCTCTGTTCGTGTCAGCTTGAAAGGGGATGCTGGGAGTGGAGTCAGGAGGCTGTGAAGGGCAGCCTCAGGGTCATCGTGACAGCAGCTCAGGGAAGGCTCTGGGCTGCGAAGTAAAACAACCACAAGTGTAAATGACCCGGGGCTCTGCTGTGACGTGCAGGCCTGCGCTTCTGCTGACATTCAGAGGACTGAAATCTCACCCGCCTCAGCAGCCTGAACTCTGCTAAGACAGAGCTCAGATCATCAGCCAAGGGGCTCACGTTTACTAAACAGAGTGCTAAAAGGTCTCTAAGTCCTTAAGGTTTGAAGTCTTTGTGATAATGTCACAGTAAGGTGCAGTTAATGAGATGCATGGGTGTCCCCTTTGAAATAGTTACCTCCAAATGAGTCTATTAAATCTCTAAAAATGTTAAGTCTTGGACAGATTCAAAAGAAAACATATCACTTGCATAGGAGGGTGACACACCTGATAGATTTGAAGGTAGGAACTTAACGGTAAATCAACCCTACCTCTTTCTCATTCTATCTCAAGATCTGATAGAATGAAAATGTATCTGATCAAATGGAAATAGTGCCAGGTGCTAGTGGCTCACATCTGTAATCCTAGCTATTCAGGAGGCTGAGATCTAAGGATCATAGTTGGAAGCCAGCATGGGCAGAAAAGTCTCAGTGAGACTCTCATCTCCAATTAACCACTCCAAAACTGAAAGTGGAGCTGTGGCTCAAAGTGCTTGAGAGTTAGCTTTGAACAAAAGAGCGCAGGAACAGTGCCCAGGCCCTGAGTTTAAGCCCTACAACCTACAGAAGAGGAAAAAGAAAGAAAAAAAATAGGAAAACATTGGCAGAAGTACTATGTAAAACAGTGACTAGATTTAAAGCATGGATTTTACGTAGCACAACTGGGAATTGATAATATCAACACACGATACAACTTCCAGTCCAGGACAATTTCCTTCCCTCCTCCCTTGCCTCTCTCTGTCAGAGCCGGGGGCTGCTGGGTGAAACATAGGTTTACAGTCTGAGCAGCCTTATGGCCATATCTCAACGTTTGCTTCTTCATACAGATGGCTAAGTTCTGTGTACTGACTCAAGCTAATCCAACTGAACAGAGACTAAACAGAAGCACAGAGTTAGGCTTGTAAATATCAACTGAGATATATGTTTTGCTTTTTCTTGGCAGCACTAGAGTTTGAATTCAGGGTCTCACACGTGCTAGACAGGTGCTCTACACCTAGGCTAGATGCCACACACCCAGCCTTCTGTGCTTTAGAATTTTTCATATTGAATCTCACACTTTTTTGGGGGTTGGGGAGGGTGTAGGGCTGGCCTTGGATTACTATGTTCCTACCCAAGCCTTCTACACAGTTGGGATTTTGGCATGCGTGACCACATCTGACTTGCTCCTTGAGACAGGGCCTCACTAACATTTTGCCTGAGTTTACCTTACACTACAAGCCTCATATTTCTACCACCAAGTAGTTGAGACTACATGTATAAGCCACTGTACCAGCTGGGAACTATACATTATTGGTAGCTAAGACACTTGTAAATCAGGTACCTGAACCCCTACTTTCACTGTAGCACTACTCACAATAGCCAGGACTTGGAATCAACCCAGATGTCCATTGCTGAATGAATAGATGAAGAAATGTGGTAAATATATGTTATTCAGCCACAAAAAATTTATTCTTTTTATGAAATTTTGTTACTTGCAGTAAAACGCTCTTGGTGGACATTTATATTCCACGTCAGATACAGAAAGGCCAGTGCCACATGCTCTCACTTCTGCATGGATGCTAAGACTCTCATAGATGTGGAGAATAGAATAGTGGTTACTATTAGAAGAGTGTTCCAACTTAGAGAAGTCTGTGAGGGGGTCCTTAATTTTCAGAGAATCATTTCAAAGTGAGGTGGAAAGATTATAACTTCTCATTGTATGTGAAGCACAAAACAATTGAACTCTAGAAACAGAGTATAGAAATAGAGTATAGATGATGGTTACAAAGGCAGGGAAGAAGGAAAGAAGAAATGACGGTCACAGGGCACAAAGCCTTAGTGACAAAGGACAAGTTGTGTGTGTGTGTGTGTGTGTGTGTGTGTGTGTGTGTGCTGGTACTTGAACTCAGGGCCTGGGCAGTGACCTTTAGCTCTTTTGCTCAAGGCAGGTACTCTACTGAGCGCCACAGCTCTACTTCCAGCCTTTTAGTAGCTAATTCAAGATAAGAAACTTTCCTGTCCAGGCTAGCTTCAACCCACTATCCTCAGATCTCAGCCTCCTAAGTAGCTAGGATTATAGGCATGAACCACTGGTGCCTAGTTTAAGTTTAATTTTTAAGAGATCAATTGCATAGTATAGTGACTGTGGCAAACAACTGGACATTGTCATTTCAGTTTCATTACAAACAAGATACATATTTGGGTGATGATATTCCGCACAGTTCTCAAACATTGTAATGCAACTTTTTACTCCATACACATATAGAATTATCATTTTCCAATAAACAATAAAAAGAGAATGAAGGCTGTTGAGGTGTAATTTATCTACATCATGAAGCAACTTTTGATAATTAGAATTGTCAAGCCTATATCAAAGATCTGCACTGTGTTTGCAGACAACCACTCTACCACTTAAGACACACCTTAGCCCCTTTTAGCTTTCTGTTATGTCTCAGGAGGCGTCTCCAGAGCCAACTTTATCCCTCTGGTATAGCCAGGATGACAAGCATACACTACCATTCCTAGCTTGTTTTTGAAGGTAGGTTCTCACTTGCCTTCTGCCAGCATAAGCTTCCCAATCATCACCTTCTCATTATCTAGGATTATAGGTGTACGCTACCATTCCTGACCAAGCCCTCATAAGGCTAAGCAGTTTTCATGCTGACAATAATTATTCCTTTCCCTCTGAAGAGGAAATTGTGGCTTGGATCAATTGTTCTGGATAACATAAGCTACAGAGTAATAGACTTGGGGTTAACCCTAGGTCTGTCTGACTCTGAGCTCAGATTCGTAACCACCATTATTTATTCCTTTTCTAGTCACCAAAGGCTGAGACTCTCAGATTTACTACTTCCTTCCTGACACTGTTGGAAAAGCACTGCCAAATCCTTGCTTCTCAGCTCCTTTTTATTTAAGCTGCCACATTGACCATTTCTTTCTGTTAACATAACTTTTCTTCTGACTTCTCTCTTCTAATTCATTCTTTACACCATTGCCATGACAATTTTCATAAAACACAAATTAGATCCTGTTACTTTCCTGCCTAAAACCCATCATTGGGTTCTATAAGCTAAACTACAAGCCCACATGCTTGAATTTTACTTTTCTTGATGATCTGCCTGCTGATCATCCTGAACTCTCCACCCTTTTCTCCACCTTCTTGTTATATTTCACTTCTGTCTGTTCTTAAAACCTGTCTCAGATGATTTCTCTCCGTATCTTTCCCTCTCTCCATCTTTCCTTTTCTCCTTATGGCCTCTCCCAGCTTTTCATGAATGATGTTTCATCTATCCACGCCTATTTACTGAGCATCAAATACATACCAGGAATATGGATGGGGTAGACAAGATAAATAAGGAACTTTGGTTCTAATGGTAGCAGACGAACAATTTAATTTAATAAGCCAATCAAAACAATAAAGCTGGGATGCGGTAAGGGTATGATAGCATTGACACATTACAATAGTAATGATGAGACATTGAGAAAGTAGATGCAAACCTACCCTGTGATTCAAAGACCAGGAACATAACTGCATATCAGATCAGACAAACAAAACCCCAAATTTTGGAAGTAATTGGTGAGTTTGAGCACAGGATGGAGAGTGTATCTGCAGAAGGGCAGTGACATGGGAGTCAAAGCTGTAAAGAAGACCTGGATTAGACAATGACATCTTAATAGCCCAAGAAAAAGGGTTTGGATTTATTGTTTAAGTCCCGATAATGGTCTTGAGCTCTGGGTCTGGGTGCCATCTCTTAGCTTTTTCCCTCAAGGCTAGCACTCTACCCCTGAGCCACAGCTCCTCTTCTGGCTCTTGGGTGGTTAATTGAAGATAAAAAGTCTCACTGACTTTCCTGCCTGGGCTGACTTTGAACCATCAGCTTCCAGAGTAGCTAAGATTGCAAGCTTGAGTCACTGGTGCTTGACAGGGGATTGGATTTTATCCACATAAAAGGAGAAAGTACTTCACCCTTGATATTTGTTCTTCCTGGCTTGCCTTTTCAAAACTTTACTCTGGCTGCCGAGTTGGGAATAGACAGCACATGAGTTTTTGTTGGTAGGGAGGATTAGGTTGAAGGAAAGAGAAGAATGGAAGAAGATTCCAACAATTTGGAGTAAGCTACTGAGTGCTTATGATATTTTGGACGTGTGAAAGCCTGAGGAAAAGAGGTCAATAAGTGTTATAAAATCTGTGAGGGCAGGGGTCTATGTATCCAGTCCACATTGACACCTGAGTGCATGAATTCTGTTCATTATTTCCACCTCCTCCATTCGCTGTGTCTGAATTAGATAACAAGTTTGATTTAAAGCAAGCATGATTATTTATCAAGTCTATGTTTTAACGTCTTCTCAGCCACCCCTCTACCAATTATTTCTGGAAGTCAGTCATCTCTATGTATAACTAATGTCATCTCTGGGACTTTGATTCTAATTTTACTTTTAGCAGCTGCTGAGGGTGCCTAAGGAGGGCACAGACTAGGCTTTATTTGTTTTATTACCAGCCACAAGCATAGCGTCTAGCAGGTGGCAGATGTTATGTAATCATTTATTATGTGAATAAATTGACCAATGTCTAAAAACATACATAGAGGCAAACTTCACCTTTATCAAACATTTTATAACAGTGGGGGCATTAGGGAAAGCCAATCTGTTCTCTCCCAAATATGAATCTTCCACCAGAGAGATAGCTGGGTAAGCTGATATCTGTGCTCCATTCGCGTATTATTTAAAGGAACAAAAAATTACAACAAAATAAAATGAAGTTTCAGGCATCTTAGTAGCTGGATTTTTCACCATTCTTTTGTGAAAATCATCTGGAGAGTCTTCATCTTGGGGAGGCCTGTGAACACAATGAATTTCTACATGTCCAGAGCTCGATTCCTCTGCTATCAGGCAAGGGTTGTGTCACTTCCTACCTCTCAACCAACAACTTTCTGGAGACCTTGTTTGTCATATTAACCAAGAAATGAGCATGAGGCACTTTTTCTGTGCTTTATAAAATATTCTTCCACCAATTTATAGACCAATACTCTGTGACACAATACCACCAATTTATGCAACAGTCACATTTACATAGTACAGGTTGCATTATACCAAGAAGCATTCAGTTATTCTGTAATACTAGTGCTATGTCCTTTTGGTTTCAAGTTCCAAGGCTGAGTAACTATACAAAGCAGCCTGATGTGTGGCAAGGCATGGACTTGAGAGCAGCTTTTGTCTTCATTTCAATAGATAAGCTTAAGAAAAACTTCACTACTGCATTGTTATTGGTATTTACCGAGGTCTGCATAGCTATAAACTATGCAAAAAGCACCAGAGAACCATTTCAGGATGCAGAATAAATACTCTTTGGGGAGTGGTGTGAGTTTAACTTCCTTCTGTGGTTCAGCAGAGGATTTTTAACAGAAGAAAAAGATGGATAACGAATTCAATCTTAACCAATACAGTCCTAGAGTGCTGATACTAGATTGTGTATCCAGATAATTAAAACAAGCATTATATTAGTATGTTAGATTAATCTATTACTTCTAAGGGTGTTATTTGTTTTCTGCAAAGAAAATGAACTTTTCTCAGACTTAGTGAGTGGACACCTAGACTAACTAGTTAGTGAATTGGGAAATCTTTTTTTTCCCTCTAAGGAGAACAAGCAAGAAAACAAACCAAAACTAACCATAACAACACAGAGTGGTAGGGATGACATGGGTTCTTGGGATTTTTTTTTTTTTCAGACAGAAAAGAAAAAAACAAACTTTTCCAGTGTAGCTAAGTCTTGATGATTGTGTCTTCCAACAAACCCCCAAACATAGATAAAGTACTTCAAGTGCCAATTTGAATTTGGCAGGCAAGTTGGACTGCAAATGATCTAATTTATCTCAATTCAAATCAGCTTAGCAAATTTGGAAGCTGCTATGTGAAAACAGGTAACATGAGAGTCACAAACACATGAATTTTCAGGTCTTTAAGTGAAAGTGACTTTCTAGGACAAACTACTTCCTATTATCCCTCCAGTATGCAGGGCAATGCAAAAACCAGAGGGACAGGACAGGCTACCGGGTAGAAAGCTTTCCTACTTAAATACTTGGCTCAAAAAGAAGAATTACAAGCCACCTGCCTTCTTTTCTGAAGAAAGAGGAACTTTGAAAAGGCAACAATCTCCCTGAAACCCTAGGAAAAAGTAGGAGTACAAAGAGAGACCTCAGTGGGAGAACACAGTAATTATTCAATAATTATTGGCAGTGAATAAAATGCACGAAATGCAGGTATAAATTATAATGCAAGAATGCCATCATATTCTAATGGCAGGGCCTGCTTCGTCCAGGAAAGGGCACCCCCACAGATTCCTTCTTCAAACCCCTTACTTTGCCAGGGGAGCTTTAGAAAGCACCAGCAGATTGTAGAATTATAAAAAGTCACAGCAAATTTTACAAGGGGATTAAAGTTGAAGTTGCCTAAGAATTTTGGAACTTTCACCTTACTTTTTCCAAGTTTGCTAATGTTACTATAAAATATAAAGTACAAATCGGTGAATTGGTTCCTTAACATAAAATAACAACAACAACAACAAGTCAAAATGATATAATACAAACATAAAGAAAGAGCAGCAGAAAAAAAGAGCAATGAGTCTTTCAGGCCTGGGCAAGTCTAGTCTACTATTTTTATGACCAAGAGGCCCAATGACAACACCTAGTTAGTTTTACACAATGACGCTGTTGATATATATTCATTGTTTCATGGTTTAGACAGAGTGTTGATAGCATTTCCTTTGGTGGCTCTCCCAGCAGTCCTATTTAAGGCAGGAATCATTAGATCAAATGAAGCCATAAAGTCTCTAGCATCTGCTTGCCACATAATTGATGTTTTTCAATTCAGAATGCTTGAGTGCCCAAAAGTTAGGTGTGTCCAAGGTCATGGTTCCAGTGCTTTTCAAAACCACCTCTCAAATCCAACTCTTCTGATTTCAAGAAGGAACCATATTTCTCTGCCATCTTTTTTGGGCTTTCTGGTTTCTCAAGGCACAAAAAAAAAAGAACCTTAGGTTAGCTAATGGGTAATGCCAATTAATTTACATACAACCTCCCTATTTTATTTGGGGGGGGGGGGGTGGGGAGATGGGAAGAGATGGGAAGGGGAAACAAAGGAGGAGGCAACAATGCTTGATAAGAAATGTACTCATTACCTTGCCCATGTAATTGTAACCACTCTGTATGGTATTTTCACAATAAAAAATAAAGATAAAAATAAGAAAATTATTCAAATAAAATTTAAAACTAAAAAAAAAAAAGAAAAAGAAAAAATGAGCTATTAAAAGAGGAAGAGCAACTTAGGAGGCTGAGATGTAAAGATCACAATTTAAAGCCAGCCAGGGCAGGAAAGTCCACGAGACTCTGATCTTCAATTAGCCACCAGAAAACCAGAAGTGGACTAGGCAGGAAAGCCTAGTCTGGCTTCCATCCTTGATCCTCAGATTTCAGCCTTCTGTGTAGCTAGGATTACAGGCATGAGCCAAGGGTTCTCGGTGCTATTTAAATTTTTTGTCTCAAGTCTAGCAGACTCAACTACATGAAGCTGTTGCTCAAAGTGATAGAGCTCTAGCCTGGAGCAAAAGAACTCAGGACAATGCTCAAGCTCTGTGACTGACAAAAAAAAAAGCAAGAGAATGTTCAATCTAGGACTAATTAATCACTCCTGCTATACTGAAAAATTGAAACTAAATGAGGTTTTAATTCTTTTACTTATAGATAATACCTTTATCTATGGGTCTCATTTGAGTATTTTCTTATCTCCAGATCCCAACCCTACAAGTTCCTGGTCATACCCACTGGATGTCCCATAGACATTACAAAATCAACATTATGACATTCATCATCTCTCCTCTCCTGTCTCTTGTTATGACTCACTGTCATCACTATTCACTGGTTATTCTTGCTAAAGCCATGTGGTATATGAGTGTCCTGCAAAAATGCAAATTCTCCCAGTGGAGGGTAATACTTGTACAAACTCCATTGGCAGGTGGAGGGACCCCAGCATGACACTAACTCTAGGCATGAATTCTATTTCATCCTCCAAACACTCTCCTCAAGTCTCCTTCATCTGCTTTATTCCTGCCATTGCATTAAGACAAGAGTTCACAGACTAATCAAACATATTTGTCGAAGGCCTATGTCAACTGATTTCCCAAATATAATTTTATTGTGATTCAGCCACACCTTTCAGTTATGTATTGTCTATGGTAGTGACAGACACTGTGTGATCACAAGGCCTCATGTGTTTACAATTCGGCTTTTTACAGAAAATGTTTGTTAACTCTATTCTAAGAGAACATCAGGTTCAACTCCATGATTCCCTCCATCCTTTGCCACCTCAGTACCTACAAGCAGTCCCCACATGCCAGGGCATTATCTCCTTGGGCAACCTTCTTCTTAGCCTTATTCCCTCACTCCTTGAGCTCCTAAACCGTACAGTTGGATTTTATGAAGCTTATAGTGTGTCACTAGCAAAATCCTCCAAATCTCCCACCTCAATATTCTCTTAATTTTGTTCCTAACAAAAAGCTATTAGTTTTGTGGTCAGTTGGGTAAATGCCCAGGAGGAGGCCATACTAAAGCTACCAGTATAACCATGCTCATTGCAGTATTGTTTTCCATGGACAAGATATGGAATCAGCCCAGATGTCCCTCAGTGGATGAATTAATCTTCTTACAGTTACTCCTCCGTCTCCTCACTTCTGTCCTCTTATTGTATCTAGATTCCATAATCCATATTTATCATTGCTTTCTGAGGTCCACCATCAAATCTCTCCTTCCCCCCCTCTCTCCACTGTAGCTTTTATAAAGTCCAACCTTTCACCTTCTCCATTAGTGCTGCAAAGCAGATGACCATGGCTGAGACAAAACACTGTGCTGGTTGGAAATTAATGAGTACAATCCTCAAGAGGTTTTCAACATTTCCCTGGAAACCTATGACACTTTTCTAGTCAATGCATTTGCTTACTGTCTTAAATAAATATTTCATACTGGCTCTTCTCTCCTATGGCCATCAACACCCATCATACCATCCTGGTCTTAATCTCGGTCTTTTATGTGCATGCATGTTTGCAGGCATGCACTCCTCTCTTTATCTCTCTCTCTCTCTCTCCTCTCTCTCTCTCTCTCTCTCTCTCTCTCTCTCTCTCACACACACACACACACACACACACACACACACCTACAGAGAAAAACACAGAGAGAAACAATATCTTTTTTCTGATTCTACTAGAGAAATAAACATAGAGAATTGGGTCCCCCCACTCCATTAAGAGGAATGATTTCTTCTCCTATCAAGAACAATCCTTCCATTTGTTCTTGATACTACTGCCCTCTTGCATGGCTAAGGTCATACTTCTGCTTTTAACTCCTTCATTCTTGAATCATTTCCAATCTTTACTAAAACACTTGCATCCAAAAGAGATCTGTTGAAATATCTCTAATGTATACAACAACAAAAACTAAAACTGCTACACCAATAACTCTCATGAACATATAATGCTCTCCATTCTCCTTTTCTTGTTCCTATTTTAAAATAAAATTTCTTGAAGATGTTCAAGAAACTGGAACTTCCATATTGTAAGTCATATCACATCAAGCATCAATCAATCCACTGAAGTTTTTTTAACACAGAGAGAATAAATTCTCCATCCTTTCATGGTTTAGAGACTTACACACAGATTCTATTTGACTCCATTTTCATTCCTTCCCAGCCACACCTTCCATCTCTGTACTTTCCTTTCCATCCCAGTCATTTTACTTAATTGTCATTGGTACAACAATGACGCCCCAAAGATGTCCAGAAGCTTATCCCCAGAGCCTGTCATTATATTACCTGACACGGTAAAAGAGACTTTGTAGATGTGATTAAGGATATTGAGATGGGTAGATTGTCCTGGATTATCCAAGTGGAATCAGAGAAGATGTGGCCACAGAGATCAGGGAGAGGACACTGTGGAAGAGCATCAGGAACCTAGAAGGGTACTTGGCCTCTAGAAACTGGAAAGCCTTCTAGAAATAGGTTCTCAGAAGTAACACTGCCCTACTGACAATCTCATTTAAATCCATAAGAATTTGTTTCAGACTTCTAACCTCTAGAACTATAAGAAATAATTAAATGGTGTTTTAAGCCCCCAGATCTGTGGGAGCAGGTGATGGCAGTAATAGGAAAGTGGTACCTTGGCATTGTTTTGTTTCTTTTTTTTCCAGGAGATGGTGAGCTTTATTTTGTCTTGTCTGGATAGAGGTTTGATTTGCTCTCAAATGAATGTTCCAGGGTGGAGAGAGTCTAGGAGAAAGCACAGGATGTAGATGTCTATTTTATCTAATTATTTTCTGTCCCCTAACACAGTAGAAACCTGATCAAGTGAGGAGTTTTCTTTCTTGTTTTCACTGTAAGGTCCCTGGCAGTGAGGATGGTGGATATGCATTGAATCAACACATTCGTAAAAAAAATGTGAATGGCTTCCTTCTTGGCTGAAATGGGTATTACATGCTCTGTGCCACTAGTCCTTGGTATCAAAGCCACCAAACATAGCTCACAGCACTTTGTTGATGCCCACGTGTCTGCATTTCTATGCTCAGTCAGTCTAACATAGTGGAAAACCAAGTCCTTCAAAACTGAAAACTCTCCAGCGCCTAGCTAGTTTCCCTCAGGAGATTATCTTTAGAATATTAAACCAAAGTTTTTTTGGCTTTCTAGCTGTACTTTATAATATGTGAGAAGACAGATTAACAGGAAGGGCACTAACTGGAAATTAAATGAGCCTTAAACTCAGTTAATCCCATTTATTTTCTCTCTTTCTCCTTAAAATATAGGCTCGTGAAGGTCCACGATGTCTTATTCACTGTTATATCCTCAAGGCCCAGAAACATTTTTGTTACTTAATAGGCTCTCACTCAGAGTGTAAAGAATGAACAAGTTTTCTTTGATTCTTTTTTCCCCTTAACTCCAGATCCAATCTACAAGTCTGAAAGATTCTTTCTGCCAGCATGTGTCAGTCCATTATCTCCCCTCCATTTCCACTCCTCGTGCCTTAGTTCAGGGCCCTCACTGGGATGAGCTGCATATCTACATCCTCAAACCTTCCAGATGTTGCTACCAGAGGAGTTTTCTCAGAGCTGATCATCTTTACTTCCCTCTTCAATAGCATTGAGATGGGATCATTAGCCCCTTGTATGGCACTGACACCATTTCCATCCTGCTGCATACTCTATAGCCTATCCCATGCTTTCCTTCTCTCTCCTTCCTTAGCCTCAGTGAGGCTGCAAGGCCCATAACAGGCTATAGTCCATTGTCTCCATGTTGTTACTTAGTCTTCCTCCATTGTCTATGCTGTATTTATCTGTCACTATCGAAAGAATTACCCCAAAATGCTATGGTCTAAGACAAGGACCATAACTTATAATCATTTCTGGTAGTAGAAATTGACTGGGTTTGGATAGGTGATTCTTGTTGGTGTCTCAGTTTATACTCAGTTGGTGGCTTAGATTGGGAACTTTGCAAAGGGTGCCTCATTCCTATGTGTCACAAGTAATTCTGACTGTGGGCTGGGATATAAGCAGGGGCTGAGAATTCAGACCATTAGTTCCCTTCTTTGTGAACCTCTCTTTGTGACCTGGGCTTTCTCACAACCTAGAGCCTGGGTTCTAAGAGGAAACAGTCCCAACCTATGAGGTGGAAGTGCATAGCCTCTTCTACCTTTGCCCATTTCTGTTACTTTCTACTGGCTAAAAGTGAGTCACAAAGTTCTACCCATGTTCAGGGATAGGGGAATTAGCTGTCACTTCTTCAACTGAGTATCATCAGGTATGTCCAGAGAGGGAAGAAATAGATAGTGACAATCTTTTGTGACAAGCTCCCCAGTCAGGCATTTTTCTTCTCTCCCATCCTAACTTTTTCTCTTCCATTCATTACCCTTGTCTACCTGCCTGTAAGCCCTTCTTCCTTCAGGTTCATCCCTGATCTACGTATCTCAAGGTAGGAGTAAGCCCACCTTATTCATCAATCTTGTTAAAAGACAAATTTATGAATCTAGTTTTGCAGATATTAGTCTGATTTTACTTGCAATTTCAGAATTGGACATCAGTCTAGTTCAAAAACAGTTCTGGGGAACCTTTCCCCATCACATGTATAGGTCACATTTACAACAAGAGGAAAGGAAGCAACCTATAGAAAATATGGGCAAGGCCCAGAAACAGCCTAATTGGTTACATCTAGCATTGCTTTATTTGTCTGGTTTCAACTGCTGCTGACTGTAATTGACTGAACCTTAGCTAAAAAAGAGACGTTCACAATATAGAAAGAAATTATTTGGCTGAACTTCAAATTATGCACGTAGGAAACTTAATTTAAAATAACAGCCTGACCTTCCCCTTGTTTGTTCTCTCATAGTATTACTAGAGACATGCAACTAGCACACTGGCATTTGAAAAAATAGCAGAAACAAATAAGCCCCTTTGGCCCTTTCCTATACTCTTCTTCTGAAATAGACATAAAACAATTTGCTTTTTCTCTGAAACTAGCAGAAGACTCCCATTCCAGAGGTAACCACCTACACCACTCCGCAAAATGAATATCCTTATCTTCAAAATACAATGATGCTAATGATATATATTATTAGAAAAGAAGCCAATCAGAGAATTGTAGCCTATAGAACTTGCACATGGAAGGATAAACTGATGACCCAAGCCTCCATGACAACCACAAAGGGGGCAGGGAGCTGCAAAAGAATGAAGTAGTGAAAAGGACGAAAGAATGAGGAAGCAAGGAGTGGACATCACAACCTTTCAGGAAACAGAATGAGACCTACCTCAGAAAGCCATCTTCAAGGACTCCAATTCTCAGTATTTAACCTAAGGCCAACCTCTGTAATGAGAGAGATGGCCAAAGATGGAGAAGATGGACTAGTGTATTGACTTCCCATAGACTATCTATGCCACCAGTTTTTTTTTTTTCTGTCATACTTCTTTTTTAATTAATTTTTCTATCACCTTCACTTAGGTTCAAGTCTTGTCTGAATTCTCTTGCCAAACACAAAAGAAGAATTTTATTGGTCTTAAAATAGCCACAACATATTTGGTGCATTAGACAGGAAATTCTAGAAAATAAGGGATGAAATAATTTTTTTTCTGACTTACAATTATTAAATAGTACTTGCTAATTTCGCCTCTAATATATCACCATATATTATACCTCCTTATCTATCATCATTCTAAATGATCATCCATTCTTTATCAAAGTTAGCTTAAATATACACAGGTTTCCTTGTATAAAGGGTTTCAGTTCTGAAGGCCCCTACATCCCGTATAATTTCTACTAAGTTAAACTCTCCTGTTAAATGGTCTTTTCCAGTTGTTTCTCCAACAAGGAACTTAGGGATGCTGGGGAAAGAGATCTTCCACTATAGTATTTACAATATACTGTATAAACTCCTTGTGTATACTTCATTATCTCCTGCTACCCACAACTACTTTGGGGCCTCAGTGTATGTATTTTTTGTGAGTATCTGAGAAAAGTACCAGAAACAAGTCAGGCCTTAAAGCATACGTTCAGTGGGGGAGGGGAGGAGGAAACAGCCAGTGTCTTTATTTTCAAAAAGTAAATGATTCCAACATATGCTTTATGCAATTGGTATTTTAGAGAGTGAAGTGCAAACCAAAATGCTTGCAGGTGAGTCTTAGAAGCTCATATTGGAGGCAGGTAAACCTGGGTCTCCTTGAGTGCTGGTGAGATTTCATAGGGTTTGGGGGCACATTTAAAGTACAGAAGAAAAAACGTCTTCATTGTAAGGAGGTATTTTAAGCTCATTTGAAGAGGTCAAGAGCCACAATATAAATGAAACCTTTTGCTGAGGAAAAAGGAAATTTTTTGTAATTGATCATTCTGCCAAACCTTTTTGTAGGTAGAAAAAGCTTTAGTGCTTTCTTTCTTTCTTTTTTTTTCTTTCTGTCTCTCTTTCTCTCCCAGGATTGCAGCTGTTTGTGGTGTGAGTCCACAAGGTGCCAGGGCACCCACAGAGATAATGGCCAGGCCTTGGAGCTCCAGCTGACACGACTGCTAGGAATTATCCCAGAAGTTTACTGACTGATCAAGCGCATAATAAATTAAGAAAACGTTTAGCCAGGAGTGATGAGACCATCTAAAATGACTTCTCTGTTCAGATTTAATTTTCCAAGCAATAAAGTTTCTAATATTAACAAAGGTGGTGGAGCCCTAAATTATTTTTTTAAATCTTTTTTAATTTCTTTGAATATCTCATTCCAATGACTAATCAGAAGGTGACACCAAAATAGCAGGTGAATGGAGTTGTTCCCATCAGTATTACAAAGCCAACATTTTAAGCATCCAGCCCTTTTGGATTTAATTTCCTAATTAGCTTTTTAGAAGAGTAGCACAAAGGTTAAAAGCTGCTGCCTTTCTAGAACTCAAGTATTTAAAACTCCACTGGCGCCGTAGAAGCTTAATTTCAAAATTAAACAAAGCAATCTGTACAGAACATCTAAATAAATACCTAATAAAATCTGTTTATAGATTAAGCAAACAAATTTATGACAAATCTTACCATGATCTGCTTCTTTTTACATTCAACACTTTGCAGGCATACAATGTTTTCTTAAACCTCACAAGAAGGCACAAGTCATACTGGAGGTAAGGTGTGAAGCAGCAATTTTATGAATATGGCTGATATTCTCTAAGTGAATGCTGTAGATCAGACTAAATAGAAGTGCTGATTTTTGGTCAGAGAATCAGTGCAGAGTTAGAAATGGAAAAGAAGGTGAGGAGCACAAAGATGCTTATATCTCTTGGGCTTCACACCTACAGAGTGCAGTTTCATTACTTAATTTAACTCATCCAATTTAAAACATGTTCAGCCATCAAGTATATACATCTTTCTCTGATTTCCTTCATAATTTCATATTTAGATAGCTCCTTCAAATCCAGGTATTAGAGAAAAGTATTTGCATGTTTTCTTTTCAAGTTTTACTGATTCATATTTTATTTAGATCAAATTCATAGTGGAATGAATTTGTAGAAGAGCAGGTGGACAGGAAGTTATGATCTATACTGCTTGTATATAGTATGGCAAGATAAACTGATAAACCCAAACTGGCCTGCCAACAATGAAATAAGAGAGGAGGCTACAAAAGAATGAGTAAGCAACAAAGACAAAAGAATGAGAAAATAAGAAAGAAACACTAAATCTTTGGTACCAAGATTAGGTAAGGAGCAGAAAGGAGAGCCATCAGTAAGACCACTGTCTTGGAAGACTCCAATTCTTAACCCAAACTCTATAACAAGGAGGATGGTAGAAGGTGGCTGACTTAGGCTGAAATGCTGTCTGCTCATGGTGTCTATGCCATGTGCTCTCCTTCCTATCATATTTTAGTATGTTCATATCTTGTCTGTATTCTCCTCTTGCCAGGAGCAAGGGCTGAGGTCAACTTAGCTGCCTTACAGTTCTGGGAACAATAGGACATAAATCAGCCATTGTAAATTCAATTAGCATTTTTCTCTAGTCCCAAAATATTTTGCTATCTCAGAGAAAGATCCCATAACCATTAAGCAATCATTCTGCATCCTATCCCCTCACCTCCCAGCCACTATGAATCTGCTTCCTGTCTCTATGGATTCACCAATTCTGGATATTTCGTATAAATTAAATCATATTGTAGTCGTTTCTGCCTGGCTTCTTTCACTTAGTATAATTTTTTGTGACTCATCCATGCTGTAGCTTATGTAAATACTTTCTCTGACATTTATGCTTTTAATCTCACTTATTAATTCTAGTATAGTATTAGTTTATTATCTGACCTTTTTCTACATAACAATAACTATTTGGAAATGAAATTGTTCTCTCTTTCCCAATAGCCAGCGATATCTTTTTGTTTAGTTAGAACTTTCACAATAAACTGTTTTGCTCATTAGTGTACCCTCAGTGCATATAAAAATGTACATGAGGTTGATTTATATTTTGAGGTATAGATTTTGCATAATTATTGTGGTAATAATTCTTGCTTTATTTGGATTTTAGTATAAATACTCCTAGTATTTTGCCACTGAGTGTATTACCTTTTGGTTTGATATATGTGAAATTAAGAAAGCGGAACTGTTAGATAGATAAGCATAAAAAGTGTTGGATATCTTGGCACTTCTTGTTCCCATAGTGCTTTGGGTTCGAGCTCAAATACTTCTTTTTCCCATAATGCCCTGGGTGTCTGCCCAGCCTATGAAAAGAATCAGTGTGGCACATGTACAAGCCATCAAACAATCAGCAAAAGTCCAAGAGAGGGGATATGGGAGAAACTTCCTACTATAAATATCACACTGAAAGGACCTTATTGGATTCCACTTTGGAGCCCCTTTTTTCAGAGTCTCACTGATTTTCTTTCCTTTTCAAGCTTTCTTGCACTGTCTGCTTTACACCCTTTACTACCTTTCAGTTCTGTAATGAATGGAAAAAATGAACCCCATTCTTAGTACAAATATTAATTATTATAAGAAAAATAAGTTTTCTCCTAATTTTTAGAGACTTTAAAAAATTAAGAATGAGAGCAAAGTTTTATCAAATTCTTTTTCAGAAAACACTGAACTTGTCTTGCAATATTTCCTAGATGTTATTCACTAGCAAATTTCCTGTAAGGATCTATGCTGGGTGATAGTGGATTATTATTTTAATGTACTAGGAATTCAATTCCTAGCACTTTATTTGAAATGTCATAAAAACTTTCAAAGTGAGGTTGGTGCATATGAAGTACAAATGCTTAGTATTGAGCTCATTTCCTGCCTTACTGCCCCAGGGGGCATGGCCCTTGGATTCTTGGAAGGAATGGAAGTGAGTCCTGGTATTGTACATGAGATTGATTTTCTTTTTCTTCAAACCCTCTAAAGCCACAGACCATCACAACCTAGTGATGCCTGATTTGTATAGATAAAACAATGCTCTAATTGCCTACAGAGTTTACTCTAATTTTCCATGAAGGAGGTTTCCTTGAAGGAGACTTGAGCTATTTATGTTTCCCATTTTGTGGGATGGTTTTATTGTCACTGTTTGAGAGAGGTCCAGCACTGGTATTTGCATACATTTTGTTGGACATTAGGGGTCACAAGCTAGAATATTGAGAGAGGGTTAAATTATATGTGTGCAGGTCACCCAACACAGGATGGTCTAGTAGATTGCCACTTGGCTCACTGTTGTCAGTGTCTTAACACCAGGCATGTAGTGCCAAGAATGAGCAGTACCAAGAATACATGCAAATTCTGTTATCTCAGAGGATAGAAAACTGTCTTAGAAATGGAGAAAATTCACTGAGTAATTTTTTTAAGGGAGTGGGAATGTCTCACACATAACCAATTATTTTTTACTAATTAGTGCTATTTATGACAGTATTAAACAGAATATATGCATGTTTCAGAACACATCTCAATGACAAACAAATGACTATTTTTAACAATAGGCCAAGTTAGATGATAGAAAATATTGCTTCCTTGGAGATACCTAAAGTTAATTATCATCTAGATTCATTTCTAAATGAATATGGTGGATGTGGAAGAGGCCAAAATCATATTTGGAGTGCTAAGCTATCTGTTCAGTCCTACTATAGGTGGAGTTGTAGGTACATTTCTGACATTCTTGAACTTTTAGGTATGCCTATGCAAGTGGACTTGATCACAGTTAATGCTACATCCACTAGATATGGTTTACATAGTGCCTGGTACAATCTTCATGTTCAATAAATATGTGTGAGATAAGTCAGTAATAAGCTTTTCTTGTACAAAGATATGTAACTGATTATATCTGGATAAACAGGAAAGGGCTAATACTTTGTACTCATTTTTTTTTTTTTTTTTTGGGTCCGGTTGTGAGGCCTGAGCTCTAGGCCTGGGCGCTGTCCCTCAGCTCTTCAGCTCAAGGCTAACGCTCTACCACTTGAGCCACAGAGCCACTTCCAGCTTCTTTCTTTTTGCTTATGTGGTGCTGAGGAATCGAACCCAGGGCCTCAGGCATGCAAGGCAAGCGCTCTACCACTGAGCCACTTTCCCAGCCCCTGTACCCATTTTTTTGTAGCACCATAACATCTAAAATAAGAATTGAGAAAAAAAGTCAACTCTTATGAAAATACCTGAAATATTACAGCCGGTACCCTGGTAAGAGTTTTCAAGAAAGATATACATTCAAGTTTTAACTGAACATAACTCTTCCCATCAATCCTTATTATCAGAGATAGAGGCAAGTTGGGATGAGAACATGGCAGAAATTCAAAATAGACTTCAGGGAAGAACAATAAAAATGATGAGCAGGTTGCATATAAGATTATCAGGGAATTCTAATAGAATCAGGACTTTAGATAGGTGAAAGGAAGAATAAGGAAAACTTAATATTTGTCTTCAAAGATATGAAAGGTTATCATGAGGAAGATGCTGACATCTGTTCTTTACTATCATAAAAGGTAGGACTAATAAAAAGAGGGCTACTTTCTAGAGAAGTAAGAGAACTTCATAGTGAGAAACTGTCAAATACTAGTCTCTGTTCCAAAGCGGGGGTGGGGGTGGGGACGACAACAGGGTAGCTGAGAAGGACAGGAGAGCTGAGTGGTTCTCAAATGTGGACTAATAGACTGGCATCAGTACCAAACCCCAGAAACGAACCATAGACCTATGGAATCTGAAACTCTACAGGTAGATTTCAACAGTGGGCCTTTGTGTTCAACTTCCCTCTTTGCATCAAAATCCCAAAGATAAATGCCTTCGAAAAAGAAAGGCTTGCTTTGATTCGCTGTGGTTTCCTTCCCTGGTTGCTGGGTGAATCTGCTTTCAGCTGGTGGCAGCACAGTACATCAGGCAGAAAAGAGTTTATGGCAGAGGACGCTGTTCACCTCTTAGCAGCCAGGAAGCAAAAAGACAGAAAGGAAGAAACCAGCCTCCCAATACCTCCTTTCAAAGTGATGACCTCAGTGACCTACTTCCTAATAGCACTGTAGGCTGGTGCTTGTAGAAGCTGGGAGGGATACTTAAGATACAAGCCATAGCAGTTTTTAAATAAGCTCTTAGGTGATTTCAGTGGGACTATTAGGATGGATAAACTCTTAAAGATACTTCGCTTTCAGATATTTTTGGAAAGCAAGGGTCAAGAAGAAATGAAGACTTTAAGCCTCTTCATACAGTCTTTTGTGAAGAAGACACATCCATTAAAACAGTTTATACCCATCAGTGTTAAAACCTCAAGGGATAAAAACCACTTGCCTAAGAAGAGAGAATCAGCGACTATAGTGGGGGAGTTTGTAATAAGCAAAGGTAAAAAGAAAAGGAATTTCTTTTTACTCAAGAAGTTATCAAAGATACTGCAGAGAGTTTCTTGGCGAGGGGGTGCGGACGAGGAGGGGGAAGTAAGCCACCTAGCCCAGGTTAAGATTTTTCAAGATATTGCAAGATACGTGGGGATCACAGGGAGTTGTTATGATTAAAGAATGTTCTTCTGAAGTAGGGTTAATGAAGAAATAGGTGTGAGATGTTGAGGACTGGAAAGGAACACTGTAAAACAAGCCCACTTACATTAGATATATTGTCTCCTGTTAGATGAATTTAAAAGGCCACAATGAGTCTATCTGGAGAAAAAAAAATTGGAAACACAGTAAGAGTCTTTAAAATGCTCTTTCCTTCATTAATTTACTACTTTAAATTTAAAGCATTTAGATCAAATGAACAACGGGATGTTTTCTAAAATATTTATTGCTGTTTGATCTGCAGTAGTGAAGAGGTTTTAAACAAAAGAAGAAACCCGGAATCTACAAAGAAAATGGCAGGTATATATGGACATTATGTAATTAAGAATCTAAGTGATTATTTTAGCAAATAGATAATTAAAAGACAAAATGACTTAAGAAAAAGAACTCCAACCCATATAGCATACAATAGATTAAAGTTGCTAGGTACAATAACCTTGTACAAAGGAGTAAAGTTGAAGGAAAAATAACCCCACATAATGGTAAAAAGATATACACAGGCATTTTACAAAACTAAAATGAACATATTTAAAAAATTTAAACTTTACCAGTAGTACTGAAAAGAGTAACAAGTAACAACGAAAAGGTATATTTCTCCTAGTAGACTGACAAAAATCCTAGAGTGACCATACATTTTATTGTGATAACCTGAGTAAAGATTTGAAGGGTAAAAATATTCCTGCTCTTAGATGGCAGAAATGTGAGTTATACATATTTTCTTTTCATAATACCTTCACAAAGGCATTTGAATAAAAATATATATGCAGTCTTTAACATAATAATCCAGTTCCTGGTAAAAGAGCCAAAAAGAAAATGCTCAGTCATATAAAAAAGATAGGTAGGTATGTAGGTAGATAGATGGATGGATAGAAAGACAGGAAAGGAAAGGAAAGAAGAAAGAAAGAAAGAAAGAAAGAAAGAAAGAGAGGCAGAGAGAGGGGGAGAGAGAGAGGGAAAGTTGTTACCTACAAGGAAGTGATTAAATAAAATTCAGTTATATATAGCATGGAACATTATGCTGATATTAAAAAGAATAGTTGAAATTGAATCATTGGCTTGAAGGGCTTTCTAGTATGCATCGTTAAGTGAGAAAACAAGGTGAAGGGAGGAATGTTTACCCTACATTCCTTGAAGACAATGACGACAATCCCATGTATTTTTACATGTGCTTCTTTATGGTAAGACTAAAATGTGTAGGTGTGAAAGCAAGTAAAAATATGTTAAATAAACAAAATTTGACTAAAACAAAACTAACATACATTAACAAGAGTTAATTTGCTAACAATGATTCCCTTTGAGTTGCAGGATTTAAGTGATTTCTGCTTTATTTCTTATTCTTTTTCATGTCACTTGCTATCTTTTTATAATTAGCATCCCAAACAAAACATAAAATGTGTGCTTTAAAAAGAAACACAGCACTCAGTAGAAGTATTAAGATAAGCAGAATCACTAGCTGCCATCACTTAGGAATTAGGAAGCAGAGGAAATGCTGTGTTGGAAAGTATGAATGACAAATTACTATTTTTCTAGAGGTGTGTTTTGTTGAGAACCACCAGCTATTGATTTCTGGAGATCTAACACAATCTAAAGAAGTATTAGATCAGGCTAAATGGAAGGGAAGGAGTTACAACAAAGAAAAGGTAGAGGCAGTCATTTAGACTATTTATAGTTTCAATGTGGATGGTGAGAAATGGGTCATACAGTGTGGAATTGAATGTGTAGAACAAGTTGACTGGTTTAAGGACTGCCAAGACTACCATAGTAACTCTATTGATGATTGGGGAAATCTGAGTTGGGATGTTTTCATGTTGATGTCACCTGTCTTCTCTAACTAACTTTCATGATTCTTACCTGTGAAATGTTGATGTTTCTCCAATATTATATGTCCCTCAGATGATGAACTGAATACTAGGTGATAATACCGGGGAGGAAGGTTTAATTCATGAATAAAGAGCTCTCTTGTTTGGATTTATGCCTCTATAAAAGAGCTTGAAGGGAGCTTTCTCTTTCTGCCCTTCTCTTCTGCCACAGAAGTTGAAAGCTTTGAATCTGTGAAGCAGAAAGTAAGTCTTCACCAAGCACTGCATCTGCTTACACATTGATCTTGGTATTACCAGATTTTAGAACTGTAAGAAGTAAGTTTGGTGCTCCTGACAAATACTTGAACATTCCCTCCCCTTGCCTACTTGTTTTTCTGAAAGCTGACGTAACAAGACTGAGGGAGAAGGAACAGTAGTGTGCTATGGTTTGAATGTCTCCTCCACAGTGAAATTTAATAGTCATTACAACAGTATTAGTGTGGAAAACCCACTCTCGTGAACACATTTAACTGAATGGATTCCTGTTGAAAAGATTGTGTTCAGCTGGTAGCTCATATAGCTACTCAGGAGGGTGAGACCAGAGGATCATAGCTCCAAGCCATCTCAGGAAGGAAAAGACTATGAGACAAGACTCTTAACCCTAATTGACTACAAACCTGAAGTGGAGCTGTGGCTCAAGTGTTAGACTTAACCTTGGGCAAAAGAACTCAGGAAGCTGGGTACCAGTGGCTCATGCCTGTAATCTTAGCACTCAGGAGGCTGAAATCTGAGAATCGTGGCTCAAAGCCAGCCCGGGCAGGAAAGTCTGTGACACCAGAAAACCTGAAGTGGCACTGTGGCTCAAGGGGTAGAGTGCTGGTCTTGAGCTGAAGAGCTCAGGGACAACACCTTGGCCCAGAGTTCAAGCCCTAAGACCAAGTTAAAAAAAAAAAAAAAAAGCTCAAGGATAGTGGCCAGGCACAGAGTTCAAGACACACACACACACACACACACACATACACACACACTCACACACACACACACTCACACACACTCACACACAATGTGTTCAGCCTGATGTTCTCTCTGTCCCACATCTTTGCTTCCTCTTCAGCTCAAAGTCCTTGCCAAGTTACTTACACTGATTTGAAACTTTGGCAAAGTTGCAGGGTATAACATTAACCCTAAAAAATCAAAGGCTTTCCTGTATGCCAATAACAAGAAGAGTGCAGCTGAAATCAGGAAAGCAACTCCTTTTGTAATAGCCACACAATAATAAAATACCTAGGAATTAACTAAAGAAGTGAAGGACCTCTTTTTTCAGGAAAAAGGAAATTAAAGCTGAACTAAGGAAATGGAAACAAAACAAAACAAAACCCATGCTCCAGGATTAGGAGGATTAACATCTTAAAAATGGCAATACTGCCAAAGGCTATATACAAATTCAATGTGATACCTATCAATATTCCAACCTCATTCTTCAAGGAAATAGAAGAGGCAATCCAAAAATTCATATGGAACAATAAAAGACCCTGAATAGCAAAAACAATCCTCAGCAGAAACAACAGTGCTGGAGGAATATCAATACCAAATTTCAAACTCTACTACAAAGCAATAGTTATCAAAACAGCTTGGTACTGACACAATCCACTGGTACTGAGGACCAAGGGAATAGAACTGAAGACCCAGAAATGAACCCACAGAGCTAAAACCCCCTAATCTTTGATAATAGAGCTAAAAAATAGAATGGGGGGCTGGGAAGGTGGCTCAATGGTAGAGCATTTGCCTTGCATGCATGAGGCCCTGGGTTCGATTCCTCAGCACCACATAAGCAAAAAAGAAAAACAGCTGTAAGTGGTGCTGTGGTTCAAGTGGTAGAGCGCTAGCCTTGAGCTGAATTGCTGAGGGACAGCGCCCAGGCCCAGAGTTCAGGCCCCATGACCAGACCCCCCCCCAAAAAAAAATGGATGAAAGACAGCCTCTTCAGTGCTGGCAAAATTGATTAAACACTTGTACAAAACTAAAGCTAGATGCTTATCTATGACCCTGCACCAGAATCAACTCCAAATGGATCAAACAGCTCGAAGTCAAAGCAGACACCCTGAAAACATTACAGGAAGGAATAGGAGAAACTCTAGGGCTCTTTGGCACAGGCCGAACTTTCTTAATAAAAACTCAGAAACACAACAAATCAAAGAAAGGTTGGACAAATGGGATTGCATGAAACTGCAGAGTTTCTGCATGGCAAAGGACATAACTAGCAAGATCAATTGAAAGCCCACAAACTGGGAAAAGATCTTCACTAGCCATACAACAGACAAGGGCCTCATCTTTAACATATACTTAGAATTAAAAAAATTAAATCCTCCAAAAACAAATCCTTAAAGAAACAACTGCCTGATTAATAAGTGGGCTAAATACTTAAAGGGAGACTTCTCTGAAGAAGAAATAAGAATGGCCAATAGACACATGAAGAAATGCTCAACTTCTCGGGCCATAAAAGAAGTGCAAAACAAACAACATTGAGATTCTACCTCACCTCCTTAGAATGGCTAAAATCAAGAAATTTAATAACAACAGATGCTTGAGAGGATGTGGCCAAAAGGGAACCATACTGCACTGTTGGTGGGAGTGTATTCTTGTTCAAGCACTCTGGAAAGCAGTATGGAGGTTCCTCAAAAGACTCCACTATGACCCATAGAGCTCCCCTATGACCCAGCAATCCCACTTCTGGGCATTTATCCAAAGGATCACAAACAAGGCCATACTAAAGCTACCAGCACAACTATGTTATTGCAGCATTATTCTCCATAGCTAAGGTATGGAACCAATGTTGATGCCCCTCAGTAGGTAAATGGATCAAGAAAATATGATATATATATATATATATGTATATATATATATATATATATATATATATATCAGAAAGAATGACATAGCCCCATTTGTTAGGAAATGAAAAGACTTGGAAAAAATCATATTAAGTGAAGTAAGCCAGGCCCAAAGAAACATAGGCCCCATGGTTTCTCTTATTTGCACTAACTAGTAAATGTCTAGGATCATCTTACCAGGTAGGGACAAAAGCTCAAAAGCTATGTAAATATGACCATATAAGGTGATGATATGAAATGAGCTCCAAGATATGGACACTAGAGATCTTTCTTTGTTGTTGTTGTTTTTAGTGTATTATGTGATTTTTTTTTTTGTTTCCTTTGTATGTTCTTCCCCCCTATGGTATATCTCCTGTTGTCACTGTACTTGATTTTGATATCCTTCATCTTGAATATACATTTATCTAATTTGGGGAGGGGAAGGGGAATAACAAAATGCTGAAACAAGGATACAGGATGACCCATTGCAACAATGAGATTCACAAGGCATTATGTTGGAATTTAACTTTACAACTTCAGGGGTGAGGAGGAGGAGTGGGAGAAGGGGAGGGAAGGATTAGTGGGAGAACAGCAAAGTAGGAGGTAACAATGCTTGAGAAGAAATGTACTCATTACCTTACTCATGCAACTATAACCCCTCTGTACAACATCTTTACAATAAAATAAAAAGTCCTTGCCAGATGTAGCCCCATGATCTTAGACTTCCCAATCATAACCCAAAGAAATATCTACTGCTTACCTGAGTTTAAATCACCTAGACTGTGTTACTCTTTCATAAGAGAATACGAACAGAGTCAAGAAGAACACTACCTTTCCAAATCTCCCTCCTTTATCCAGTCTGTCCTCCACGCCTGGGGCTCTCCTAATCTTATGGCACTTACCACTTTCCCTGGCTTACTTGTTGTTTCAATATCTATGAATTACTTTTAAAATTCTTAATCTTTACAATAAGACATTATAGATGGTAGAGTTTAGGTTCATCTGTTTCCTAGAGAGTTCAGTCAGGAAGTTAGTCAACTTGTCTGTGAGTTCAGGTAGTGCAGACTGGGATCAGATAACATTCTCTCAGGAAGAAGAATCCATGAGAAGCAGATGTCATAGGCTCTCCTGTCATCCACATCTCCATCCATGCTTTCTAGTTAATCAACTACATGTCAAAAATAGATTTCTGTTGTATGAAATGTAACCTGCTGCAAAAATGGGAGAAGTATTAGGAATGATGTGCCAGTCATGAAATCAAGGGATTAATATATGTTAATTGTTTTAGAAATAGTACGAATAGAGCATAAAAATCCAGCAAGGCCTATGACTATACCTTTAAATTAAAAGTAAATTAAAAAATATGGTTTCTATCCATAGGATGATTGACTCCTGCCTGTAGAATTTTACAATTCTTTTACAATAAGCTTTCCATGCAAAGTTAATGGTCAGTGTATCTGTGAAGAAAGAAAACTGAGACCTCTAGTCTATGAATGAAGGCTTCCACATGAATTGTTTCTCTTAATACTAGCCTTGCTAATTGTGTTTAAATTAATAAGCATCTGATTAATTAATTACTAATCTACTCCTTAAACTTGTTTTTAGTATAACCCCTTGTAAGGAAATAGCTGACTCTCTTCACTTCAAACTTCCTTATGGAGACCATAGTCTATGAAAGAGCCTGAGAAAGGTAGATATGGTCCCTATGTCAGTTTGTAATAGTTGGCCTTATTGTTTGTTGTCTTCCTTCTTAATGGGCAAATACTTCATTAGTGCTGCGTCTGCTGCGGGGAATGTGTGGAAATAACAGGTGCATGTCACAATCTGTTGACTGAGCTCTCCAAAGCTCATTTCTACTCTTTCTCAACCATCTGATTGAAAGTAATCATGGTAGTGAGATCCTTTAAGGTTGCCCAGAATACAACGACAGTTCCATGGGCTCTGATAGGAAGGAGGTGTTGTTAGGCTGAGTTAGGGATTTTATTTGTGGGTTTGGGGGAAGAGTGAATAGAGGCCACGTTTATTCCAAATTCTCTTTGGCAGAGTTTATGGCAGGCTGGCCAAGAAGAGATGGAATAGTGTAGTGACAAAAAAAAAGGTCATGGAATGAAACATTCTAACATCCTATGAAACTTTGGCTCTCAGTACATAGTGTGTGCCTCAGTTTCCTTTTAAGGTAGCTACTATAGATTTCATTGGATTAAAGGAGAAAATACATGAAAAGCAAGAAAGTAAGTGTTTGCCTGGCCTGAGGTGAGCGCTAGATCATTAGCCTTTCTTATTACTAGCATTATTTGTCTTAGAAACAGAGTTGTGAATAAAGTATTTGGGTACCAGGGGCTCAGTTTTTTAAGTAAGTGTTTGCAAACTGAGAAAGTGTTAAGTGTCATCTGAAGTGTCTGTAAGTACAGTATTCAGATTTTTCAGTGACTGCCCTGGAGACTGTTTCAGAAAATCTGTGATATGTACCAAGAAATTCCCCTCAGGTGATCTGTAAGATTCTGCAAGTTTGGAAAACACAGCTTTCAGAGAATTAGAAAATGAATTTCTAAGCCTGCAATCAACTAGTTTAAAGTTGGCTTCTGATTAAGAAGCCTGCCCAGGGCAGTCTTTGGTGCCTCGGGGCACTTTTTGGTATGGAAAGCTAATTTTGTATCTTTAAAGGAGTAGGTTAAGAGGATGGACTTTGGATTCAGAAACACTTGAGTTAAAATCTTTTATTTGGAGTGTGACCTGGGGCCTAGTTCAGTTTCTATTTCCTTACAAATAAAATGTTCAGCGTAGTGGTTCCTTCCACTGGGATACCCAGCAGGCTAAATGGGATACTCTCTGAAAAAGCACTGTTCTTGTTTCAAGCAAAGCCTTCATGATTATACACCACAATCAGGATTGTTGCATTTTTCCCTTCCAGGATGACTGAAGAGTTCACAATAAACTTCAACCCTTGGGCTGATGAAAACAATTCTTCTACGCAGACAAGACTTTTCTTTTGTATGTTCTTCCCTCATGGTATCACCCCTGTTTTCACTGTATTTGATTGCATCTTGTTTATACTTTTTTTTTTTAAATTTCGTGAGGGGAAAGGGAAATAACAAAATGCGGAAAGAAGGACACGGGTTGACCCATTGTAACAATGAGATGTACAAGACACTATGTTGAAAATGAACTTTACAACTTGGGGCAGGGGGTGGGGAGTGGGGGGGGGGGGAGGAAAGGAATGGTAGGAAAAAACAAAGGAGGAGGAGGTAACAATGCTCCATAGAAAATGTACTCATTACCTTAGTCATGTAACTGTAACCCCTCTGTACAGTATCTTTACAATAAAAAAATTACTAAAAAACAAACAAAAAACCCAACTCTGACCAAAACCCCAAGAATAAACACTTAAAAAACAACCCCGGCTTTCACTGTATTTGATGTTGGTATAATTTGTGGAGGGGAAGGGAAAAAACAAATTGTTTAAATAGGGATACGGGTGGATCCATTGCAACAATCAGATGTACAAGTCGTTATGTCGAAAATGAACTTTACAATTTTGGTGGGGGAGGAGGGGGAGGAGGTTGGGGGGCGGGGGGGGGGGGAGGAGGATGGGAAGGGATGGGAAGGGGAAACAAATGAGGAGGCTACAAGGCTTAATAAAAAATGTACTCATTATCTTGCCCATGTAATTGTAACCCCTCTCTGCAGTATTTTCACAATACAAAAACAAAAACAAACAAACAAACAACAACAACAACAAAAACAAAACCCTCGCTGATTCTGGGTAGAAGTTGATAACCATGCAGAAACAGAGTGAGTTCTACAAAGTCATAGTAATCAAAAGAGCTTGGTACTGGCACAAGAACAGATCCCAGGACCAATGGAATAGAATTGAAAACCCAGAAATGAACCTAAAGATCTATAGCCATCTAATCTTCAATAAGGGAGCTAAGAAAACAGAATGGAAGAAAGACAGCCTCTTCAGTAAATGGTGCTGGCAAAATTGGTTAATCACTTGTAGAAAACTAAAGCTAGATCCTTATATATCACTCTGCACCAGAATCAACTCTGAATGGATCAAAGACCTCGGAGTCAAAGCAGACACTCTGAAAACATTACAGGATGGAATAGGAGAAACCCTACGTCTCCTTGGCACAAGCCGAAATTTTCTTAATAGAGTCCCAGAAACACAACAAATCAAAGAAAGGTTGGACAAATGGGATTGCATGAAATTTCAGAGCTTCTGCATGGCAAAGGACATAGCTTGCAAGATCAATAGAAAGCTCACGGATTGGGAGAAGATCTTTACTAGCCATACAACAGACAAAGGTCTCATATCTAAAATATACCTGGAACTCAAAAAATTAAATCCCCCAACAAATCCTCAAAGAAACAACTGCTCAATAAATAAGTGGGTTAAAGACTTAGAGAAACTTCTCTGAAGAGGAAAGAAGGATGGCCCATAGACACATGCAGAAATGCTCAACCTCTCTAGCCATGAAAGAAATACAAATCAAAATAACATTGAGATACTACCTCACTCCAGTTAGAATGGCTATAATCAAGAACTCTAATAACAACAGATGCTGGAGGGGATATGGACAGAAAGGAACCTTACTGCATTGTTGGTGGGAGTGTAAACTTGTTCAACCACTTTGGAAAGCAGTATGGAGGTTCCTCAAAAGACTCCACATAGAGCTCCCCTATGACCCAGCAATTCCACTTTTGGGCATTTACCCAAATGATCACAAACAAGACCATACATGCTAAAGCTACCAGCATGACTATGTTTATTGCAGCATTATTTAGTATAGCTAAGATATGGAACCAACCCAGATGTCCCTCAGTAGATGAATGGATCAAGAAAATGTAGTATATATACATATATATATATATATATATATATACACACACACACACACACACACTCACACACACACACACACACACACACACACAATGGAATTCTATGTTTCCATCAGAAAGAAAGGCATTGCCCCATTTGTTAGGAAATGAAAAGACTTGGAAAAAATTATATTAAATGAAGTAAACCAGGCCCAAAAAAACATAGGTCCCATGGTTTCTCTTATTTGCAATAACTAGTATATGTCTGAGTCAAGCAGAAAAGGTCAGATAAGTTGATATTAGGGGAATTAAACCCAAGGTAAGTATTCAGATGTTATTTTGTTTTTGTTTTGTTTTCCTTTCATGCAATTGTTTCTAACATATTTATAAGATGATTTCTATGTTGCTGTGTATGTCCCTCTACCACGGTATAACCCATGATTTCACTGTATTTGCTGTTGGTATAATTTCTGGAGGGGAAGGGAAAAAACAAATCATTTAGGGATACAGTTGGACCCATTGCAACAATAAGGTGTACAAGTCGTTATGTTGAAATACGAATTTTACAACTTTGGTGGGGGGTGGGGGGGAGGATCAGGTGGGGGGAGGTGGGGGAGTATGGAAAGGGATGGGAAGGGGAAACAAAGAGGAGGCAACAATGCTTGATAAGAAATGTACTGGTTATCTTGCCCATGTAATTGTAACTCCTCTGTACGGTATTCTCACAATTAAAAAAAGAAATAAATAAAAAAGAAAAGCAGGAAAAAAAAAGAGTGAGTTAACTGCATAATAGTGTTAATCTGAGAGTGGGGCAAAGTTGTCAACAAGGTATCATTAGAAACTTGGAAGATGCCAGGCTCAATCCCATAATCCTAGTTTCTTAGGAGACTGAGACATGAGGACTGTGGTTCTAAGCCAGCCTGGCATGAAAGTTCATAGTCTCATGAGATTCTTTTCTCCAATTAACCACCATAAGTAGATTGAAGTGGAGATGTGGCTCAAGTAGTAGAGAGCCAACCTTGAGCAAAAAAGCTAAAGGACAATGCCTAGGCCCTGAGTTCAAGACCTAGTACCTGTACAGAGAGACAGAGGAGAGAGAAGGGGGGAGGGAGGGAGGGAAAGGGAGAGGGAGAGACAGAGAAAGAGAGGGAGAAAGAGAGGGAGAAATAGAGACGAGAGAGAGAGAGAGACAGACAGACAGACAGACAGACAGAGAAGGGCGCAAAACAAAACAAAATGAAAAGTCCAAAGTGAAAAATTAAAGAAAACAAGACCAAAAACCTAGCACAATGGAAAGTGAAGCTAAATTCATAGAGTCTGCTTAGCCTGAGTTCAAATCTCATTCACACACACACACACACACACACACACACACACACACACACACACACGCATGCACGCACGCACGCGCGCGTGCACACACACACACATGCACACAATTTTGGAAGAAAATTCTTGTTGTTGTTGTTCTTTTTCATTCTAAAAAGGAGTTGGGGGAAACTGGTAGGTAGCAGTTATCCCAGCTCAATGGTAAAATGCAAAGGGAATTTAAGATGGTGCCTGAAATCACAGGGTCTCTGAGAGAAAATATTGCAATTAAACTTTCCGACTGAAAGCCTGCCTAATCCATCAATGTGATGGAATGTCATTAAGTGAATATTTTTGAGGACTTCATCTACCTAAGAATTAATGTTGGGCTGCTCACTAGTTTTTGGAGAGCCAACCTTCTGAATACTTCGGAGAGAATATATCCTTAACTTATATTCCCAAGCTAATAAATAAATCATGACCTATAGATCCCAGGTAACTCAGCAAACCTACTCCTCTCACAGAATAGTGACTCTGCCCACAAGGTTGGTCCTCTTCAGCAACTTAATGCTTTAAGCCCTACACAGGTCAGTAAAAACCGGTGCACCCTGGAGATGACTCACTTTTCGTCTATTGAAAGTGTATTCATTTTATAAGAGACTTTCCTATTACTTTCACTAGTTTTGCTTCTTGCCTGAATTCTCTGTTCCTTCCACTCTCTGGTAAGAGCAACCACAAGTATAGACCAGAGAACAGGAAATCACAGAGGGTTTAAAGACAGAGGCTGCTCTAGCTCTCTTATAACTGTTAGAGAAACAACAAGCTGTGAATGTGTGGAACAGATCCAGCTAAGGATGAAAGAACTGAACTGAGCTTTAAGGTATTCCCCAAGAGGGAGTGTTTGTAGTTTAAGCCCAACCAAATCATTGCTTGCTAAAATGGGAAACATACACTTGTCATGAGGCTGGATAGAGAGGACAAGATGACAGGAAAATAAAAGCCCAGGAGGATATGAAACAGAGGAACTAAGAAGGAAAGAAATCACTAAAAGATTTAAATCTTTTGTATATAAACAAAATGTCATACCGTGGCAATAGTGACTCTGTTCTTGGCTGGGTGATCTTTGCCCTTTGCTAAATTCTAAAGAGAAGCCATACCAAAATGATTAGGATATTGACGGCTGCATCTTCTTTTCGAGCAGTTAAATGAATATTTTTAAGAAAGGATTGCAACTCTCTCTTCCCCCTTTCTTTTAGAAATTATGCATATAATGATTTCCTCAGCTGAGTCCTGTTCAGTAATCATTTAGCCAGAAAGGACTGTTCAGGGTCATCTCTGGTCTATTGGTACCAGTAGTTTTCTCGCCTATTCAAACTTAGGCAATGCATCTCTTAAAACTCACCTTTACTGGGCCATGACAGTCTTTTTTCTGAAATAAAATCTCAATGCTGCTTTAACATTTCTTTGGTAAAATAGCAGCCTGCGCAGCAGAGTTGAAGCTTCTTATTTTGAAGTATACAGTCTTTGTGACTTACATTTATTGGGATGTCTGATGTTCATTTTGTTTTTAGCTTTTTAAATGGTTATAGTACTTCAGATCGAGCCAAGGTTTTCTACATGCTAGTCATTACTCTACCACTCAAGGCACACTCTTAGAACTTTTGCTTGTATTTTGTTTTTGAGATAGGGTGTTGCTAACTTGTCTTGGGTTGACTTTGAACTCATGATCCTCCTACCTTTGCCTTCCACGTAGCTGGATTATAATGCATATGTCTATCTTCATCTTAAATTCTCACCAACCATGCTTTTATTGTTGTACTTGGATTGAACACAGGGCCTCCTAGCTAGTCGTCATTGTCTTCTCCTCCTCTTCCTCCTCCCCCTCCTCCTCCTCCCCCTCCTCCTCCTCCTCCTCCTCCTCCTCCTTCTTCTTCTTTTTTGTCAGTTGTGGGGCTTGAACTCTGGGCTTGGGCCCTGCCCCTGCTCTCTTCAGCTCAAGGCGAGCACTCTACTGCTTGAGCCAGAGCACCACTTCCTGCTTCCTAGTAGTTTATTTGAGTTAAGAGTCTCATGTACTTTCCTGCCCGGACTGGCTTTGAACTGTTATCCTCAGATCGCAGCCTCCTGAGTAGCTAGGCTTATAGGCGTGAGCCACTTGCACCCAGTTAAATCTGCTTCTTTACCAGGCTGGTACTCTACCACTTGAGTCACATCTACAAGCCTTGATTTTTGTTAGATATCTTGGTGATGATGTCTCAGTTTTCTGCCCAGGCTGCCTTCCAATCACAGCGCTCTGTATCTTAGCGTCCTGAATATCTAGGATTATGAGAATAAGTCTTAGGACCTGGCTTCATTGACTAATGCCCAGCTTCCTCTGTTGTTTCATGCCTCTATACTTTCTCAATCTCCTTTCCTCTTGGAGGTCTGTTTAGCAATTTAAAAAACAAATCAACTAACCAACATGACAAGTATGACCTTCCTTGAGAAGTCATCCCAGAGAATATTAACCATGTGATTCACTATGCATTTGACCATATTAAATCAAATCTAAGACATATTGTTTCTCCTTTCTGATCATTCCTGAAATCAGGATACTTTTATCGTTAGTGACAGTTTTTGATCCCTGGTAGACAACATTCATGGCATAGTTGTAATTTCATGTACTCAGTAATAATTGGCTATTGTTCATGAAAGTATTGCTAGACAAAGATAAGACCTATTTTCAATAAATGCAGGGAACCTTCTCATTCAAAGGAATGAGAAGCTTGATTGAAACTCTTTTGTTGATAATTTCTCCATGTTCAGAAAAATTTGTAGAAACTTGTAGGGAGTACCAGTAACTTGAAAGAAAATTTTAGAGATGAGTGGAAAACTCCTTCAAGAATTTTCTAGAGAACACAGAAGATTATATTGTGCAGAAAGATACAGACATAGAAAAAATGGACTAAAATGTTGTATTAAAGAGACATGCTCTAAATACAATGAAATGTTAGGAATACCTTAGCCAATTTCACTTTCTCTGCCTCTGTCTCTGTCTCTGTTTCTGGCTGGCTTTGAACTGTGATCCTCAGGTCTTAGCCTCCTGAGTAGGTAGGATTACAGGTGTGAGCTTGTATCTTTTGTATTAACAACAAAATGTATATGTGAATGATTTGAACAGGTTCCCTTATTAAGTACAAAAATAAAACTCTTTAACAATAAAATGTGTTATTGTTTGGGAAGGGGTCTTTCTTAATGGTATGTAAAATAATGGCATTTTATCAGCCTAGTATACCTATAATTTCCCACTTCTTGGTTTGCAGATTGTCAGTTTTTCCTTTGTTAAGTCTTATGGAAGAGTTAGCAAAGCATTTGAAGAGGTGAAAAGGAAGTTATACAGAAAAAAATCAAGTGTCTTAGTACTATACTTATCAGGAAGAATATAGAGATATTTATTCATTTACTATTATGGTAGAACTGATAGTCTCATTGGCAAGTTTTAAATTAAAGCAGTGTGTCAATAAGTATGTTTTGAGATATTATAAAAGCATCTCATAAAAATAATTACTATAAGCAAAATCAAGATAAGTGTTTTATATGTAAAAGGATACAATTCATATGTAAAATAAAATAATTTATTCCTTTTATACTGATACAAAAGAAAAATAATTAATTGATTTTTTCATATCTAATTTGTAACAATGTAATATAATATGTAGGTAACATTTAAGTTACCAAAAAAACTAGAAACTAGGTATTTTATGAAAAGTTATGACATTGCTTAGATATATATGTATATCTCTCTATATATGCATGTATGATGTTTCTGTATAAAACATTCTTGGCATTTGATTTTTTAGGTATAATTCAATAGTATTCATTTTTAGAGCATTAGAAATACCATCACGATTTTTTTTGTTTTTTTGTTTTTTTTGGGTCCGGTCGTGGGGCCTGAACTCTGGGCCTGGGTACTGTCCCTCAGCTCTTCAGCTCAAGGCTAGCACTCTACCACTTGAGCCACAGCACCACTTCCGGCTTTTTTCTTTTTGCTTATGTGGTGCTGAGGAATCGAACCCAGGGCCTCTGGCATGCAAGGCAAGCACTGTACCACTGAGCCACCTTCCCAGCCCTACCACCACAATTTTTGTTCAACATTGTAATCAATATTCCTACACATGAGCCAAAAAAGAAAGCTATTTAAACTGCTAAAATCAGTCTGGAAGCTAGCATAGTTTTACATTTTATTAATAATAGGTAGAGGTATTAAGCTTTTCATAAGATAAAGATCGGAATAAATATTTCAGGATATAAGGAGATATAATCATTTTAACTATCTCATTTAATAACACATACTCAGTCCTAGAAGAAATCATGCAGAAGTTTATCTGTGGGTTCTATCTAATCTATCTTGAAAAATTTGGATTTCCAGAAAACATTTCAGTCACATTTAAAAGGTCTGTGCCACTAACCATACCATTTTTGCTGATGGAAAGTGCTTTTCTTTGGATGAAGGAAGCTGCTTTCTCCCAGCTAATAATATGTCTTAGGGATAAGCATTGAGAATAGCTGAAAAGAAGTGCTTACATTTAAATACATAAGAAAGGCCATTTTTAGTGTTCAATATTTCACATGAATGCTCTTTTTTATTTTAACCTTGCTCTCAACAAATCCTCTCTCATGAATAATGAATTCCTCGATAATAGGAGCATAGAAGAGTCAAAGTCATTAAACAAAAACGATCATTACTCTTACTTTATTTCATTTTTATTTTTATTACCATTAGCCAAGCTTTATATATGAATTTATAAGAGCCAACCAGGTACCCCAATTTCTTATTTTTAGTACTAGCTTTATCCTTATTTGGAGCACCTACAGGACAAGGAGAAACAGGAAGACCTAAGAACCTACCTTGTCTTTTGTAGTTCTGGGGAAAAAAGCCACCTTTACCTTTCTGCTTTTATTTTTTGGTGCCCTGATGATTTTTTACCATGGAGTTATTTTTGGCGAAGTGATAAAAGGGCTAGTGGTGAGCATAGGTGTATACTTGGGAAAATCTTTCTGAGTAAAGGAAATGGGTGAAGACTGATAATCTAGAGAAAACTAGAAATAATCTAGAAAACTACAGGAATTCCTTTATGTTTTCCAAAGCCTTTGCATGTTCCCCAGGGCTGTGAGTTCCCAGCTTGACCATGAATGCACAGATCACTGCTCCAACTTATGGACTTTGCAGTCAAAGAAGGGAAAGAATAGGAGGGAACACTGAGGTTGATAAGCGCTCAGTGACTCACGAACACATGAGTAGTGAGTGAAACCAGAAAGCTGCCCAGTTGGAAAATTTTCAATTGCCCTTTTCCATATTAGTGAGAATACCCATAACTTCTTTTTTTGTTCATGTTTGCTAAAATTATGACTCTTCACAAAAACTACATCGGAGTCAATAGGCACTAAATTAGAGTGCAACAGGTTCCAGTGTGTTATCTTAACAGTAGGGTCACTGTGGATAATAGTGAACTTTCACAAAGCTGGAAGAAAGCATTTTCAAATTTTTACCATAGAGAAATGATGTATTTAACCACCGAGATATGCTTAACCTGATGTAAACTTTATACAATGCATTCATACATTAAAACATCCTATATTACCCTATTAGTTTGTATAGTTTTTATGTATCATTTATGAAAATTTTGCTTAAGTGAATATACCACATGTCCTCATCTATCACATGTCATCATCACCCATATATAGAGGTTTTCAAATTAGCTGGAAAGTTACAAGGACCACTAACCAGACTAACTAAGCCTTCCAAAGTCCAAAAGTACTGCATACAGTTGGCGTTTTTATTTTATTTTTTTTTTGGTCAGTCGTGGGTTTGAACTCTGGGCCTGAGCTCTTTAGCTCTACCACTTGAGCCACAGCACCATGCCCTCAGTTCTCTTTCCTTTTTATGTTTTTTTTATTGTAAATATAATGTACAGAGGGGTTACAGTTACATGAGTAAGGTAATGAGTACATTTCTTATCCAGCATTGTTACCCCCTCCTTTGTTTTTCCCCTACCATCCCTTCCCTTCCCATCTCCCCAACTCTTCCCTACCCCCTCGCCCTGAAGTTGTAAAGTTTATTTTCAACATAGTGTCTTGTACATCTCATTTGTTACAATGGGTCAACCTGCATCTTATTTCAGCATTTCGTTATTTCCCTTCCCCTTCCCAAATTAGAAAAATGTATATACAAGATGCAGGGCACCGGAATCAAATACAGTAAAAACAGGGGTTATACTGTGGGGGAAGAACATACAAAAGAAACAAAAACTCACATAGTACAACATAAATACATTAAAAACAATAGAAAGAAAGAAAAAAATCTCTTGTGTCCCTATCTTGGGGTTCATTTCGCTTAACATCATCTTATATGGTCATATGTACATAGCTTTTGACCTTTTCTGCTTGTCCTGCACATGCACTAGTTATTGCAAATAAGAGAAACCATGGGACCTATGTTTCTTTGGGCCTGGCTTATTTCACTTAATATAATTTTTTCCAAGTCTTTCCATTTCCTAACAAATGGGGCAGTGTCGTTCTTTCTGATGGAGGCATAGAATTCCATTGTACATATCTACCACATTTCTCAGTACTCTTTCTTATGTGACAATTTCTACTTTTTTTGGGCATGTGAAGAAAAGATAGAAAGATTTTGTAGGTTTTCTGACTAGCACTTAGAGATATCCTATAGCATTTTTTTTGTCACTGGAATTAAGATCTTTTGGTCTGGGACTAGAAGCTGATAGTGTATGGAAAGCATCCTTAGAGAAGAAACCTGCTGAGTTCTGTGTCCTAGCAAAGAGGGTCTCTTTGGGAAGCAGTATTCTGACTACTGTGGGTGAGCACATCTGAGGAAAGAAGTAAGATAGGCCACTTGATGCTTTAGTTTAAAACATTCCTACGTGGGGCACCAGCAGCTCATACCTGTAATCCTAGCTGCTCAGGATGCTGAGATCTGAGGATCCAGGCTTCAAAGCCAGCTTAGGAAAGTCCACAAGACTTTATCTACAATTAATCACCAAAAATCTGGAAATGGAGCTGTGATTCAAGGGATAGAGCACCAGCCTTGAGTAGAAAAGCTAAGTAACAGCACCCAGGCTGAGTTTTATCCCTAATACCAGCAAAAAAGCAAAACCAAACATGCCTTGGCCTCAATTTATAATTTTACTAGATTTTTCATTAAACATTCCTTTCAATAAGCTATAATTAATTAATGGTGGAGGATCAAGGCAACAGGCAATGTGTTTCTTTTCATATGTTTTGGCCCAGTGAATTAATTCTAATCAATCTCTGTGTTTGAATTTACATTTGTTCTTTTCTCACTCAGGCTGTAGTGGTAGTGAGCTTGGGAAAGAGAGTTTATAGAGATCCTTCTTAATGGACTTAACATAAAGCACCAAGAAAGGGTATAATAATTTTAATTGATAATGAGGAAGCAGAGGAGCAGAACAGAAGATAGTTTCTTAGTGTTTAGAGACCTTGAATTTATTGTTTCTTTTGTAAAGTCTATTAGTCACCCCTGACAAGAAGACTGCAATTTCAGGTGTTTGCAATCGTCTGACCCTTCAGAGCTACTCTCTGTGGGCTCTTTATGCAGCCTGGCTGCTGGAGGCTGTGGCTGTTTCATATTCATTATTTGATTAAAGACTCAACAACTTTATTAAGGAGAAACATTCCTCATTTTGCATTGAGGAGACTCAGAGAGGGAAATTCTTTGCCATGGGGCACTGTTGTTGTCACTGTTAGAGTTGAGATTGAACCCAGGGCTGCTGACTCAGAAGGACGAATCCTTTCCATTACATTATTCCAATAGCAGCTATGGAAGCAAAGGACAGAAGGAACACAGATAAAGGTCTTCAGGAGCTGACAGCTTGCATGGAACAAAGAGAGAACAGGCAAATAGCCAAGGACACCCACCACTTCCCACTGAACAGTGAGTCCCAGTTGGTTCCTAGAATTCTGGCTAGTACTGGATGGTTGACCTCTAATTAGAACTCCCAGACTAGCTCTACACTTCTAACCCATCCCCTAGAACTCAGCCTGGACTTGATGTCCTCAAGAGACACTTCTCCAGCATCCTTTCAAAATGGGTTTCCAGATCATAACCCTTATCAAATCATGTTTAATTATCTGTAGCCCTCCATTAGACTATAAGATTTCTGAGTGCCTTGTTAAATGTTTTCTCAGTTTCTAGCAAAAATATCTGAGGTGTAAATTTTTTTTGAATAAATGAAGACTATCAACTAGCTTACTGAATGATATGGGAAAGTTATATGAGTCTACGTTTTAGGTTCCTCTAATGTAAAATGAGATTTAGTTTTTCCCCATTGATAGCTGTGATTCTGATCCTGTGTTCTATTATTCAAACAGCTAGCTATACATCCTGCTAGTCAATCATGGGCTCCTTAACCTGAGTTCTATGAACTTTTTCATATTTACTGCAGTAAGGATGGAATGGACTCAATCTTTTTCATATGGTTTCTTATACTCTAAAGTGAATATTTTGTATATATATTTATCAGATGGATGGATCTTTAGTTTGCTAATATCCAATTTAAAAAGAGAACAAAATCTACTTTATTTGCATGATCATGTAGCTTTGTAAAGGCAGAGTTGTACATCTGGCTCTGAGACAAGGTCAAAATGCTTTAAGGTTGATCTCATTTACAGACAGAGGTAGTAGGTCCACACTGAGACACTGAAATGCAGGCCTTTTCTGGCCTTTTCTCCATTGACATTTCACAGTTGACAGTAGAAATGGAATGGTTTTGCCAGGGCCCTATGGGCAACAAATGGCACAGTTGAAACTAGGTCTCAGGCCTCTGACACCAAGTCCAGTGCATTTTCCATGTCCCTGTTGCTTGCAATAAGTCAATTATCTTTGCTTACCAAGCTTAGCTTCCTGAAATTCCATGTCATGGATCATATGAAGGTGAATATTTATCCAAACCCAGCACCCACACTTAAAACAATGGTATACATATAACCTTGTCCCTTAATAGGACTTCATTGTAATGACATTGAGAAGCAAGGTACAACCATATATATTCATAGTCCATATGTAGCACCTGTGTTTAATACCACTGAAATTCCTACAGGAATTTTCCATGTGTCCTCACTTCCTTCAAGAGGATCATTAATTTGCTACGTTATATCCATTAGCATATCTGCATACTTCCTTTTCAGTCTGTCAGCTCTCGCAGGGTAGTGAGTGACCATGAGCATCCTTTAAAATCCATGCTGCTCCTAATGATCACATTGGGATACTTACCCATGGACACGGAATGAATGAAATGGCCTAGAAACTGAAATGATTTGTCTAGATTGAAGTAACAGTGATGGGAGTTAAATAAACATTTAGTGACTAAAGCAAAACAAAACAGAATTGTGCTTGCGGCAGGCCACCCAGTCATGCTGGCTCCCCTCACTGCTAATGACTTCCTCTTAGGCTTCCTGAATTTGACTCTTGAGGCTGATGTTTCATCTGCTTCAGTTCTGTGGGTCCCATCTCTCCTGCTCCATCAATTGTCAAGCTGCTTCTCTTTTAATGCCGCATAACAAACTATTTTAATAATGCATTTGTTTTACAATATGGTCCTCTTAAATCTCGTCCGATGGTTGTTTAGAAGCACAATGTGCTTATAGCCTTCAATTTGCACTGTGGAAGAAAACCTAAAATCTGAATATTTCTCTATCATCCTGATAAATTTCCATCACGGATCCTCATGTGAATAGTACAATTTAGCCAATGGCCTCTTATAGATAATAGACCAATATATCAGAATTAAACAGAGCGGAGTCCATGCATCTTTTAAAATCATCAAATACAAAGTCCTCCTGGACACATAAATATAAATGGAAAGCCTGATTGTATCTCAGTCTGCAGGCATACAATTCTTGTGATGAGAGCCGGCATGCTGGCACAAGCTATTGATAATTCAAGACAGATAGGATTTTCTCCAGCAGTGACTCCAGAGCTTAGCTTGGATTCTTTAGTTTTCTTTTGTTGGTCACATTTTATAAAATCCACATTCTGTCCCTACTATCCTTAGGGGGAGAGATCTTTCTTAAGAATCCTTAGCAGTGTCTTGGACCGTTACCCAAGGTCATGTTGGTTGGAATGACTGTCCTCCCAGTCACCACCAGGTGATGGCACTGTGTCCTCAGCACAAAGAGACCTCCATGGCCATTGCTAGGGTGGTTCTGGGCAGTTAAGAGTAGTCACCATGTATTTATCCTGACACAAGTTGGATTATAGATGGTTTTCTTTCTTTCTTTCTTTTCTCAACCGAGGTAGTTGCTATGCTTTTTATAATTCCTTGTTATTTGTCCTCCAACTCAAAACTAATTTATTGGAGAGAAAACAGATAGGAAGAATATACAAAAGAAACAAAAAAAGTCACATACTACATTGTATGTTCTTCCCCCATGGTATAATCCTTGTTGCACTGTATTTCATTCTGGTGCCCTGCATCTTGTATATACATTTTTTCTAATTTGGGGGGGGGGGAAGGAAATAACAAAATGCTGAAATAAGGATACAGGTTGAACCATTGTAACAATGAGATGTACAAGACACTATGTTGAAAATAAACTTTACAACTTTGGGGGAGGGTAGGGAGGAATTGGGGAGGTGGGGAGGGAAGGGATGGTAGGGGAAAAACAAAGGAGGATGTTTCTCATCATCTTAGGAAAGAACATATTTTGTGCAATAGTGGCTCCAGAATTCTTGCATATTTTATTGAACCATGTGAAATTAATGTCGGCCAATTGTTCTTGACAAATCAAGGTGGCTATTTAACACGGGAGATTTGTAATTGGATTTGCAAAAAAAAATTGCATACTTATACTTTTTTCTTTATATTTCTGTTTAGATGACTTGAAGAAAGCATTCATGTAAACATGTGTGGCGTGGGTGTATGTGTTTGTGTGAGTGTGCATGTGCATGTGTGTATAGCTGAAACTGTAGCTACCCCATGGCACTACTGCCATTCAGGGCTCGATGGAAAGAAAATAAGACAGTGAATGGTCCTGCTATAAGCATCTGATGTCAACACTTGTCCAGAGCACATTTCTATACACAGTCTTTCCCCTTCTCTCTCCTTTTAGGCTTTCCTATCTTCATTTGCCAGTGACCTGAAGAATACAGGGGAAAAAAAATCCATCAGGAATTAAAAAACAAAATCCCCAAAATACATTAGCTATAAATAGAGTAAAAATTCAGTGAAGCAGAATCAGGTGATGAATCATATCCTAGCAGTTTTACCAGTGTAAGCACTTAAAGGAGAAAATTTTCAATATAAGATAATGTATTTTAAAAGTCAAAGAAAACATACTTTAGCTACTTGATAGTAATGTGTGGCTATTCTTAGCAGCACAGACCATATGTACATGATATAGATAGGATTTTTTGACCCTCATTAGGCTTTTTCCAGCCATGCTCTCCACTGCTTGTGCCTGTGCAAACCTGTGCATGTTAGTATGTGCACTGTAGGATGTATTTAGAATATATTTTGTTTGCATACAAACTTTCTTGTGATTTCTCTTTCTTTATCCTATTACCCTAATGTATTTCTGCTTCCAAGATTCTATTGTAGATGTCAACAGTAGCTCCAGTCTCTTAGTGAAAGGGAAAGTTCTTCTTGATGGGTGCCCGTGGCTCATGACTATAATCCTATCTACTCAGGAGGCTGACATCTGAAGATAGTGGTTTGAAGCCAGTAATGTCCATGAGAGTCTTATCTTCAGTTAACCTCCAGAAAACCGGAAGAGGCACTGTGGCTCAAATCGATAGAAGGCTAGTCTTAAGCACAAAAGCTCAGGGTCAGCCCCCAGGTCTTGAATGAAAGCTTTATGACCAATAAAAAGAAAAGATGTTCTCCACTTATATGACTATAGTCAAAGCCCAGGGCCTTCATAAGCCTTTGGTGCAGATCCTGAGATATTAAACCTTTTTTATTCTATAATTTTAACCTTCCATAAGCTATAAGTGTCTTTCACGAGGGCTGAGGGGTGAGGGGGAGGAAGGAGAGAGCAATACCCTATCACCTCCAGCCTCTACCCTGTCATCAAAGTCATAGACGTCTTTCTACCTTTCTTTTTTCTTTCTTCTTCCTCCACTCCTTTCTTTCCTTGTTGTACCTACTTTCACTGATTGACTATTTCAGTCTCCAATCACCTTTTTTAAGAGTTTGGACATCATTTCCTAATGGTGTTTCTCACTGCAGAATGGCAAGGGTGAGCACTAATATTTGAAGCGGATCAATTACTCCTCTAAGCAAAAGCCATCTTTCTCCACAGTCAAGTTATCATTATACACAGGAGCCTCTGTCCATCTTCTATCACCTGTGGGATGATTTATCTCTTACCTTGCCCTTTTATGCTTCTCATTTGCCACAGACATCAGAGTGTTTCATACCTCCTTCCTAGGCACAGGCTGGTTCTTCTGTCCAGAATGACTTCCTTCAAACCAGGTCCCATAAATATTTTTTTTTAATATATTAATACTGATTCTTTTTCTGCTATGTTGTAATGCTTAAACCACAGCTGTCACTGGACCTACTTCTACTTCAGGATGACAATTAAATTTTAACAAGTGAAGTGAAACTTTGGACTATGAGCATTTATTTTGACTTGCATTAATTGTCTCCTCCTCCTCCTCCTCCTCCTCCTCCTCCTCCTCCTCCTCCTTCTTTTTGTAATACTTGGCTTGGTGTCTATAAACTCTTTGTGTTAATGTGTTTCTCTCTTAAGAATAGGCCTCACATTTATCTATATTTTTATTAGATAGCCCCAAAGGACTAAAAACCACTACTATAGAAGAAAGAAATACTAGAGAAGCATGTTGTGTGTATGTGTTCTAACCACTTTTTTTTATTCTCAGAAAATTTCTTTCCATTCAAAACCCTTCCTAATCACATGGTATTTTCATTAAATTGCTTTTCTTTTGTACATTCCCATTTGTGACTCAAAAACTCTTCACTGAAATTTTAAGCCATTCTTGATCTTTTCAATGGAACCATATTATTAGTAAAAACAGATGTTCAACAGCCCATTGAGAACATTTAAACCTAAGCTTCAAAGTTTTTGAAAGATGTCAGATTACAGAAATGATGACTTTTATCATAGATCTGTTACTAAAGATCAAAGTCAGAAAATTTGTCAACACAAGTTAGAAAAGGATACAACAACAATATCCACCCCAAGAGATATCTTAAAATATTCAACAGGGTCAAAATGTGGACTACAATCTGTCCTTGAAAACATACATTTATCTAACAATATAAAGCAAATATATAACTATGAAAACACAATAAAATCCTGTCAAATGATCAGTTAAAACTCAAACTACCTAATAAGACTATTGATATTCTTTACCATAGCTAAGATATGGAACCAGCCCAGGTGCCCCTCAGTAGATGAATGGATCAAGAAAATGTGATACACACACACACACACACACACACACACACACATACACACACACACACACACACACACACACACACAAACACACACAATGGAATTTTATGCCTCTATCAGAAAGAATGACACTGCCGCATTTGTTAGGAAATGGAAAGACTTGTAAAAAATTATATTAAGTGAAATAAGCCAGGCCCAGAGAAACATAGGTCCCATAGTTTCCCTTATTTTCCATAACTAGTACATGTGTAGGGCAAGCAGAAAAGGTCAAATGCTATGTACATATGACCATATAAGATGATGTTAAGCGAAATGAACCCCAAGATAGGGACACAAATATCTTTTATCTTTCTTGCTATTGTTTCTAACGTATTTAGAATGTACCATGTGATTTTTCTTTGTTTCTTTTGTATGTTCCTCCTGCATGGTATTTGATGTTGGTGCCCTGCATCTTGTATATACACTTTTCTAATTCAGGAAGGGGAAGGGAAAAAAACAAAATGCTTAAATAAGGATGCGGGTTGACCCATTGTAACAATGAGATGTACAAAACACTATGTTGAAAACAAAGTTTACAACTTCCATAGGGGGGCGGGGGTGGGGAGGTTGGAGGGGGGAAGGGTTGGGGGGGAGGGTGTAGTTGTGGAGGTGGGAGGGAGGGGATGGTAGGGGAAAACAAAGGAGGAGGCAACAATGCTCAATAGGAAATGTACTCATTACCTTGCTCATATAATTGTAACCCCTCTGTACAGCATTTTTACAATAAAAAACGTACAAAAAAAGAGGAAAAGAAAAATGACCTTCCATAGTAGCTAAAACTGAGGATATTTGTAGAGTGTATGAGTGTATGATAGGATTTGAAAACACTTCTGATAACTGAATAGAGCTTTGTTGTGAAAGAATCAAATTTTGAGCACTAAAAGATAAATGAAATAATGCCTTGTACATCTTATTGTTGACTACTCTGTGGGGGGGGGATTGGGGGTGGAGATGGGAAGGGATGGTAAGGGGGAAATAAAGGAGAAGGCAACAATGCTTGATAAGAAATGTACTCATTACCTTGCTCATGTAATTGTAACCCCTCTGTATGATATTTCACAATAATTAAAAAAGATAAATGAAGAAGACTGATGATTTTATGCCTTGGAGCATAATGTAATATTCTCAAGGTTTAAAAAACCCTTTTCTTTCTAATAATATTGTTAGCTGCAAAGAAGCCAATCAGAGAATTGCACCCTATAGAACTTGAAGATAGCACGATAAACTGATAAACCAAAACCTGCCTGGCAATGAAATAAAGGCCAGAGACTAAAAAAGAATGAGGAAATAGGAAGGAAAAAAGAATGAGGAAATAAGGATAAGACAATAAATCTTTGGCATCACAATCTTAACAGTAAACAGAAAGGAGACTCACAAATCAGAAATCCATTTTCAAGGACCCCAATTGTCACTGTTTAATCCAAGACCGAGTTCTGTAATGAAGAAGACAGACTGGATTAGGAGATGGGTCAAAGTACTGCCTTTCCTATGGCCTATCTATGTGCCATGTGCTGTCTTTCTATGACATATTTGTTTTCTAATAAGCTTTCCTATCACTTTTGCTATTTTTTCCCTTTCTTCATGTTTGTGACAACATATTATACCTAAGGGTTGAATGAGTATAAAAAACTGTTCTGAAAAATTTAGATACTGACAATGTTTCTTTCCACTTGTGTAAGGAAAAAGATTGTCAAAACTACAAAACAAATGAAGAGAATGCAAAGTGAAGAGCAAGAAGAAAGAATTCGAAGAAGAATAAAGAAGGAATAAAAAAGAAGAAATAAAGAGAGGGAAAAGGAAAGGGAGGTAGAAAGAGAAAAGTGTAGGGAGGAAGAAAGAGAGAGAAAGAGTACAACTGCTATAGAGCTTCTTAGACCCTGTTGTTGGTGGGCTAGACTACTTTGCTTATGATCACTGTGTAGTTGAGGAATCTTCAAAATCATGTCCTCTGACTCTAGAAACTGTAAAAAAAATGGCATAGAGGTAAGATCTTAAAGGCTGTCCTTTGGGATAACAATGAATATAATTGTTTTTCATAAAGTGTGAGGTGGAGCCAGAGTTCACAGAACAGAGAACTTATTTCAGGGTAAGAGTCATAAAGCAATATGCTCTTGCTATGAGATTTACTGGTTCTGTTACATGTAGAAGGAGCTGGTTTACTAGCATAGTGGTATGGCCCATTGAACACAGAGTTACAATTCTGATTAATAGCTCTTTTTGTAGCCCATATGCTATTGTACAAGAAGTAAGTTTGATTTGAACCAGTGGCCATTTTCTGGTGCCATTTTCTCCATAGACAGGGAGTGAGTACATTTCACCATTTTAACTCTTAACTCAGGATACAGTAACAAAATACGTATTATAAATGGAATAATTTATTATAAATAGCATTTTTCAGAAATGGAAATTTGTTTTTCATAGTTCCTGAGGCTGGATGTCAACAATTATGGTGTCAACAACATGGCTGGATTCTGGTGTGACCCTCTTTCAAGCTGTATACAGTTGACCTCTAGATTTACATGAAGGAGAAAGCTTGAGGTAGCGCTATAACCAGGTTGCCCAAATAGCCTTTGTTCCCTCTCCTTTTAACTTTAGAATCTCCTAGTTTGTGAGTGATAGCAACCATAAGAAATGCAGCCATGTTGGAAGCAGAAGTTGTTTATCTGGGTATACATTCCACTTGCTTCTGGAAAACAGGCAAAAATAAGAGTTCTGTGTTAATTGAGGAGATTGATCCTTATTACCACTGAAAAAGAAGACTGCGGGCTGGGAAGGTGGCTCAGTGGTAGAGCGCTTGCCTTGCATGCGTGAGGCCTTGGGTTCAATTCCTCAGCACCACATAAGCAAAAAGAAAAAAGCCGGAAGTGGCGCTGTGGCTCAAGTGGTAGAGCGCTAGCCTTGAGCTGAAGAGCTGAGGGACAGCACCCAGGCCCAGACTTCAGGCCCCACAACCAGACCCCCAAAGAAAAAGAAGACTGCTATTATACAATGGATACAGGGAACATTCTATATGGAACCAATGGAACTCTCTGTGATGTTTTTTTTAGCTTTTCTCTATCTCACTGTATCTACAGGAAAATTATCAGGGGCTTAAATGTTTCCAGAATCAAATTTGGGCTATCCCACTGGGTATATAAGCTTGACTAACTGAGGTACTACACTACAGTTGGTTTGTGGAATAGGTAAGAGAAAAAGGAGCTCAAAAATAGAACAAAGTTGAATCTAGGTTAGAGGTACTTACCTTTTTGTTTCTTTGCTGTTAACCACAAATACTTATGTAATCATAACTTCCCTCATCCCATATTGCTTTCATATGTTGTTTGACTTAAGTGAAGTTTACAGTGTAGTCTACAGCTTACGGACTATCTAGACAGAACTGTGAAATATGTAGAGAAGCTCACATTCCTCAGAGATCTTGTATTTGGAAGTAGGGGCAGTAATCTTGGACATTCTCCTTTGTTCAGATGAGTCTTAGGAGGGATATATTAGCTGACAACATTTTATTTTCCATGGTGGCTAAACCTGTTGTTGTTTAAAGGTGGAAAAAGTCTAGGTATGTTATCAGTGTTAGGCAGCTGACTCCTCTAGAGGAGGTATGATGTGTTGGGGGCTGCCACGCATGTTTTGGAACCTTTCTTAGATTTGGGGAATTATGAAGCTTTATGAATTCTACTTCACAGATAAATAAGTCAAACACCTTTTCCCCAGCTTACCCTGTAGTTAGGAGACAGGCAGTGAGCTAGGCCCTGCCAATGACATAACTGCAGTTTGATTTAGAACAGAACTTCATAATGAAATAGGCTGGGAGAAGAAGCCATATAACCGAAGATGACTGTCTGTTTGGTTTTGCTCTTGACAATGCTATGAGGTCAAACTCCAGGCCCAAAGTGTTGAGGATGAAAATGGCAGCTCTGGTTGAGTTAAGTTGGGATTCTGGTTGTTGTGATAATGCATGGTCTTAACGTGGTAGGAGATTGCTGTAGATGGTGATGGTGACCATCTCAATGACTTATAAGTGGATTTTGTGATGAGGGTTTGAATAATGCTCCAGGATACTTAGCTTGAGCCCATTTCTCTGTCCAGTATGCCTTCCCCGTTTTATCACTGGAGTTGGCATTTCTTTCTTATAATCAAGAACTTAGCCTGTCATATCAGCTTTTGCCCATTTATTCTTCTTTTTATGAAATTTTACTTTACTTAGGTGATCAGTAGGATTACCAGATATCAGAAATGGTAGGCAAGTGGAAGTTTTTAGGAGACACTCACAAAGTTGAAGCACTTTAATCAAAATATCATTTGATTACATGGAAGAAATGAGACTTGTCAGCAATGCTGTGCTCTTTGATGGTGTGATACAGTAACAAATGATATGATTAACTTTTTAAAATCTCTGGTTCCTGACACAGAGTTCTAAAACTCTTACATTTACTTAAGTAAAATGAATGTGAGGAGCATCTGAAGTTATTTAAGCCCCTATCAAAAAAAGAAATAAATTGATGCAAAGCAAAATGAACCCCAAGATAAGGACACGAGGTTTTCTTTGTCACTGTTGTTTTTAATGTACAATGTGATTTTTTTTGTTTTTTTGTATGTTCTTCCCCCATGGTATAAGCCCTAATTTCACTGTATTTGATGTCGGTGCCTTGCATTTTTTTTTTTTTTTGTGGTGCCTTGCATTTTATATATACATTTTTTTTCCTAATTTAGGAAGGGGAAGGGAAATAACAAAATGCTGAAACAAAGATACAGATTGACCCATTGTAATAATGAGATGTATAAGTCACAATGTTGAAAACGAATTTTATAACTTGGTTGGGGGGGGTCGGGGTAGGAGGGGAGGAGTTGAGGAGGTAGGGAAGGAAGGCATAGTAGGGGAAAAACAAAGGATGGGGTAACAATGCTGCATTGGAAATGTACTCGTTACCTTACTGTTGTAACTGTAACACCTCTTTACAGTATCTTTACAATATAAATAAATAAATAAATAAATAAATAAATAAATAAATAAATAAATAAATAAGTGAGCCAGGCACCAGTGCCTCATTTCTGTAATCCTAGCTACTCAGGAGGTTGAGATCTGAGGATCATGGTTCAAAGCTAGCTTGGGCAGGAAAGTCCCTGAAATTCTTATCTTCAATAAAACTATTCAGAAAAAACCAGAAGTGGTTTCTTGGCTCAGGTGGTAGAGCATTAGTCTTGAGCATAAAGAAGCTCAGGGACAGTGCCCAGGTCCTGAGTTCAAGCCCCAGGACCAGCAAAACAATAAAAATTATAAATAAATAGTAAGTACATAAATAAATGAAACTAAAAAGAAAATTCTCATTCTTAAGTTAAAACAAGCCTCTTTCAAACAAATCTGGGTTTATGGTGATTGATGACTTGATAAACCCTTGGATAGCTTCAGAATGGATGGCTGATTGCAGAAAGAAAAATAAACCCTATGTTTAGAAAGTTGGAACTTTCAGTTCTACCCTCCAAATCCTGTGAAATTGAATTACACACCATAGCCAATGATTTAATCAATCCTGTCTACTGAATGGATCTTCCCTAAGAATGCTAACCAATAGCTAAGAGAGTCTCTGGAGTGCTCAGGCCAAACTTCAAGAGGACGAAAGACTGCACTTGAGATCTCTGGACATTATCTTATTTCATGAACATCTTCATTATAATTTCCCTAATAATAAATGTAAGTAAATTGTAAATGCAATATATAACCAATTATCACTCTGAGGATGGGGTTGTAGGAATCCCTAATTTGTATCCAAGTTTGATAGACGTGAGTAGCCTGGAGCTACTTGTGATTAGGAACTACTTGGGAGCAGACAGTCTTGTTGGACTGAGCTCTTAGCATGTGCAATCTATACTAAAGCTACATAATTAATGTCTGAATCAAATTGAACTGTGGGACACCATTTTGTTTCTACTGAGAACTTCTTGGTGTAAAAAACTCTCATATTTGATGTCAGACTGATTGTGAGTACAGAAAGTTCTTTTCTTTAGCAGTGTAATTCTTTTTGCTACCCAGAAGAAATGGGAGGAGAACTTGTTAGTAGCAGAGCATGAGACAAATGCAGTATAAGTTAATCATTGTCAGAATATATCAATATTCACAGAACAAATGTGTTTATCTCCAATACTCTTGCTGCTCAGAGGATCTGTGATGTAATATCACAAGAATCAATTCTTTTTTTAATTCTTTTTTTATTAAATTTTTTTTTATTGTAAAGATATTGTACAGAGGGATTACAGTTATATCAGTAAGGTAATGAGTACATTTTCTTTTCTTTTTTTTTAAATTTTATTTTATTTTATTTGAGAACATACTGTACAGAGGGGTTACAATTACATGGGCAGGATAATGCATACATTTCTTACCAAGTATTGCAGCCTCTTCCTTTGTTTACCCTTCACCTCCCTTCCCAGCCTCCCCCTTCCCCCCCACCCAATCATACCCCCCCTCGTCCCCCCCACACCGACATTGTAAAGCTGGTTTTGACATGACATTTTGTACTTCTCATTGTTGCAACAGGTCCACCTGAATCCTTAAACGACTTGTTTGTCCCCGTCTCCTCCACATGTTATACTGACATCAAATATAGTGAAAGCGGGGGTTACACTGTGGGGGAGGGACATACAAAGCAACAAAGAAATAATCTTATAAATGCGTTAGAAACACATGCATGAAAGAAACAAAAACATTAAAATACATATTTGAGGGTTCGTTTTCCTAACATCACATTCTCTGACTTTTTCCACTTGACTCACACCTATACTAGATATTGCAAATAAGGGAAACCATGGGACCTATGTTTCTTTGGGCCTGGCTTACTTCACTTAATATAATTTTTTCCAAGCCTTTCCATTTCCTAACAAATGGGGAAATGTCATTCTTTCTGATGGAGGCATAGAATTCCATTGTGTATATATACCACATTTTCTTGATCCATTCATCTACTGAGGGGCATCTGGGTTGGTTCCATATCTTAGCTATGGTAAATAATGCTGCAATAAACATAGTTGTGCTGGTAGCTTTAGTGTGGTCTTGTTTGTAAACATTAGGGTAAATGCCCAAAAGTGGGATTGCTGGGTCATAGGGGAGTTCTATGTGAAGTCTTTTGAGGAACCTCCATATTGCTTTCCAAAGTGGTTGAACAAGTTTACATTCCCACCAACAATGAAGTAAGGTTCCTTTCTGTCCACATCCCCTCCAGCATCTGTTGTTAGAGTTCTTGATTTTTGCTGTTCTAACTGGAGTGAGGTGATATCTCAATGTTGTTTTGATTTGCATTTCTTTTATGGCTAGGGATGTTGAACATTTCTTCATGTGTCTATTGGCCATTCTTCTTTCTTCTTCAGAGAAGCTTCTCTTTAAGTCTTTCGCCCACTTACTTATTGGGCAGTTGTTTCTTTGAGGATTTGTTGTTGGGTGATTTAATTTTTTGAGTTCCAAGTATATTTTAGATATGAGACCCTTGTCCGTTGTATGGCTAGTAAAGATCTTCTCCCAATCCGTGGGCTTTCTATTGATCTTGCTAGCTATGTCATTTGCCCTGCAGAAGCTCTGCAACCTTATGCAATCCCATTTGTCCAACCTTTCTTTGATTTGTTGTGTTTCTGGGTCTCTATTCAGAAAATTTCGGCCTGAGCCAAGGAGACCCAGGGTTTCTCCTATTCCATCCTGTAATGTTTTCAGAGTGTCTGCTTTGAGTTCAAGGTCTTTGATCCATTTGGAGTTGATTCTGGTGCAGGGTGATATATAAGGATCTAGCTTTAGTTTTCTACATGTAGTTAACCAGTTTTGCCAGCACCATTTACTGAAGAGGCTGTCTGTCTTCCATTCTATTGTTTTAGCTCCCTTATCGAAGATTAGATGGCTATAGGTCTGTAGGTTCATTTCTGGGTCTTCAATTCTATTCCATTGGTCCTGAGGTCTGTTCTTATGCCAGTACCAAGCTGTATTGATTACTATGGCTTTATAGTAGAGTTTGAAATTTGGTATTGATATTCCTCCAGCAGTGTTCTTTCCGTTGAGGAGCGTTTTTGCTATTCGGGGTCTTTTATTGTTCCATATGAATTTTTGGATTGCCTCTTCTATTTCCTTGAAGAATGAGGGTGGAATTTTGATAGGTATTGCGTTGAATTTGTAGATAGCCTTGGGAAGTATTGCCATTTTTACGATGTTAATCTTTCCAATCCAGGAGCATGGGAGGTTTTGCCATTTTTTAAGTTCTGTGTTGATTTCCTTTTTCAAGTTTTTAAAGTTTTCATCATAGAGGTCCTTCACTTCTTCGCTTAAGTTAATTCCTAGGTATTTTATTTTTTGTGGGGCTATTACAAATGGAGTTGCTTTCCTAATTTCAGCCACACTTTTCTCATTGTTGGCATACAGAAAAGCCATTGATTTTTGGGGGTTAATTTTATAACCTGCTACTTTGCCAAAGTTTTGAATCAGCTTGAGTAATTTGGGAGTGGAGTCTATGGGATTCTTTAAATACAAGATCATGTCATCTGCAAAGAGGGAGAGTTTTATTTCTTCTTTCCCTATTTGGATCCCCTTTATGTCTGCATCTTGTCTTATTGCTGTAGCTAGGCATTCTAATACTAGATTGAAGAGAAGTGGAGATAGTGGGCATCCTTGTCTTGTTCCTGAGTGAAGAGGAAATGGCTTTAGTTTTTCACCATTGAGTATAATGCTGGCTGTAGGTTTGTCATATACAGCCTTTATTGTATTGAGGAATGTTTCATGGATTCCTAATTTTTCCAAAACCTTCATCATAAAGGGGTGTTGGATCTTGTCGAATGCTTTTTCTGCATCTATTGAGATAACCATGTGGTTCTTATTCTTGCTCCTGTTGATGTGATGAATAATATTAGTTGATTTGCGTATATTGAACCAGCTTTGCATCCCTGAAATGAATCCTGTTTGATCGTGGTGTATGATTTTTTGGATGAATTGTTGAATTCGGTTGGCCAAAATTTTGTTGAGAAGTTTTGCATCAATGTTCATCAAAGAAATGGGTCTATAGTTCTCTTTCTTTGATGAGTCCCTGCCTGGTTTTGGGATGAGGGTTATGATGGCTTCATAGAATGTGTTCGGTAGTGAGCTTTCTCTTTCAATTTCATTGAAGAGTTGGAGGAGAATTGGTGTGAGCTCTGCTTTGAAGGCCTTGTAAAATTCCGCTGTAAAACCATCTGGTCCTGGACTTTTCTTAGCTGGGAGGTCTCTTATTGCTGTTTCTATTTCAATGCTTGATATGGGCCTGTTAAGATAGTTTAACTCATCTTGGTTTAGTTTTGGCATGTCAATATTTGCTAGGAAGAGGTCCATTTCTGTCAAGTTCTCAAACTTATTAGCATAAAGTTTTGAGAAGTATTCCCTTATAATGTTCTGAATCTTGGTTGTTTCCGTGGTGATGTTTCCATTCTCATCTCTGAGTTTATTAATTTGGGTGTGTTCTCTTCTTTTTCTGATAAGATTTGCTAAGGGTCTGTCAATTTTGTTAAGTTTTTCGAAGAACCAACTCTTTGTTTTGTTGATTCTTTCTATAGTTTTTATGGATTCTAATTCATTTAATTCTGATTTAATTTTGATTATTTCTTTCCGTCTACTGGATTGGAGTTTATCTTGCTGCTCTTTTTCAAGGAGGTTTAGATGTGTCATTAAATTTTTAGTTTCAGATCTCTCCAATTTGTTTATGTAGGAGCTCAGAGCTATAAACTTGCCTCTGAGTACTGCCTTTGCTGTGTCCCAGAGGAGCTGGTAATTTGTGTGTTCATTTTTGTTGAATAGCATGAACATTTGAATTTCCTTTCTAATCTCTTCCATGACTCACTCATGATTCAGCAGTGTGTTGTTCAGCCTCCATGTGATACCGGACTTTCTTTGGTGGCTTTTGGTGTTGAGTTCTAATTTTATTCCCTTGTGGTCAGAGAGAATGCAAGGTATAACTTCAATGTTTCTAAATTTAGACAAGTTTGCTTTGTGGCCTAAAATGTGGTCTATTTTAGAAAATGTTCCATGTGCTGCTGAGAAAAACGTGTGTTCTGATGCTGCTGGGTGAAATGTTCGGTAGATGTCTGTTAAGTCTAGTTGATCTATGCAGCTGTTTAGATCTGCGGTTTCTCTGTTGAGTTTTTGCTGAGTTGATCTATCTAGTGGGGAGAGTGGTGTGTTAAAATCCCCAACGATTAATGTCTTTGGATCTATATGGGATTTGAGGGAAAGTAGTGTTTTTTTGATAAATTTGGGTGCTCCATTGTTTGGCGAATAGATGTTTAGAATTGTAATAGCCGCCTGAAGGAGAGATCCTTTAATTAGTATGTAGCGACCTTCTTTATTTCTTCTCACGAATTTTAATTTGAAGTCTATTTTATCTGATATTAGGATTGCAACTCCCGCCTGTTTATGGGGTCCGTTTGCTTGGTAGATTTTGTTCCAGCCTTTAACATTGAAAATGTGTTTGTTTTTACGGGCAAGATGTGACTCCTGCAGGCAGCAGATAGAAGGGTCTTGATTTTTAATCCAACTAGACAGTCTATGTCGCTTAATTGGAGAGTTCAGTCCGTTAACATTAAGAGATAGGACTGAGATGTATTTGGGAGTTCCTGCCATGTTATCTACCTTCTTGGGGGCTGCGAAAACTGGGTTCTTCCTATGGTTCTTGGATTCTCAGTTTGGGTGCAGTTTCTTGGCCTTTATTGCGGTCTTGTTGGTTTTCTATGTGTAGGACATCTTTAAGAATCTTTTGTAGGGCTGGTTTGGTGGAGATGTATTGTTTCAATTTTTCTTTGCTATGGAAGGTTTTTATTTGGCCTTCAGTTATGAAGGAGAGTTTAGCTGGGTACAGTATTCTTGGTTGATAGTTGTTTGTTTTTAGGGCATGGTATACATCATTCCAGGCTCTTCTTGCTTTGATTGTCTCTGCTGAGAAATCTGAGGTGATTCTAATTGGTTTCCCTTTATAGGTGATTAACCTTTTCTCCTTGACAGCTTTAAGGATCTTTTCCTTGTTCTGAGTTGATCCTGTGTGGATTATAATGTGACGGTGGGATGTCCTATTCTGGTCTGGTCTATTTGGGGTTCTAAAGGCTTCTTGTATCTGAATAGGCCTATCTTTTTGCATGCTTGGGAAGTTCTCTGCTAGGATCCTGTTAAACAAATTTCCTAGACCATTAACTTCTGTTTCTAGGTGCTCCTCTACACCCATTATCCTTAGATTAGGCCTTCTGATGGTGTCTTCCAGGTGTTGGATAGATCTATCATATTTCTTGGACTTGTTTTGGATGGTTGTATGTTCTTTCTCTATAATATCTAGGCTGTCTTCAATCCCTGAGATTCGATCTTCTGCATGGTCTAACCTGCTGTCAAGACTCTCTACTTTGTTTTTTATCTCTTTTCCTTCTAGTTGGTCAGCTTTGATGGCTTCAAGTTCTTTGTTGAAGCTCTGTTTTAGGTCTTGTATTAATTTCTTTACTTCCTTAATTTGGTGTTCAATGTTTGTCCTCAAATCACTTAGTTGATTGGTTATGGTTTCTTTGGGCTCCCATTCCTTCTGTTGGGTTCCATTCAGCATTCCCTTTGTGGTCTCCCTGACTTCCTTCAGCTCTTTGTTAATGGATTCCATGAATGCCTTTAGTGATCTTTGTGTGTTCTCTACCTGGTCTCTCCATTCCTGTATTACTCTTTGATTAGCTTCCTCCTGTTCGTGGGATTCCTGCAGTTCTCTTTGAGTGTTCTCAGCCTGCCCACGCCATTCCTCCCTTTCTCTTTGAGTATTCTCAAGTTGTTCATGCAAATCCTGTATCAGTTTTTGAGTAGCTTTCTCACGCTTATGATATTCCTGTATAAACTTCTGGGATGCCTCTTCTTTCTCCCTATCATGCTCATACAGAGTCCTTTGTACGTTGTCAAACTTCTCATTTATCATGTTTGCCAGCAGTGTTTGTAGAGCTATTTGGGAACTCTCCTCTGGATTATTCATTATCTGTTCTAACCCCTGATTATCAAGATTGGGAATTGAGATACCCGAATTTGCCATTTTTCTTGTGTTTTTCCGGCTTACTCTGCCCATTTGAGATGAAGATAGCACCAGTTTTGTGCTAGAACACTATCTTAAGGCAACCATAAACCAAAGTTTGCATTTGTACAGTCAATAGTCTACAGATACAATCTAGTTCAACAGATACATCTATTCGACATCAAACAACTATATGTTAAAGGACTTCGAACCGCAGAGAAGAATTTGGGAAACCAGAAATTATTAGGGTTAGGGGGAGATGTGGGTAAAAAATAGGAATAGATTGGTGTGGGGAGGCACAGGGAGAGTTAACTATGTCCTAATCACAGTGCAGGAAATAGGTTGGGTAGGATGCAAGTAGAGAGAGAGAGAAAAAGAAGAAAGGGAAAGGGGAATGAAAAGAGACCAGAAAAAAAATAGAAACGTAAAAATTAATGTTATTATAGAGATTAAAAGACCGTCTATTTAGAGAGGAATGTGAATATATTGAGAGAAAGGGAGGGACATAGAGGAGATGTGAAAAACTTTTAAAAAATGCTTAAAATATTATATAGGTATAAAGAGGTAGTACTGCTATTAATGAATTTAAGTAGAGGTTTTGAATTGAGTAATAAAATTGTGGATTACGTGTGTACACAATGGGGGATACGGTCTACTAGTTAACTACGGGTTTATCTGAGGATGTGCAGGACAAGAGTTAAGTCACATAAAGAAGAACAAAAGAGAGGAAAAGGTGGAAAGGATAGGAAAGTGAGAAGAAAAGATCAGAAGTTCAGTAGAGCTAGACAAAAAACAAAAAGATAATTAAGAAAGAAAGAAAAAGAGAAAGAAGACAAGAAAAGAAAGGAAAACACACATTCACGTATTCCTAAAATAAAAATTATAAGAGGAGAAAAAAAAAAGTTACTGGAAAACAATTATTTTTTCAGAAGAGGCAAAAATTAAAGATTAATAAAAGTTTTAGAAAAGGAAAATTTTTTTTTTATATATATAAGGTAACAAAAAACAAAACAAAAAAAAAAAGAAAAGAAGAAGAAGAAAAAAAAATTCTTTGTTTTTATTTTTTTTGGGGAGGGGTGGGAAGAATCCTGTATCTCCCTTTTGTCTGTAACCAGCCTCTTGTTGGAGTCTCTGGTCAGCTTGAGGTCCTGTGTCTTGATTGGTTTCTTAAGTCAGTTTGTTGGAACAGGCAGAAAAATGCTCTGATTTACCCAAGATTTTGAGATCCCCCTCCCAGGTTAGTTTACTGGGAGGGTGATCTGCTTTGAGAATCACAAAAGAGGGGGATGCAGTGATGAGGCTAGGTTCTGGGTAGAGTTGAGGCCTTTCAACAAACAGTAGCTTTTCCCTGGGGCTATTTTGTGAAAAAACTCACAACACCCAGCCTGGAGCCATTCTCAGGGTTTCTGTTTTTCAATTGATTGTGGTGGCTGCTAGAGGGAGGGGCAGCCTCTGGCTCTGGTTACCCAGTGAGGAAAGCCACTCCAATGGCTGGTGCCTGAGCTGGGTGACTTTTCCCTGGATGGAACTGAGTCTGTGAGGTCACTTCGCCATTAAGTTCTTGTGATCTGCTAAATGACTCCAAGGCCTGAGCTGGAGCTAGTAGCTCCTCCGAGCTTTGTCGGTATCCAAGATGGAGATCACCGGTGCTGGGGGGGAGGAGTGGCCTTCCCTCCTCTGCTCCCTGAGAAGGAGTGAGGACGTCGGGCTTCTCCTCACGCCGAGTCTTGGATCCTGGGTCGTCTCTGGTCTGCAAACTGCAGGATGAAGATGTCTGCTCCTTGTCGGTTCTTGCTGGTGTTGAGTAGAATCCGCTGGTCTGCTGCGTCTGGCTCCTTCGTCCCGGACTCTCTGTGTCTCAGGTATGACCCCGCGGCAGTGGTCGCCGCCGCGACCCTGCCGCTGCAGCGGCAGCTGCTGGCAAGTGCTCAGATGTGTCTGCTTGGCTTCCCCTCTCTTGACTAACTCTCTGTCCTGTGATGGCACACTTGGTGTGATTCTCTGGCTTGGGACTGTTCACTGGAACTCTGAAACTGCTTTCTATGCAAGAGCTTGTTCAGATTCCAGCTTCTCCTCCGCCATCTTCCCGGAACTCCTCCCATGAGTACATTTTCTATCGAGCATTGTTACCCCCCTCCTTTGTCTTTCCCCTACTCCCCACCTCCTCCCTATCCCCTACCTGAAGTTGTAAAGTTCATTTTCAACATAGTGTCTTGTATATCTCATTGTTATAATGGATCAACCTGTATCCTTATGTCAGCATTTTGTTATTTCCATTTCCCTCCCCAAATTAGAAAAATGTACAAGATGCAGGATACCAGAATCAATTACAGTGAAAACAGGGGTTATACCATGGAGAAAAGAAATAAAAGAATCAAAAAAATCACATAGCACCTTGTAAGTACATTAAAAACAACAGCAAGACAGAAAAACAAACAAACAAACCCCTGTGTCCCTATCTTGGGGTTCATTTCTCTTAACATCATCTTATATGGTCATATGTACAGAGCATTTGACCTTTTCTGCTTCTCCTAGACATATACTAGATATTGCAAATAAGGGAAACCATGGGACCTATGTTTCTTTGGGCCTGGCTTACTTCACTTAATATAAATTTTTCCAAATCTTTCCATTTCCTAACAAATGGGGCAATGTCATGCTTTCTGATGGCTGCATAGAATTCCATTGTGTGTATGTGTGTGTGTGTGTGTGTGTGTATGTGTGTGTGGGTACCACAAGTGGGCTAAAGACTTAAAGAAAGACTTCTCTGAAGGGGAACTAAGAATAGCCACTAGACACATGAAGAAATGCTCAACTTCTCTAGCCATAAAAGAAATGCAAATCCAAGGGGCTGGGAAGGTGGCTCAGTGGTAGAGCACTTGCCTTGCATGCATGAGGCCCTGGGTTCGATTCCTCAGCACCACATAAGCAAAAAGAAAAAAGCCAGAGTGGCACTGTGGCTCAAGTGATAGAGCACTAACCTTGAGCTGAAGAGCTGAGAGATAGCGCCCAGGCCCAGAGTTCAGGCCCCATGACTGGACCACCCCCCCAAAAAAAAGAAATGCAAATCCAAACAACATTGAGATTCTACCTCACTCCAGAATGGCTATAATCAAGAAAGCTAATAACAACAGATACTATACCAACAGATACTGGAGGGGATGTGGACAGAAGAATCTGCATTGTTGGTGGGATTGTAAACATGCTCAACCACTTTGGAAAGCAGTATGGAGGTTCCTCAAAAGACTCCGCATAGAGCTCCCCTATGACCCAGCATTTTTGCATTTACCCAAAGGATCATAAACAAGGCCATACTAAAGCTACAATATGAGTCAGAGGTGTCTTATAAGTGTTTCCTCTAATATATGATTGTGTCTTTTCTGATTATTTTTCCTGAGACCAGAGGAGAGAATTCTGGAAATAATGCCCTTCTTGTTTGAAAAACAAGACTTTGCAAGCTTGGACTCAGAGTTCCTTAGCTCAAGGAATCCCTAGGGTGTTTGTTGGTGTTTCTGAACTTCAGGTCTCTGATTTCTTTACCTCTTTGCTCATTGGTTTGTTACTGTTTTCTCTTAAAATAAATTCTTCTCTCTTCTGTTCTTACCTACAGAAAGGAAGGTCTGGAAGAATTGCCTTTCCACCTAATGCTTAGATATAATATCTTTTGTCTGGACAAAATGTTTCCTGATATTTCTGAAACAAAGTCATTCTTAATTCCATTATTTCTAGCACAAGCCTTTCTCTAGGCTAAACAATTGCTGTTTTTTGGAGTGCTTGAACTTTTTAAATAATTGCAGATTATTATTTAGTCTTGAAATTACCAACGCTTAGTCTCATTACCTTTTTATTTGTATCACCCTATGTGATTACTAGTGTAACTTTGTTCTCTAGGCTCAGACACAGGAGTCCAAAATGTGTGTGCCATCACAAATTCAACTTGATTGCTAAAGTACCAAAGTGTGTTCCCAGGAGCAGAAATCCTCTTTTAAACCTGGGTGCAGGATTTATGACATTACAGGAAATGATTTTAGGATGTGTTGAGGTAGACATCAGAAGAGTTTATAAGTAAGGCAAAGCAGAAATAAGGCCAGTACACACCAGATGTGCATATGGCACATCTGGAAAAGGCATACGCATGCTCTTAAGCAGTACTTATGGTGAATCTGTGGATGCAGGTATGGCTTACACTTGCTTTAATGTAAGTGTTTATCTTTGTTTAGAGAATGACTGTAATGCTCTGGTCATTCTTGCTGTCTGTCCCACTGTTTTGATGTTATCATTTGGGCCCAAGGTCTGCTCAGTGTGACACTGATTTTTATTTTCCTTGCCCTTTAAACAAAGGGTGAGTTTCATGAGACGATCCTTTGCCATCAGATGTCCCTCCTTAGGATAAATACATTTCCTGTGTGAATACTTTCTTTTTGTCCAAGACTAGAACTTGAACTCAGTACATGACACTTTTACTCATTGGCTGGTAATGTACCAACTGAAGCATACCTCCAACTCCTGCAAATACTTTTGTGATCAAAAGAGTTATTTTCCCAAATGTTTTGTTCCCTGGATAAGTGTCTTTCTTTAAGATACTATTATTCTTTTGTATAGCCTAGTAATCATTTAAGCCAAGTGTGTAAAGTCAGAAGGAGAGATGAGATTTTGTTTTTGTTTTAAAAAAAACTTGCAGCTCAGTGAGGGAATGTGAAGCTGAAAGCAATCTCTGTGTGTGTGTGTGTGTGTGTGTGTGTGTGTGTGTGTGTGTGTAAAGCTATTCACTAATATAGCATTTGTTTCTGAATTTCCTGTCTCCTTTTTCACATGCCGTGCTTTCTCTGATCTAGCTTGTCTCATTATTGGAGTTGGGAGGAAGGAATAACTTCTATCTCATGGAAGAATACCTTCATTTATTCTAAAATGGGGCTCCTCTTTGTTGGAATTGTAGCTTTCCTATAACATCCCAAAATGTGCATGTTCCATGTTGCTTTTAGATGCTTTCTCTCTTTTCTCTGTTTCCTTTCCCTGTATTTTTATCCATTGTGAGTCTATTTATTGTTAAGATATCTTTACTGATATTAGCAATCGCTCTTAATTTAGTGTCATCTGCAAACTTTAGTTAAGGATCATTTGCTGTCTCTGCTAGATCAACCTTAGCATCTTGGAAAGTTGCCATGACACTTCTTCATCTTCAAGATGAAGTGAAAGTGGTAGAGAGTTTTCTCTGTTAAGATATCAAGCGCCTTTCCGCCTTTGCTCAGATCTGAGGCCCTCCCCAGTGTCTTCTGAGAGGCAGCCACCCTTGAAGCAGAGACTGGGCTGCATGCTGCTTCTTGTCATGTTTTCACTGTGTTAAAATGAGTTTTCCTAAATAATAAAAAAAACATGACTGGGTTGTGTTAAATTGACAGGAAAAATGTCAAATATTTCTAAATATTTGAAATGTTGATATTTGGGAAGTCAGATAGGCAAAAACTGAGAACTGAGGAATAAGAGCATTTGTCCTTTTATAAAAAAAAACAAAACACCTGGTTTTGATAGAGAAGTGGATATTCTCAGGAGGTATGGTAAGAAGCTAAAAAAAAGACAGGAAGAAAGAAAGAAGGGAGAGATGGAAAGAAGGAGGAAAGAGAGAAAGAAGAAAAGAAAGGGAGCAAGACAGACAGAGAAAAGGGAGAACCTATTTGAGTGAGAGTGAGGCAGAAAGAGAAAAAGGGTGGGAACAACCATTTGTCCATGCTGGCTGTGATTTTGGTGAAGTTCATTTTCTCTCTTTTTTTATTCCTTCTGCTCTTTTATGTCCCCTCTGCTATTCTATATTCATGTGATGCCCTTGGTTTAGGTCCTAAACAAATACCCGCTCCATACACACATACACACACTCCAAGCTTTAGGTCATCCTAATTCTTTATTTTAAGCCATGGGCAAACTTTGTAGGTGTAAGTTAAATAAGTAACTATTTCCTCTGTAGTATTCTCCTCCGGCCTCCTCATCTCCCTCCAGGGAAATTCATACATAGAGACATCACTAAATGTTTTGTCTTTTCAACTTTCCAAAATCTGATCACTAATCAGGAACCAGGAATCTATTTTGGAATCTGATTCCAAAATAGATATTCCATTTGCTCAAGCATGCCTAACTTTGAGAATTATGCCAGCCAGATGGAATGGGACTTAGAGTCAGATTTAAAAGGTTGCATTGCAGCCATCAGTCATCCATGCATGTTAGGTGCTTAGTTCCTTCAAATGCTAACAGTACTCATCCCAGGTCATTCATAGAGCACAGGAATATTGCTGAGGCTACACAGATGCCTAACATAGGTCTCACCCTAGCATAACCAGGGAACAAGTCCCAGGACCCCTGCAACAGGGCTTTAGGTCTTTTGGTTTTTCTTTTTTCTTTTTCTTTCTTTCTTTCTTTTTTTATTTTTGGTTTCTTCACACTCTGTAATTTGAAGGATACACTCTTCAAAAGACTTACAGGATCATTGTACATAGTCTTACAACTTTTGACATTTCTATGAGTTTGATTGGATTTGAGCCCCAGTCCTATCATTTACCAGCTGTGAGATCTCACTGTAAAGGAAGAGGATTATATTGCAGAACTGTTGGGAGGCCACTTATACCATTGGGGTTAGAAGCCATGATTAACCACCAGGGGGGTGGGGAATTGAATTAGTGACTTAACAATTACATTTATAATTTTCCCACTGAGTAAGTATTGTGCATGGAAAAAAATAGAGATTAAAAAATAAACTTAAGTTCATCAATGAAACTTGTAAAAATCTTTACTATATTTAGGGTTGAAAGATGTAGTCCTCTCCTATAGTGTTTTTATGTAAACTATCATTTAGAGACAAACAAAATAGATGGAAAATTAGAAAATAATGGAGGCATTGTTACTAAATAAAATAACTCTTAAGATAGATAATAATATATTTATGATAATACATTCCCCAGCTTTGTTATAAATGCTTATGTTTAACAGATACTTTTATTTGGGAAGATTAATAACAAGAGCTCACAGTTATAAAGTTCTTACTCCACACTCTACATTTTATTTGCTCAGTGTATACATGTTTATAACTTAATCCTCAAACAGTCTTAAGTGTGGGTATTTAATTTTGCAAAGAGAAAATTTGGGTTTGATTAATGAAATTCTTTCCCTGGATTCAAATATGGATAACTTCCCATATTTACATTTATATCAAAATATATCACTTTAATAAAAAGTCTCTTCTGATATGTAGGAGTGAAGAACAACAACCTCCTATATAAATCATGGTAATTTTTTTTTTTGTGCTCAGCTTTGCTAGTCCAACTCCAGAGCTTTGTCAAGTTCAACCTGGTTATGTCTAGCAGTGTCCAGGGGTTGTTTGATGTGTGTTAATGACTACACCTCATTGGCCACCATGTGGTGCAGCAATTATGTGAGGTCAGATAATTGAAAGGACTCACAGGACTCTAACAAGGTATACTCATGAAAGATTTATGACAGGCACAGGATACAGAGCATCAGGAGCAAGAAATCATAAAGCAACAATATGAAGACCTTGAACATCTGAGCATGGCTCCCAGGATCCTCTCCAAGTTGCACAGGAAGTGTTCTAAACACCCAGCAACGTAGTAATAAGATGTTTGTCTCCAAGAAGACAAAAGCATAGGTTTACTGGGAAGTCTTTTAGAGATCAGGGATCAAATAGCCATCATTAGGCTGAATTATCCGGTAATGCAGATGTGGACCATTAGGCTATTTCACTTGAACAATGTAGAAGAGCTGGTAGTGAGTATCTCCAGGGGGAAAATTCAAGTTTTAAGTAGCACATGGCCAATTATTAGTTAATATAATTTCATTCCTATCTTGGCCAAAGATGTGTACTTTAGCTCTAGGTGTCCTTGGAGATGCATGAAAACTGGGTTTAATTTAACTTTCTTACATATGTGAATTTATCATATAAGAAGTTCATCTATTGCTCTAACCCAACACTATCTAATCAACTTTCTGAAAAAAATAGAAATGTTCTTGATCTATATTGTGTGATAGGCCACTAGATAAAGGTGACTACTGCATATCTAAAAATATGTCTAGGGTGAGCAAGTATCTGAATTTTCAACATTATTGAATGTTAGTTTAAATAACTATGCATGGCTAATAGCCACCATATCAGTGCTACCTAATGTAGTCTCTTCCTCTACTGACTCAGCTAAATCTACTGGGCACCAATAATGTTGGGCCAAAAATGTTTCCATATGCTACTGCCTTTCCTTTGGGGCAGAGCTATCTTAGGATGGCACTGCTTCCATTTCTGCTAAGCATGGCTCTGTCCTTTGCTCTGTTCTCTGCTCTTCGTTGGACATTGAAGTGGAGGTTCTGTGCCATTCACACATTGTGGATTGTCTATTCAGTAGTAATTCCACTTCAGGCTTGCTACTAGAAGAACCTGACACCTATTCAAGAGACCAAAAATCCCAGTTTCTTCATCTCCCTTTGCATTTACACCATGAGCTTATGACCCAACTCTGGTGAATGCAATGAGAAGTAGCAGCTGCTTTCATTGCATACATATGGCAGACTGGATATTTGTGTCCTGCTCAAATCTATATTTTGAAATCCTGTTGGACAATGTGATGGTCTTTGGGTCATGAGGTGGAACTCTCATGAATAGAAATAATGCCCTTATAAAAGAGACTCCAAGGAGCTGTCTCAAGTTCTCTGTAAGATGAGGATATAACAGAAAATTGGTCATCTACAACCTGGAAGAGATTGTGTATGTGTGTGTGTGTGTGTGTGTGTGTGTGTGTGTGAGAAAGAGAGAGAGAGAGAGAGAGAGAGAGAGAGAGAGAGAGAGAGAGAGAGAGAGAGAGAGAGGGTGTGAGTTGTGGGGTTCAAACTCAGGGCCTGGGCACTCTCCATGAGTCCCTTTGTGCTCAAGGCTAGCATTCTACCACTTTGAGCCACAGCTCCACTTCTGGTTTTCCAGTGGTTAATTGGAGATAAGAGTCTCAAGGGGACTTTTCTGCCCAGGCTGACTTAGAACCATAATCCCTAGATCTCAACTTCCTGGATTATAGGATTATAGGCACGTACCAGCTTTTGTCTTTAAATAAAGCGTTTTTGGCACTGTTCATTTTACATTTTAGGCTCTATCTATTATTATATAGAAAAGGGAGTTGCGGTTCTTCCACAGGCATCCACCCCTACCACATACAACCCATTCTAACTCACTTCATCTTTTCAATACAGCTGTATTATGATTTTGACTGGGTCAATATACAATTACATTTCGATTCTGACACTACCATCCAAGCTGAATCATGCATGATTATTTTTTTCTTATACAACGTTTTTTGTTCTACGAAGTTAGTACTAGCTATTTTGTTTAATATCATTTCCCCCATGTGCTTATAATTCATGTACACCCAGAAGCTGCCCTTGTTCATGTGTTCCCTGAATTTATATCAACAAAAGAATGATTTATTGCAAAGTCTCCTATTATTCTGATCCTTGGTTCTTTGTACAAGGCAAAAATTTGCAAATTACTGACTGTAGTCCAAATCTGGCATGCTGTCTGTTTTTGTCAATAAAGTTTTATTGGAGCACACAAACATGCTCATTAATTTACATATTGCCCCTAGTTGCTTTCATGCTACAAGAGCAGAGTTGATAGATTTGACAAATACTATTGATTCCAAAGCCTAAAATACTTATGATACGGCCTTTTACAAAAGTGTATCTGTTCTCAACGTAAGTCCTGGTTCATTTCTTCTTTATAAGTTTGTAATATTTTCTTTTGTCCCCAATGTTGTTTTAATGTATACCTGCATGGTGGGTCCATGCTTATTGGTTGGGTACAGCATAATCCTTTATTTCTGATTTATTACTTCATGATGATGCTTACTTCATGACAACCAACAAGCGGAGATGTGCAAGAAGGAGGTGGGTCTCAATATCCCCTTCAAGGAGCAATTCAGTTTAATGATGGAACTTCCTTTTGCTTCATTTCCTAAAGATCAGACAACCTTCCAATAGTGCTAGGTGAAGTTCTTCAAACTTCCAATATCAGATCGAGAGAATAAAACCTGGCTACCAACTAGGGAAGATAAATGTGTAAAGAAAGGTATCGTAATTTAATGTGTTCATTTTCTCTTAACTCCCTTATTCTATGAATGATGTCCTAGCCCATCAACTGACTGTGGAGACAACCTGTTTTATACTTTGTCTTCCAAATTCACAATCACTGACAATTACCCCATAGCACTAATAAGGATTGGGATCTGAAAGGTCTCTGTACTAGACTAGTGGACCAACTGATAACTAGGGCTAATAATGAGTAACTAATAGACTGAGTAATAGCCACTCTATTCGAGCACTCCCCCTGTTCTGTTACCATGCCTCTTCTATGTTGTGTGTCCTATTTCTGGGGTTAGATGCCCAGGAACTATATCCCTAGAGTCACTTTCTCTGGATTAATTTTGCCAACAAAAGGCACAGCTATACGATTTGGAAGGTATGAGAAAAGCAGAAGCCATATTATTTCCTGTTGTCAGTAGAAGGCAGTTTTGTGGACTTCAACAAGCATGAAATTTTACAATACTACCAGGAAGCTTCCTTGAGAAACATTTGCTACGATGCTTCTGATTACTGTGGCTATATCTGACAGATTCCTAAAGTTCTTGTCCTGACTTTGAAAGCTGATGACAAATCAGGAGTGATTCTGGCTTTCCCTGATTTGTTTCTCTAGTAGTTCTACCAGTCTTATAAATAGCTGAATCCTTTCCTTTCTTGTTCAAAGTGTTCCTTGCATAGACTTGAAGCTAATCCTTTTGGTTTTAGCTTTGTCTTTTCCACAGATAGCTTTTCCACAGATAACTCTTATATTCTATCCTTGGGTCAACTTAGGTGTGCTTAGATACACTTTTTTAGTCTCTAATAATGCCAGTTTTCCTTTGTATGTCTCTTTGTGTTTGGAGACTTAAAATGTTAATAAAAATATTTTTTCTGTCTTACTTGTGTACTTTTGAAAGGATGCCAAGGACCTGTATGTTATATTGAATCCATTATTATTACACAGGGAATTAATTTCCAACCCTCTCATATATGCACACTGGCAAACTCTTCAGCCCATTTGTACTGACCTTGGTTGATAGTCTTTGAACTAAGGAATGTCTTTGCTGCTTTTAGATACTTCGCATATATTCTTACTTTGCCTGGTGGTCCTTCTCCTCCACTGCAGCAGTCAAATTTGTCCCTGTTCTTGACATCTCTCAGAAAGGCCTGCCCTGACCATTTGCACAGACAAATTAAATTACTTCCTCCTTTTTTTCTTTATTATACTTATATTTTATGTAGTCATATGTATTTGTTTATTTAATGTCTGTCTCTTGCAGGAATCTAAACTTTGTACTTAGTACACATAATTAGATCTTTGTTAATAATTTACAAAGCAGAGAAAATGTATTTGAAATGAAACTTACACAAAGGGAATATTATCTATGGCCTGTCCTGATTGTTAGGATAGCAGCAATATGATTCAAATAGAAATAACAGTATAAAAGCTCAATTGCTTAAAAGACTCACCCTCAAAATATTAATTTCCCCACCCTGTTTTAATTCCACAAACTATCATCAAGGAAAAATGAGAACAGGACCAATTTATAGGCCATGAGGCTTAGTATTCTCATAAGCCCTTCCTTTTCTTCATTTTCTTCTTCTTTAATAGAAAAATTCTATTCATTTTCTTTCTCATCCCTTTAGGCTGGAGTCTGTTGAAAAAGCATCCTTAATAGTGTTCAAATGTAAAAAAAAAAAAAGAAAAAGAAAAAGAAATTTTAAAAAAGTGATGAGAAAATTAATATAATGAAATAATCAATGCAAATGACATTCCATTGTCCAGAAAAACCCTCAATCAACTCTCTTAGAATTACTGAATCTGATGAGTAATTTTGGCTTAATCTCTAATTGTAAGATCAAGGCATGCTGTCAGAAGAACTGCCAACATTAAATAGATCTTTTACGGTATTCAGTTTAAGGTAGAACTTTAAAGAAATTGAAACCCATTAATCAAAAGCATAAATCATACACCAAGTATTAATGGGAAAAATATCTCTAAATTAGAAAAAATTGAAATTTATATTCACCAGCAAATGATACTCATCAGTACTTATTTTTCTAGTGTTTTCAAGTGCAAGAAAAAGTTTACAAGAGTTTTTAAATTTATAATAATCTCAGACTATATCCTTAACTAATGATTGAATTCAAGTGAATACAATCTTAAAAAAAAATCAGTGTTTTTTTTTGTCGGTCGTTGGGCTTGAACTCTGGGCCTGGGTGCTGTCCCTGAGCTAGTCAGCTCAAGGTGAGGTCTCTATCACTTGAGCCACAACGCCACTTCCCCAGTGTTTCCTCGTTGTTGTTGTTGTTGTTTGTTTGTTTAAGGAAAGAAGTCTGAAAGAAATTTATAGTAATTATTCAATAAAAGCATGTAACAATGTAGTCATTATTTAAATTCACCTTGTAAATTGTTTTGGGGAAACAAACTGCATAGAGTTTCTTATATATGCACATACATAAAGTTTGTAGTTTATAAAATGTTTCCCATATATTGCACATGTCACAATACATTTCATGTTTCTGATTTCCTAACCTCATTAGACCTTATAAAGCAACCTGACTGGATTAAGCAATCATTAAGTTTCTTTCTAGCTTTGCAGCCATAAATGTTCTCAGACTGTGACTCTTCCTAATCATATGCACAGCTCAGTAAATCCCTCTCCTCTGTGTGTTTCTGTTTGTCTCTGCCAGTTCAGTATTCTCCCAGTAGACACATCTAAGGACATGCTGATTAAATTAGTCAAATTAACTCTTTGCCTGACTCCATCCTCATTAGGCTAATGAGCAGAGTAGGAGTACATCTGTGTGTCTCAGTTGTCTTAGGTCAGAAGCGCTGTCACTAGGAGCACCAGTGAAAAGTTGTAATTGTGACATTCTTTTAGTGTTTATAGCTGGCAGCTCATTTTCCATCCTTTCTCAAGAGGGAGCATGTGACTCAGCTGAGTAGAAGGAGTAATGTGTTGGGCGATCTCATTTTCTTTGCTGGATCATTGGAAAAGAAGGTGTAATTTTATTTCCTCCCCCAGGAAAGACTGTCTTGGGAGGGCAAGTATGAGAGATGTTGAACAAGTATTAATCAAAGTAGGGAGATCTTATTATAACCCTAAGGTGCTGTGAAGTGATAGATCTCAGTGACGGAGTTGCTATGTGAGTTGCTGCTCTATGGATTTGTTTATGATGAGGTGTGCATGTGTGTTTGTGTGTAGAAGAGGAGTGCAGAGAGGAGTGCAGAGAGCAGAGATAGATGGAGGGAAAGGAAAGAAGAGGAAGGAAGCGGTAACACCCAGTTTCAAAGGTTGAGAGCTCTTTGCTTCTAATGGGGCATACTTCCTCTTTCCGAATGTTATGCCAGCGTATTCATTGAACTAAGTGACACTTCATATGCATATTAAGCATTTGACTGTTTTAAAATAAATGTTTTTTTAAATGCACTAGTGTACTGTAATTTTAAACCTTCAAACACTAAGCATAGATAGCAGAGTGACCAGCATGTGGTCAGTGCCAAGTACACTGTGCTTTTGAGTGGACAGAAGGCCCTGGTGAGCAGTGGTTGTGTTTAGGTATCTCAGCCAGCCCAATCCCAGTGGAGACTGGCAGTTAGCCACATCATAGCTTCCTCTGGCTGAACAAATAGTGTGAATGAAGATATGGCAATATACCCAGGATTGTGGTCCATTTATGACAGCAGCTTTATTTTGTTTTGTTTTTTGAATGGATGAGAAAATTCTGTCTGTAACTCTTGGTGTCTTGGGTTAATCAAAAGTTTCCTTTTGAAGGCTCTCAGGGGTACAATTCTATCACTGCATAGGACCCAAAAGAGGAAATGTGAAGATAAAAACAAACAAACAAGCAAATGTCTAATATTCTGGAAGTTAAGAGAAAATCATGAATCCCTGAGGAGCGGAAACATTTGACGATTGTCTTATTTTTAATTATAGCTTTGTAGAGCAGCAGCATCTTACTGTAATGTATGATCTCAGTTCCAACTGTACTACGTGCCAGTGGTGTGACATTCTCCTCACACCAGAGCGTTGATGGGTGGGTCCCAGAGCTGTGTTTATGGCTCCGTGGCAGCTGAGTAAGTTTTCTGTTGGGAACCATAGCAGATCCAAAGAATGCCTGGCAGAATTCCTGTGTTAACAAAGAGGAAGTATCTATACTTCCCAATTTTTTATTTGTCCAGATCGTTGGCAAGAATGTTGAGCAATTGTGGAACACCTAGATCCATCTTTGCAGTAGGGATCAGGCCTACTGTAGAGACAAATACCATGGGGAAAACAATGGCTTTTGGTGATGGAATATTCTGTCCTCATATTGTTTCAGATTTTGCCAGCTCATTCGTGTCCTGGCTCTCCTTCCTACCATCTGTCTGTCCTTATCATGGAACTCTTCAGCTGTAAAATGGGGATAAATAAAACCACCTACATTTTAACACCATCATGAGGATTAAGCAAAATAAGTCATGTAAGATGATGCAGGTACAGCCTGCACCTAGTAAGCCCTTGGTTAAGTGTCAGCTGCAATTACAAATGCAGTCCATGGAGTCAGGGCTTGGAGCAGTTCCTTGAACTAAAATATTGCAAGGATTAACTTCATTGCATTTCAAAACTTGACAATGTGCAACTTTTCTTTAGAAATTTAAGTAAGTACATACGTGAAAATGGAACTAGGAAAAATGAGGGGATAAGGAGGGTTGGGAGATATGAGGGAGAATGAGGAAAGGGGTCGTGATACTAATCAAATGAATTGTGCTTATAAGCTGACATGTTGGACTTGAAACCCCTTTGTACATCTACTTAAATATTATAAAATAATAAAAATAAAGATAATAGAATAAAGTTTTAAAAAATAAAATTTTAAGCAAACAAAGTCCTCTTAGCCAAGAGGGGGGGGTCTCATTGGTATTATGGTGTCATGGAGCTAGGATGGTTTCTTCAAAAATGGTAGCAACAGTGTCACTCTCAAATCGAAAAAGATTATTTTCTCTGTTGGAAAAGGTAATCCAAAAGTGACTTAAACCCAACAGAATTAACAATTTGGTGACGTATATAACCCCCTTTATGAACACTAGTCAGTGCCTGTCCAAAAGATTTAGAAGAATAAACTTTGAAAGCGCTACTGATGTAGGAGTTTATTGAGTATAGTGAGGGTTCTGATTCCAGCCATGCTCACGGGCCTGAAAGTTAAAAGTATCAGGTAAGTAAGTTCAAGGAAATGAAGGAGAAACTCTTGGTGATTTGTTACCTTGCTCATCAGTGAGGTATAGATCAAGAACATGGAAATAGCAGTATTATCCTCCAAAAGTATTTATGAAGCACATATCAGAACAAATATATATGGTTACCTTAAAGAAGCAAAAAGTTTCCCAGGCCAAACTTATGCAAGTATTTATATGGTAATGGGAAGAATAATGACTGAATATGAAAGTTGATGGATCAGTAGCATGCCAAGTTACATGGGACACAGATGGATATCCATCTCTAACTCTGTCCAGACTATTGGTTTTCGTAAACCATGAGCTCAAGGACCTGCCCTCACCAAAACAAGTGTGCCATATTGTGGAGTTGGTCACTCCACCACAGCAATTATCCAGAGCAGGAATTAGTCTGTGATTCCATAGCCATCAAGCAACCTTCTTGTGAGTGTTGGTCTCCAGATCTATCAATGGAACATTATAGTTTTGATACTTAGTTCATATACTGGCATTCTTGGGTCTTCATATCAGATTTGTGAACTGGTTAGTGTGTAGTTCCCTGGGCCTACTTCCTGTTGCAGGTACTGACTACTAAACTTCCAAAGTTCATGTCCAAGTCCACATGATGATGGCTACACTCTGGTTCTCCTTCTCTGTGAGAGCACATTATGGTCCATCTTGGTTGTTAACACCACAGAAACACTTCTGAATGGATTCTAAGACTTGCCTGGAAATTTGAACTTCTTCCTCAAATCTTCCAAGTCTTAAAAATGAAATTTCCTATCAAAAGCCCTTCTACTTCCAGCAAAACAGGAGCAGAAGAGAAATCTCCTTGCATAAACTAACTGAATTTGCCAGTTTATGTATTTATCCGTTTATTTTGGTAGGGTAGTTTGCTATTTTAAAAAAATCATAGATAAAAACAATACATTATAGCTTCTTTCATATATTTTGATATTCATAAGGATCCATGAGGCTGTGGAGAAGGGAATAATAGGTAAGTGATGAGCTCCTTGGCTTCCTCAACACCATGGCTAGTTAGTGGGTTAGTTGGGAAAGTTCATGAAGCTCACCCATTTCCTATGTATGTTTCCCAACTCATGCACCACACTGTCTGCTCATGTTCATGTATGTGAAGACAAGAATCATGGCCATGTAACTGATGGCAAAAGAATCTCTGTAGATAGGAATTGAGTTGAGTGTGCTGTAATTGGTTTGGTTCATGCCATATCTGCAAGTCTTAGGTCTATCTATAGTCATATGCAATGTTTGTCCACAAGTTGTGACAGAATCAATGCTATATGATTAATTCTATCTTTTCAGGATGTTTATTCGGGAATAGAAATCTAGTTTGTTATGATAGAGAGCGTTTGATTCCCATAGAAGCCCCATTCTGCTCTTTTTATTATAGCCTCAGATTAAAAAAAATCACCATATCCTTTCCAATATAACTCTTAAAATGGCTATGTATCCTTCTTAAAACCTTTGTTACTTTGTTGCAGTTTCCTTCTGAGACTTCCTGTTTCTCATTGGATTCTACTCTGGAATGTTGAAATGCTAAAACATTTTCTTTTTCATCAGATCTGCTCTCTTCAAATCCCACTGCTGCCTTTCTCAACCACACTTAAACTTGGTGAGATTTTTTTTCCCTTTAAGACTCTGATCAAACTGAATTTTAAAGCCAATCAAAAGAAATAATAACTATAATAGAACTTCTCAATTTTCAGCAATAAATAATTCTGGCAAAGAGAAGAAAAAGAAAATTAAACTACTGAATGCATTTCCATACCATGCTGGGAAGAACAGCTATAGGAAATTATTAGATTTTCTTCTGTAAATGTCTTAGTACAGAACCTGGCATTTTGCTAAGGTTTTCTTTTCTTTTTTTTTCCCCCCCTTCCCAAAGGGTGTGAATTATCTAGCAGAGAAATTTTTATAAAGGTAAATGCGAACCAGATAGTTATAAATAGAGTAAGGGAGCCAGGGAGACAAGGAGGAGAGTGGGGGGGGGGAGAAAGAGGGGGAGAAGGTGGAAGGGAAGGGCAAAAGAGGAAGGGAGTGGGGAAGGGAGGGCAAAAGGAAGGGGCAGAGAGGAAGAGAAAGGGAGAAGAGAAAGAGGGAGGAAGATAGAAGAGGAGGGAGAGAGAATCAGTAGCAAGAGATAAAGAGAAAAAGTTCAGACTTTGGTGGTATGCAATAGTCTGACAAGATTCTGTATAATGGAAAGATGGGGAAAAGTTTTTTTTCAACATCTGTAGTAGCAGAAAGCTCTGAAACACTACTTTCTTTAGACTAGCATGGAATGAATCTGGCTTCTGCAGTTCCGGTGTTTATCCCAAAGACTAGGAACTGATATGTTAGAAGCACAGAATTGTTCAGTGGAGACTTGTAACCAAATTTTAAAAATTGAGTTTAAACTCTCCCATTTTGAAAATGTACCATTTATTGAACAAAATGCACTCCACAAATGCATTATAGGTATTTCTATAGGCAAGTCGTAAAGGATATTGCCTCTGGAGACAAATGCTTGTGCTTTCTGTAAATATGGTTAAGGTCAAGACCTGTAGATCTTTGACTCTATAGCCTTTTGAGACACTAAAAGAGATCTGAGCTGGGTAGGGGGTGATGTTGTAAACATGAGTCCATTCTGAGCCCTCAGAAATGTTGAACCTGACATCTGAATACACAGGGTAGAATGCCACTTCAATCATGTCAGTCTTCCATTAGCAGGAACAGAATGCAGTCAGTTCTAAGTTTCCAGAATTACTTCATAGAAAAGGACATAAATCAGAAATTAACATGAAGACAAAGCACAATTTTGACAAAAATACATTACAATTAGCATTAACAGTATTGATTGGTCTATAACACAGCATTGTTTACCAGTTCAATCCAGATGAATCTGCTCTTCTGTAGCTGCTTACTTACGTGGAAGTTTATGAGTTTGTGATGCTAAATGTCTTGTCTTAAATCTCTTTTTCTTTCACATTCCTAAACAGGAGTAAGAAGCTTTCTCATTTATAAGTACAGACTAGAAAGAGATCAATAGAATGCCACTAATATGGTTTTCAGGATTAATAGATGTTAATAAAATGAAGTGATAAAATTGCTAATTGGATTCAGAAGGTGGAACTGTGGCGAGGGATGTTTTTTTTAGAGGGTTTTAAAACATGATTCTTTTTATTAGAAGGAGGTGGCTTGGAAGACACACTTTGTGTTGGGATCTGGAATAATCTAATTTTCTTTGGAAAGTTTCTACTTACTCTATTAATCCTGTATCCATAACTTCCTGAGAGCCAGATGCTCAGTTTTCTCAGATTTTTCTTCTCTGTTGCAAAATGATAGGGTTTGAAATTACTTGATTTAAATTGATACGATTTTCTCTGGAAAGCTGCAAAAAGACAGTGGGTGCAACTATTTTTGCATTTACTATTTTATTGTTAGCGCCCATATACTTATCAACTGGAACAGCTATGAATACACATTTCATATTTGTCAACCTTCACAATAAGGCTTGGGGAAGAGTAGCTATTACTACTTTTGCACATGCGTATATAGGTCAGATGCCTATATCTTTCCAGAAAAGAATGTTCTATATTTAGTTGGAAGAATTTCAACTTAAAAGATGTTACAACATAGATTAAGAAAGAGGGAAAGACAATTCACTTAAAAATATCGTTTTAGAGCTAATGTAGAGAAAATTTGAGGTCTAAAAAATTACATACCTTTCTTTAACTGTGCTATTTGTAAAGAAATTCATCTGTTGTTTAGTAGATTGAAAATTTTTGTAAAGCAAATGAGTCTTACTTTTGTATTTACCACATCATCTTAAAAGAGTCCCAATAACTTTAATTGGTAATCTGCAATGTTCTTAACTAAAAAAAATCACTTAAAGTAGATTACCATGGGGCTGGGAAGGTGGCACAGTGGTAGAATGCTTGCCTTGCATGCCTGAGGCCCTGGGTTCGATTCCTCAGCACCACATAAGCAAAAAGAAAAAAGCCGGAAATGGTGCTGTAGCTCAAGTGGTAGAGCGCTAGCCTTGAGCTGAAGAGCTGAGGGACAGCGCCCAGGCCCAGAGTTCAGGCCCCACGACCGGACCCTCCCCCCCCCCCCCCCAAAAAAAATGTAGATTACCACAACAGCCATAGATAGACTAAATACAAAAGCTGAAAGGATTAAAAGTTGATAGGCAGGAAAGAGAGTTATCCCCTAAACTTGAAATAGGGAAAGCAGGTCTGGCCAGTGCCTTCTTTCACATATGGTGGATGATGGGATCTGGCATCTTGTCTTCATGGTAAAGGAAGGTGAGACCCATGCCTCAGGCATGCCTGAATCCCTGGAGGCAGGGGATGGAACTTGGCTGATAGGTTACTAAACCTGTTAGTCCAGTGCCTGGGACTGGAAGTTTCCTGTGACGCTTCTCCCTGACCTGACCCTATTTCGTCCTGGACCAGCTCAGAAGCCATTATGCCATGCTACATGTCTCTGTGTTCCTGTCCTGGCTTCTGGCTTCTGGCTCTTCTCCTGTCACCATGGTGTCCCAATTCAGCTATCCTTTGGAGCTGAATTGGTTTGTTGGTATTGTTTTTGTTCTTTCTTCTATCTCTGGCCTTCATGGCTCCATTTTCTAATGGTGTTAAGTGTATTTGCTGGCTGCTGGTCTTTGAAACAGGAGTCCACCATACAGTTGCCAGCCTTTCAATACACATCCAAGATTTGATCTCTCAAAATGTGGCTTCTCTGTCTTCTCACCTTACAACGAACTCTGGATTAATTCTCAATCCTGCAACTTTTGCTCTAAGTTTCCTAGATAATAAGTAAAACATGATGGATAAGTATTTCCCATTATCAAATGCAAGAAGTAAATCATAATGACAAGAACAACAACAAGCTTTTACTGATAAAAATAAAAGCATCTGAATGTGATCATCATATAGATCTGAACCAGACACCTATCCAGCTATATGGAATCTATCTCACAGAGCGATTTTGAAGGAGGAAATAGTCTTGCTATGATTATTTTTCTATTTTGATACTTAAAAAATTCCAACTCGTCTACTATTAAAATGTAACTCAGCAGTCATCATGAATAAAAATATTGTGTAGAAAACTTGTCACATCCTAGAAGTTAGATGGCTGCCCGGAGAGTTACATAAACAAATAACTGCAAAGAGCTCAGCACAACAGCAGAAAGTGCAAAAATAAACTCATGCCAAATCAGGGCTAAATAAATCTGCACCTCGAAAACAGTTATAGGAAAGTCCCTGGTCGCGACTGGACAGTCTTTTCTGAGAAAAGTCTCCTCCAAATTGAGAAGGTTTTTGCTAGACTTCTAAGAGTTTCTGATCATATAGGCTAAAAATTCTACCCAAAGCAATATTTGACTCCACTTCATTCTCCTTACCCTGAGGTAGACATTAGGTGAAACATCTTTAATCTGAATGCATTAACTTATGTAATTTCCATTGTTAAAATTCTTCCCATCTACTTCTAGTCCCAATACTTAGTCTAGTGCATGAAGTCTTCCTTGACTGCCCAAATTCCAGGCAAGCAGCTGCAGACTGCTGATTCCAATCTCTGGCTTCAAATTAGAATCACTTGGGGCTCAGTGGTAGACTGCTTGCCTTGCATCTATGAGGCCCTGAGTTTGATTCCTCAGCACCACATTAGCAGAAAAAGCTCGAAGTGGTGCTGTGGCTCAAGTGGTAGAGGGCTAGCCTTGAGCTGAAAAAGCTGAGTTCAGGCCCCAGGACCAAAAAAAGAATCACTTAATTTACATTTGAAACATGCTAAGGTCTATGTTCTGCTTTTGAATATTTAACCTAGGTGCTTTGGTTGTAATTGGTCTGGGGTAAGACATAGTCATAAGGAATATTTTAAATTACTAAGGTGACTTTAATTAGCAGGTAATAATAAGCTTTGTCCTGCATAGTTTATTAACTCTGGATTTGCTTGCCATGATACTTACCAATTCAGGTTAATTCAGTATTAATTTATTAAGAATCTACTATGTGTGTGGGAAAACTTGGATAGTGAGTAAAACAGACAAAAATCCTAACTTTATGGAGCTTACATAGAAAGAGATGACAAATATTGAAGAAATTCATTTTAATTCCTAAGAGTATTTTAAAAGGAACTTTACAGAGTACAATGGGAACCTGGGACCAAAAAAATAAGTGATCCTGTCTAGTAGATTGACTCATCATGCAATTCTTGATGAAAATGCTATATGAGAATTATACATTTACACTGTTAGCCCTGTAATTTTGCAGTACTTTCCCACATAGGGCACATTACTACTTCATTGACCTTGAATTTGGTCATGTGACTTACTTTAGACAATACAAAGTTAAACTTCCTAGACAGAGGGCTTCTAGTGTGACCTTTTGTGCTCAAGTGAGCCACTATATGTGACCTTTCAGGCTCAAGTGAGCTACTATGTAGAAAGCATGCTCTGAGAAGCTCATAGGCCCAGAATTAACACAAGGTGTCTTTGACTTGAACCCCAACTCACAAGGAGGAGTTATGCTGAGCCAAACTTTTGCTGAAGTAGACCTTCCCACTGGAGCACAGAGTACAACACAGACCAAGGAAAACAAACAAACAATAAAGAATCTGCAAACTTATGGGCATAGGAATGGCCATGAGCATAGATGCTTATAACTGTAAGCTACTGAATTTTGGGATGGTTTGTTCTATAGCATCATTTTGTAAGTAGCTAGCCGATACATCAGTCTGGAGTTTGGAGCACACAGTACTTAAACATAAACCAAGTTTACTTTGGGTCATCATTGTATTTCCTGTATCACACTGTGTGATATGTAGCAGGTGCTCAAAAAAAATACATTTTGAAGGCTAGAACATATGGCTTCCAATCTAATCTCACAGGCTAGTGTGTGAGACATTTCTTGGAAATATGATTGCAATGTAAAGTGACAACTGCAGTAGAAGGGTTTGAGAGAATGTAGGTGGAAAGTCTTTCATGTGGTGTTACCTATACCAAGAAAAAATGTCAAAAAAATCAACATCCAGATTTGAACAGAGTAAAAAACAACTTCTTGTAACACCAAGGGCTTTTGTTAAGTTTTCTGGTACAAGCTGGGCTACTTTAAAGTCACAGATACAAACTTTTTGCCATGTCTCTATAAATTATGTCTTCCAAAATTAAAGTGTATATGTACTGAATAAAATGAGATGCAGACTATATAAAATCTACATTGCACCCAGAACAAAGGGCAGTGGACTTAGAAGTAGGGTCTAATGAAGTGGTAGACTAGAATATATGTTTAAACACCTGGAAAAGGCGAGTTATAGATTTATAAATCAAAATGTGAACTTGAAAGAAACTCTATAATGTGTGTGTGTGGGGGGAGACAGGGGAAGATCACAATACAGGATACAACAACTCATTTTTTTTTTCTGTTTTTCACTAAAAACAAAGATTCTTCCCAAATAAGGAGTGAATAAGTGGTCCATTCTCTCTTCTCAATGACAGATCAGCCTGATCCAACCCTCTTTCGCTCTATTCAAATGAAAGCATTCCTGAGCTCTTGAGTGCCCTTGGCTTGTAGTCTAGGCAGACAGTCGTTGAGTCTTGCAGCTGTAGGCCCTGAGAAATAGGTGCTTATAGCTCCAGGAATGTGAAAAGCTAGAATCTTCTAGTACTAGGTGCTCAAGCTTTAGTCAGCTCTGGGCCTTGAAAGTCAGAAGCTTATGAATGCAGACTCTGAGGCTGGAGCTTATGGCGCTCTTGTTAAAGTCAGAGACCTGTAGCATAGGTGCTTGGGTTAGAGGCTTATTGTTCTGCTGTTTGAATGCCAGTGGTTCTGTTCTCAGCGATGAGCGGAGCTCTCAGCTTTTAACCCTTGGCAGCTCTCTGGAATTCTCCCAGCAGTCAGGGCTCATTGCCTCTACTCTGCACAGTCTCTCACCATTTCCCCAGTATCAGTGATCTATCCATTGTCTCTGTTCCTGGCTCTCCAGCTACCTCCTTACTGCTGCTGCAGTCACTGCTGCTTCTGGAATATAAAGTGCAGCATTTTGCCGGTTCATCATGTTATCAGCCCAGCCTGTCCTACTCCTCATGAAGACCACAAACATATAAATGGACTATTTTAGAGAAGCCTTTATTGGGTGTAATTATGGGGTGGGGTCACACCCAGGAGAGATGACTTCCAGATTAACCCTGAAACTACAGAAAACAGTTTGCTTATAAGGCCAGGAGAGGGAGGTGTCATGATTGTGCATAGACTGGAATTCCACCAACCACAAACTCCCATGTGCACAGCTTCTAGAGCCATCCATCAATATTACATAAGCACAATCCCAAGCTTTTTGCTGGGATTTACTTAGTAGGTGTTACTGCTATCTTCCTGAGTGAGAATAGGTGAATAAAGTCATCTATAATTCACCAACGCGTGACTCGCCAGGAGTGGAGCCTTGCAGAGCCAGTCTAAGTGGTCAAGAGCATTCGTGTAATTATAGCGAGGTCTCCAGTAGCAAGAGTCATGTTTTCTGCAGTAGCCATGATTGCAGTGTTCCTCACAACTGGACTGCAGTGTTTTTACGGTGTTTTATCATGAAGTATTCAAAGCTGCAGAGATGCCATGATGACAGTCTGGCTGGAGACCAAAAGAGGGACTATCCAATGGAGCCAGGCACAGGGAAGGGTCTGATAGGCATCCATTTAATAGTCCCCTGATTCTGGTGGGAGCAATAGCATAGTTTATTTGAAGAAAAAGTAATCATTAAAGGATGCTTATAGTAGAGACCAATGATTTACAATAAGATTCTTGAAAGCATTCACAGTGCTGTACCTCCTAGCCAAAGACCCTTTTAAGGAGGGTTATGTCCTTCTATCTTGTCTTCTTTGCAGGAAGACCTTGATCAAGTTTAAAAATGCGTTGTCATTCTTAACTAGGTATTGCAAAGGTTGATGTCTAAGAAACTTATTTATAAGGAAGAAATAGGAAAATATTTTTGAAAGACTGAGCCTCTCTGCATTTATTAACGTCAACTGGTTGAGTTTTCATCAGAAACCTTGAGGAACCTTCCCCTGCTAACTCGGTTACTCGCTTCTCTATTAGTCAAATATATTAAAATCTCTAATTTGTTGAGATCTCCTTTGGGCACTCTGAGTCTCTGTGGATAAATGTCCATTTTCTGGGTGTGAGAAAGTCTGAAGTGTGTGTATTCTTGTTCTGACATTGTTTTGAAAAAATTATTATTAATTGCTGACATTTTAAAGCTAGAAATCCATACCTTTATTCATACAATTAAACATTACATTTATGAGGACCAAGAAGTTGTTAATAAATCAAGTGTAGGCACATGTTCAAACTATAACCAGACACTAAAATTAAGGTTTTGAATATTATTTAATGACAAGGAGAGATGCTTAGAAAAGACAAAAAGCAGAATATGGAATTCTCCTTACAGGTAAGCCTTAGTTCATTCATTCACATATCAACATGAAATTGGTTGTTAGTAAATTCAGATTATGGGATTACAGCAAATTTATTTCATGTGTTTTATGGTTCCATATGCCACTTTCATGGATGTGTTACTTTTATGATTAGAAAAAATAATAAAATTCCTATGCCAAACTTTTCCTCCTGTTGAATTTTTTTAAGGGAGCAAATGTTTTAGATCTTGAATACCGATGATTTTTATCTCGGTGAATAAAGCAATGTCAATTTGCTTAATTTGTTGTCCATTTCTCAAATTGATTGATGATATCTTTTTTTTGATACCCCCAACTTCCCAAATTTAGCTTATTAACTATTTCCAGGACATCATTTCTTCTGGGATATTTTGTGCCTCTTGCCAATTCCTAGATGAGTCAGAGAAGGTGGTGGGGTTATGGAAAGGTCTTCACAATAAGGCAATTCCTAGCAACAGTTCATGCTGCCAGTCATCCTCCCCTAAGTATTGCAGTTTGTATAACTGAGTCTAGAGAGCATTTAGCTCTCATCTATATTAAATGTTGTAAATTATATTCTCAAAAGTCCCTGAGGTGTGCCTAACAGTTACACTAATACTTTCAAACAGCATAACCAAGGCAGGAAGTAGCATCCCTAAATAAAGCAGGAGGTTCTGCTTGAAAGTCTCACCATGGTACATTTCATTTATTTTGAATTTGTGTGCAATGACTTGTTCATATGTAGCTTTTCAGATTACAAGCACTTCTTTTAGATTATAGAGGTGAATGCTCACATTTTTGTCTCAGATGTTAACTTTCTTACCTCAAGTGTGAGGGTATATCTATATACAATTACCTTAAGTGACATAGTGATTTTTCCCTTTTTCCCCCTTAGACTATTGCCCCTGAACAAAAATTCAAACTTCTTGCCATGTTTTTCACAAATTTTTATTCTAGGCTGTAATGTTGCAGAACCAAGGATCTTATTGGGATGGCCAAAGACGGCTGCTTCCATAAGAAAAGTGTTAACAAGAGCATAAGGACTACAGTGGTATTGAACTTGGTGTCTTTGAAAAGTGGAGGGAAAATTGCAGTGACTGACCCATAGGGAACACCATAGATAAGCACATAGTATGGGACTGGGAGGTTGTTTAGTGAACCAGATCTCTGACTTGGCTGGCATTCTTTACTCCCTAAAGCTTTAATCCACAGTTTCCAAGCATTTAGGGGTAGTGGAAGGTTAAGTTAAGGACCAATAAGTGAAGAACATGAGTTTTTAGGATGATGAAACCATTCTATATGATACTACAATGGTAGATAGTCAATGTTTTGCTGTTTCCAAATACTTACAGAATATATAATACAGAAAGTGAAACAATATAAAATGATGAAGTTTCATTAATAAGGACATATCAATAATAATGCCATTAAATTCATTCAATAATTATAATAAATGGCCCACATTAATGCAAGATGTAAATAATTGAGGAATGGAGTAGAGTAGGTAGATAGAAACTATGTATTGTGATGAGTCTGGATTCACCTTTCAATCCTGAATGTAAGAAAATGACCAAAGGATCCATGGACATATTTAAAGAATACAGGAATCACCTTGAGGTGGCTCTTACTGGCTTACTGTACAATTTGAAGCAACAGAATTAGTCAGGATATAAAGTAAGAACAAAATAAAAATCTATGACTTTATTCTGGTAATAATAAGCTATTAAGTAAAAATGAGTCACGAGAGGACTTTTCCTTATGTAGTAATAGAGATGAAGAAATGTAGATGGGTTTGAAAATCACCATTTTTCAATTATCATAGGTATGATTGGTTCAGGCAAGCCTTGTCAGTCAAGGGTAAGGATATTTATACATTCTCAATATAATATACTCTTAGACTGCTTATTAGCTTCAATGATGAACACCAACTAATAACATCACTTAGGATAAATATGAAATGCAAACCAAATGCAAAATGTTATCTAAAGACTGGATTCTGTACTGGAAGTAAAAACAAAATCTTATGAAGTTGATGTTAAATCTCCTGATGTTGATACCATACAGTGGTGACCTAAGAACTTTATTACTAGAACCTTTATTATTATGCACTGAAATGTTAAAGGATAATGGAGTGATATAAGCACCCTCTTCCAAGGAAATTTGGAAGGGAATATACATAGCACACACAGAGAAAGGCAAAGATACAACGAATATTGCAAATGTTAATACCTGGTTATCTGTGCAAAGTCTATGTTCTGTATTATTTTGGCAACTTTTCTGTAAGTTTAAGATTATTTCAAAATAAAAGGTAAATAGTACATACAATGAAACAATGTTAATTCAGATATGGTGCAAACGGAGTACTACTTTTAGTCTATTCATGAGAGAAATTTCAGTTGGTGGAAAGAGAGAATAAACACATCTTTCAGCCAAGAAAAAATATGAAAAAGAAGGAAACAAAAAAACAACCATTAGAGTAGAGATACTGAAGAAGGAAGGCCTTGGACATTAGAAGAACCAAGAGTCCCCAGTACTTAAAGCATAGAAAATTCTAGAGATGGCTGTATACTGGTGGCTCATGCCTATAATCCCAGCTACTCAGGAGGCTGAAACCTGGAGGACTGAAATTTAAAGCCAGCCTGGGAAGAGAAACTCTTGGGACTCCATGTCCAATTAACCAGCAAAAAGCTGGGCTATTGGTCTGGCTCGAATGGTAGAGTACCAGCCATGAGACAAAAAAAACTGCATGAGAACATATTGTCCTGAGTTCAAACCCCAGTGCAGACACACTCTCTGTCTCTCTCTCTTTCTCTCTGTCCCGTTATAGAGATAGACCTACAATCAATATCTAAGCGGTGATTATCAAGAAGTGTAAACTATCTTATAAACAATGCATCCATCCTGCATATATCATAATATACAATAAGAGTTACCAGGGATTTTTTTTTAAATGTGATTTTAGAAAAGACTAGGTTTAGCACTTTCTAAATCTAAATAAAACCCAATCAAAAAAAAAAAAAACAACTCTTATGCTGCTAGGATATTTAATTATAAAATTTAAATTCAAATACGCTGCTCAGAAAAATAACAGGGGCAGGTAGACCTAATTCAAATTCCTTCAAAATTTCTATTTTAAACTATTATTTGTTAAATTTCTGAAAAAAAATTTTTTTGAAAGAAGGTCTGCATTTTCTAATCCTTGGCAGTTCTTTCTTTACACCAGGTATTTCAGCCTGCGCACTTAATCCTTTATTCAGCTTTCAAATGAAAAACTGATTCTTATCTCAAGACTTCTCTCAGGTGAGAGCTACTTTGTCTCATGCAGCCAGCTGCAGGCCTGCTCCTCAACCTTCCACGCAAGGAACATTTCAGCTGCTCTTGTGGGAGCCATCAGGTAACCAAGGGAGAGAGAGTTTCACCAGCTCAAAGGCAGCTGTATGTAAGGTGTAAGGCCCTAAGGCTGGCCCAAGAGGCCAGGAGACTTAGCCCCCAGGAGGAAGTAATTGTAGCTTTGTCCTTCGGTGGAGTAAAGTAGGTAAAAGCCGGATTAGAAAAGGTCAAAGAAAGATTGGAAGGAAAGAAATGTGGAGCTTTCGGGTGTGAACTTAGGGCCAAGAAGAATTACTTGAGCAAAAGAACCAGGATAAGAGAAGTAATTAAAACCCAAGGAGGCAGCAGGGCCTGCAGCCCTCTCCTGGGCCCTCCTTCCTGTCTATGCCAGAGCGGAGTAAGAGGGAATGGCAGTCCAGCCAGACGAGGGGGCTGAAAATGAAGGTTAGAAACACAGCTACTGATTATGAGACAGAACTGGGAAAATCGGACCTGGAGAATTTGGATCCAACCGAGTGTAATAAGAAGGGCATTTAAATCCATATGTCAGAGTGGTTAATGGATTAGAAGCTGTGAAAAGTGCAAGGGGGACAAGGAAAACAAAGGAGGCAAGAGTGTGACTAAAGTAAAAGAAACGGAGAGAGGCTTCCAGGAAGAAATATTGTATGTTAAAAACAGTCACCAAGCCAACAAAAGGAATGCAGAACAATGTTCTTTTATAGGTGCCCATAAGATTTGTTATTAAAAAGAAATTTTAATCATAAAATGTTTGCTTCATAAAAAGGCTACCTTTAATATACATGTAAAAATAGGAAGCATAATAATAAAAATGAATACCCATAAAGCTACTTCCCTCCCTAAGAACATTACCCACACCTCCAGGTGTGGCTGAACATTACTGAACAGCACATCAAAGGGGTGTGCTCGCCCTCCCTGCCCCCACCCCTGCACGGAGGCAGCTGCAGTTGTACCTGGCCTTCTCGCAGCTAGCTTTCCACATGTGGACATCTGAAGATACTATGCTATCTACTTTTACTTTCTCTCAACTTTATAATCATTGCACTGCAGTGCCACTGAGCTTAGCATTTCTCATGGATGTTTCTGCTTGTATTAGCTTGCACACATTCTCTCTCTCTCTCTCTCTCTGTGTGTAAACATAGGGCATACATGATATATATGTATATTTTTATATATACATATATATATATATATATATATATGTTTGCTACTTGAGCCATACCTCCCAGCCTTTTCACATTAGCTTATTTTTTAGATAAAGTCTTACTTTCTACCCTGATGGGCCTGGGACTGTGATCCTCTCACAAAACTGGGATTAGAGATGTATCTAATGTATCCAGAACCAACTTATTTGTTGAGATGGAGTCTAGATTTTTCTAGTTTTTTCCCCCTTGGCTAACTTCAAACCATGATCTTGCCAATCATTGACTCTGACTTAGCTGAGATTATATATAGATATGAACCCCCATATCCAGCCTCAATGTCTTTCAGAAACTTTTTAATAGTACAAGTGTGATTTTCATTATTTAAGTTCTAAAAAAGGAAACAGGCTTAAATATATGAAGAGTCCATTTCTTTTGACTCTTTGTAGCCTTTCTTTTCTTACAAAAGACATTGGAATAACTATGTGGTCAGTATAGTGCAAGACATTGAGAAAGCTATATAATTGTGGATGATATGCCTACATTTAATAATGAAAAGTATGGAGGATAGATGTGTAAAGGCAACTATAGGTATGACTAAGACAGAACAAGTATAGGGCATATGTCCTTACATCGGCAGAATACTCATATTATTGAGGGTTGGAGTATCCATAGGACACTTTAACCACATGGTAAGTGTATAAATTAGAATGTAGTGTAAATGGAATTTATATGTCTACTTCCATGGGGTCATATATGACAAAAATTCCCATAGTACAGAATTTTGATGGTAAACTTTCTTTTTCTGTCAACTTGATTATGTTAAAGGATGCAAAAATAGTTGGTGAAATACTAGTTCTGAATGTGTCTATGAGGTTATTTCTAGAAGTGATCACCCTTCACAGTAGGAGTGAAGAATAGAAAAAAAGAACAGAAAAAGAAATTAGGAACACGGTGAATTTTATCTATCCGTTGGGATGGCTAGACTAGGACTTACTGCTATCACTCCTAGAGAATCATATCACCAACTTGAAGATGGCAACTTGTGTTATTCTTGGCCTCTATAACTATGTGAGACAATTCCTATAATAAATCTGTGGATGTATGTACATGTGTACATGTGCACATGAATACTTTTTGTTTTCTCTTTACCAGGAGAAACAAGAAAAATTTCCAAGGATTTGGTAGGAATGACTCTCTTCTTGATCTTGAAATGAAACTATCTTGAACGAAGTGTCTAGAAAGGGGGCAGAAAGGCTTCTTATTCCTTCTCTGGGGTGGTACAAAGTAAAACTCTTATGGCCTAAACTGTTTTCATCTGCCTAAAGTTGCAGGAAACCATTAATGTAAGTTTGCCGAGTATTACAGTTATTTATAAATATTTCTATTTTTAAAACAGTAAGCATTTATTTGCTAGTAGTGACTATATCTTTTGTCTATTGTTTCTCTGCTACATATTTGTTAGCAAGTATGTTTATTAAGAATATAAGATCTTTCCTTTGCATAATTCATTTTCTATAGCTACTGTTTAGAATCAGGCCTTTGCAGTCTGTAGTAGGAACACATGACTACAAAAATAGGCTAAAGTGCAATACAGAAACAGTGAACTTCAGAGGAGCTACCAGGAAGATTTATTTTAGCAATATAGCTCTATGAGTCTGCTGCCTGGTACTTTTTATCCAGCTTACAGCATTTTATCTCTGTATGCTGGCCAGAGTTAGTCTTAGGAGTAGGATCTGTCTTTACAAAACCTTAGATGGCAATAAACTACACTGGTCTTACAGCCTCATGAATTCTGAGAAGTATGGCACACTGCTCTAGTAATGTAATGGTTCCTTTAGTCTTTACCCTTCATCTGCTCCTTCTGTCCACTGTCTGTCTCACTGCCCTGAGTCATGCCACACATCAGAGTACTTACAATGGAACCACAGAAAGCAGGAAAGAATGGGACACTGAATAGAGATGAAGGCTATTGAATGAAATCGATGTCCTGATCTTTAGCATCCAGGTAGTTTCCACCTGTCCTACATCTACAATTCTAATTGCCAATTTTATGATGCCTTTTTACCCAGTTCCCTTATCTCCAGCAGAGAATTAGAGGATTTCTAAAGCAACATAACACTTCCATAGTAGAGTTTGCCAAATGCCAGCAGTTGATCTCTCACTCAGCCTTGTTTATTTCAGCTTTTAACACTTTCCAACTTAGTCCATTGGTGGAGAGATCATGCCATGTGTACTAACACCTCCTCTGGCTGCTGTGACTTAATCATGAGCACCTTAAGTATGAATGTACAGACAAGTATCAATCAATTTATATTAATCTATCTATCTATCTAAAACAAATTTGACAAAATAGGCTCATAAAAATAAGATAATGCAGAAGAAAATAAAAATCTATATTTAATATCTTCTAAGTAATAACAATACATCATTTATAAAGCTAATACAAGAATCTATAGAAAAGAAATAAGCAGGTAGAAAGATCCTTAAAAATTAGAAACATGATGGGTCATGGAAGAGATTAGAAAGGAAATTCAAATGTTCATGATATTCAACAAAAATGAACACACAGGTTACCAGTTCCTCTGGGACATAGCAAAGGCAGTACTCAGAGGCAAGTTTATATCTCCGAGTTCTTATATCAACAAATTGGAGAGATCTGAAACCAACCATTTAATGAGACATCTGAACCATCTTGAAAAAGAGCAGCAAGATAAACCCCAATTCAGTAGATGGAAAGAAATCATTAAAATTAATCAGAATTAAATGAATTTGAATCCAAAAAACCATAGAAAGAATCAACAAAACAAAGAGTTGGTTCTTCGAAAAAATTAACAAAATTGACAGACCTTTAGCAAATCTTATCAGAAAAAGAAGAGAACACACCCAAATACATAAACTCAAAGATGAGAATGGAAAAAACACCACAGAAAAAAACCAAGATTCAGAACATTATAAGGGAATACTTCTCAAAACTTTATGCTAATAAGTTTGAGAACTTGGCAGAAATGGACCTTTTCCTAGCAAATATTGACATGCTGAAACTAAACCAAGATGAGTTGAACCATCTTAACAGGCCCATATCAAGCATTGAAATAGAAACAGCAATAAGAGACCTCCCATCTAAGAAAAGCCCAGGACTAGATAGTTTTACAGTGGAATTCTACAAGGCCTTCAAAGCAGAGCTCACACCAATATTCCTCCAACTCTTCAATGAAATTGAAAGAGAAAGTTCACTACCAAACTCATTCTATGAAGCCATCATAACCCTCATCCCAAAACCAGGCAGGGACTCATCAAAGAAAGAGAACTATAGACTCATTTCTTTGATGAACATTGATGCAAAACTTCTCAACAAAATTCTGGCCAATCGACTTCAACAATTCATCCAAAAAAATCATACACCACGATCAAACAGGATTCATTTCAGGGATGCAAAGCTGGTTCAATATACACAAATCAATTAATATAATTCATCATATCAACAGGAGCAAGGATAAGAACCACATGGTTATCTCAATAGATGCAGAAAAAGCATTGGATAAGATCCAAAACCCCTTTATGATGAAGGTTCTGGAAAAATTAGGAATACATGGAACATTCCTCAATACAATAAAGGTTGTATATGACAAACCAACAGCCAGCATTATGCTTAATGGTGAAAAACTAAAGCCATTTCCTCTTCACTCATGAACGAGGCAAGGATATCCACTCTCTCCACTTCTCTTCAATCTAGTATTAGAATGCCTACCTACAGCAATAAGACAAGATGAAAACATAAAGGGGATCCAAATAGGGAAAGAAGAAGTAAAACTCTCCCTCTTTGCAGATGACATGATCTTGTATTTAAAGAATCCCAGACTCCACTCCCAGATTACTCAAGATGATTCAAAACTTTGGCAAAGTAGCAGAGTATAAAATTAACTCTCAAAAATCAATGGCTTTTCTGTATGCCAACAACGAGAAAAGTGTGGCTGAAATTAGGAAAGCAACTCCATTCGTAGTAGCCCCACAAAAAATAAAATACCTAGGAATTAACCAAAGAAGTGAAGGACCTCTATGATGAAATACTTAAAAACCTGAAAAAGAAAATCAAAATAGAACTTAGAAAGTGACAAAACTTCCCATGCTCCTGGATTGGAAAGATTAACATCTTGAAAATGGCAATACTTCCCAAGGCTATCTACACATTCAATGTGATACCTATCAATATTCCAACCTCATTCTTCAAGGAAATAGAAGAGGCAATCCAAAAATTCATATGGAACAATAAAAGACCCAAAATAGTAAAAACGATCCTCAACAGAAAGAACAGTGCTGGAGGAATATCAAGACCAAATGTCAAACTCTACTACAAAGCCATAGTAATCAAAACAGCTTGGTACTGGCACAAGAACAGACCCCAGGACCAATGGAATAGAATTGAAAACCCAGAAATGAACCCACAGACCTATAGCCACCTAATCTTCAATAAGGGAGCTAAAAAAATAGAATGGAGAAAAGACAGCTTCTTCACTAACTAGAGGTGGCAAAATTGGTTAAGTACTTTTAGAAAACTAAAGCTAGATCCTTATATATCACCCTGCACCAGAATCAACTCCAAAGGACCAAAGACCTTGGAGTCAAAGCAGACACTGAAAATATTACAGAATGGAATAGAAGAAACTCTAGGTCTCCTTGGCAAAGGCTGAAATTTTCTTAATACAGACCCAGAAACACAACAAATCAAAGAAAGGTTGGACAAATGGGATTGCATGAAATTGCAGAGCTTCTGCATGGCAAAGGACATAGCTTGCAAGATCAATAGAAAGCCCATGGATTGGGAGAAGATCTTCACTAGCCATACAACAGACAAGGGTCTCATATCTAAAATATGCCTGGAACTCAAAAAATTAAATCCCCCAACAACAAATCCTCAAAGAAACAACTGCCCAGTAAATAAGTAGGCTAAAGACTTAAAGAGAAACTTCTCTGAAGAGGAAAGAAGGATGGCCAGTAGACACACAAAGAAATGCTCAACATCCCTAGCCATAAAAGAAATGCAAATCAAAACAACATTGAGATACCACCTCACCCAGTTAGAATGGCTATAATCAAGAACTCTAATAACAACAGATGCTGGAGGGGATGTGGACCAAAGGGAACCTTACTGCATTGTTGGTGGGAGTGTAAACTTGTTCAACCACTTTGGAAAGTAGTATGGAGGTTCCTCAAAAGACTCCACATAGAGTTCCCTTATGACCCAGAAATCCCACTTTTGGGCATTTACCCAAATGATCACAAACAAGACCATACATGCTAAAGCTACCAGCAGGACTATGTTTATTGCAGCCTTATTTACCATAGCTAAGATATGGAACCAACCCAGATGTCCCTCAGTAGATGTATGGATCAAGAAAATGTGATATATATACACAATGGAATTCTATGCCTCCATCAGAAAGAATGACATTGCCCATTTGTTAGGAAATGGAAAGGCTTGGAAAAAATTATATTAAGTGAAATAAGCCAGGCCCAAAGAAACATAGGTCCCATGGTTTCCCTTATTTGCCATTGTTAGTATATATCTGAGAAAAGCAGAAATGGTCAGATAGGTTGATGTTAGGCAAATGGAACCCCAAGATAAGGATTCAAATGTTTTGTTTCTTTCTTGCTATTGTTTCTAACATATTTATAAGATGATTTCTATGTTGCTTTGTATGTCCCTCCCCCATGGTATAACCCCTGTTTGCACTGTATTTGATGTTGATATAATTTGTGGAGGGGAAGGGAAAAAATTGTTTAAATAGGGATACAGGTTGGACCCATTGCAACAATGAGATGTAAAAGACGTTATGTTGAAAAACCAACTTTACAACTTTGGTTGGGGGGGGAAGGGGGATTTCGGGGGGATGAGGAAGGGGAGTTGGAGGGAAGGTGAGAGGAGAAGGAGGGAGATGGGAAGGGATGGGAAGGGGAAACAAAGGAGGAGGCAGCAATGCTTGATAAGAAATGTACTCATTACCTTGCCCATGTAATTGTAACCCCTCTGTATGGTATTTTCACAATAAAAATAAAATAAAATACTAAAAAAATAAATTAGAAACGAGTATAAGTGTGATTCAAATGGAAGTGTGTCAACCTCCTTGAGCAAAAAAAGAAAAAAACAAACAACAACAAAAACAAAAACAAAAACATGTGAGTGCACACAGGGCCTTGAATTCAAAACTTAGTAATGTTTCTAAAATTTTTTTTAGGAATATGGTAGAACTATAAACAATTCCCTGGAAGGTTTGGAAAATAAAGTAATGACATTTTCAGTAAATAGAATGAAGTACAACATAAAATGAAAGAAAAGGATCAGAAATTAGAAGATCAATGCAGAGAAATCCATTATTAAGCTAATCAGAGAGAAATTAAAAATGAAGATAAAAATAACAAAAGTTTTCCTAGATATACAAATACAAAAAATTTAGAAAGGGGTGGAATTTAATCTTTCCTATATTCCTATTTTTAGGAAGAGCTGTTAGCTGGGATGATTAAGCAAACTAGAGAGTATACAATGAGGAAGAGTAAGGAAAACCATTGATCCAGCCCAAAGAGGGAAAAAAGGGAAACCCTAGGAAGTCCTTAGAAGGGAAAATGAGTATAAAATAGCTGGAAACAAGTCCAACATGTGGGGATTCAGCCCATAATCATAGCTACTCAGGAGGCTGAGATCCAGAGGATGGACGTGCAAAGCCAATCTGGGCAGAAAAGCTCAAGAGACTCTATCTTTAACATAATCAGCAAAAAGCCAGACTGAAATGGTCCAGTTGAGAAAGCAAGTCAAGCCAGCATGAGATCCTCAGTTCAAACCTTATGACTGGGAAAAAAAAATTAAAAAGAATAGATATGTAGGAACATTGGGGAAATATTAAGGATACTGATAAAACAAAGAAAAAGTGATCAATAACTTTAGGCAAAATATTGTACAAAAAAAGGAAAAAATAATTGTAACTGTCCTTGGTTCAACACAATCTTTATAAAGCAATGAGAGGACAAAATGAAGATTGTGACTTTACAATATTTGGAAGAAGAGATGACAGGAAAGAAGAATGAGAGGGAGAAGAGGTGAAATATCAACCTCAATAGTATCAATACATTAATTCTAAAATTGGTAAATCAAGAGGTAGCGGAATGTACATATTATTTAAAAATACAAATTTACACAGAAGCATAATCAAGAAATAGAGCGGGTGGATCTGAAGAATGGATGCATGGGCATGGAAATACTGGAGGGGGTTGTTGTATTCACCATAAGCGGTAGAGCCCACTGCGTGTTTAAACTATGTGTATATATTTCAATGGTGGTCATGAGAATGAACATTAAAAATAATATAATGGCTAGGCATTGATGCATGAGCGTGGTGGGTTCTTGTTTTCCGACAATATAGAAATAATGGTAGAAACAGAGAAAGCAGTTATAGTAAGATAGTGAAGGGTTCATTTGACAAAGAAGAACTAAAGGCTACTCAGAGGACTGAACAGGGGGACCTGGAAACCAGTTGTCCATCTTGGGGTCTCTGGGCTATTGTTTAATGTTATTACCTCTACCTCCGTTTTATGTTATTACCTCTGTTTTACGTTATTACCTCTCTCCATATTTTTCTCCTCCCATTTGACAGTTCGTCAGATTGTGATTGGCTTGTTTAAAACAGGCAAGACCCTCCCTTGGGCAGTAGTCAGAAAATGGTGGGCTGGCCTGAGACATTGTAATATCTCTCCTTTTTCTCTTTCCTCATCATCCTAGTCATATCTTCTTCAATCCCAACACTTGGAAGACTGAGGTTGGAAGATGTGAGTTTGCAGCTAGTCTGGCCTACATAGTGAGTTCAAGGCCAGTTTTATCTTAAAAAACAAAGGGCTGTTCAGTTGCAGAGCACTTGTTCAATATAAGAAAGGCTTTGTGCTTGATTCCCAGCACTGCAAAAAGAAATAGAAGTTCTTTTATAGATATTGCTGTACATCATTCTAATTTAACCCTCGGGTTGATTTCTAGAAATAAAACTACTGGGTCAAAGGATTGTATTGTTTTTTAATTCATATATATTCATATGTACATATTCACATGGATACATATGAATATATATGAATATATACTATGCAATATATTCATATATATTATACATATATTCCTCATTCTTTGGCAAAGCTCATTGGCAATGCTTATTTTCTACAATCTTATCAATGTAAGACATCTGTATCATTAAAAAAAACTTTGATGAGTTAAAAGCTAGTTTTAATTAGTTTAAAATTATTTGGGGCTCCATATTTTATCTTGATTTTTTCATAGTGTCTTAGATAATGTAATACGACATATGGCAAGTGACTTAAGCTTTACATATGTAGTAAGATTAAAACATGAAGGTAACCTTTCAACTTTCTATTCTTCACTCTCTTGTTCAGGGTGACTACTATTAACAGGATTCATATCTATCTATCTATCTATCTATCTGTCTATCTATCTATCTATCTATCTATCTATCTATCTATCTATCTATCTATCTATCTATCTATCTACCTACCTACCCCTCATCTATTTATACATCTATTACTTACCTACTTATCTACCTACCATCTACATACTTACTTCCAAATGCTTATTTTTAAATAAGTGGAGCCTTACATCTAGTATCGTTTTGTAAGGTGTGTTCTATGTTTAAGAATATGGACTATATCTTGGGCTAGGTGTTGCTCAAGGCTAGCACTCTACCATTTGAGACACAGCTTCACTTCCACTTTTTGCTGGATAACTTAGGCTAGCTTAGAACCACAACCCTTAAATCTCAATTTCCTGCGTAACTAGGATTACAGGCATGAGACACAGATGCCTGGCTGTGAAGGGATATTTTATAGTTCTTGGAGAGCTGTGGCTGGAGTAAGCATTCTCCCCACCAGATTGTGACTTGTGTGGCTGGAACTTGAAGGAGGGAGCACCTGGCTCCCTCCTACTTGCTCAGTGATTGGACGGGGCTTTGACAACTGTCTCTAGTCAAACATCAAAAACTGGAGTCAGACTCTTTATTACAGAATGTTTTCTACTCCTTGAGAGCTTCGTCACGCAGATCCTCTTTGCTCTTGGAAAATAATCCTTACAATTCAAAAAACTAGACCAAGCAGAAAGACACAGGAAAGGTACTGTGTGTGCATTTCTTGTAGGTTTAGTCGCCTCCCATGCATGATAGCCATGCAAATGAATAGCCCTGACAAGCTACCGGCAGCAACCAGCACCTTCCAGAGCCTCCATCTGGAAGGCGATTCCCTGGTGATCCTCAGCCTCTGTTCTCACTTTATTCTTTTGCGCAAATGAACCCACCTCATTCTTAAGTTCCCATTGCCAGCCTGCTTGTCTTCCAGTTTTCTGATGTGACCCTGTGCTGCTTCTGGCCTGTTTCCAACGTGCCTCTGGAGGGTATTCTGTGTCTCTATTATTAAAGTGAGTTAGATTCTGCTTTGGTCCCAGAAGGAGGACTCAGCTTTGGTCTTCCCTGCTCAGTATGCCATAGACTCAGAGATTAAAAGTGGAAGGAGGTCTAATTTTTTTTTTTCTCCCAATCTCAGAACCACAGGACTTATTGTCTACTCAGCAAGAGTAAAGGGCAAAGAGATGGTAAGCAAAAAAATATACTAACTCTTAGTCTAATCATTGAACTTTGGGGAAAAGGTTGGAAATGGTGTGTTGATAGTACATAATCACTAGAACAATTATTCTCTCCTTGGCAAAGGTTTCTAATTAATGTGGAAATGTAAAAGAAAAGCTTGACTTGAGAATAGACAGTGGAAGGCAACAAGATCTTGGCTCTTCCTGGAGCACTAGGAAGTGTTTAGGCCCAATTTGACATTTCAGATCAAGCAGAATAAAGCCCCTCCCCTCCCTTTTTTATTTTCCAACCTGGCATAATTCTAGCCAGTGGAAACCACAGTTAATAATTATTGCTGGGAGCTTAGAGAGAGCTCTACAATAGAATCTCTTTTATTCTGGCAAAGTGAAGGTATACAGTGGCCAGCCTTTTCAAAGCTGGCACACAAACATTTGGCTTGCACTGGGTAAAGCTGAGTTTATTACCATGAGAAGTGTTGTTGTTCCTTTGCCCTCAACCACTTTCTGACTACCTCTGTCTTTGTATCACTAATCTCTCAATTCCACCTGTGCACATTGCACTCAGGGTGACTATGAAACGAGAAAGGTTTATGGATGTGGGGAAGATAAAATTCATCCTTCCTAAAGGAAGGAGCTATCAGGAAATTTCCACCAATGGCTTGCTGCTATAAACTAACTTTGCTCTCTTGTCTATAAAGGATGTGCCTTTGCTTAGCTCTAGTTAGAGGTAAGTCTTAGAAGATGGGTACTAACCTACAAGGTACAGTTTCTTCCCTGGATATCTCAAGTTAGAAATCCCATCCAAAAGGATTATATATATATACACACACACACACACACACACACACACACACACACACACACACACACACACACATACACACACACACACATCACACCATTGGGACATGGTGCTTATATACTAAAAGGTATATTTACTCCTCTATCTCTTGATCAGTTTATATCTTCCTTCCTACCCATCTTTCTCTCCTTTCTCTTCTTTGGTTCTGATATTGTCCTTGGCTACTTCTTCATGTGAATGCCCTCTCTCCTATTTTAGGCTGTGAACTGTTGGAGATAATGACTATGTCTCTGTTCTTCTTTCTACTTTTATTGACTATATTAGTGGGTGGTGACTGGATTGATTTAAACACATCAAAGATGAGGTTATAGCTCATTGGGAATTGTCCATCTCTATTGCATTTTCTCCCCATTTAAAGCAAGACAGGACTCTGAATCCAGTGCTCTTGAATGTCCCCATAATCACCTTCGACAGCCCTGCATATGTGAGGCATGGTGGAGAAAGTGGAGGAAAGGAAAGAAGATACAGGTGCGGACAGATCTGGATCGGGAGCTTTTCTGTGTGCACTTCAAAACTGAACAAAATCTGGAGGAAAGTTTGTAGTACAAGAGTGGTAAGAGCATAACTCTAGGGGGAGCTTTTTCTCTGCTGCTTGAACTCAGAAGATCTAAAATGATGACATTTTAAAGTTAAGAATTGACTAGCTTTTCTTTTGGTTATAAATTTATTAATTCATTCAAGAAGCATTTATTTTATTTTTTTTATATATTTTTTTAATTTAATTTTATTTTATTTGAGAACATACTGTACAGAGGGGTTAAAATTACATGGGCAGGATAATGCATACATTTCTTACCAAGCATTGCAGCCTCCTCCTTTGTTTACCCTTCACCTCCCTTCCCAGCCTCCCTCCCCCCCCCACCCAATCATACCCCCCTCCCCCCCCACACCGACATTGTAAAGCTGGTTTTGACATGACATTTTGTACTTCTCATTGTTGCAACAGGTCCACCTGAATCCTTAAACGACTTGTTTGTCCCCGTCTCCTCCACATGTTATACTGACATCAAATATAGTGAAAGCGGGGGTTACACTGTGGGGGAGGGACATACAAAGCAACAAAGAAATAATCTTATAAATGCGTTAGAAACACATGCATGAAAGAAACAAAAACATTAAAATACATATTTGAGGGTTCGTTTTCCTAACATCACATTCTCTGACTTTTTCCACTTGACTCATACCTATACTAGATATTGCAAATAAGGGAAACCATGGGACCTATGTTTCTTTGGGCCTGGCTTACTTCACTTAATATAATTTTTTCCAAGCCTTTCCATTTCCTAACAAATGGGGAAATGTCATTCTTTCTGATGGAGGCATAGAATTCCATTGTGTATATATACCACATTTTCTTGATCCATTCATCTACTGAGGGGCATCTGGGTTGGTTCCATATCTTAGCTATGGTAAATAATGCTGCAATAAACATAGTTGTGATGGTAGCTTTAGTGTGGTCTTTTTTGTAAACATTAGGGTAAATGCCCAAAAGTGGGATTGCTGGGTCATAGGGGAGCTCTATGTGAAGTCTTTTGAGGAACCTCCATACTGCTTTCCAAAGTGGTTGAACAAGTTTACATTCCCACCAACAATGAAGTAAGGTTCCTTTCTGTCCACATCCCCTCCAGCATCTGTTGTTAGAGTTCTTGATTTTTGCTGTTCTAACTGGAGTGAGGTGATATCTCAATGTTGTTTTGATTTGCATTTCTTTTATGGCTAGGGATGTTGAACATTTCTTCATGTGTCTATTGGCCATTCTTCTTTCTTCTTCAGAGAAGCTTCTCTTTAAGTCTTTCGCCCACTTACTTATTGGGCAGTTGTTTCTTTGAGGATTTGTTGTTGGGTGATTTAATTTTTTGAGTTCCAAGTATATTTTAGATATGAGACCCTTGTCCGTTGTATGGCTAGTAAAGATCTTCTCCCAATCCGTGGGCTTTCTATTGATCTTGCTAGCTATGTCATTTGCCCTGCAGAAGCTCTGCAACCTTATGCAATCCCATTTGTCCAACCTTTCTTTGATTTGTTGTGTTTCTGGGTCTCTATTCAGAAAATTTCGGCCTGAGCCAAGGAGACCCAGGGTTTCTCCTATTCCATCCTGTAATGTTTTCAGAGTGTCTGCTTTGAGTTCAAGGTCTTTGATCCATTTGGAGTTGATTCTGGTGCAGGGTGATATATAAGGATCTAGCTTTAGTTTTCTACATGTAGTTAACCAGTTTTGCCAGCACCATTTACTGAAGAGGCTGTCTGTCTTCCATTCTATTGTTTTAGCTCCCTTATCGAAGATTAGATGGCTATAGGTCTGTAGGTTCATTTCTGGGTTTTCAATTCTATTCCATTGGTCCTGAGGTCTGTTCTTATGCCAATACCAAGCTGTTTTGATTACTATGGCTTTATAGTAGAGTTTGAAATTTGGTATTGATATTCCTCCAGCAGTGTTCTTTCCGTTGAGGAGCGTTTTTGCTATTCGGGGTCTTTTATTGTTCCATATGAATTTTTGGATTGCCTCTTCTATTTCCTTGAAGAATGAGGGTGGAATTTTGATAGGTATTGCGTTGAATTTGTAGATAGCCTTGGGAAGTATTGCCATTTTTACGATGTTAATCTTTCCAATCCAGGAGCATGGGAGGTTTTGCCATTTTTTAAGTTCTGTGTTGATTTCCTTTTTCAAGTTTTTAAAGTTTTCATCATAGAGGTCCTTCACTTCTTCGCTTAAGTTAATTCCTAGGTATTTTATTTTTTGTGGGGCTATTACAAATGGAGTTGCTTTCCTAATTTCAGCCACACTTTTCTCATTGTTGGCATACAGAAAAGCCATTGATTTTTGGGGGTTAATTTTATAACCTGCTACTTTGCCAAAGTTTTGAATCAGCTTGAGTAATTTGGGAGTGGAGTCTATGGGATTCTTTAAATACAAGATCATGTCATCTGCAAAGAGGGAGAGTTTTATTTCTTCTTTCCCTATTTGGATCCCCTTTATGTCTGCATCTTGTCTTATTGCTGTAGCTAGGCATTCTAATACTAGATTGAAGAGAAGTGGAGATAGTGGGCATCCTTGTCTTGTTCCTGAGTGAAGAGGAAATGGCTTTAGTTTTTCACCATTGAGTATAATGCTGGCTGTAGGTTTGTCATATACAGCCTTTATTGTATTGAGGAATGTTTCATGGATTCCTAATTTTTCCAAAACCTTCATCATAAAGGGGTGTTGGATCTTGTCGAATGCTTTTTCTGCGTCTATTGAGATAACCATGTGGTTCTTATTCTTGCTCCTGTTGATGTGATGAATAATATTAATTGATTTGCGTATATTGAACCAGCTTTGCATCCCTGAAATGAATCCTGTTTGATCGTGGTGTATGATTTTTTGGATGAATTGTTGAAGTCGGTTCAAGAAGCATTTAAAAGATTATTTTGATAATATATTCTTGCAGGAACACTTAGGTAAGAGTCCTCAACACAGACATAAAAATTTGCTTGCTTTTTCTGAATGAAAACAAGATGGAAAGAGAAAATACTTCATCTTTACTACCTAGGCCTTCAGGTTCCAAATTCCTCATAACCACCATCCTTCTATACTATCTTTAATGTCCCCTCCATTCATGTTATTCTATCAGTCACCCCATCAAATATTGTTTATCTCAGCTAGGCACCAGTGGCTCATGCTTATGATCCGACTACTTGGGAGGTTGAGAATGGGAGAATCACAGCTCCAGGACAGACCAGAGATAAAAGTTCACAAAATCTCATCTTAACCTGCAGCTAGGTACAGTAGTATGTGCTTGTCATCTTAGGCCATGTAAGAGGCTGAGATTGGGTATGTTATGGTTCCAAGCCAGCCTGGGCAGAAAAGTCTATAAGAACCCATTGCCATGAAGCGAAGCTGGATGCAGTGGTCCATGACTGTGATCCCAGCAATGATGAGAAACTTAAAGTAAGCAGCTTGTAGCTCAGGCATACACCTGAGTGGGAAGTAAAACCCCATTTTAAAAAATATCCAGTGAGAAATAGAGCTGGAGATGTGGCTTAAGTGGTAGACGGCCAGACTAGTAAGTTCAGGGTCCTGAGTTCAAATCCTTGAATTTAAAAACTCAGGAACTGCCCCAAGGTGGGAAAAATATCTGTCTCTGTGCTGCTTATTTAGACCCTGCATTCTGTCTTGAAATCTGTGCTCAAAATTGTTTGGAACATTTGAGGGCCTTATCTTCTGATACATGTCATTTCCATTTTAACAGTATTTTCCAAAGTATACAACTGTGTAACTCCACAGAAGGACCTTGCATGGTGAGATTTTTTTTCATGCATAAAATCAGACTAGTGAGGATAACTTTTGGGATAAGAGAGGAGACACAGCTGAATGCTGGTTGTTACATTTTCTGGGAACAAAGCTTCAGCTTTTGTTTGTGACTCTGATCTACCAAATATGAGATGCTTCAGTGCCTGTGCGAAATGATATCCTGGTTGGGATGTCAAGACACTTGGATTTTAATTCCAGTCAACCACTAGCTAATAACTTTAGGCATGTCTGAAAAATGCATCTAGGGATTAGACAGCTTGTAAAATTCTTTTCAACTATGATTCTCTTTCATCTGCTTTACTTTTTTTCTTTTGGCAAGTGGCACTAAGATTTGAACTCAGGGCCCCATGTTTTGTGAACAAGCACCTTGCCACTTAAGCTACTCTGCTAGTCCTCAATTCTATGGTTTTCAGATATGAAGCTTTATAGGACTTGATTTAAACATGGCAGTGGTAGCTAATCAAATGGTCCTTAGAGAAAAGGGCTGAGTGAGAAAGAAATGCTCTGTCAATCTGGCAGTTGTACTAGCTCTGTGTTAAAGGCAGCTTCGGCGGCAACCCTTCCCTAAGCTTCTCTAATTTGTGTGGAACTTCTACTTCAGAAATAGAAAAACCCAGCTCTAACACTTTCAATTAAGTTAAATGACTTCATGTTCTGTTAAGTTCAGGCTGGCTCGGAATTTCATGACTTTTCGTGGACTTCATTACAATAATGCTTAGCACTAGGTTCACAAGGGTGATGTCTAGTAGATAATATTTTCATAATTGTACAGCTATCATCAAATTAAGTTGATTCATAGCTGCATGGAAAATGACGGCGAATAGTATAATTGTGAAATTTCACAAGGCAATGGCATTTGGGTTTAAAGCAAGGAAAATTCAGCAAGAATGACTACTGTACTAGAGGAGCAGTTGTGAAGACTTCATGGAAAAGTTCACAAAATCAAATGTAATTAAGCATGAATTAAACATGATGAGCTACAGGGCTAATTCTAGCACTGCCGACGCTTCATTATGGAAATCTGCTTCAGAAATATGACCAGCTCTTTTTGTCTTAACATATGTCAGATGCCTAACATATGGTCTCTGAAGGCCTTCAGCATACCTTGGGTGATTCAGGGCAGTCAGCGTATGCTTGGCACCATTGAAGGTCTAGCTTATGGAGCCAAGAAGCTAAGAAACATAATGGGAAATCAACCTATGCTTGTCAGAATCTCGCTGCTTCTTCTCCTTGTGAACACATATTATAAATTCAAAGAAAAATTTAAGCCTTTGTAGTGTCTAGTGCTGTGTTCTGACTTTTCAAGCTGAGGCAATGAGCAACAAATCATGAGCAAATGCCTACTTACAATTAATTTATCAGGGATGATAACAAAGCAAAGAGACAAATGTTGCAAGCCACAACCACAAACCAAATCAATTGCTTGACAATTCTATCTCTTGCATAGGTTGTGGGTCATGGACAACCTGAATAACAGCTTCTTATAATATTATCTTTATTCCCTGACATCCTCCCACCTTTTTTTTAAATCTTTTCTTCGGCTTCTCAGAGAAAGAACAAGAAGCTAGGGAGCTGAAAGTAGAATGTGAGGCTCAAATCTTACATTGACTGCTGTGTGGGAATCAATATATTTCTTTTATTTGTAGTTTCCCTACATGTAAAATTAGGATAATTTTATAATTAGGTCTAGAACTTTTTTCAGTTGTGGGGCTTGAGCTCAGGGCCTGGGCACTGCTGTGAGCTCTTTCACTCAAGGCTAGTGCTCTAAACTTGAGCCACAGCTCTACTTCCAGTATATTTTGAGCAGTTAATTGGAGATAAAAGTTTCACTGGGGCTTTTGTGCCCAGGATGGCTTTGAACCATGATCCTCAGATCTCAGCTAGGATTACAGGTGTAAGCCACTGGCATCTGGCAGGTTTTTTTTTTTTTAAATAGTAATTTTGAATACCTCTGAGGGGTCCTAAGTAAATGTAGTATTATGATAATGCAAAAATCATTTTCTGTGTGTATGTGTGGGTATGCATTCATGTACTTCAATAAGAAGATACACTTTTGGCTGCTTCTGTTTTATGGTCATATCCTCAATGGGCTATGGAAGATATAATCATAATCATGATAATAACAGCATCAGAGATAATCATATATGGGAAATCAACCTATGCTTGATTGTAAGGTACCATATTAAACATTTTATATTTTATTCATATATAGAGAATTCAGTTGGATGATATGTTTTCTGAATCCTAAAGCAGTAAGGAATATGAAGAACAAAAAGCTAGACACCAGTGGCTTGTGCTTATAATCCTAGTTACTCAGGAGGCAGGGAATAACTGAATCCAGCCCAGAGCCAAAACAAAAGTCCAAGAAACTCCATCTCCAAAACAACCAGTAAAAGCTAGACTGGATGAGTGTCTAAAATGATAGAACCCCAGCAGAGCAAGACACTGTTGAATGACTGCTGAAACTTAATATTGGCCCAAACAAACAAACACCCCTAAAATATAATAACTGCATTTTTTGTTTACTCTTCTATTAAAAATGTAGGTAACCTTTCCATTTGAAAGAGGTTAGTTTGGAATCTGAGAAGCTTTATGCTCCCAAATAGTACAATAGAGTACATGGCTTGTTGGTCTAGTTTGTATAAATAATAATGACAGATCACTAATGGAATGTCAGTCAAGTCTTGGATGCTGATATAAAGGAGCACAGAGATGTTCTTTTGTCACATAAATTTCACTGTGTCTGACATATTGAATGAGACAGGGTCTGTCACCTGTGAACCCACAAGATGACTGTATTATCATGTAAAACCTTAAGGTTAGAAGGATTGGAACTGTACTTTGGCAAGTTTATGTAATATAGATGTGTGTGAAAAAGGATCTCTTGGACAGAATCTTCACTGCCATCAATGGGCGACCGTCTCATCATCAAAGAACCAGGAGGCACCTGTTACAACTTGAGTTTCTATGCAATGAAATACAGCTCTCACTTTGTGAATGTCTATACTGGAAGCTTTTGAACAAGTGAAGAGGAAAAGAAGAAAATATTTTTTAAAAATCTTTCCCAATACAGGTAAAGATAGGAAACAGACAAAGGAATAAATCTCATGGTTAGTATGTTTGCAGGCCAAAATGCTCTGTTCACCCGATGTGAGTAATAATAAAAACATAAATGCATTTTTCAATCATTGAAGTCCCTACGTGGTATCATGTTAGCATTTCCCTCCCCAATAGTCTGGAATCTAAAGTCTGCTAGGATGCAAACCATCTTCTATTGAGTGTTTGTTATTTAGTCACTAAACATTTATTGAGTTCTTAAGAAAATATTATCTAAGTTTCCTGGATATTTTCTTTGAGACTCTCCTCTAAGAGTTTTATGCTTATCAACTGATTTGTAACTCACAAAACCTTATGCCAAAGTATTATTGAGCTCACACTTGTAATCCTAGTTTCCCAGAAGGCTGAGATCTGAGAATTGTGGTTAGAAGCCAGCCCAGGCAGAAAAGTCCATGAGATTCTTATCTCCAATGAATGACACACACAAAAAGCCAGAAGTAGAGCTGTGGCTCAAGTGGTAGAGTGATAGCCCTGAGCACAAAGGCTCAGGGACAGTGCCTAGGCCCAGAGATCAAGTACCAGGATGAGCCCACTCCAAAAAAAAAATGCTATCCAGCTAACATTCTCATTATAATTATTTTCTTGAAATTGCGAGTCATCTACATGATAATTTATGAACTTTTGTGATTTTCCCCATAGTATATTTTTCAAGGAATAAAAACAGAAAAGAACTTTAGAGGACAAGTTTAAGGGAGAACAAGGTAGAGACAATGAGGTAAATTAAGGCCTCCATTGCTATAATTCAGGAAAGTAATGATGACAGTCTAACCATAGCAGCAGAAGTGGAGCTAGAGATGAGTAGAACTGTTAAGAAATGGTTAAGAGACGAAATCAATAGCATTTGATAGTGATTTGTGTGTGCAGAACAAATGATAGGACTTAAAGTTTCTTTATTTGGAAAACTTAGCGGGGAAGCAAGAGACAAGAGATTGGATCTATTAAAGAGGGTACTTGGGGGAGGAAGCCTGTGAGTTCAGTCTGAGACATGACTAATCAGTTATAGTTTTGGGATGTTCGAACTTCTAGGCACTCTTTGGACAGAGTCATCTGTAATTAGGGAGAATGGGTTTGGCTCTGTGCAAGTCCTCTGTGCCTATGAGTTTGGTAGTGGTGTGGGTGAGATTTCATAAGTAATGCATGTATTCTAAGAAGAGAAAGGGAGAAGAGATATTAGTAAAAGAGCTGTGAAGGAATGGAGAGAGAATGAGGATAAGTTTAGGAGAGACTTCAGGAAGTGAAGAGAAGTTGACCCAGTGTATCAAATGCAGTGAGTGAAATAAGGACAGGAAAATATTCATTGGTTTGACCATGAGCAAGTTATTCTTATCTTGGTGAGGATTGTTTCAGTTGCACCAAGTAGGTGACAAAATAGACTTTTGGGGGAGGGGGGAAGGTATATAAAAGAACTTTTAAAATCACCTGGGAATGCTGAGAAATTTTATGAGGCAGAAAAAAAAAAGACTGTAAGATGGCAGGTAGTTTTTCAGGTCAAATGGGACAGAAAGGAAGTAGGTATTTTCTTGCCCCAGGATATCCGTTTTCTTTATAAAATACTGGTGCATTTAACAGAAGATCTGGGTAGGAATGGAACTTGCTAGTAGAAAATCTTTAAAGATCAATTGAGATGTTAAGATTTTTGAATAGGACCTTGAGAAAGATGACTGGGCACTCTAAGAGCTCAGATTGGGGTAGGGCAGGTTATTCATGAATTACACCATCCTGCAGTTAGGATAATTCTCTCCTGAAGTACATGAGGACAGACCAGATATATGACAGGAAATGTAGGGTTGAGTTGATCCAGAGTTGAAAGATTTTTCTGGCAGGTTCATCAAAAGAACAAAGATCAGATAATGAATCTGTGAATAACCTGCAGTCTTACGGAATCTCAGAACGAAAGATAGGAGAAAAAGTCTGCCTAGTTCATTTTCTTTCCTCTCTGTTTCTTAACTTTCTCTTTCCCCATGTACAAACCTAGTTTATTTGGTCGTTTACTTGGCCATGCACCTTGATTGTGTCTAGATGGTTTCCACTAACCGCTTCTTAGCATGGGATCCTGTTCTGTCATCTTTCACAGCCTAGGTTTCAGGAGCCACTTGATAGCCAGGACTTCTGCCACCTGCAAGTTCCTGAACATATTCAGCCAGTACACTGGGACCTGATCCATGCCTATTGACTCCTTTCCAGAGCAGGTGAATGTTCACTCATTCATTCTGGCTCTAGTATTTAGCCTTTTGGTGCTTTCCTGAAGGTAGCCACTTTCCTAATCTAGGTTGATTATTTTCCTGCCATCCATATCCCACATGACTTTCTTGTGGAGCTAGAAAGAGGGTCAAAAAGCATTACGCTTGTTTTTATCTCAGTGTCTCCTGGAAATGCAAGGAAAGAAAAAAAAAAGGAATGATCACCTTTAAAGCATTTAGTTTTTTGCTCTTTGGGGTTGAAGAGATGAGAGCACATTATCAGGTAATACAGGACAGCTGATAATTATATATTTAAATATTGGCCACATATTCAAATCATCTGGAATGATCCCTCTAAAAGCAGCCCGCCCTTTTTCTGCATCTTTAGCATGTTTCACTAGACCTGAGAGGGTCAAAGACAAAGCTAACCGTGTATTTTATGGATGTCAACAGGCTGCTGGCTGTCTGTTCTGGAGCACTCTCCTGCTTTCTGCTTTGTATGCGGGTCATATCACAGAAAGCATTTTGTGAGGCTGCTGCAGGGTTTCCATCTGTCTTAAGCTCTGCAGAACTCAGGGATCACAATGGGAGACTCACGTGCACTGACAAGATTTTTATTCTACCTGCTGTTGATGGCTGATAAAGGAGTAAATGGAAAGTCCAGATATTCAGGTTATTCCTTCTCACTCCAGTTCATTCACTAAATACCTATTGTTCATCTACAAAGTGCTACGTATTCACTCTTCTAGGGCCTCACAATACTATAGAGAACTGAAACTTGAACTGCAATTCAGTGGAGAGATTCAAAGAGGAGACGAGGAACAATCACAGTAGTTCACCAATAGGGGGCTGGATTAGTATTGTGGCTGTAAAGGTGAGAGATACAGCAGCATACATGCTGCACATTAGAACTAGAACTAATAATGATGAATTGAACTGCCTTAGTGTGGAAAGAAACAGAGGAATGATCGGTGATGTCTATGTAATGACTCAGGGGATCATGTGAATGGATGGATGACCTTTAGTGCTCAGTCAGAAGACTAAGGGTGAAAGCCACTTTGGTTAAGTACGTCCTAAAATCAACACAATATGATAACATGGAATTTTTTATTCCATGTAAAATATAAAACTTTGAAATTATTCATTTTCTAATAATTTGGAAATAGGTTATCCATGAAATAAATTGATATCAATAATCGATATCACTCATTGAAAATATGTGTATCGAAGATAGAAAAGCTGCACTTATAGCAAGAGTCATAACATTCATAGAGAAAATTTGTAGAAGAAAAAGTCAAGTGGGAGTTGAATTTTAAAGCTCTCAGTAATGGAGATGTGGGGAGGGGCTGTTGACTGTGTAGGAGTGTATGTAGGCATATTGTAGCCCACATATGAGCTTATTGCCTAAGCTACTACATCCATATATCTGCTGTAATCTTCCCCTCAACTTAGTGTGTTAGCAATATTGCAGGCCTGGTCCTCCTAGGTAATGATAGATTGAGACAGATTTTTCTCCTTACTGGTTTTATGGAAGTTTCTTCTCCCCATACTCTAGAATAATGTTTTTTCTTTAAGTTACTGTAAATAACCATTCAACTTCAATGGTTCAGTATTACAGCTATTCTTTTTTTTCCTCCCTTCTAGTTCATTGTTATTGCTGTATAGTGTTAGATTGGGCACTGAGTCCCATTATAGCTTTACATTTAATTACAAACTTTGCATATGTGTGCATTAATTAGAAGATTTTTATTGCTTTGTATTTTATGACTGGAGGTTGTGAACTATAGCAATCCAATATACTACTTAAGGGGATAATACAAATTTAGAATAATAAAAAGAAATTTATAATGATCATCCCAAGCATCTAAAGTATTGTATAGAAAAATAATAAAGCATAAATGCAATATTTACAAGAGCCAAATCCATTCTCATTTAATGAAGAGCTTTACTCTTCTAAAGAAGACATTTAAAGATTGGGCACATTATATATTTGACTCTTATTTAGGCTAAGCATGTAAAAGCCATACCTAAAAGTAGGTACCTAAATTCTTGTTTAGATGTGCTTGCTCTAAAAAATAATGCCTAAGTGACTTAGGCTAACAATATTTTGACTGAATATTATGAAGACAAAAATAACAGTGTACAAGTAGTGTAATTTAGTTAGTAAATGTGCTTCTCACAGGGTCATGAGTTAGGAATTCTGAAAGACTTTGTGTATATATATATGTGTATATATAAATATATATACATACATACATACACCAGGATTGAATAAACAACTGAATACAGTTACTTATAAGATAAATATAATGAATAATGAAGTAGACAATAAGTTATGTTTCACCTATTGCAAAAAGATCCTACAAAGACATAAGGCATCTAAAATCAAACCTGTGATGTTGGACTAGAATTGAGTTATCAGTATAAACTTGTGGAGATTGATTCACACACACACACACACACACAGACACACAGACACACAGACACACGCACACACACACACACACACACACGTCCATACACAATACACAAACACAAAAATGTAGGTAAGTGTATGTGCATGGATTAGCATACACACTCTGCTAAAACAGCCTAGGAACAATAACACAACCATAGTTAGTTACAAGTATAACTGTTGCCAAGATTTTGTGTTTTAAACACTATTCTTTCAAAAATTAACAACAACAAATAAACAAAAAAATCCTGAGTATTGTAAGAAAGTGATCAATTCCTGGGCTGGAGATAGAAAAAAAAACAAGATTAATCTGAATCATCTTGAGTGATAAGATACTGTGCAAGAGGGTGCTCTCTGTAAGGAACCAAAGATCAGCCAGGAACTCATGAGGGCCAAAGTTAGAGCAATAGAATAGATAATGAAAAAAAATTAGATTTCCTCAGAAGAGAAGGTTTTTGTAGGGGGGCAGGGGTTAAAGAGAAGATCCTTAAAGACTATTAGGAATTCCAAGAAGGAGTTTGATTTCTAGGGGAAGAAAGTGGGTAGATGTCATCCAGACTACTAAAATGGACCTGTGAGGGACAGTGACTTTGGGTGCCTAGGGACAGGAGTTTAAGAGAAGTCAGCTTAAGGCAGAATGTGCTTCCATGGGAAACACTCACTGGATTGAGATAGGTTGGGTCTTCGTTACTGTAGCAATTTGAGGTGAACAGATCAAATGTCCTCCTTATGTTCTTCCCAAACACAAGGAAAGCTCTTTTAGAAGTAGAGTGGAAAGGCTGATGCCTGACGTATCTCTGCGGTGAGTGCATTCCTGCTGTCTGAAAAGCGCTACTGAAAGGAGACCTTGAGAGATATGGTGTTCGTTTCCTTGGGGCTTTGGAGGACTCTCAGAGCAGTACATAACATAACGGAGGACTATTGTGAATTATGCGACAGAAGTCTTACATTAGTTTTAAGTGGAATGATTTCCTATTGCTTTTCTCCAAGTTCCATTCAGGCTTTTCTAAGTGGAGTTGTATGAACAGCCAGACATCAATATAATGGCTTTTCTTGCTTCCTTTATTGCACCAATTAATTGCTTTACAATATTCCAGTTATTTCCAGTATAAAACCTCTTTTTATTAGCATATAAACTTTAGGAACATAGTTTCTCAAAATTATAAAGGTAAATTATATTAAGTTGTACAACTAGTAAAACAAAACGAATTAAATAAAGTGACTAGAAATGGTAGCATCAGCAGACATTCCTTTTACTCTACATGATAATAAGATGAATGGCTCTGAAGGGAAATTTCTTCAGTTCTATGTTAAGTCAGGATAAAAGCAAGATTATGGGGGGTGGAGGGAGATGGGAGGGCAGGGATGGTAAGGGGAAACAAAGGAGGAGGCAACAGTGCTTGATAAGAAATGTACTCATTACCTTGTTCATGTAATTGTAACCCCTCTGTACAGTATTTTCACAATTAAAAAAACACATTAATAATAATAAAAAAGCAAGATTACCTGAGACCAGTAAACCAGCTCTAGGAATCAATACAACTAATCTCTTGTCTTTTCAAAGTTACCCCAAGATGGTGATGATGGGTAAGTGAGATTAAGAGTGAGGATGTAAATTGCTTATCTGGCATTGACTCCATCATCTGTACTCAACATAAACTCAGTTTTGTTCAGTTCTTACCCTCTCTTACATAGGCCATCTAGCCTAGGGAAAGTGGATCTTACCTCTAGTTCCATGGACTGGACTGACTCTAGGGTTGTAACATGTTCATTTCTTTAACAAATATTGAGAGAGACTTACTATATTTGAGTGAATGAAAGAGTCTTAGATTACTCAATGAAAGTGACATTCCAGTGTGTGAAGGAAGAAAATATACACATAACAAAGCAACCCCATGTGATAAAAGCTAAGAAGAAAGACATGTATTTCCTGAGGACAGAGGGAGACAGTGTTGGGGACAGCAGCTATTCTCCAAGAATGATCAAGGAAGGCCCCTGTGAGGTAGCAGGCTCTCATTCCATTGTCTGATTGAAAATCAGATCAATTCTGCCAATACAAAACAGTGGGGGTGGGTGAGGGGGAATCCATTGTATAGAAAAAATCTTATCCTTATGATGAAGATCATGGTGCGGGAAGCAACAATTATTCTCCTTCCTCTGGTTGTGATTATAATTGGATATGAAGTCAGGATGAGTAGATTCCTTGAGACCAGCTTGATGACAGTAAGAATGTTAAAGGAGAAAGCGGGGAGAGGAAGAGAGAGACAGAGAGATAGGGAGTAGAGGGGGGAAGGATAGAGAAATTGGAACCTCACATATTTTTCTGAGCTACAAAACTAGCCACCCCTACAGTTTCATCTGGATTAGTGCTTCTTGTAGTGTAAAACAGTCGTTTTTTCATATCATATATGAATTTTAAATCAGGGTTTCTTTTACTTGCAGCTGAAGGCACCCTAACTAGCGTAGAATAGTACTTGATAGCTTTAATGGACTGCATTGTACCAGTTTAAAAAATTCGAAGTACATAGGGATGATAACTTAAGATATTTTCTCATAACACTGTCATTTTCTCTCTCTCTTTCTGTAGTCTTATATGTAAGCTTAGCTGCTTCTTAGAGTTTGAGGCAGTTGGGCTAGGAAAATGACTGTTAGATTTTGTTATCCCCAAAACAAAGAATTCCAGACACCATTCTTGAAAAGTAATATTTAGGGACTCCTGGTCCTAACTTACAAAGTATGTGAAAGAGGTATAGAGATGGAGAGCTACAGAGCTGTGAGTAAAAATTAAAATAGATGAAATTAGAAATTTGTCTCTTGGCTGGTATAGTGCTGATGTGTAGGGGAATTGTCTACAATAATTAAAATTCCCATTGTTACTAGTCAGAACTATGATCTCTGGTTTCACTGATACAAGTTGTCAACTATGGTAGGCAGAAAATTAAATCTCACTTTCCTCAAGATACAAATCCTAATTCTATGAATATTCTCTGTTATGTGGCAAAAGTGAACTTTGCAAATGGGATAAAGTTTATGGATCTTGAGAAGGGATGATTATCTTTGATTATCAAGGTAGGTAGGCTTAATCACATCACATGAATTTTGAAAGCAGAGTTGTTTTTGTTTTTCCTAACTGAAGTCAGAGAAAATGATGGATGAAGGAGTAGGAGAGATATGAAGCATAAGAGACCTTGATCTATCTTTGCTAACTTAAAAGATGGAGGGAGGGAACTATGAGCTATGATGTGGGGGTGGAATTTAGATCGTGAGGACAGCCCTTAGCTGACACTCATTTAATGAAACAGAGATCTTAGCCCTACAGTGGTAAGGAACGGTGATTTGCTAAATGATACAGATAAGCAAGAAGACATTCTCTTCTAGAGCCTCCAGGAAGAAAGTTAGTTCAGTTGACACCTTGATTTTCACCTGGTGAAACCCATGTCAAAGTATTACTTATAGAACTGTGAGCTAATACATGAGTACAGTTTTGAGTTGCTGAGTTTGTGGTGTTTTATCATCACGGCAATAGAAAATTAATATACCTATGTTATAAGGTGAATAATCTGAGAAGCCACATTTTGGTAGATGGAATGTTGGAGTCTTCATGTAGCAGGCTGCACACAGCCAGTTGTTACAAAGGTCTGCAACCCCCAAATACATTAACACAGTTAGGAAACAGGCCAGAGAGGAAAGAAAGAACAAAAACAATACCAACAAACCAATACAGCTCTGATGGAGACCTGAACTGGGACACTATGATGACCAGGAGACAGGACACAGGACAGGATCATGGAGACACACATGACATGATGTCCTCATGCCTATGCTTCTCCAGCCCTAAATAGGGTGTGGGTAGGGTGCAAGGTCAGAAGAGCCTTCCTGTCCCAGGCACTGTACTGACAGGTTCAGTACTATCAGCCAAGTGTCCACCCCTGTCTCCAGGGATCCAGGTATGCTTATCTTCTGGGGGGCAAAGGGGAATCACCCTACCCCACCATGAAAACAAGATGCCAGACCTTATAGGCACCAGGGTTGCTGCAAGAAATCATTTAGGCTCAGCTTCCTTACTTCACCTACATAACAGAATGCAGTGTGCTGAGTGAGTGGTGTTCTAAAGTACTGAATGGTGGAAGACAGAAGGGACATGTGAGAAAAAGAGTGTGGCTTTGAAGTGGCCAAAATAAGGTGGAGACAAATAGGATGATCTGAGCAATGTGATAGTTAGGTGGTGTAGCCAATATCTACTGTACGTTTCCTCTAAACTGAGTGGTTTGCAACAATAATATTCCACGCAGGTCAGAAGTTGGACTGGTCTTAGCCATGCGGTTTTTCTACTGATCTCAGTTGCATTCACAGGCATTTGTGTTTTGACTTGTCAGCTGAGATGATGAGGTGACTGGCTATGATTTTTTTTTATCATGAACTATAAGGGACTGGCAAGTAGCAGGAGACATTGATCAAGTCTTCGCTTACCTCATGATAGCTAATGTCCATTGACCAAAGAAAGTCAGATGTTTGTTTCAGGATCAATACATTAGCTTGCCAGAGCTGTCATGGAAAAACTATCATAGACTAGGTGGCTTAAAAATAGAAATTTGTTTTCTTGAAGTTCTGGGAGTTCAACATCAGTAGTTAGCAGGTTTGATTTCTTCTAAGTTCTATTCTTGGCTTGCAGATTGCCATTTACTTGGTGGCTCTTACGGTGATCTTTTTTCTGTGTGTGTGTGTGTGTGTGTGTGTGTGTGTGTGTGTGTGTGTGTGTGTGTATCCCCAGTGTCTCTTTGTTGTAACAAGGACACTAGTATTATTGTGTTAAGGCCACCCTGATAGCTTATTGGTTACTCACCTCTTTAAAACCTAAAAGGAGGGTGGGTACTAGTGGCTCACAGATATAATCCTAGCTACTCAGGAGACTGAGATCTGAGGATCATGATTCAAAGCTAGCCCAGGCAGGAATGTCCATGAGACTCTTATCTCCAATTAACTATCAGAAAACTGGAAGTGGTGCTGTGGCTTTGGTAGAGCACTCACCTTAAATTGAAGAGCTCAGAACAGTGCCCAGGCCCAGAGTTGAAGCCCCACAACCACCAAAAAAAAAAAAAAAGGAACACACTCTGAGGTACTAGAGGCTAGGGGTCAAACATATATAGAATTTAGATAGGTAAAAGTATAATGAGATGAGGAAATAATTGCTTTAAATGTACCATGTTATCAAAATGTAGGAAAGGAAATAAAAATTTACCAGAGAGGCTCAAGATATAGTGTCTTAAATGAAGAATTTACATAACTGGGTCACGCCTACAATCCTAGTTACCCAAGAGGACAAGATCTAGAGGATCAAGATTTAGAATCCAATCAGGGCAGAAAAGTCTTCAGTAGTCTTCAATATTCCCTAAAAACAACTAGCAAAAATTGCAACTGAAGGTGTGGCTTAGGTGGTAGAGTGTCAGCTTTGAGCAAGACTGATATGTGAGAATAAGAAGCCCTATGTTCAATCCCTGATACTGGCTGTGTATCTCTCTCTCTCTCTCTGTGTGTGTGTGTGTATAAATAATGGGTTTACATGCTAGGGCTGTGAGGTAAAATTTATCCTCAACCTACTTTTTAAGTAAAATTGATTATAACCAAGCCATGCTATGCTTTTCAGTATTGAGTGCACTATCTTCATGCTAAAATGGCCACATGAAGTATATATGACAGTGAGTATATAGTGAACAAATAAACTGTTAGCCAATTTACTATCTGGACTTTTACACACCAGAAAATGTTTGCTGACCCTACGTGTTAGAGAATTATGAGAGAGCTACAAATCAGATGGAGGAAGGGTAAAATAAACAGACAACCACCCTCAGGAAGCAGATGGTCTAGGGGAGGGAAGGAAGGTGGCAGGCACAACTTCCCTTGCGCATTTCATGTCAACAAATTGCTAGATAAGCAGCAATCCTGGAATTGTTACAAAGATTGGCCCTAATGATGCTGCTTAGGAAGTTTGCTGCAACCCTGACTTTGAGACTTGCTTTACGCAGCCTTGCTCACCTTCGCATCTGCTCCCCACCTGTGTTAGTTCTTTCAGGTATTCGGAGAGTCAGTTGTCCTATGCAGAAAGCAAAGCAGGAGTGTACACTACCACAGGGATTCCACATCCTGTGCTCTAAGCCTCCTTCACACCCAATAGCAAAACAGTGTCGCTTTTAAAACCCATTTCACATTTTAAAAGCAATTCTGTTAAGCATGACTTCAGCTGTCATTTCTCATTATTTTGGGAGAAGCTTGATGCTCGTAGGTTTGAAACATCACATCCATTTGTTCAATGGGCTTCTGATAATCATTCCTGCCCATTGGGTACTAAGTCGACCCCAATTACGCAGCTCACTGCCTTAACAACAGAGGATTTTAGAATGGCCCGTGACTCTATCTGGCTACAATTGTTCTTCAGCTTGCTTTGTTTGGTTACCTGGCATTTGCTACTCTAGAAATCCGGGACTTCAAACCTGGTGAGATTTTTTTTTCTAAGCTGCTGCAAATGAAGAGCACAGGTGGAATTTGGGACTGGGACAAAAGTTGACAGTTGGCTCAGGGCTGTCTGCGCTGCAGACGTGGTCTCTAACCCTCACTGGAATCAAAAGAGGCAGGCTTTGCAAACCACTGCTACAGAAGCCTTGTTATCAGGGAAATAGAACACTTGAGGTGGAAGTAGAGAGGAATTTGCTGCTGATGACAGCTCCCCAGGACCAGCTCTCCATTCAGGTACATTGATATGCATATTCACTCTACTGGAAAAAAAAATTATCTCCTCTTTTACCCTGGGACCTGGCTTCTGCAGGCTCTGGAATCTGCTATTTTATACCCACCTGCTGGTACAATATAAGCAGCTGCAATAGGCATCAAGCTATGAAAAGCTCGGAGGAGCACTATTGCGGTGTGAATTGCTTCCTTGCTCGGCACTGTTTGGTGATTGTAAGATGGATTGCTAGATTAGCACAGGCACACAGTGTTTGTATAAGGAACAGGCAGAGTGATTTTTTTACCCCTGCTTCTCCACTAGCCATTCTTACCAGTTCCTTTGCCACCTATTAGAGAGAGAGAGAGAGAGAGAGAGAGAGAGAGAGAGATTTGTTAATGTTTCTTAGTGGAAACTCAAGGACTGGAACCCAAAGGAAACTGCTTTGTTTTCTTTCTTTCTTCCTTCACAATCCCAGATAAGGGTTTCTGATGCTATTGACCAAAGAACCCCACTGGCTCATGCAGATTTTGGCTCATAGAAGCTTCCAGCATAACAATGTGCTGCCCTTAATGCTTTATATCATGAACCAACTAAATAAGCCCAGCCATCTATTCCAATTGTAGAAAGTTGTTTCCAAAACACAAAGACAACTTACAAAAGAGGTACAGGGGAAGTGGGAGGCATGGAAATGGCCTCAGTCTTTGAGAGACTTGTGCAGCTGTGTGGGTAATCTATGTTAACATCTTGCCTTCAACACGTTGACCTCACTTTGATTCAGACATCCTAGAAAAAAAGGATTCATTTCTTCTCCATTTCAAAGCTGTTTATCTGGCTTAGAAAAATAGCTGCTTTAAACAGAAGTCTTTACACTTGTCTGGGTAAATTCTGTTCCAATTTTTGTTTTGGCCACAAGTCAAAGATAACAGCTGTGTGCTGGTGGGTTCAGTGAACTCTACGTGCTTGTTGGCTGTACCACCAACCAGAGGGAATAACCAATAATTAGAACATTTCGGGTCATCTTGGGAAGAACAGAGTTTTCTCATGTTTGGAAAGGTGATGTGACCTCCCTCTGATTTTTCCAAATGTGAATCTGTCTGTGACATTACGTGGAGCTGAATGCACAAGTCCAGACTCATCACAATTGTGTCCTTTCTTCCCCCAAATAGGACAGAATAAATGGAGGCTTAAAACTGTATTTAATGTTTTGCAGCTTAACAGTAGCTTCACAATGGGCCCAGGCCATGATAACAAGAGGAAGTATTCCTGTATTCCTAGCTCATCAGCATTTCTGATCATAATGATTTGTGACTCAGACTTGAAAGCTGTGGGGTTTCTTCCTAGTTGAATCAATACAAGTTTACATAAATACATGTTTCTGTTTTCCTTTTGTTCCTGTTTCAGCATTCATGTTTACTTGCTGGCAATTGCAGACAATGGGAGAGTGAGGAGGAAAGAGAAGCAGAGGGAGAGGAGAGAGAGACAGAGGGACAGACAGACAGAGACAGAGACATAGAGACAGATAGAGAGACAGAAACACACAGAGACAGAGATAGATAAAGACAGAGACAGAGAGACACAGAGAGACAGAGAACCAAATAAATTATTTCAGTGAGTTCGTTTCTTTCCTGATTATGACTTTTTACTTAGTAAATTTTACTTGTGAATGGCAATGCACTAAATTTTCAGTTGCCAAAAGATGTATCCATGCATCCATGCCAGGTGCTGGTGGCTCACACCTGTAATAGTAACTACTCAGGAGGCTGAGATCTGAGGATCAAGATTTGAAGCCAGCCTGGGCAGGAAAGTCCCTGAGAATCTTGTTTCCAATTAACCGCCATAAAAAGGGGGGAGTGGAGTTATGGCTCAAGTGATAGAGCACCAGCTTTGAGTAAAAAAAGCTCAGGGACAGTGCCCAGACTCTGAGTTGAAGACCCAGACTATCACAAACAAACAAAAAAAGACAATGTATCTAATATATTTAAAGAATACATAACTATTAATCTATTATATTGGGTATAAATAATAGCCATTCATACATGGTGAACTTTCTGTGTCGTGGTGTTTTGTGTGCTCCAGCTCTTCATATCAAAGGCATGGCATTCAGCCCTCCATTTATTTCTTTAAGAATATTTTAAGGACTGAGGTATCGCTTAGTGGCAAAGCACTTGGCTAGCAAGTGTAATGTCCTGGGTTCAATCCCTGGGACCCAAAATGCAAAGGCAAAGAATATTTTGACAACATTTATATTCAAAGGGAGATGTTGGAAAATGTCACTTGAGGTTTATGTGGTTATATTAGGTTTATTTTACTGGGAAAATATAGGATATTTAAGTAAATTCCTGAAGTGTAATCTAGATCAGAACTGATATTACTGATGGATAACAAGGAATCCTCCTCAAAAAGCCATAATGAGAGATTATCCATAGCATATCCCTATTCCAGATGGTATGAATTCAGAGTACAATGCATACCACACAGCAGTTAACAGTCATTCTATCCCTGAGGGCTGTTCCCTAAACTTGCCTGGAGAACAAAGGAGTCTGCACATGCCAAGACAACTTGAAACTTTCTTGGAGATAGACTGAACTGTTTAAGACTTTTCTTCACAGGTAGAACGCATGAGTTCCACCTGAGAAGACTGAGCCACATTATTTTTCCTGAAACAACACACACACATACCACCACACTTCTAGGTCACATTTCCTGTCTGCTTGGGGCATCCCTCTAGCATTGAAGCAACAAAGGGAGATGGTACAGAAAATTCATGAATCCCAGAGATGGCTGTGCTTGCACATTATTTCCAGTGTCAAGATTTAGAATCTGGGGAAAGACAGGGAAGTGTGCAGCATGGATTTTTTTTTCTTTCTTCTTCCGCATTTGTAGCAATAGACTGGTGTGAAAAATTAGCTATCCTGCTGAGAGCTAGGTGTAGTAGCATCAAAAAGAGTACTTCAAGAAAGCCTTTGCTTCACCATGGGGTGGTCTTTATATCATGAGCCCTCTCTACTTGTTTTGCTCATTTCTTTTATCATGTTGTCTCAGAGGAAATAGTAATAGATTGCTGATCTTTTTCTACTAATATGCTTAATTTAATTTTTATACTAGTGTCTTTTTATACTGATTTATACTGATTTAATTTTTATGCTAGTGTCTTTTCTACTTCTTCAAGAGCCTTTGATTGCTTTTTACTTCTGGCAACACCACATAGGTACTCATTTAATGATGCAAAAGTAGCTTGGGAATGTCTCCCTCTGTTGTGTGAACTTAAATGGTTCTAATGACTACCACAGAACAGATCTCCTTTTGACACTCAGGAATAAATCACTGCTCAATTTGCCAGGGCACTAAAGAGAAAAGTATACAGATTTTTCTATGAAAGAAACAGAGTTCAATCTTCTTATATGTCTGAAGGATATCTGTCATAAAAAGAAAGTGGGCCACAAAACAGTGGCTGCTTTGACACAGCCTCACCCAACTCCAGAGCTCACAGATATTCTACGAATAAGGACTGAACTCCACTAAGCACATCCCTGAGCAGGTCATTGTTCTGATGACTTAATAGTATCTACCCACCAACCTTTGAACAGTTGCTATTTATTAAAAGAACATGTTCCTACTGGTATTCTTATCCAAGGAGGATAAAAGCCACAGGATCGGCCTAAGCCAACCTGAAGCTTGGAGCTAAGCCCAATTTGGCTGACCTAGATCAACTGATTCGAAGCTTTCCAGCAGGCACAATTGTAAGAATACTTGAAAATTGCTTAGGGGATGCTTATTACATGGCAATAATAGACTGATACAACATGCTTTCCAAATTCAATTCTATTCAAGCAAGTAAACAGTAAAGATAGCATTGTGGGCTATCCTTGGAGCCACGTATAAGTCATTGAAGTCCCAAGTTCCTTTTTCCAAACTAATTTTCTACAGAGAAAGCAGTCAATAAACGTTGAGTCAATTTGACTCAAATGGATCTCACTCTCTCTTACTACACATCAATTTAAGTGAAAATGAGGAAAGAATCAGTTGGAATAATATATTTGATGTTTCAGAATGCACATTATGTATAAGAAGGTTCTAAGTGGCTGCTGGAGATACATGCTAGAGGAGGGGAGTCTTGTTTAAGGAGTTCCTCAGCACTTTGTATTTAAATAAAATCCCCAAACTGCTCCAACTTACATTCAGAATAAGATACTTGGAAGAATTTAACAGTATTTCTGTGGCATGACACTGATTGTTCTCTTGTCACACTGAATCATTGAAACAATATGAACATTTTCTATTATTTCTATAATGAGAGTCATTATCATCTTGTTGAATATCCATTGCTTGGATTGAATAGTATTTTTTTTAAATCAAAAAACAAAAAAACCAACAACACCCAAAAAAACTGTCACAGAAACTCCCTAATTTAAAGGTTTTCTATCTTGTTTTGAGTTTTTGCAGCATTCTAACTGAACTTTCCATACAGAAAGGCATATGAAGTAAGAATATATTCCAAAGAAAGAAACTGAGTGTTAAAATTTTAAATGAAGATCATTCCTTATGATGGAAGCATAGCATTCCATTGAATATGTATACCACATTATCTTGATCCATTCATCCGAGGGGCATCTGGGTTGATTCCATATCTTAGCTATGGTAAATAATGCTCCAATGAACATGGTTGTGCTGGTGACTTTAGTGTGTGCTGGTTTGTGGTCATTTGGATAAATGCCCAGGAATGGGACTGCTGGGTCACAGGGAAGCTATATGTTTAGTCTTTTGAGGAACCTTCATACTGCTTTCCAGAATTGTTGAACAAGTTTACCTTCTCACCAAAAGTATAATAGCATTTCTTTTGGCCACATCCCCACTAGCATCTGTTATTATTCATTTTCTTGATAATGACCATTCTAATGGGAGTGAAGTGGACTCTCAGTGTAGGTTTTTGTTTGTTTGTTTTGTCGGTTGTGGGTCTTAAACATTGGTCCTTGGCACTGTCCCTCAGCTCTTCTGCTCAAAGCTAGTGCTCTACCAGTTGAGCCACAGTGCCACTTCTGGACTTTCCTGTTTATGTGGTGCTGAGGAATCAAACCCAGGGTCTCATGCATGCAAGGCAAGCACTCTACCACTGAACCACCTTCCCCGTCCTCAAAATAGTTTTGATTTGCATTTCTTTCCTGGCCAGAGGTTGAACATTTCTTCATGTTTCTCTTGGCCATTCTTATTTTTTTCTTCAGAGAAGACACTCTAAGTCTTTAGCTTACGTATTAATGGGGTTGTTGTTTCTTTGAGGATTTGTTGATTAATTTTTTTAGCTCTAAGTATATTTTAGATATGAGGCTCTTGTTTGATGCATAGCTAGTAAACATCTTCTCCCATTGTGTGGGCTTTCTATTTATCTTTCTAGCTATGTCCTTTACCACACAGAAACTTTAGTTTGATACATTCCCATTCACAAAGGAGGATATTCTTAGGAGAAGATCACAAAGATTCAGTAGCTATGGGCATATAACCATCTAAAATGATGTTTATTGAAATGAACTCCAAGAAATGGAAACAAGAGGCTTTGTTATTTTGCCTTCTTTTTTTCTCTTTCCTTCATCACTGCTTTTGATTTCTGTACCTTTTATCTTATATGTAAGTTTATATGTTTTGGAGAGGGTTAGAGGGACCACAGAAATGGAGGGACAAATAGTGAACAAATGTAGCAGTGATATTCACTAGACTCTACATTTAAAATGAACTATACAACTTGTGGGGGAGGGGAGTCAGGAGGGAAAAACTGGCAGAAAATGAGGGATGAGTTGACACTTTTCAAAAAGAAACATACTCATTACCTGACTTACATAATTGTAACCTTCTTGTACATCACTTTACAATCAAATTTTAAAAATTAAGATGAATACAATTTTATTTAAAAGTATAGTAAAATACAGCAACAGCCAATGTTCTTTGGCTTTTGAATCTTCACAAATTCCTGATGACTCTCATACATCTCTAGCCTCTTCTCTCTCAATAATAGATTAACACTTTTACAAAGAGCCAAATCCAGTAAGGAACAGACAGTGGACTTGAACCCAGTCTTCATTTTTGCCATGATTTATATGTGAATTTTCCTCCAAATGTTCATGTGTTGGAGGCTTGGTTGTTGATGAGCATTATGAAGGTACTAAAAGGTGGTGACGCCTTTAAGAGTCAAAATCAAATGGAAAGCATCACTAGGGGCATTGACTTGGAAAGTACTGATGCTGGCCTTGTGGAGAACAACTTGTGGGATCAAATTGTTTAACAACAGCAATAACAAAAAGGCAAGACTTATATTTCCTCACAGAGACCTTTCAATCTTCTTATGTGCTCTCTTTTTGAGTATCCTCCTTCTACCAGGCCAGCCCTATGTGGGGTATAGCCCATTCAGTGGGACCCTCACCAGAGCTTGAAGGGATGAGGCTGCTCCATTTTGGACTTTCAGTCTCTAAAACTATGAGTTGCTTATGCCACTTTTATTTATAAGATGCCCAGTCTCAAGTACTTTGGTGTAGTAAAATGGACTACTACAAGATCATAATCGCTAAATATCACTTGTAGCCAGAGGCAGAAGCAGGAAGAGTCAGTGACCAGAGTCCTGACTTTGAATGCAGACCATTTAGATTCAAATATTTGATAACTAAGTGAGCTTACCTCCTCTATATCTACCTGGATTGCAGTTTCTTCATCTAAAAAATGGTGATTAAGATACCCAATACTGAAAGACTTCTTTTTCAAGAAGTAAATGAAATGGTGAACAGGGGCCAGTATTGATGGATTGGGTCTTTAGTAAAGATCCTCATATTCCCATCTGAAGTCAGAATGATTGGGACATTGGTGTCCACTCAGCATCATGGAAGCTACTAAAGATCCTATAGGAAAAAAGTATTTTGCTTGCCAAATAGTAGGGTAGGCTCTATATCCACAAATCCACTTTTTAAATATTAATGCATGATGAACAGTGTAAATACAGGAGCTAACCAAGGACAAGCAACTATATCCTTCTGTAAAGTAAATCTTTAGTAACCATTTCCAATTTGGCAGTTAATCTAACAGTCAGGAAATGTGTTTGCTTTAACAGAAGTCAGGGCAAGAGAAAAATCAGCATATAATTGTAAAGTATCTCCAGAGAGATGGAATTTTTAATTCATTTGGCAGCTGCTTCTGTGTGTGTGTGTGTCTGTGTCTGTGTGTGTGTTGGTATTGGGCTTGAACTCAGAGCCTTGACCATTTAATCAGTGCTGTACCACTTGAGCCATACCTCCAGTCCACCATTTTTGTGGATTAATTGGAGATTGAATCTCATGGACTTTTCTGTCTAGATTGTCTTTGATTAGCGATCTTCCACATCTCAACTTTCTAAGTAGGTAGGGTTACAAGGGTGAGCCACCAGTGCCTGGCTTACTCAGCTTTAGATGCCATTATACATTTTTTGACAACAGGCAAAAAAGGATGGTTTGAGTAGGTGAAAGTTTTCTTGCTTGAAAGGATATTTTTCTGGTTAATTTCAAATACGTGGGAAGGCTTATTCATGTACTACTTGAAATAAAAATTTTAAATGTGACTAAGGTAGTAAATGTGAACAAAATCCCAGTTCTCTAAATGTCACTCATTCCACAATGTACACTGTCTGCATTCCCCTTCAGCAAGCCATAGTGGCATGAGCAATATCACATACACACAAGGCTGACAAATGGATTTTTTCTTTGAGAGCATACATCTTTGCATTAAGAATCAGGAAAAAATATAGATTGGTACTTTGCATGTTTAAATGCTGCATTTATACCATTTGGCCCATTTAAAATGTGCTAAGAGGAGCATAGAGGTAAAACATCAATATTTCCACGATATTTTGATTTTACTGGTGATGCTGTCTTGTGCCACCTGTTCCATAGCTAAATTCAGAAGGCAAGTCATAATTTTCAGACATTATTATTTATATATCATTTCTAGATAGAAGAAAAAGTTAAATGGCTGAGTGCTGGTGGCTCATGCTTAAAACCCTAGCTACTCATGAGACTGAGATCTGAGGATCATAGTTCAAAGCCAACCTGGGCAGGAAAGTCTGTGAGACTCTTATTTCCAATTAACCAGCAAGAAACTGGAAAGGGAGCTATTGCTCAAGTGACATCTTTGAGTGAAGAAGGCGAGGGACAGTGTCCCAGTTATGACACAAAAAGAAAGAATTTTACAAATGATGTGATATGTAATTTAATCTTCCAAAAAGGATTTGATAATTTTTGTTCTTTCTTCAGTCAAATTTCCTAGATTCACATTGCCTTTGCTTTGAAAAGCCTACAACCCTTAGAAAAAAATACAAAATATATAATTTTTCTCCTGAGGCCATCTGTAAGATGATTTCCCAGAAGGACAAAAAAAAAATGTGTTTATACAATGGATAAACATGGAGTTTTGGAAACTCTGATTAAACTTCTCTGAAAGTTTCTAGCCAAGGCAAAGGGGACAAGAGAGGCTGTAATGGAATTCATCTTGCCAGCAATACCATATAGCACTTGCTCTCCTGCACGCTAACTTCAGCTGTGATTTATTAGGGGACTAAGTTCATGTCATTGCGTCTGATCTTCAGAGACCTGGCTTCAAATCCTGATTTTACTCACAATTGAAAATGAGGCTGGTGGTCAGGTCCCAGCTCCGTTTGACATGATTGCCAGCCCACACTCGGGACAACAGCCGTCTAGAAAAACAGGGAGTGTTAACTTGCAGGTCAGGGACTCAAGTGTGTATCAGTGGAGTTTTTATCTGCAGTGAGGCTGGAGGATTGTGGCTCCTGACCCTCTCAGTGGGACATTTATTAAGCTGCCTGACAAAGTAGGGTAAAACAGTCCTAATTTCCTCCCAAGCAAGCTTTTGTCCTTTGCTATTTCTTTTCCATGTAACAGCTTAAGAAAATGACTATTAAAATTTTGAAAATGAAATAGCTCTGGGACTTAGAATGTCTGTTCATAGTCTTAAAGACAGACAGCCAATTTCACTTTCTGGCATTTACTTGCCCCGTATAGCTAATAAATAGTTTTCAGGTGGCTGCTGCCTCTGTATGGACCTCTGATAACAGGATGGGAAAATTAGTTTCAGAGAAGTCTGTCAGTCTAGGGGTAATATGTATGCTGAAATGTAATTTTCTTTGAAATTGCCTATAGAAAGAAGAAGTTACTTGTAACTATGGTGGAGAACAATAGGGAAAGAAGAGATTTACAAGCATTAATTGTATAATCTGAGATAAGACAAAAATCCTACCAATGCTATGAAGTTCAATGTTAAATTTAAGGGACAGAAAAGAGTTAAGCTGGAACATAACACTAATTTGTCATCGGATGTTAGAATTACTGGTCCCTTCAGTTGAGGAGTTAGTTCTCTTGCTTTTGCTTCAGTATCTATTTCAATTCAAGAGCAAGAAGATGATCTTCATTGTGGCAAGAGTCTTTGGAAAATGTATGCCACCTAACTAGGAGGAAAAAGGATTATACAGCTGTTGTTATATGCATAGAGCAAAAAAATAATCAAGGGCTGGGATGTAGCTCAGTGATAGAGGCCTGGCCTAACATATGCAATCTTCAGTTCATTCCCTATCATTTGGTAAGAAAACCCCAAACCAACCAAGAAAACAACACCACAAAAGGATAACTCAACTGTAAGAGTGCTGTTTTCCTCCTATGAATCAGAAAGCTAGTCCTGCCTCATTACCTAGTTGGTAGCTGCTACTTTTATATTGATTAATCTGTATTATAATTATTCTTTCTTTGATTAATCTGTGTTATAATTATTCTTTCTTTGATTGTCTCCTTCACAAATATGTTTTCTGGGACAGGGTTTACCCCTCAAAGATTGGCTTTGGTGCAGGCTCTGCCTATCTGCTTGATTGGCAGTAGAGATTCAAAGATACCAAAAAAGTGTTTGTTAACTGAAATGGGACTAGTTGGCCTATGCTCTCTAGTTTCTGTGAATTTTCAGACTATGCTAACTGACAAAAAGACATTGTATCCTCTTTACCTCAGGATCAGAGTTTTGTAACTGATTTCTAAGTTGAAGTAGCCTTATTTATACTTGTCAAACAAAATTGAATGAGTATTAGAGATTCTGTGATAGAAATGGAGAACCAAAAATGTTATTGTGAGAAACTCCCCAATTTATCTACTAAAGATAAATTTCACAGAAAAAACTAGAAGGACTTTAATTGCTTCTGTATTTACTTTGTCTACTCCAAGGTGTCTTAAAAAAAAAAAAAAAAGCCCCAAACAAGAGGTTATTACAAAAACAGAAGAATCCATTTACAAGTTTCCTTCATATTAATCCTGCTTATGATTTGTGAAACCTAAATGACAGGATATCATCATTGCAACCCTTCCTTACCAATAGCCAACAGTTCCCCACTAATCCGAACAGGCCAATCTCAGCCCTCACAGGACTCTCCACCTCCCTCTGAGCAACTCTCCCTCTCCCTGACAACTTCCAGGCCTGTCTACTTACTGCCATCTTTGGCAATGTACTATTTTACTATGATTTTCTCTGTCTCACACACATAGACACACAGACACACAGATTTCTTCTTTTAGCTCTCCTTTGCTCTCCTTTTCAGTTTTGTCAAAAAGATCAGAAGATAGCTGATAGAGCTATTTTGGTGGATGGGAGGGAGGAGATAATTGGGGATTAAAATTGGGTCCTCTTCCCGCTTCTAGATACACTGTATTTTCTTATCTGCTTGTAGACGAGGGTTAAGGTTTACTTGGCAAGAAAGGAGTTTTATTTTCGGGAGTCCAGAGGATTTTCCAAAAGGAGAGGGTTGGACTGCTTGCTGAAGCAGAGAAGATTACCAGTGACCTGGCGAGGGTATTTGTAGCACTGACCTCGAAGTAAGGGTGTGTGTGTTAGATTCAGCTTCCCTTTGAGGTTTCTTAGGCTAGACTATTTTTCCATTTGGTGGGTACATCACTGTGTGAAAAAATAAACTCAAAATTTGAGAATAACTGTATCCTTGACAAGATGTATCCTTTTCTAAGGAGGAATGCTGCGGCTGTCTAACAATGAATTACAACATTTCACAGCTGCCTGGGCAGGAAAGGAAGAAAATTATCTCAGCTATCTTAAAATGGGTGTTTGGGGAGTGGGGATGAGTGGTAAGTTGCCAGAGACTGTTCTGGAAAGAGGACACAGGGCCTACCTGATTAATTACATTCCCTATTATAGGATCTCGAGCTACTAGATTTCAGATCATCTTAAAAAGTTTGAACTATCTAAAAATCAACGAGCATGGATATATATACAGATATATATATTCCAGATAGTGAATTACAGTGAAAGTCATGTTATTTTGGGCAGTGACTTGGATTTTCTTCCTCATTCTTCCAGCCAATAAATAAATGAATATCCAATTGTCTCAAAGTCATTATGATGGAGCTATATCTACATGGGTATCATTTATTAATCACCATTCCATTATTTATTCTAAGCTATTTTTATAAAAGACTTTTGTAATGGCCACCAACTGGCCATCTATGTGTCCTCCACACTGCTTTAAAAAGTATCATATGTCAAGCACAGTTGAGAGGAGATGATAGAAGTGCTTTCCTTATTTGCTGGCATGTCTCATCACTACTTGTAGACAGAAACAGATGTTATGTCCGCTCTGTTTTTTTTCCCTATATACATACACTTTTTAAAGTTTTGTTTATGAACAAGGCACAGTATGATTAACAATACCTAATAATATAATGGAATAATGATAACAATAAACTGAAATGAATACAGTCTTCCTTTCACTTCAAAAATATCTTATTGTACTTCTAGTTATTTTACTCAAAGGAAGTACGTTATGGTTTCTCTTTGTGACATCCAAATTGCCAAATCAATACTTTGTGCTCTAGGGTGATTATTAAGCAAAGATTATTTGAACACAGCACTGTGTTACTGAGACCATCACTCATAACTGAGATGGCTACTAATGGGGAAGGAACTTCTATGTAGGGTGGATACGTAGGATAAAGGGAGTGATTTAGGTTCCAGGCACTCAACAATGTGATGGCATGAGGTTTCATCATGTGATTGAATGATACACAATTTAAATGCATGAATTGCTTACCTATTGTTATTTTAAGATCACTAGTGATGTCCGGTAACCACACAAAGTAAGACCATGGAAAAGGAGTAGCTACTGTAAGTCTCTTCCTTAAAAACCTTCAATGGCTCCCCATTGGTCAGCAGCAGCATTTCTTAGCACACATATAAATTACCTGGGGATTTGATAAGCATGCATATCCTGATGCAGTTCAGTCAAGGGTGCGACCTGAGCTTCTGTATGTCTATAATATTTTCAGGTCTTTTGGTGGTTGCTCTTCCTTTGACCTCATTTTGAGAGGCAGGGGTCTGTGGGCTAGGCCTAACAATGATGAATCTGTATTCTTTTCCCTGAGCCACTTGCCTAGGCTTATTGCTTTCATGTTCTTGTCTCTTCACCACTGTCAATCTCTCCGGTCTTCCTGGGTCATTATTATTTTTCTGGTTACACACATATACCTGTCTTTTTTTTTATTCCTTTTTTCTGGTAATGCTAGTGTTTATCAATAACTTATAGTCTGTATTTATTCAGCGAGCCCATCTTTTCCACAAGCCTTCATCATATTTGTCTCTATCCTGCTCAACCATTAGAATCACTGTATCTCTCTCCTTTTCCCTTGTACTTTGTTTGGAAATCAATTTTCCAACTTCCTACTCTCTGCCAACCGATACATATTAGATGTGTACCTGTCTTTGCCAATGAACTGTGAATCTCTGGTGGACAGCCATCTCATTCTATTTATCTTTGCCTTTTCTGCAGTATTTTGCACAATTTCTGCATAGAGCAGGTGTCAGAAAAAGTTTGCTGGAATTGAATACATTTTACAAATTGTGTAAAATTACTTTTCTAGATGGCTTTCTCCCCAATAGTTGAAACTCACTGACATTCAGATAAACCTCTTCAATGTTCTTTCCTGAAAGGCTATGTCTTACTCCTTGGTAGTTAGGGATCACTCCTGGGTGTTTTTTTTAAAAAGGTCCTGATTTAGAAGATCTATGAATGTGACTATGTGGGCTAAGCTTCTTAAAGGGGCCACCCAGTGAGAATCACAAAAGAAAGCAGAAGCTGTTGCTTTTGTCAACCATACAAGCTGGGTTTCCATTGTTGCTAATGAGAGCCTCTTGTGTTGACTGTCTACCAAGAAGCACTTTAATCCTTGCTCATTAGACTTCTAAAATTAGCCTGGCTTTGCCCTGCTGGAAGAATCATGAGATGTGTCACCTTTTCATATCTAGGTAGGATGATAGGAAAATTTAAACGTCCATTCCTAGAATCTGGAAAGAGATTTCCAACTGGACATTAATGAATAAGCTTTGTGATCCAAAGTGACCTGGGTTCTAATTTGGGTACTATAATACATTGGCTTTATTAATTAAAATCAGTTAACTTATTTGAATCTGGTGAGTTTTGTTATCTCCTAGTTGTTAATCACCTTGAAGAATTACTGAGATTTCATTTGAAAAATATGTGACAATTGGTTGGCCCATAGGTACACAGATACCTTGCTAGCCTTTCTGGGCTGTAAGGGAAAACTCTATCTTCTCTATACCATTTAGAGACAATGGATTTTCCTCCACTGCTACATTCAACACCTCTACCTGCATACGAATGGGTTTTCCATAGCAAGCCATTTTCTAGTTTTCCAGAAACAACTTGGTAGTCTACAATTTAACTCAGTCTGATAATGAATATCTGGAGATAGCCTGAGATTCCACTGTTGAAGAACTCAGTTCCACAAGAACGTCCCCAGACCATATGCCATTCACAAGCCCAGCCTGTCATCTATGATTTTGAACAACTGGCTATAAATCAGAAAACTCCCTCCTTGTGTTTCCTAATTTCCTAATTTGTGTTTCCTAATTTGGCTTACAAAACTGGGGGAAATTTTAGCTATTTTTTACTAGTTTATTACAAAGCATATCATTCAGGAACTAGATGGAAGAGATGTAGAGGGCAAAAGGCATGGAAGAAGGGCAGGGATGTTGCACACTTTTGTCAGCCTCTTACTCTGAGGCCTCCATGTGGTCACTAACTCAGCAGCTCTTAAACTCCATCCTTTTTGGGTCTGATGGAGGAATGATGATGGAGTAAATCATTATCCATTGATAATCAGCTCTGTCTTCAGCCCCTTTCACCTGAGGGTAAAAAGAAGAGGCTGGCTCTAACCCTCCAATCACCTGGTTGGGTTCTCCCTTCTAGGTTTTTATGTCCAAGACTACCTCATTAACATAAACTCAGATATGGTTGAAAAGCTTGGTGTGAATGACAGGATATCCTTTTCATCATAGCTATGGAAGTAACCCAAGGGCTAAAGATCAAATATCTTAAACTCCATTGGCTCTGATCCATTAGGGGATTATAAGAGTTTAAGAGATCTGTGCCAAGAATGGGTATGAAAAACTAATTTGTTTTTCTTCTTCTGAATTATAATTGTCTCAGGGCTCAATATCTATTAATGTTTGTGTGTGTGTGTGTGTGTGTGTGTGTGTGTGTGTGTGTGTGTGTGTTTGGTGTTGGATTTTTTTTTTTGTGTGCCTAAGATTTTATTAAAAGCACAGGTGTAGCCAGAAATATTTTCAAAAGCCACATGTGTCTCAGAGAATTTGACTTCTAAGAAAATAATAGTATTTGTGTTTTAAACTTGTATCCTGTAGTCCTGATATGATTGTTTAGTAGTTTTAAAAGATTTTAAGGATTTTAAATTTTCGATATAAATGATTGTCACCTATGAGCAAAAGCAGTCTTACTCCTTCATTCCTTATCTCTTTCCTTTCTTTGTCTTATTGTATTATTAGAAATGAAAAAGAGTGGTGGGAGGAGATTTTCTTGCCTTTCCTTTATCTTAGCCAGAAAACTTCTAATTCCTCAGAATTAAGTAGGATGTTAGATGTAAAGCTTTTATGTATTTGTATTTCTTTGCATTTGATTTCTTTTTTCTTTTGTGCAGGAATGGGGGCTTGACCTCAGGGCTTTACACTGTTACTCTGCTTCCTTGCTCATGGAGATCTTCTACCACTTGAGTCATGTCTCCAGTTCAGCATGTTTGCTACATACAGAGTCTTACAGAGCTTTTTGCCTGAACTAGCTTTGAACTGTAATCCGTTGATTTCAGCCTCCTACACAGATGTACAGAAGTGAACCACCAGCATCAGCTGCTTTTGCTTTTTTGAGACAAGACTTTTTGAGACTGGATTTGACTATTCAGTTTAGACTGTACTGGAACTCACTATGTAGCTTGGGTGGACTTCAAACTCACGATCCTGCTGCTTCAGTCTTCTGATTGCTGGGATTACATGCTTGTGCCACTATTTCTGGCTAGATATGGGGATTCTTTAAAATTTAATTTCATTGTTAAGGTGATGTCTAGAGTTACAGTTTTTTATGTTTAGGTTTTTATGTCCAAGACTGCCTCATTAACATAAACTCAGATATGGTTGAAAAGTTTGGTGTGAATGACAGGATGTCCTTTTCATCGTAGCTATGGAAGTAACCCAAGGGCTAAAGATCAAATATCTTAAACTCCATTGGCTCTGATCCATTAGGGGACTACAAGAGTTTAAGAGCTCTGTGCCAAGAATGGGTATGAAGAACTAATTTTTTTTTCTTCTTCTAAATTATAATTGTCTCAGGGCTCAATATTAATGTTTGTGTGTGTAACAGAATAGCACAATAGCTATGTACATATGACCATATAAGATGATGTTAAGTTCGTTTTTTGACATAACATCTTGTACATCTCATTGTTGCAATGGGTCCCACTGTATCCCTATTTAAATAATTTGTTTTTTCCCTTCCACTCCCCAAAGTGGGAGGGGGGAAAGTGGAGGGAGACGGGAGGGCAGGGATGGTAAGGGGAAACAAAGGAGGAGGCAATGATGCTTGATAAGAAATGTACTCATTACCTTGTCCTCTGTACGGTATTTTCACAATAAAAACATTAATAATAATAATAATAAAAGAGCAATACTAAACAAAAAAAAGGTGATGTTAAACGAAATGAACTCCAAGATATGGAAACAAGAGGTTTTTCTCTTTTGTTGTTGTTTTTAATGTACTATGTGATTTCTTTTTTCTTTTGTGTTTTTCTTTCTATGATTTATCTCCTGTTGTCACTATATTTGATTTTAGTACCCTGCTTATTGTATATAGGTTTATCTGAATTAGGGAAGGGAATGGAAGGGAAGGGGAACAACAAAATGGTGAGTCAAAGGACAAGGGGCAAGCCAATACAATAGCCATACTCACAAAACAATATTTTGGAAATGAACTATAAACTTGGAGGAGGAGGGAGGAAAAGTGGGAGAAAAATAAGGGAGGGGTAGCAAGCTTAATAAGAAATGTACTCACTATCAATGTTTATCAGCAACATACCAACTATAAGAGACTGGGAATGAGAGCGAGCTCTCAACCCCAAACTGCTTTTTTTTTAATTGTGAAAATACGGTATAGAGGGATTACAATTACATGGGCAAAATAATGAATGCATTTCTTATCAAGCATTGTTGCCTCCTCCTTTGTTTCCCCTTCCCATCCTTTCCCATTCCCCCCACCCCCTTGCCAAAGTTGTTAAGTTCATTTTTCGACATAACGACTTGTAGATCTCATTGTTGCAATGGGTCCACCTGTATCTCTAGTTAAGCGATTTGTTTTTTCCCTTCCCCTCCACAAATTATACTGACATCAAATACAGTGAAAGCAGGGGTTATAAGCTGTTGGTCCCTGATACGAACTCTGTTATGAACCTCCTAGCATCAGGAAAAGCGATTAAGTCTGTGACGTTGTATTCCAAATCCATCAGAATCAGGAATTGTAACATTCTATCATAGACTCCTTTCAACATCTCATGATAACTATTAAACTTCAATCCAAGGGAAGACTACATGTATCTATACAATTTTGCTTTTATCTTCTTCAGATTGGTGGGTCACAGGATAGATTATTGGATATGCTTACAGATGTCTGGTTTCTCATGAGGCATGAAGCCAGGAATGACCCAACACATGTTGAGGTGGCAATTGAATGCTGGAAAGGGAGTGAAGGATACAGAGATTCACACATCCCTTCCCAATTCTCTGCTCAAAAACAACAAACAAGGAAACAAAACCAGAAAAAAACAACAAAACTCCAAAGCAAAACCTAGTATCAACATGAGAGTCAAAGGATATCCTATATTGAGAATTATTGTCGCTCAAACTATACCTGAATATTTTACATGGCTGCTGATATAACATGATAATCTCCTTAAGTCTTGCGATAAAAGTGAATAATATCCCAAGTCAGGAAACTTACTCTGTTTTGGAGTAAGTGGAAAGAAAGTTGCCCAAGCAGCAAAGTATACTGTTCACCATTTATCTTGGTCCAGGTGGTAGCTCTGAGTGCAGAGCTGAGTTGCATTAATAAACATTAGCACAGTGGATGTGGAAACATGTCCAGGCCTCGCTCATCAGTTCCCATTTTCATACTTCCTGAGTAGGCTGGGAAATGTGGAAGGACAGCATGAATTCAATTTAACAGTCCAGTAAGTGCCAAAGAAATGATCACATCTCTGAAAATAAGTGTTTTAAGCAAGATTTTTTCAGATGGTAAAGAAAAGACACATCCTTTGTTGAGTAAACAGCAAATACTTTATGCATTAATCATCCAGCAGACATTAAGTATAATCAGAGATTCCGTTTTAGTTCAAATGCAACTTATGTTCTCCAATTAATTACTTACAGGACTATGCAGCTTGCATTTTTAAATAACTGTTCTGCTTCCCAGATGTCTTCTTGTATGCATGCTGTGACCCTTCTTGGAGAGACAGGTTCTCTTATCACAGTGTTTTCGAGGCCTGCTGGGGAATGAGGAAACTGATATGGTGTAAGTACCACCTGCTATATTGGACCCAGTGAGGAATTTGTGGAGTTGGAAAGCAATTCCTACACTTAAGTAGGTTATATTCTTGGCAAAGAGGCTGTGAGTTAAGATGATGTAATTCAAATTTGATTTTTTCCAGAGAAACATTATTATAATGGAGTTATCTTCCTGACCGGAGGTCAAGTTTCAGTGGATTCACAGAAATGAGACGATCATACTAGTATGGAATCTCAAAGCCAATCTGGGTCAGTCCTCTTCCTTGAGTCAAAAAAGTGTTATTTTCAATGTGTTGGATAAGACTAGCAATATTTATTTAAAGGTCAGTATTCTGCTATATGCTAATAAGGGGTAGGCATTTTGGAGGTACCAGGAGGATGTGGAACAGTGCTATACAAAACTATCTCCGAAAGAAGTTGTGTAAAGATTAAAAATTAAAAATGTCCCACTACTGCACCTTCCAGTACAGTAGCCATGAGCCACAAGCACTTGAAATGTGGGATACTGAAATATAGAATTTATATAATTTCAATTAATTTTTAGCTGACTAGTCTCAACCAAATATCATCGATGAAATGAAACTAATTCCAGGCACTTTGAAAGGCAGAGTGAGGATAGCCAAGAAAATAAATTGAGATGAGGTAAATACCCTGCTGCCTGAGTCATTTCATCACGAAGCTTAAGGATCATCAATCTGCTGGACAATACCAAGGAATTTTAGTAGTTTACAGTTCGATAATGTCTCAGAGCCATTTTAAAGGTTTTATGGTACCAGAAGAAAAGATACACAAAATATTCCCAGAGGCATAGACAAATACCACATAAAACATTTAGAGTTAATATAAAGAACAAATACCGTATTTCATGATAGAATTAAGATATCTTTACAGGAAAATTTCCTAAGGATAATGGAGGCAGCTACCATGAAGCATTTTGGAATATACTTTGATAAAGAACCAAAAGTGGTTTGAAGAGTGGTTGGCCATTGGTTTGGAAGTGATCATTATACTCCTTATAGTTTCTTCTGGTAATTTGGTTCTTAACTTTCTATTTAAAACAACATACAGCATTTACTTTCTTTTTATTGTGACACAAAATATGAAACTTGCTATCTATTCTCTTGATTTGTGGTGTGTGTGTGTGTGTGTGTGAGTGCTGGGGCTTGAATTTAGGGACTGAGCTTTTTGCTTAAGGTTGACACTCTACCACATGAGCCATAGCTCCGCTTCTGGCTTTTTGGTAGTTAATTGAAGGTAGAAGTCTTATGGACTTTCTTGCCTGGAGTTGAATTTGAATCTTGATCCTCAGATCTTAGCCTCCTGAGTAACTAGGATTACAGGCACAAGCCAGCAACACACTGATTAGTGAATTGAGTGTACACAACAGTGTTACTAGTTATAAGCACAGTTGTTTTCAACAGATCTCTTGAAGTTTTTCTTTTTTTTTCTTCTTTCTTTTTAATTTAATTTTATTGTCAGGGTGATATACAGAGGGGTTATAGTTGCATTTGTAAGATCATGAGTACATTTCTCGTCAAATTGTCACCCCCTCCCCAGTTTTTCACCCACTTTCCTTCCCCCTATTTCCAATCCCCCCCCCCAGCCCCCCCCCTCCCTCCCCCCCCCCCTGAAGTTTTTCACCTTGCATAATTGGAGCATAACTCATTGCAAAGCAACTCCTGATTTCCTCTTCAGCCAGCCCCTACAATGTACCATTCTATTTGTTGCTTCCACAAATTTGATTTTGTAGATTCCTTAAATGAGGAGAGTCATGCAGAATTTAGCTTTTTCTGACTGGCTTACAGGATTTAGCATAATGTTCTCAAGTTCAACCATGTTATGGTATATGACAAGATTTCCATTCTTTTTAAGGCTGAGTAATGTTTCATTGTAGGTATATAACATATTTATTTTATTCTTTTCTCTATTGGTGGACATTTGGGTTGTTGTAAATCATGCTCCTATGAGTATGGAAATATATCTTTCTTCTAGTCTCTCATTTCAGTTCTTTTACATAAATATTTAGGATCATAAGACAGTTCTAGTTTAAATTTTTTGAAGAAACCCCATGCTATTTTTTGATAGTGTTTGGACTTTTTAGCATCTCTGTTGACACTTTTTTTCTACAGTTTATTTTAATTTTCTTATAGCTTTGAAGTAATATTGCATTATGGTTTTGCATTTGCCATAGCTCTATTCAGATTTTCTATTTTTTAATGATTCAGTCTTGTGGGGTGGTATATGTCTGGAATTTATTGTGTTATCTGAATTTTTAGCATAAAATTACTCATACTAGTCCTTTATAGTCTTTATTTCTATAGTTTTTCTCTTTCAGTACTGATTTATGTCTGTTTTTGTTCTCTATTTTGTTAGTCTAGCTAAAAGTCCATGTTGTTGATACTTACAAAACACTAATTTCCTTTTTTAAAATACTTTGCTGTTTACCATTTTATTTATTTCTGCTCTGATCTATGTTATTTCCTTGCTCCTTGTAAGTTTGTGCTTAGTTTGTTATTCATTTTCTATTTCCTTCGAGGTATACAGTAGGTTGTTTATTTGAGATCTTCCTTCCTTTTTGGTGTAGGCATTTGCCATTAGAAAATTCCCTTTTTGAATTGCTTTTTCTGTAAATGCAGGTTTTGTTGTTTGTAGTTATCACTGTGGTTCATTTGTTTTATTTTTTGAGGTAGAGTCTCATTATGCAACACAAGATGGCTTCACAATCCTCCAATGTATTCATGAAATTTCCATTTGTTTTTCTAATATTTATGGGTTTCTATGTTTTCCATTGTGAGTAAAAAATAAACCTAGTATGATTTCAATGTTCTTAATTTTGTTAAGAATTACATTGTGACACAACATATGATCTACCTATTATATGTATGATTGAGAAAAATCTATATTCTGTTGTGTTGGATAAAATGTTTTGGGTTCGTCTGATTTAAAGTATTGTCCAAATCTTTTTTTTTTTTTGGTCCAAATCTTATCTTCCTTAATGATATGTTTAGATCTTCTACTCATCATTGAAAATTGAATATTGAATTGTTATGATTGGCTTGTGGCCTATTTCTCCCTTTAGTCTTTCTGTTTCACATATTTAGCAACTCTGTTATTTGCTTCATGTATACTTCGAACTATTATATCTTCCTTGACTTTTTCATTATCATGTAATTTCTATCCTGGTTCCTTGTGACAGTTTTGACTTAAAGTTCTCTTTTGTCTCCCTGATTATTACTTGCATAAAATCTTTTCCGTGTTTTCACCTTCTATATATTGATGTCTTAGACTGGAACTCAGTCTTTTGTAGACAGTATATAATTGGATCTTTGTATTAGTTTCCTGCTTGTTTGTAATCCAATTAGGGACTTTAGGTTATTTTGATTGAATAGTATAATCCTTTTGTACCTCTTTGCTTTTTATTTGTCTGGTAACTCTTTCGTTTTTATTTTCTCCTTTTGTTTCCTTCCTACGTGTTTTGTTGACTTTTTGTAGTACTATGTTTTAATTTATTTCTTATTTTCTCTTGTGTATCTTTTGTATGTATTTTCTATATGGTTGTCATGGGGTTTATGCAAAACATCCTACAGTTATAACAATGTCTTTTAAACTGATAATAAATTAAGTTCAATCACATCTAAAAGCTAAATTTTACTGCTCCTTCTTCCCAACTTTATATTATTGATGTTGCAAATTACTTATTTTTATATTATGTCTCCATTAACATGCTTTTATGGTCATAGTTATTTTTTATTCTTGTCTTTTAAATTCCATACCAGAATTAAAAGTGATTTATGTACCACTGTTACAGTATTACAGCATTCTGAGCTCAATGAGCATTTTTTATGACAGTTACTTTGAGTTCCCATCAGGTAATTTATATACCTCTCTTTTTTTAGGGTTGGTATCTTGAGATTTACTTTGTTCCTTTAAATAGGCTATTTCACTCTGTTTCTTCATTGTCCTTGTAACTTTGTACTGGTACTGCACTTTTGAAAATTATTAACTTTTCACTGGCTCTTAAAATTTCTTTACCAATATGTCTGGCTAAGGATTACTGGGTCTTCTCAATTTGTTTGGTACTTGTGTCTTTTCTATATTTGGGCATGTGGGTTCTTAGTAAGGAGATTAACTGACTTTTTTTCCCCCTGGAGTTGATAAACTCTTGTTATGTCTGATGTCTGCCATAGGTCCTCCAAAATAACAGCATGCCACTTAGGTTTCTCTGTTCTCTTAGGTTTCATCAACACCCCATGTCAGGCTAGATGAATCCAGTTCTTCAAGGGCAGAGTCCTGGAAAGTTGGAATATCAGAAAAATGTCCCTTCCCTTCCCTTCTCCCTTCCTTGCCCTTCCTCTCACCTCCTCTCCACTCCTCTTCCTGTCTTTTCCCTCTCCCTTTCTCCCTTCCTTCCTTCCTTCCTTCCTTCCTTCCTTCCTTCCTTCCTTCCTTCCTTCCTTCCTTCCTTCCTTCCTTCCTTCTTTCCTTCCTTCCTTCCTTCCTTCCATCCTTCCTTCCTTCCCTCCTCCCCTCCCCTCCCTCCCTCCTTCCTTTCTTTTCTTCCTTCCTTCCTTTCTTTTCTTCCTTCCTTCCTTTCTTTTCTTCCTTTCCTTTCCTTTCTTCCTTCCTTCCTTCCTCTCTCTCTCTCTCTCTCTCTCTCTCTCTCTCTCTCTGATGGAGAAAATACTGTATTGAGCTATCTCTGATGCACCATTTACCCTCTGAAGTAGCATTTTAGCCTTTATCCTTTTCTTCTCAGTGGAGCGCAGGCAACTAGAATAAGCTGAGTTTCGCCAGTGCTCCTAGATGCTGTGACTGAAGTCAATCCTTTGTGCAGCTCTCTACCCCAAATTAGGATATTCAATATTCAATGTATGGTTTAGTCTCCCTTTTCCTTCCTCTGCTAGAATCTAGTAAATAAGTGTACTCATGATCACAATATACTGTGCATGGGGAGGGACTATAGCAAACTAGTGCCACAAATTTATTGCTTGTTTTAGTATACCTGCTTAAAGAACCACCTGGGATACAAGGACCTCTTATGTCAGTTCTGAACTTCTCATACAAGTAATTTGTCATATACTCTTAAGCTGCTGTTTCTGTGAAAAGTAGAAAAGTCTGAGATCTTTTCCTACTTCACCATCTGGAGTCCACATTTAGCATACTTACTGTTTTGTTTTTGTTTTTAGCAGTACTGAGGTTTGAACTCAGAGCTTTACCCTTGCTAGCCAAGCATTCTTAACATTTTAGACATACTCCCACACCTTTTATTTCTTACTTAATTTTCAAATTATTGCTTGTCCTTCCTTCCTTTGTTCCTTCCTTTGTTCCTTCCTTTATTGCTTTCTTCCCTTTTTCTTTCTCTCTTTCTTTCTCCCTCTCTTCTTTCCTACTTCCCTCCTTTCTTCCTGCCTCCTCCCTCCCTCCCTCCCTCCCTCTTTCTTTCTTTTTTTTCTTTCTTTCTTTCTCTCTTCGTTCTTACTTCCCTCCTTCTCTTCCTGCCTTTTTCTCTTCCTTCCTTTCTTCCTGCCTTCCTTCCTTCCTTCCTTTCCTCCCTCCTTCCCTCTCTCTTTCTCTCTCTTTCTCTCTCTTTCTCTTTCTTTCTTTCTTTCTTTCTTTCTTTCTTTCTTTCTTTCTTTCTTTCTTTCTTTCTTTCTTTCTTTCTTTCTTTCTTTCTTTCTTTCTTTCTTTCTTTCTTTCTTTCTCTCTTCCTTCTTACTTCCCTCCTTCTCTTCCTGCCTTTTTCCCTTCCTTCTTTCCTTCCTTCCTTCCTTCCTTCCTTCCTTCCTTCCTTCCTTCCTTCCTTCCTTCCTTCTTCCTTCCCCTTCTTCCTTTGGACTGTATTCTTCCTACCTAAGCCTCACATGTAGCTGGGATCACAGGCACATGTGCCACTATGCCCAGCTTATTCGTTAAGGTGGACTCTCACTAACTTTATGGACTGGACTCACAATGTCATAATTTGTGTTCTACCCAAGATAAGGATGCAATTTTTTTCTTTCTTGCTATTGTTTCTAACGTATTTGTAATGTACCATGGATTTTTTTTTGGATTCTTTGTATGTTCCTCCCCCACAGTATAACCCTTGTTTTCACTGTATTTGATGTCGGTGCCCTTCATTTTGTATATACACTTCTCTAATTTGGGGAGAGGAAGGGGAAATAAAGCTTAAATAGGGATACAGACTGCCCCATTGTAACAATGAGATGTACAAGACACTATGTTGAAAATGAACTTTACAACTTTGGTGGATGGGGGGGAGGTTAGTTGTGAGGTGGGAGGGAAGGGATGGTAGGGGAAAAACAAAGGAGGAGGCAAAAATGCTCGACAGGAAATGTACTCATTACCTTGCTCATGTAACTGTAACCCTTCTGTACAGTATTTTTACAATAAATAGTACAAAAATAATTTGTGTTCTACCTCCTAAGTAACATATCTACTTTTGATTGTGTTTAGTGCCCTATTATAGTTAACTGAGCTCAAAACGACATATTCAAAATCTATAAAGAATTTCCCATCAATTTATGTCTATTATAGTTATCCAGAGAAATTAGAAGGAGTCATGTATATGCATATATTTGTATATAAAGGACTTGTCCCTGGCAAGCCTGATAACTATGGGATAGGCCAGTCAGTATAGTAGAAACTCAGGTAAAATCATAGGCAAAAATACTTTTTCTCCATGCAACTTCAGTTTTTACTCTCTGATCTTTACTGGCTGACTGAAGTTCCTTCACTTTATGTAGGCAGTCTTCTTTACTTAAAGCCAACTGATTGCAAATGTGATTCATATCCAAAAATATCTTTAACATGTCACCTAGTGTTTGACTAAACAATTGGGTAGCTTTGCTTAGCCAAATTGACACATGAAATTAATCATTACCTTATTCTATTTGATAAAAATTGTGTGGATCATATAAATGAAACATTAATCATAGAAATGAGAGAGTGTTAGGGTAAGAAAAGACAGGGAGACCATCTAGATAATGTTCCATTTTAGAGATGTAGAACTTAGAACTTAAGTTGCAGTAAAGCATGATGACTTAGAAGGGGCAGTGTTTATAAGTGGATTTATGCTTTGGATCCAAAATATATAAATATGATATAGAATCAATATGGTCAAACTTGATCATATTTCAGTAGTTATATGTCCTTGTGCAAGATACTTAACTTCTTTGTGCTTTAATTTCATCTATGAGGTAAGAATTATGTCTATGAAATAAGGATTATATTTACTATTCTTAACATAACATAAGCATAAGAAATTGTTCAATATATGGAAATTAATTATCATCACTGTTGACAACACTATGAGCACTCAAACTTATTCAAGAACTCTCTGAGCCAAGTGCCAGTTGCTCATGCCTGTGAGCCTAGCACCTCAGGAGGCTGAGGCCTGAAGGATCATGGTTCAAGTCCATCAGAAAGACTGTATCTCCAAAATAACCAGCAAAAAACCCAGACTAGAAATGGCTCAAGTAGTAATCAGCTGAGCAAACTAAGCCAACCAAACCTAAGGCTCTGAGAGTAAATGCTAATACTGGAAAAAGAACTCACTGGGAATTGATTCATGGTATTATTTATACTTCTAATCCTTCATTCTCTATCACAATGATTCTGGCCCTAACAGATTTGTTAAATGTTCCACATTTATTAAAGATTCCTCATTTATTTGAAGTAAAAATAAATAAAGAGATGTTCTGTCAGTTGCTGATTCTTACCAGGCTTAGGGAATTCAGGAGAGTATTCCTGGGTAGATTTTGAAGATTGTTGTGAGTCCACCCAAGTGTGTGATAGATCTGCTTTTGAGGTGTTGATACAGTGCTGTAAGTTTTGTAGTTCTCATTTTCTCATCGCATATGCCCCTTCACAGACATGGGTGCTCGAGATCATCTTGGTGACTTGTCTGTGCTCAGGATTCCAGTGTCTGCTTTTGCCAGCATGGGCTGCTTGTTCTCCAGCTTAGTACTTCCCTGTTCTTACTGATTTTATCCAGAGAATGCTTGGCAAAGTCTACGCTCAGCTTACTGTGGAGAATTCTCCATTTTTTGATCCTTTACTATGTTGCTGCCTTATGATGTCAAGAGCCTAAAAGCTTTGATTTACATGGTGGCCAAATGCAGAGGCATTCAGGACTGAGTTTGATCCTTAATTCCTTAATCCACAAAATCAAAGGTTCGTCTTTCTCTGTCAGCTACAGATCTCTGTTTATTGCCTTATAAAACTAGATTACTACTCTCACTAGAGCATTGTCTTTTCCTTTTATATATCATTTTGGAATCTTGACATTAGATGTGCCAGTAATGAGACACCTAAACGTAACCCCTTCCCCAATGCCCGCCCCCCCCCCCCCCCCCCCCCGCCACACACACAAACAGCAGAAATGTTTTGTTAGACATTTTTGAAAGTCACTTTTTAGAACTGTCTTGAAAATACTTTCTAGCGACAGTTTTACCAAAAGGAAAAAATAGTGATGCTCTAGTAGAGTCTCTACTGTGTTTTTTCCTTTGTGATTCTCTTTCCCTCTTCTTTTCTCGGAAGAGAAGAAGTAAGAAGTAAGAAGGGGGTCTGGGAATGTGGCTTAGTGGTAAAGTGCTGGACTAGCATGCATGAAGCTCTGGGTTCGATTCCTCAGTACCACATAAACAGAAAGAGCCAGAAGTGGTGCTGTGGCTCAGGTGGTAGAAGGCTAGCCTTGAGCAAAAGTAGATCAGGAACCCTGAGTTCAAGTGCCATGAATGGAAAAAAAAAAAGTAAGAAGGGAAAGGATGAAGTTAGGACTAAGAAGTTAGAGCAATGTGTGAGAACATTCTAAGATAGAATAGAGCAGTGTTCCTCAGACTTTCATGGGTACACAAATCTTAGGAGATATTGTCAAATGCAGGTTTGGATTAAGTAGGTTAAAAATGGAGCTTGAGAATCTACGTGTCTAACATTTTTCAGCTGATGTGTGATTGGTCAATGCACCAACTACAGTTTGAGTAATTACTAGTTCTATTGATATGCATTCTGCCCTCTTTTTTCTCTCTCTCTCTCACTCAGTCTCCTAGAAAGTGCATACATTCTGCTCCAGGTACTTTTCACACCAATCTCTACTTTCTACTCTTACTTGTTCAGGGATGTTGGGTTGATTGCAGCCCTCTAACTTGTCCCTACTCTCTTTTTTTCTTTTCCAAGCACCATTTGCAGCTGGGTGATTTTTAAAATGCAGCTGTGATCAAATAGTCTTGTTTTAAAACTTTCTGAATGTATGACATGCTTTTGGATTTAACACTATAAGCCTTCGTTAATATCCTCCCTCCCCAAAGTTCTTCTGCATTTCCCCTAGGCTGCAACCAACCAGATAGGGCTCCTCAAATTTGCTTGAATATATCCCCAGAATCTGTGCCTTTCTCATCTTTGCCTAGTTGATTTTTTCCCCTGTATTGTCCAATCTTCCATCTTTGCACAATGAGATCCTCCCACACTTTGTCTCCTTCAGCCAGATCCTTGCTTCTCTCTCTGCAACGCCACCCCCCCCCCCCCTCCTCTTCTGGCATATTTCTTGTTCTGTATCACATGATGGGGAAGAATTTGTTTGTATCGACCTCATTCTAAAGAAAAATATGAATACCTTCATAGGCACTGTCATCATTTAGCACTTGTATAATACTTCCTGGCTCTGTGTATCAGGGCTTCAAACCACAAAGCAAGCTCTAACTCATATTTCATGAAATACGTTACATGATACTTAAGGTCTGAGAATTATGAATGAATCAAATGATGAATAGAAAATGTTATAAATATTAGTTCCTAGGTATGTGTATGTGTTGAGATGCTAAAGTACTAAACGAACTCCAGAACAACACATATGAATGAAACAATGTGTGCAACTCTTACTCATTACCTATGAAGTGTAGCAAATATGGTTTTGTCTCTGCAGATTGCAGTGGGAATTTTCTGAACCTATAGCTGAAGAATAACTAGAACATAGAAGACAGGCTCATAAAATGTTCATGTCTATCATTTTTTTTCTCTAATTTACATTTGTGGGAATGCTGGAGGGATTTCTTTAACCTAGAAAGTTTGCATAGCAATAAAACAAAAGCATTTGATTTTTAACATTTTATTTAGCTACCAGGTATAGAAACATTTTGTGAATTAGGTTGTGGGAAGCCACATCTCCTTGGAAACCTTTTGATATTCTTAGACAAATCAGAAGAGCGATGAATAGCCACTGATAGCAATAATAACCCACTAGGCACCATACTCTTTTTGTCTTGGCAGAATGGTTTAGAATGATTGCCAGTCTTGGTAATTTTTCTATAAAGCAATGTTCCCTGCAATGATTCAATTTAAGGAAAGACTACCAATTCCTTATAGGTGATGGAGACTAAAGAAGGAAGACAAAATATGGTACAAATGTCAATCACAAAAAGATTATTCTCTTTACTAATAGAACATCAGTAGCAATGATGTCAAGACAGAAAGTATTGTTGTCTGTGTTTATTGACTAGAGAGACTCTTAAGTAAAGTGTGCCTAAGGATCATCCAGAAATTTTGTTCAAAAGTAAACCTCTGAGAAATTCTGAGTCAGTAATTATAGAGTAGGACTTAAGAATCTGATGCAAATGACTCTTGGATTGCTTTACAGTATTCATATGCAGTTGAGGTAATTAAGGGTCAGAGATGCAAAGTTGTTTTCTGAAGGTCACCAGTGTGGAAATAGGAAAGAGCCAGGATTTCAGCCTTAGTTTTTTGATGACAACCCTTGGTTAATTTGTCTAACTCACAGCTATTTCCAATTATCTAAAGCTGTGTGTTTAAAAATTAATGTAAATGTAAAAGAACCCGAAAGCATGTCAAAATGTGGATTTGAGGAAGAGCCAGAAGTTCTGCCTTTCTAATGGGTTTCTTGTGATGCTCTGGATGCTGGTCTGAGAACTATACTTTGAGAAGGCAGAATCTAGGACACACTTGAGCATGGATTAAAGCATTTGATAGGAGAAGTGCTGCTCATAGAATTAACTTTTGTGACTTTGTAGCCTCATCGGCACTAACTACAGGGCTGAGCACAGGCAATGTACTTGGTAAAGAAGAATAAAATTTACTTGCTGAAAGATTTATAGGAATCAGGGAGTCTAAAATCAGGTGGCAGTTCCAAACCCTCTTGCCTTGCCACTTTTCATTCTTGATGTGGTTTTTATCGTGATCTGTTTCCTTGGGAAGTGGAAGTTGTTGAGATAGTCTGAGTTTCTGTTTTGGGTTGATACTGGGAATACTGCACTGATAAGATATGATATCTGCATATAAAGCAGGAACCAGATGTACAAATAGATAGCACAGAACAAATGAACAAGTAGAATGGTAGAATAGTGATTTAAAAAAAACCACCAAAACACATGGATGTCAAACCTAGTGTGGCTTTATTATTCCTGGTTGCCCCATCTGCATACCTTCAATCACAGTGGCCTCTTAGAGGCCAATCAATCCATATCAAAGCCATAGTGTTTAGAGAAAACAGTCATTGCAGATGTGATTACATTATCATGAGCTCATATTCAGTTATGTTAGTTTTCTTAAACCTGATATGGTTGATACTTTATAAGAAGAGGAGAAAACACACAGTCACATAGAGAAGACCCTATGAAGACAACATCAGAGATCCGAGCAGTAGGATTGTTACCAACCAGCAAATAGAAGAGGCAAGGAAAAACTCTTCCTAAGGCTCTGAAGGGTCTTTGGAGAAGCATGGCCCTCATCACTTGAATTTTAGATTTCCAACCTCTAGTACTATGAAAGAATACATTTCTATTGTTTCAAGTTGTTACTGGATAGTCAACACAACTATCTACCTTGATACTTTCCTCTGGCAAGAAAAATATTCAGGGAAGTTGGAAAATACAGAAAAATGATAAGAAAGTTTATTCAGAAATTTTAATAGACTGAAACTGGGTCATTTCTAGGGAGAGAATGACAATGATTCTTACTTCACACAAGTTTTTGTTGACATGTAAGAGGCTTGGAGCTTCTTGGCCTTTCCCTGGGATCAGCCCAAACACAGAGTCCCAAGGTTGAGGGAGGTTTACTTGTTGAATTGGCACTCCCTTGCAAGAAACAGTGAAGCCACATTTTGAGAGATTGAATCGGGAGTCTTTATGAAAAAGCCGGCAACTATAAAAAAGCTAAAAAGCTGGCTGACTTTTGTCACAAAGATCTGCAGCCCCTTGAATATACTTAACACTGTGAGAAAATTGAGCCATGACAATAGTAAAACAAAGAAAGCAGAAAAACAACACCAACAAACCAGATCAACTCCAATGGAGAGCTTGCAGTGTGATGCCATGGTGACTGGAGGAGAGTTAGGAGACATGAGACACTTGGTGTCTGAGCTGGCCTGGGCCTAAACAGCATCAAGGTCAGGGTGGGCAGGGTCACAGGACACTCAAGAGTCTCATGAGTTGGAAGCACAGAACTGACAGGTCCAGTAACCTATCCTCCCAGGCCCTGCCCCTTCCTCTAGGAATTCAGGCATGCCCATCCCCTGGGGATGGAACTTCCCTGCTTCTACGATGAAGACAAGATGGTGCTAGTTAAACCCAATTTCCTATCATCCACCACGTGGTCAAGATGGTGCTGGTTAGACCCAGTATCTTCATTTCATACTGAATTATATTTGACATCTAAGTCATGGTTTACCAGCCTGAGCAGGTACATGAAAGATCTATTATTCCAAGGGAAAAAAAAAAAAAAAAACCTATCTTAGACTGGAATGAAACTTCTGTTAAAAAACAAAACAAAACAAAACACACATTCCAGGGATGGGAAGGTGGCTCAGTGGTAGAGTGCTTGCCTTGCATACATGAGGCCCTGGGTTCGATTCCTCAGCACCACATAAACAGAAAAGTGGAAGTGGAGCTATGGCTCAAGTAGTAGAGTGCTAGCCTTGAGCTGAAAAGCTCAAGAGAGACAGTGCCCAGCCCAGAGTTCAAGCCCCATGGCTGACAAAAACAAATATACAATAACAACAAAAAAAAATCCATAACCTTGATGAACCTCATAGGCAGGTGATCATTAAGTTAGAGAGTTTAATTACAGTGCTGCATTTCTCTATCTGTTATGGCTAACCAACTACCAAAGCTATCCTTTTCATGGTGCTTTGCTACAATAGCCTGAGGAAACTAGTACCCACAGGCCAGCAACATTCCATACGACATCTCAAAACTATTTCTGGTGGCATGGTGGTTTTGTAATATTGATTGACTAGACTGTGTGCATTTGACAGAGTTTTTTCATGTGTGTTTCTTTTCTTTTCTTTCTCTCTCTCTCTCTCTCTCTCTCTCTCTCTCTCTCTCTCTCTCTCTCTCTCGGTGGGTTGTGGGGCTTGAACTCAGGGCCTGGGTGCTATTTCTGATTTCTTTTGCCCAAGGCTAGTGCTTACCACTTTGAGCCACATTGACACTTCCTGTTTTCTGGTGGTTATTGGAGATAAGAGCCTCAGACTTTCCTGCTCAGGCTGGCTTTTAACTGTTATCCTTACATCTCAGCCTCCTGAGTAGCTAGGATTACAGGTGTGAATCACCAGCACCTAGCTCCTGTGTGTTTCTGAGTAAAGTGTGCCACAGAAATATTTTCACACATAATGTGAGGTGCAACTGTACTTTCAAAAGATAGGGTCACCAGGTGCTTTTGTGGCTCATACACATTGTTGCTCACCTCACCTGGTTAGTGTTGCATGATACTACAGTTGAACGCACAGGTGTTCCACCCCCCTATTCTCTTTTGGCTGCTCTCAACTCTTGACCCAAGTGTGTGTTCTTCTTTATGAAAAAATGCTCCATCCTTTCCTGCAGGAGGTAATGAGGGACTGATGGGTTCCAGCGTGCCCTGGTTTCCCCATTTTTATATCTATCTCCTTTCTTGCCTGCCCTGCAGACATCAAGTTTCACAGCAGGTATAAAGACAATGGCCTTGTAGAGAACAGCCTTCATGTATGTGTAAAATTAAATCCTTGTAATAAATTTCTTCTCTGATTAGACCCTTGCAGCCACAGGCTTTCAGGGCTGTATAGATTAGTCCCAAGTTTTCAGGCCAGATCAGCAATTTCTATCTACAGATGAGACAGCTATAATTAAAAATCCTTGCACCTGAGGTTCTTGAACATACCAGGTGAAATGCCAAGTGGTATTTTATGTGAACTTACTTTTAGTGGCTTTCAGCCTCCAGTGAATCTAGTGGTTCGACATAAAGATCTCTCATTTCCTCTCCCTCCTCTTTGTGACACTTCTTTCCCTTGCTCTGCTATCGTAGACAAAGGAAATTACAGCCAGCTCCCACTGTTCCCTTCTTCAGCTCCTGCCAGGAGCAGTAGGCTCCAGGGTTCATATTCTGTTTTATAAAGGCTTTTCAGCCATCGTTCGGGAAGACCTTGGCTCGACTGTCAGCGTGGAGCATGGCTGTCTGCAGCTGGAGCCTCAAAGGAGAGCCCCTGACTTCTCAGTGGCAGCCCCTTCCCTTCAACCTTGTCCTACTTCTCTTTCCCCAGAGGCAGACAATGCAATCTGAGACATCCTGGTGCTGATGGGAAGATGAATCAGTGATAATGGGCATTGGATTTTTTTCCTTTTTTTTTTTTTAAGCACTCACTTCCTTTGTGTGTAAAAGTTGGACATGACATTTGCAGCTGGCTCCATCAGGCAGTTCCCCTGGTGCCAGGGCTGAGTACACTGGGATAATATGGTCCTCAGTGAAAGCTTCATGCAATTGTAATGAAGATCCTGTAGCCAGAGTGAATGGCTCCATTCATTGCTGATGTAGAACTTGCTATGGATACTCAATTACATTCGATGCCACCTGGGTAGTATAGAAAGGCAGGAGAATGATGATGTCAACCTGGGCAAAGGAAGGTTAGGGTAAGCAACAGAGAAACCTTGCCATTCTCATTTCAGGTCAACATGCCAGTAGAATGATGTCTATAATCCAGCATTATGTTTGTTGTTAAAGACTATTGCTAACAGTTTTTGGAGACCTTTACATAAGTCCTATTGACCGAAAGACTTAAGTCTCAATTCATTTGCCAATGTAAGTTTCTTTACAACCCAACTTAATGTCTCTATACGATTGATCATTCCTTTAGAACTCTTCTTGTCTAAATGTTTCTTGGCCTTTATTTACCTTTTTTTTTTTTTAAAAAAAAAAACAAAACATATTCTTTTGTAAGGGTATTTCTTGCTTCTTCTCTGCTTCAGGAATTCCTAGTAATATTTTAAGACATATCATAAACATTAGTACCTTTTTGATAAGCTTTATTTTTCTCTGACATTGTCATTTAATTTCAGAGTTAACTAAATTAATGGTATTAGGCCTTACTATATCCCAAACCCTTTTAATCCCTAATAAAATCTATGTCTTACCCACTAGAAATATACCTACAAGATGAAAAAACAAACAAACAAACAAACATTAGTACCTTTGAGAATCTCACACAACTTCAAACTCTGTTCTGTTCCAATGACATCTTTTAAAAACAGCTTGCATTATAATCTACAGTACAAATCTTATAATCATTTACTTTCCTGTCTAATATTTAAATTTCATGTGGGCTTGTCTGAGTCATCTGGACCTAGAATTATTTCTGGAACTAATATAGAACTTTTTTTTTTCTTTTTTGAAGAGAATAAGTGGTATTGGGCAAAGAGTGAATGGCTTGGCCAAACAGCCTTGAAATAAAGGCTTGGGCACCTGTGTTGTAATCCAATTGTGTTAATGTCCTTATGACTATACACATTTTTGATAGCAGGTCATAGTTGAGTGACACTGAGAAGTGGGGAAAGTCTCAATTCTTCTTTGATTTCTTCACCTTGCAGTTGGCAAAAATAATAACCACCCTTGCTAACTTGCAGGTATATCTTAACAATCACATAAAAAGCATAAAACACCTCTTCTCCTTGCCAATAGAGCATGGAACACTACTAGTAAGATTCAAGAACAGTGTATACTAGCATCAGAGGCCTGGGGTTGTATGTGTACCACTTGGCCAGGGTCTCTTCTCTTTGGCACTTTGCTGTTGGAACGTGCCTGCTGGTTCTGGGGGCTTGTTTCTCTGAAACCAGTGATTTGTGGGGAAGAATCTCAGTAAAGACCTTGAGACTCTGTAAATAAGAACTCAATTGGTAAATAAGGCTGCAATAAACATAGTTGTGCTGGTAGCTTTAGTATGGTCTTGTTTGTGATCATTTGGATAAGATATGGAACCAACCCAGATGCCCCTCAGTAGATGAATGGATCAAGAAAATGTGGTATATATACACAATGAAATTCTATGCCTCCATCAGAAAGAATGACATTGCCCCATTTGTTAGGAAATGGAAAGACTTGGAAAAAATTATATTAAGTGAAGTAAGCCAGGCCCACAGAAATATAGGTCCCATGGTTTCCCTTATTTGCAATAACTAGTATATGTCTGAGACAAACAGAAACTGTCAGACAAGTTGATGTTAGGCGAAATGAACCCCAAAATAAGGATTCAAATATTTTTTCTTTTTTGCGATTGTTTCTAACATATTTATAAGATGATTTCTTTGTTGATTTGTATGTACTTCCCCAGGGTATAAGCCCTGCTTTCACTGTATTTGATGTTGATATAATTTGTGGAGGGGAAGGGAAAAAACAAACTGTTTAAGTAGGGTTACAGGTGGACCCATTACAACAATGAGATGTACAAGACGTTATGTCGAAAAATGAACTTTACAACTTTGGCTGGGTGGGGGTGGAGGGGGTTGTGGTGGTAGGGGTGTGTGTGGGTGGGGGTGGGGGAGTGGATAGGGGAAGGGATGGTAAGGGGAAATAAAGGAGGAGGCAGCAATGCTTGATAAGAAATGTACTCACTATCTTGCCCATGTAATTGTAACCCCTCTGTATGGTATTTTCACAGTAATTAAAAAAAAAAAAACTCAATTGGACTTAGTTTCGAGTTAGTTGGATGATGATTAGTTTGTTGTAGGCTTTCTTTGCTCATTCCCTGAGTACTTACATTTGCATGATAAAAACAGTAATAATCAAGAGGCAGACATGGCTTGGAAGAGATCCTTATTGGTCTTGAATGTACAACTTGAGCTGATATAACCATTTTCTTTGGCAACTGGGGTAACTATAATCCATGAAAAACCAAAACATTAGACAAAAATAGCCTCTAGTGTTGTTCACATCTCTCTACATATGCTCTATGATTTCCTTACAGGCTCCTTCCCTTACTTCTAAGTCTGTAGGAATATCCTTCTGTTCCTAAGTTGTTCAAAAATCATGACTTCCCTCTTGCCTCTATCTAAATAATAGAAAAAAACCCTACTAATTTTTGCTCTACTTATGAAAAATTATCATTCCTTTAGAGATTGGCATGTCTTTCTTTCTAGGGATTTCTAAGGGTAAGAGTATATATAGTGCTATAAACTAGAGGGGTATGTTTTCCTCTGATAATCTCAATCTCTTTGATAATAAAGTTTTAGACATCTATATATTTGCTTCTGATACTTGTTGTCAGAACTTTAGAAATTTTTTCCTGTGGTTTTTGGGAACTACAAAAGTGTTCAAAATGAGACTGCTCAAAATGAGACTTCTCAACATAATTCTTGCCTCTTGAGCAAGTTAGAATTCGATGATCATTGAATTTTGGAGGGGAGGTGGTAGGAATAAGATAAAAGGAGCAGGTTTTGTTTTGTTTTGTATCAGTAACACAGATGGTCACACTATTGAAGAGAATCACATCTTAATAAAATACAGTTACATTAGCAGCAACAAAGACACTAGGAATGAATGCAAATAAAAGCCATTATACTTCATGAAATTAGTCACAAGAATTGCCATTAACACGACGTGCATTCAGTTGGTCAACTAAAAATAAAATTTGTTAATGGGGCATAATAGCCTTTCATAAGGCATATGGAAAGAATTCACATGTTAATTACAGAAAAAAAGAGTTTTCTCATTATGAACACAAGATATTTGTATCTCATTACTAAACCATAAAACTTACTAATAGGTGATAGCAGTATTGTGTCAATCCCATCAAGAATGCTTCTATCATCGTAATTCTGTAAAAGTGCTTGCATGTGTGTTAGCAACATATCCTAAAAATATCCTGTTGTGAAAAAACATGATTTATTGCTGTTTCTTAGACAGGAATGGTTTTGTTTAAAGCAATAATAAACACCTGGCATGTGCTCATCTCCACCTTTTCTTTTGACCAGTTTTTCTCTCCATTTTATAGACTCTGAGCTGGGAAGAAGCAGGTAAGATCACTTTGTTCATCCACTCCTCTGATGCTTGGATCATTCCCAAAGAATAAACAGAAGGGCTTGAACTGTCAACTGACCTTGGGAGGCTCATTTGATCTTTGGATGTCCCTAACTACTAGGAAGTCCCTGCCTGAACATCTCCCTTGCAATGGCCCAAGCTCTGCTCTTTTTTTTTGTCGGTCATGGAGCTTGAACTCTGGGCCTGGGCCCTGTCCCTGTGCTCTTCAGCCAGCTCAAGGTTAGCACTCTACCACTTGAGCCACAGCACCACTTCTGGTTTTCTAGTGGTTTACTGGAGATAAGAGTCTCACGGACTTTCCTGCCTAGGCTGGTTATGAACCGTGATCCACAGATCTCAGCCTCCTGAGTAGCTAGGATTACAGGCGTGAGCCACCAGTGCCTAGCCCTAGGGTCTGCTCTTTAGGACTATGTAGAATCATCTTAAATGTTCTGGAAAATGACAGTCCTTCAGGTCTCCCCTCAGGTCATTTGGGGCAATATTTTTTCTCAGACTAAACATTTCACATTCTCTCACATGACACAGTTCAGAATCTCTTCACTTTTCTGGTCACTTTCTTCTGACTCCTGAATGCTATCAAAACTGAAAACAGTGCTCTTCGTGTGTTCTAACCAAGTAAGATAGAGCTATATATACATATATACATATATATATATAATTGTCAAGAATCTGTATTAAAATGAACATGTATGTCTTAATAGTGCTTGAAAGTAGATTAACCCTTTTAAAGTCAAGAAGACTTTGAGCTTACTTTTAATTAATCAGCTATTGAGGTGTTTTCCCTACACTGTATTTTTATGTCAGACCTTTAATTTGCTCCACCTAAACTTTTCTTTAGGTATGATTAATAGTCCCACAAATTGCATATTTTCAAGAATTTTCAGAATACAAGGGAGTGTAGAAATTATCTAGTACAATCTAGTAGAAAAGTGTAAAGTCATTGGCTGTCCTGAGTCAGGGTCCTGAGATTGCATTGCATTTCTCCCATTATACTTCCATACTTTCCTCCCTTGTAATAACCTTTGTATTCTCAGAACATGGTCCTTTCCTCTTTGGGCTGATGCATATTCATTTAAGCTTGGATAACTAATATAAAGCATTACTGCAAAAATATTTGTTCTCTTTTCCTTTAAAGAAAAACAAAACATTGAGGTGAAACCCATACCCTCACTGAGATCTAGTCTGCTCTATGCCTTTTGGGACACAAAGTTGATCTTCATGTTGACCAGTCAGCAGCCTCTTCAAACAGGAATAGCCTTTATAACAAAAACAATAGAAACACTGAACCACCTTATGATGATGTTGCGATTAAGGAAATACTAGTTCTAATTTTATCATCAACTCCTTGGGCAAGTGATTCAATCTTTCTGGATCTGAGCTGCTGAGAAGAGGGGATTATGTATGGTCTCAGGAGTAGAGCTACAGCTATTTATAGATATGGCACAGCTACGTTAGTAGAGGAAAAAGTTTAAAATTTCATCATTAGATTCAATGCCCTGTGCTACGTTAAGAGTTTTTGAATTCAAATCCAAAAATAACACTGGAAGGATAATACATTTAAGTTAGCTGATAATACCTCAGGGTACATTTTTTTGGAAGGTTGCCAATGGGACTGCTAGCTGCAAGAGGATCTCAATCAGTTAAGATTCATAGTTGAGAGAAAGTAGGTAGGAGATAACTGAGAAGTGCCGTATTAGAGAGCTGGTCTGGAGTCTGAAGGCCTACCAGGCTCTACAGAGGAGACTGATAGCTGGCAACTTCAAAGCTGTGTACCGAATTTAGAAACTCAATGACAAATTATTGTAGGAACTGTAATTAGGCAAAACCATCCAATTTTATCTTCTTATGTAGGGATGAGGAAACTGAGACCTAAGCATCTTGCCTAAGGACATACAGCTGGTTATTAGTGGGGTTGAATCCAGAGTTCCTATGAGGTACTTTTCCTTTACGTCATGAAGACAAACTACACAATTTTGCCTAAAATGACACTGCACTCAGGTTCCAGTACCATGCCAAAGTGAGCAAGATTGATGAGGTTGTTGGAGTAGTCTATTTGGGAGTAGAAAATGCCTGTCCCTGAGGCTGCACAGCCATCCTCTCAGTAATGCTTGGGCAAATGGATCAGTGTGGTCTGTCTCTGCAGAGCCCACAAAATAGATTCCTCTTACACCATTATTCTGTGGAGACAGATTGGACTGATTAATTGGAATCAAAGTCCTGGTTGAGGATATTCACAGAATGATTTTGTGGCTGAACATCTAGTCACAGATGAAGATAAATATCATATGGATCCTATGTGGCTAGAGAATGTGAAACATATGTCTGTGAATGAAGGAGGGAGGTCACCGGCGACATCTCTGCCTTCTCCTGTGCACAGGATTTGCTTCTGAAAGAAAATGTAGGATTTCTCTAGAATTACCCAACTTGTACTGTTGAGCACTCCTCCTACCACCCTTGCTATTCTTTTAGAGAAAAGCCTTTCAGGGCACTCTCCACCCTGACTTAGCTCTCTAATATTTGGTGCCAAGAGAGCCTTAATTATTTAATTAATTAACTTACTTATATTTTCAGAGGCCATCTCCAGAGGCACTTCTCAAGCACAAAGATTTCATGTAAATCACTCAGTCACCCTGTCAGAATTCAAAGTCGAATTCCATGGGTCTAGGGTAGGTCTGAAGAGACTGCTTTTCCTTACAACCTCCCAGCAGAAGCTAGCGAAATCCCGGGTAAGTCTCAGCATGGGATGAGGTTAGTGAAGTTCGCTTAGTCAGGCTTTTGTCTAATCCAATCTTGCAAGAGTGTTTAACCAGGACTTCTCTGTGCCAAGGGGGGAAAAATTATTGAGCCTGTTAAGGTATTAGCAGTGAACATGGATCTTTGCACCTAAGCTTTCTAATCAAATCAGCAATATTTGTGGGTGGGACTGTTTACTTGCACAGACACCCTATACTTGCCCATAGTAATTAGGTAATTGAATTGCAAACAGTAATTAGCTGCCTAACTGCCTGCTTGTTCGTGCAGGTATCCAATTTGCTTTTGAAATGTGGGCTTATACTGGGGAAAATGGAAGCTACTGTCAAAGATTGCAGACACAATTAAGAAGACCTTTGGAAAACCTAGTCCTGAGTGAGTAGCTGGTGCATACATCTCCCTTATATAACTTGTTTCCTATGTCAGCCACTTTGATTACATTTTCTTTGTGACTCAGAGAATCTCCATCCTATTGTGCTATTTAAGAAAAAGGAGAGCTGGTATTTGGACTCCTGCTTTCATGTCTTCAGAATAAAATTAAAGAGTAAGTGTTGGGCAATAGAGTGACAGCTGGTCTACTGCATCCTTAGTGAAATGACAAGCTTGTTTGCTTCCTGAGAGTTGTATCTATGCACAGTTCACCATAAAAACAGACAAAGACTTCTGATACTGTCCCACACTGGTGGAATGCGTGCACCAACATGGGCCCCAATAAATATAGTTGTGTTTTAGCTCGTGATTGTTTTTGTAATAAAGAGAAAAACTACTAAAAATCAGACTTAGAAACATCTGCTCTTCTGCTGCAGTGAATCTGTCTCCACTCTTCCCAAGAATCTTCAGTGAGAATATTAGTTTCTTTAAGAACTATTAATTCTCTTAAAATATGTCTCATGGTCTTCCCTTCCTCCCTGCTTCAAATATGTGAGACCCTGCTTCTCTTTTATCCCTGGCTGTAAATCCTTGTCTGTACATCCCAGCACACTAGGTAAAGTTCTGCTAGGTCAGTACATCTATCTAATTCACATCATGCCCCCAGGCTCTTCTGAAGCTGCTTTTAAGGGATGACCTTGAACCTAATGACCTACAAACAGTGTTTGGCTAAGATGCCCATCCTTTTTAGCAGGTGAAAAATTCTGAGTGCAGATCAATGGAGAGGTATTTGTGTTTTTTTGTTTTTGTTTTTGGTATGGAGTAATGTTTTTACTTCATATCCAGCGCTTATTTGCTAATCCTGTCTGCCCAGTCATAAGTCTTTTAAATTCTTTCCTATAACAATAGATTTGACTGGATTGTAACATGAAAGATTTTTTTTTATTGAAAGATTTTTTAAGAAGACATAAGTATCACATTAAATTTCCCTCCTCTTTCTCTTCTCTCTCTTTTTTAGTAATTGCACATAGACAATCATGTGTACTCCAATTTGAAAGGATGTCTACACAAAAGGACTTAGAGACATTACAGTGTGATCATTGAAATCCATTTAGTTTTAGTTTCATGATGAAGTGTATTATAGGGCTGCTGGTCAAGGCTGTTGCTGGAGTTTTCAGAGGCAGAAATCTGAAGCAACCTGATGATGAATGAAAGGGAAATTTTCAGCATGAAAGGGTCAATTAGAATGCAGGGAACTGTGGCTTTTAAAAATAGCAAGGAAACAACATACATGTTAACACGAGCAATTTCAATGGTAAAGACTGCCTGTAAAATAAAGAAGCCAATACATCTTTAACATAGTTCCTCATACCAAAATAGGGCTGAAAAAAGGTTGAGAAGGGATTCTCTGTGAGATGTTCTCTCTGTTTCATTCATTAATTCTTTCTTTCTTTACTTATTTATTTTGGTAGTATTGGGCTTGAATTCAGGGCCTGCTTAGCTTTTTCTGCTCAAAGCTAGTGTTCTACGATTTGAGCACTTCTGGATTTTTGTTGGTTAATTGGAGATAAGAGTTTCTGGGATTTGTTTGTCTTGGCTGGCTTTGAGCTACAATCCTCTGATCTCAGTTTTCCTGAGTAGCTAGGAATGCAGGGGTGAGCCCCTGTTGTCCTGCTATGATAATTTCTCTTTTTAATTTTTAAAATTGTTATTATAAAAGTGATGTTCAGAGGGGTCACAGTTACATAGGTCAGGTGATGACTACATTTCTTTTGAACAATGTCACCCCTTCCCTTGCTGTTTCCCATATTCACCCACAAGTTCTATAGTCTTTTTCCCTCCAGTACCTACCCACAAGTTGTGTAGTTCGTTTTCAACATAGTGTCTAGTGAGTATTACTGTTGAATTTATTCATTCTTTATCCCTCCATTTCTATGTCCATCCTTACCTTCTCAAAGACAGATAAATGTACAAATAAGATAAAAAGAAAAGAAAGCACAAACAACAACAAAGAAATAAAACCTCTTGTTTCAATTTCCTGGAATTCAGTTTGATAAATATTATTTAATATGAACAGAGTATTTCTTTAAAAACAAAGGAGTGGTTTTCCTCAGTGTATAAATCTGTCCAAATCATTGAACGTCACCAGATTCTTTTTCTCTGTTTCGGAGCTGCCTTGATTTGACCTTCTTTGTCTCTCTGCAGGACCACAGCACTCTCAACAGACAAATCTCCCCCTATCACTGTCCATGCTGTCACCAAAATTGCTTCTTTATAACACAAATATTCACATTATCACACAAAATCTTCCTAAATGTCTGTGGAGGAAATCAGCGCGATAGCCCTGAATACCACTTTTTTTTCTTTGGAAAGATGTATTCAAATCCCTGACTTGCCTACATACCCAGCACCTTTGTTACACTAAACTTCTCAACATGAGATGTCATATCTTTGCATGGTAACATGTAATTTGGCTCAATGGATTGGGAATTACACTGTGGTAAAAACAGGAAACAGGTGCGGCGAATGGTCAAAATGCATAGAGAAAGAAAAGAACTTATGAACAGGTACTTGGGAGTGATTGTACTTTAATCCTTTCAAAGGTTTATTGAGTAGAAAGAACACTTGTCTAAATAAGCTCAGTGCGTAACAGTTATCCATATCACATTGCTTTATAACCAACATTCAAGGAATTATATTAGCCTCTGGGCTACAGAGCATATGGAAGTCCAGATGGGTTTGGGTTTTTTTTTCCCTCCTTTTCATTTTGTTCCACTTGTGCTGATGGTATCAGATTTTCTATCTCCAGAGTCATTGCTTGTACTTGTAAACACAATGAGTTCATTGGAAGAGTGAGGAAGAAATGGAGATCTGTGCTTTATGAAGAGAGGACAGGGTTCATCTTCTTTCTTATGTCTAGCCATGCACAAGTATCTGAAGATCAGCCTCTCTGTGGTAGGAAAAATTCACAGTTTGGTTCTCATTAAGAAAGTCTTAAGTTTCTAATATCTTTAGCTTTGGGGAGCTGAACTAATTTTTTTTGGAGGGGGGATAAATTAACTTTGCCCTTTAGATAATCTGAGAATGAGAGTGTAATTTTGGGAAGAGTATCTAGTGTTCTCTTTTTTGGTGCTATTTCTTTCTTTACCCTGGGGCCTTGCAGGTTAAGTCAGGGGCCTGTGGTCTTCAGAAAGAGGAATGAATGATCTTTACTTGCAGGAGGTAAGGAAAGGAGGAAGAGAGGGAGCATTGTTGGCACTGAGTTTCCTCTTGAAGTTGTATGATTCAGTAATGCCTGACTATTTTATGCTTCCTTCCTGATTTTCTTGACAAAACAGAGGAAATGAGGAATGCTTACACTAAGAAACAGAATTGGGCAGGTATATAAACTTTTCATTTTATGATCACAATAAAGATACACACAGCCTCCTTTGATTATCCAATATAGGTGAGCATGTGTTCCCTCATCGGTTGGGAGGACATTGCTTTTGGGTCACTTTGTTAAGGATTTTAATGAAGTGGATCATGTCAGATACTTAACTAGAAGAAACAAAAAGTACTCTGCACTATGTAAAATGTAGAAAGTACCATTACTTCAATACATGTATTCTTACCACCAGCTGCCACCAAGGCAAATTCAATCAATACAAAGTAATTTTCAGAATTATCTCAATTGGCTAGAAAAGAGCATTATAACCAGACTGTATAGAATGATGGGGAAAATGAAGCACCCATGATTTATGATAACATCAAACTGCCTTTCTCCTAGCTAGAATGGGAAGAAAAATCTGAATCAGATTGCTCAGAATAGCCACAGGCAGTGATTTTGGAATTATCCAACTTGTTTCACTATGACTGGGACACCTCTAGAACTCCTCTTAGGGAAAAAGTAAATTCACTTATCTAATGGGTTCTAATTGAATGATTTCTGGGTATCTGCCACCATGCTGGGAACCAGGGAAACCATAAATAGGATTTACCTCTTGCTTTTATAGGGCCCACTAATTGGTGAGAGATTTGAGCAAGAAGCAGCCAGCATACTAAAAGGTAGACTGCTCTTATCAGAACTGATACTGTTCATATCAGACACTTTGCTAGGCCAGGCTTTGAAATCTACAAGTAGATCCCATGTTCTAGTTTAAGGGTTCCAAAGCCTTGATAGTTTTTTTGTGCAATTACTGGGGCTTAAACTCAGGGCCTGGCTTTTGTCCCTTAGCTTTCTCTGCTAAGGCTATTGCCCTACAACTTGAGCCAGAGCTTCACTTCTGGATTTTTGGTGGTTAATTGGAGATAAGAGTCTCAAAGATTTTCCTGCCTGGGGTAGCTTTGAACCATGACCCTTAGATCTTAGCCTCTTGAATAGTTAGGATTACATGTGTGAGCCACTGGCAAGCTACCAAAGCTTTGAGTCTTACAATCCACACTGCACTGATTTATATATAATTTTCTCTTTGTTCTTGATATACAAGGGAGAGGCTGGCAACCTTCGTCTGTCACAATTCATATTTTTCTAATTCTTCCTCCATTCAGGCAGATCAATGAATTACAGCTTCTACAATTGAAGAAGACAAAGCCTTATTTCATCCTTCAAGCAGGAAGAATGTGAAAAGCTTCAGGAGTAGGAGAGTTAGATCACTGAGCCTAATAGATCATTACCATCTTCCTTGGTTTTATGGGCTGAATCATCTCAGTCCCTTAATTCCTAGGCTGTAGCTCTAACTTCCAGAATTTGCTCATGACTTTTTCAGAGACAGGGGCTTCAGAGAGATAATTAAGTTAAAAATGAGAATGTTAAAGTAGACCCTGTCCAATCTGACCAGTGTCCTGATGAGAAGGTTAGAAACAGAAACTGGGGATGTGCACACCAAAGCAAGCTGAGGAGAAATGTTGGGAGCACATCATTCCTTATGGCCCGAAGAAGAAATTAATGCTCCAGGCAAGCTGATCTTGGATTTCTGGCCTTTAGATCTGTGGTAGAATTAAGTTCTATTATTTAAATCACCAGTGATTTGTGTGTGTGTGTGTGTGTGTGTGTGTGTGTGTGTGTGTGTGTGTGTGTGTGTGTGTGGTAGCCCAAACAGATGGCTTTGTATCTGTTGAATACGCTGTGGTCCAGTAACCTGATGAATTCATCGCCTCACCAGCTCAAGCCTTATTTCCCTGTGCTTCACATTTAGACAAGGAAAGGGCTCCAGATGCTTTCCTCCTCTCTCTCTCCCTCTCTTTCCTTTTCTTCTTTCTTTCTTTCTAATAACCTTTATTTCTAAAAATGTAGATTCAGTTTTGAGAGGGAAAAAATAAAATTTTCTAATGCTGGATATTTCCAAGCTTCCAAATATATAATCATCACTTATGAAGGAATGCTGTTAAGGGAAAAGGTGAAGAGTTCATTGAAAGTCATATACTCTGGATTCATTCCTTAGCTTCTGAGATTAGCGAGGTGGTAGAGATGTAATATACCACCAAAGCATAATTTCATTCTAAAATCAGTAAAACTGCCACCACATTTCATTAAAAAGTTTTTAAACATATAAGTCATATAAGTTTATTGTTATTATTAAAATGTTGTACAAAGGGACTACCATTTCATAGATCATAATCAGTACATTTCTTTTGGGACCATGTCATCCCTGCCTTAGTTTTCCCCAGTTTCTCCTTCCTACCCTGGCCCACAAGTTGCATAGTTTACTTTACATATAGTATCTACTGAGTATCATAACTACATTTGTTTTTCTTTCTTCCTTCTATTCCTGTGCCTTCCTCGACACCCCTCAAAAGACAAAAAACAAAAACAACAAAAATAGAAAAACAACCTCAAAGCAAAAATAACACTTCCACCATCACAACCACCACCAACAATATCAGAAATAAGAACAAAAAAATCATGTTTTTATTTCCTGGAATTTATATTGATAAATAGTATTTTAAGTGTTCAGTGGAGTTACACCTTTGGATTCCTCTCCTAAATGTATCCTCCTTTAGTCTCTCAATATTTATGTGTGAATGCCTAGAATTGTGTTTTAGGAGTAGCTTCCATATGTGAGAGAAAATACATGTCATTTGTCTCTCTGGGCTTGGCTTACTTTACTTAACATGATTTGTTCTAGGTCCATCCATTTCCTTGTAAATGACATAATCTTATTCTTTCTGATGGATGTGTAAAATTCCATTGTGCATATGTGCCACATTTTTTATCCACTTATCATTTGTATGGCATCTTTCTACGAATTGACTATTGTGAATAGTGCAACAATGAACATGAATGTGCACCGTGTCTTTATGGCCTGATTTGTAATGTTCAAGGTAAATGCCTGTGAGTGTTTCCTTTTTGATCCCATTTCTTATGGTTACCAAATGGAACACCTCTTGAATCTTTTCTATTTGGTAATCTCTTGAGTCCATAGAGGCACTATTAACTCTGTGTCATATAGATTGAGTTCTTTAAGAGTAAGACTTGAAAAATGTTCTAGGATTTGATATTTTAATATTGACATGCTTGAAGAGATAACTCAGAAATAAATGACCACTTCAGGTATGTTCTGGCTCAGTGATCCATAATCACTTGAAAGGCCTTTGATCTTCTGCAAGATTTATATATATTCAATGTATCTAAAGTATCACCTGTGATTTAAATAGTTTTTCTATTCAGTGAGGTTGAAAATCATATAGATAATATTTACTAATCAGATTGACATGTAAATTACCATTGTCTGGGGAAAAAACTCACTGATGCAAAGATATAATTTTCTTTCTCCTCCCCAAACCAGTAAGAAAGCAAATAACCACTTTCTTATATTTCTGTAGTTAATAGATTACAAATTTGTGTTGGGAGATATTAAAAATGCCTTTTTTATGAGCTTTCTGGTTGATAAAGTGCTGGATGGAGCCGGCTTTTTACTGAAATTCATTTCCTCTGTTTAATGACTAATTGCAGTGAAATAGACATGGCTTCAAAATCATGTCTTTTCTATTTGCGTTTTCCCCCTTCTGCCTCTTAGATTTAAAATTCCAGTTGTGCTAGAAATCATGATATGTCTAACACTTTTTTAAAATTACATAGATCAAAAGAAAAAGCATGTTCATAAGATGCTTTGATAGTCTCCTTCTAATAAACCCCCTTTTAGACGTTTTTAATTTATACAGAGAAGTAGTGTTCAGTTGGGAAATGCTCAGATATTGTGCTTTAAAGCCTCAATTTATGTGATCAGCTTGATTCACATGGTGCACATTATCCCTAACTTGTTGAAAAAGGGAAAAATTTAGCTTGATAATATTTCCTATTCTTCATGAAAAGAAAATATACTTATTGAGAAACCAGTGAGGTGATTCTAGGATGCTTCCTGCATAGGTGTGTGCCCAGCGTATGAAGAATTGTTGTGTGTAGGTGAAGGAATTATTTGCCTGTCTAATTTTCTGTTGCTTTGTTTCCTAAGAGATTACTAATTCCTTTCTTATTTTATAGCCAAATCCAATAGCAACAGAAGACAACATCTGCGTTCAATAGGTATATTTTTGCCAGCTCACATTAAATAATTCATTATGAGTGTTTGTAGGGCTGAAATTAGCCTTTATTAAATATAGAAGCAGGCATCATCACTATTCCCTGATGAGAGCAATCAACCCCTTTAATGATTCTTTTTGCCAAGTGGTATTGTCAGGGTTTTTAATTTTTTTAAAGCATTCATATTCACCAACTTATTATTGGTTGAATGTGGCCCCTAAAGAGATGTTAGAAGTCCAAATTCTTGTGCCTGTGAATATGATCTTACTTGAAAATAGGGTCTTTGTGATCATCAAGATGAAGACAAGAGTGGGTTGTGCTCATCTGGTATGCCTCCTGTTCTTACAAAAAAGGGAATCAGCCACAGAGGCAGATATGCACAAAGAGAAGGTAAGGAGAATGTTATCTACGAGCCAAGGAAAGCTGAGGGAGTAGAGGAGTAAGGAAGGAAGGGAGGAGAGAAAAAGAAGGAGAAAAGGAGGTGAAAAGAAAAGGAGAGAAAGAGAGAGGCCTTAGGAGCCCTCAGAAACTTTCAGCTTCCAGTACTATAAGACAATGAATTTCTATTTTTAAATCTGTCGTACTTTGTTACAGCAATCCAGACAACTAACATCAACTCCAAGTCTGCTAATAACACCAGGATTAGATTGTTTCCATGAATTTAAAGTCTTTCCTTGAGTTACATGGGCTCCCATTTTAAATAAGATACTTCCTGTCTTGTTATGTTCTAGTTTTCTCCTTATCAGCTTATTATTGTTTACTACATACTCCATTAGATTTATCTTTGTTGGCCATCCTTTTCCCCCACAAAAATAGGATTGGTGATTGTGTGTTTAACAATATACTCCAGCAATTTACAAATTGAAACTCAGATATTTGCAAATTGAATGAACAAATAGATTCCTTTTCTTTCTCGTCAAACTTCTTTCCATATACGCTTCAGCATTTACTCCCAAGAATAATCAATGCACAGAGACTAGTGAAAGGAAAAAAAATTAATAGAAAAAATAAGCAAAAATATGTTGCATACATGATCCTGAGAAAATTTCAGAATGTAGGATATATTACATTTGAATTGCAAGTAGTAGAGGAAGATTACTATTCTTTAGTACAGGTGTTTTTAATCTTCATTTCTACTCATTCCTGTAACTAGGTATCAGCTCATTTCAATTCTGTTGGATTTCAGTATTTTTTTTTGAGTGACATTAATTTCTTAAAGGATGCACAGCAGTTTTGAATGTCCATATTTTATTCGAAATCTCTGACTTTTTTTTTTTTTTACTAACTTCTTGCAGAGAGTTATGGATCTATAATATGCTTGGGTTCAGATTTTCATCCAGTACACTTCAGTAGGCACTATGCATGAGCAGATGAATCATCAAAACCCAAGCTAGGGTTCTGAGAAGTTTCTCATGCCTGTGACATTACTGTCTCTGAGGGAATGAAAAATGCTGCCTAATACTGGCCACTTTCGGCAGGGTATTCAATTATTGACAAGAAGTTACAGTGCCTTAGGCTTCACCATTTCCTTAGTCTCAGCTAAGGTAGCATAGTAGTGTCTGAGCTTCACAAAGGGTTTTGTTTTATTTTGTTTTTATAATTTCTCTTAAGATTAGTTTAACATTACTACTTGGTTGACCACCATGTTTTTACGTTGCTTAAACTGACATTTATTATTCACTTGTGGGTTACATTTCCAATCCCCAGACACAGAAGAACAATGGTTTGGAAACAGAAAGGCTTACTACTTGCTGAATGTATGGCCTTGGGCAGATTATTTTAGCTTTTTGAAGTCTTTTTTTTTTTTTTTAAAGCAAGAATAGCAATAGCTAATCCTACAGGATTATTGTTTAGAGAGAAAAATGAAAGTAAGGCTCTTGAACAAGATAGGTGTTCTGCAAGTGGCACATATTGTTATTTCCCCTGTAGGCTGGCAATTTTGATACAGTATTTACTTAACCTATAGATCTGAGCTGTTCAGTCTTCATAGTAATATTAACTGTGGAGCCTTTCCCCACAGGTCCAGACAGTGAGAGCTTCCACAGTGCAGATCCGATGTGATTCTGTACAGGAAATGTAGGTTGCAGGTGCCAACAGGAGAGAGGATGGATGCAAACGCTCAGAGAGAGCTTCAAGGACTCTCTCACAGTCTTCTGTCAAATTCTACTTGGAAAACTCTCCAGTGACAAAAGCCTTCTTGCTTTGATATTTACTGCAACTGTCCCCAACCCACCAAACGATTTGTAAGTTCACTGCGTTTGCACTTGGGCAGAAACACCTAGGGTGTCCTTCAACAACAACCTCAGCTGTTTTTCACAAATAACACTAACTCCCAATTCCACTGAGGTGATAGGGATGTTCATTAAAGCATTTCACTGGCTAACAGAGAAAAAAGAAATCAACTTGAAAGGTAATTTATGAACAATTTTTTTTTTTAGTTTGAAAATATGCCAGCAATCCTAGCAGAAGCCATTCTGGTTTTTATGGATTTTTATCATGGTGGTGATGGTGGTGGTGGTTGTTTGTCATTTTGGTATGATAACCACCTGTCATCATTAACAGTCCCTATGTCTAGCCCAGGGTCTCAAACATCTGCTGCTGCAGCCAAAATGTCCCCGAACAGAATTTAACTTTATGTCCCTGAAATGGGAATTTTGCATCCCATTGTTGAAATTATGCTTATGCCTTCTTCTGTCTGCGGTCTGGTAATTCTCCATCCCAGCTCTGTGGTCCTCAAGGAGTGGGTACCACCTTATTGCTTCATATAGCTGTGTTTTTGTTTTCAGCTGTTCTCATTAGTGTCTTGTCTCTCTTGCTGGATATCAGACTCATTGAGGGCCAATATAAAATCTCCTATGGTTTTATGCCTCATTCTTCACCTATCAAAGTGAGGTTCAAAAATGCATGTGGAGTAAATTTTGCATGTAGTTCTTAGACACAGTCATACTACAATATCAACAGCTAATGGAGGGGGAAGGATGAGGAGAGGAAATGAAAATAAATCACTTTGCATATTTCTTTCACTGAAATGATTTTTATGTAATCATAAAAGCGAAGGTCTAAAATTCTCTCATCAATTCAAAATGCCCTACTGAAAAGACAGGGTGAAAATTCCACATTTAGTTATGTTGGACAATTTTATTTTTCCTTCCACCCTAAACACAGGTTCTGAAAATAAAGGTAATAGGTAATAGATTTACTTCTCCCTGCAAATGGTTTATCCTGGAAATCCTTTTCTCCTAAGCAGAACTCTGGGTATTAAATGGCACTGCTGCTCATCAGTCTCATCCTCAGTAAATTATCCTAAGAGATCCCCATAGTGAAGCTCAGAGGTTTAAAAGATATTAACATTCTAGTATGGTGCTTTTTTTTTCCTGGAAAGAAGCTGATGTAATTTGACCTTAAAATATGAAAATGTGATCTTCCATTTAGACCAAACAGAGGCTCCATATCTCATGGACCACATTTCCTGTAATGCCCTATGTGTGTTTGGGAGGGTATAGTTTCATGATCCCTAAGTGAAAGCTGAGAAACCACATATGCTCAGAAATGGCTTGCTCTCAAGCATTTTGTGATACCTTAAAAATAATTTACAAATATGGGCCACAATTTGGATGTGATTTATCATCTAGGTGGCCATTATTCTGACCAAAAGATAAATATTTTCACTTTGTTTAAGTAAAACACATTGTTGTTATAAACAGTGGACATTTTACTTGTGAATTCATCATACAAAGAAATGTAAAATATTAGGGCTGGGAAGGTGGCTCAGTGGTAGAGCGCTTGCCTTGCATGCATGAGGCCCTGGGTTTGATTCCTCAGCACCACATAAGCAGAAAAGGGAGTGGCCCTTTGGCTCAAGTGGTAGAATGCTAGCCTTGAGCTGAGGAGCTGAGAGTAGCACCCAGGACCAGAGTGCCGGCAAAAAAGAAAGAAAGAAAGAAAGAGAGAGAGAGAGAGAGAGAGAGAGAGAGAGAGAGAGAGAGAGAGAGAGAGAGAGAGAGAAAGAAAGAGAGAGAGAGAGAGAGAGAGAAAGAAAGAAAAGAAAGAAAGAAAGAAAGAAAGGAAGAAAGAAAGAAAGAAAGAAAGAAAGAAAGGTAAAAATTTAGATGTGAAGCCTGTGTAAAGTTCATACGTAGTTCCATGGGATTCTCTGGCAGGTTGGAATCGCTGTCTTGGTCTCGACACTGACTTTGGCAGGCATAACACAGGAAATTCGAGGTAGAAAGCCAGATAGAAATGAGGAAATAAAGAAGTATTGTTTTTCTATTTTTAAAAATTTATTGTAAAGATGCTGTACAGAGGAGTTACAGTTACATGAGTAAGGCAATGAGTACATTTCTTGTTGAGAATTGTTACTGCCTCCTTTGTTGTTCTCCCACTATCCCTTCCCACCCTATTCATTCCCGTCCCTCCCCCCACCCCCAGAAATTGTGAAGTTCATTTCCAGCATACTGTCTTGTGGGTATCATTGTTGTAATGGTCATCTTGTGTCCTTGTTTCAGCATTTTGTTATTCCCCTTCCCCTCCCCAAATTGGACAAATGTATATGCAAGATGCAAGTACAGTGACAACAGGAGATATACCATAGGGGGAAGAACATACAAAAGAAACAGAACAATCTCATAGTTCATTAAAAACAACAACAACGAAGAAGAACCGTTTGTGTCCATATCTTGGGGTTCATTTCACTTAGCATATCTTATATGGTCATATGTACATAGTTTTTGAGCTTTTCTGCTCATCTGATAAAATTATTCTAGACATATACTAATTATTGCAAATGAGGGAAACCATAGGAAAAAATAACAGTAGAGAAAAAGAATGAACTTAAGAAATCAACTGCCAGTATATTACCTATAAAGTTGAGGACAATGAGTTTCAGCACCCTTCTTTAGGCCTTTCAGAACAGTTCCTCTGCCATCTTCTTGAGCTCAGAAAAGATACAAATTATTCTAGACAAGGAAAAGTCTTTTTAATATCAAGACATTAGAGATGGATGAGAGAGGTTTGAAATATTCCTTTCCTGTAGGTTCAGGATTTTGGACAATATCTGTCTGTATTCATAGAGACAAAAAAACAAAAACAAAAATGATGAAACCTTGTAGCAAACTCTACCCTTTTAAGCTCCTTTATGATCAAATGCGGTGGTATAATGTATAGTATTATTGTGTGTGTGTGTGTGTGTGTGTGTGTGTGTGTGTGTGTGATGTGTGGTGTATATGCATATACACACATATGTATGGCTGAGCCTAAATATGTGGCACTTGGTTGTGGGGTATTGTAGCATGTTTCATTATGTATGTATGTATATGTATGTAGTGTATATATGGAGTATAAGTACATGTGATGTACAGATAAGTATGCATGTGTGCTTGGTATATGACTTTCTATGCTATGTACATTTGTTTATGCATATGGTTTATTTATTCATACATGCACACCTGGGGTTTGCATGTCTATGTGTAGCATTGAGGATGATTTTTTGCAGGTGTGTATGTGGAAGACTATCTGTACATATGTATTTAGCGAACAACTAGTGATTCTCAAATATATCTCCTCCGGTCCACATCTGCTCTGCGACTATCCTTTTCAGCTTAGTTTACCCTTTAAAAAAAGAGGGGGTAAGGGGTGCCGGGGAAATGGCTTCCAAAAACTCAGAATTGGCAACCCTTTTCAGCCTATCACCATGTTACCTTTGTCCAGTGGACATTTGTTGCCTAACCTTGTTGAATGTTCCTGAATTTCACAGCTCTCTCTGGGAAGGTATGTGAGCTCCAGGGCTCCAAGCCTCCAGGAAATGGGAGAGTATAGAAGCCATAAGCTTAGAAATAAGGACATGGAAGTCACCACTGCCATTTGCTAGCTATTTGATTTTGGACTAGTATTTGATCTCTCTGAGTTTACTCATTTATTCTGTAGAAATGATAGTTGTACTTCTTAATAGCCAGTAAGGATTTAACTGTGAGGGTACAGTAAGTTAGTAGGTAGGAAACACTTAAAACAATGCTGGGAGACTTAGTTATTTTTGTATCGCCTCAGAAAACCATGCTGTGGTCTCCATATATACTTTTGTTCCTCTAGAATATCTTTCTTACTTTTATACAACTTGAAATCCCTCCTGGCCCAGTTTAAATGTCATCACGGAGGCCAAGAATCATCTCTGAAGGCAGAAAGCTTTCTATAGGTAGGTTAGTGGTTTAGTGCTTGGATCAGAAATCAGACAGGTAGAGTCAAATATAAGTTCTGACCTGAATAAACTTTTTAAAGAGTAACATTCTCACCAGAATGCTGGATGTAATATTAGAGCCACCCTCCTCAAGGCATTGCTAATGATAAGCGAAAGGTGGGAAGTGGGAATGGAAGTGTCTCACTTCTACTTTCAGATCCTTACATTTTGATTTCCTTACAGTTATTTCTGCACACAAGCATTCACATATCTGCTTTGCTTTAGTTTAACCTGGGTATCTGTGTAGACTCCATCAATTATTTTTCTTTCCCTTCTTTGCCTAGTACAGTGCTATATCCATAAGATTCATTCAAAATACATTTGTTTTAGACTAAACAAATAATGAGAATAAAAAAGAAACCAGAAACTGAATCACTAATTTCTAGGGTCAGCCTAAAAACCATTACTGTAAAAACATGCAACGATATTGATAAACATTCAAAGGAATGCCTTTAAAAGTTTTATAGCTCAAAGGTACATTGAAACCTTTGGAAGGCAGAAAAGACTTTTAAGAACCTGCTTTAATTTGTTTTCATCCTCTATTTCTTTTGTTGTCATGTGGTGAGGAAGGCTGATTCTCAGGGTCATTGCAAATTGATTTTGTGCTGTGCACTTAAAAGAACTGAAGTAGGTTCTTAGAATTTTGTTCACTATTATTACTCCTAAAGATTCTCATTCTGATCATTGATTTAATTTTTTTCACTTGGTAATAGCTTTTTGAACTACCAAAAAAATTACCTTAGCAAACTATTAGCCTTGTGGATAGATGGTGTAGGATTTTATTCTGGTGTTATGAAAAATGCATTTTAAAATACCATAACTCGTATGATTTTCAAAGATCAAGTACAACAAATATGATGTGTTTCTGGTAGTTAGGTTTTAAAATGCCATTAAAGGTCTTTGGATAATTTGTTGTGGAAACTTTCATGATCTTGTAATAGTAGTCAAAATGTGGAAGGTAAGGAATGTTTGTAAAATATATTTTTACCATTTTATTATATGCATACCTTAAAGAGTGTATTTTTAAGTTGATTTATTTCTTAATTTTTGTTTTTTATTCTGAAGAGGGCTTTCAGGTTGCCTGTTCTAATAGTTTATAGCAGAATCTAACAATTGCCTTTGTAAATATCAGAGCTGGTACAGAAATTCCAGAGGGACCCTACACTGAGAGATTGATTTTATGAATTGGTATTCAAAGTTGTTTCTTGCCTTGATAAAATGTAGCATCTTTTTCTACCTGAATAAGCTTCTATAATCCACCATTTTCTCAGATTCTTGGACTGTTTTTTTTTCCAGATAATATTCTTCTGGGATGCTGTGTCCAGCCATCCTACAAAGGAGTAATAAATAGACTTCTTGCCTTTTTTCTGGGGTTTTAGGCAGCACCTTGGAGGGAAGAGGTTAAACCATTAAAAAAGGAAGTGATGGCAAATAAAAAGGGAAATTTCACAAGGTGATAAAAAAAATCATTCCAATTATAAGTGGGAGATGTATACAGATGCTTCATTGATGAAATGGCTTTCCTTACTGTGTGAAAATTAAAGAATCTCTGGACCCAAACACCTTTAATACCCCAAAACAAGACTCCTGCCACTGCAGGAAGTCAATTATCTCCATAGCAACCCAAACAAATAGTGAATATGGCCTTAGCAGACAAGATGGATAAAAGGTGCATCTAAAATTAATTTATGTCTTGGGATCAGACACTTGAGATGAGAGACCTGGTCTATAAAGTACCCAGGAGAAGCTATTAAAAGAAAAACAAAATAAGTCCCTTGTTGAGCTCCCAGGGGAGCTGTGGTTGGAGCATATAAATCCTGTTTGCTTCTGCCTTTAAGGAGGAAAGTTGTCAATATGTCTCATTTACATGGCCACTTTGATGATGGCCCCCTGTAAATCTCAGGCCTGCCAAAGAATTTTATTAAGAAGCTCCTTCAAGAGAGATCTCTTAATCAATCCTCCTGTACACTTGGGAAGGAGTATTTTTGTGTGTAAGTGTGTGTATATATATATATATATATATATAGTGTATATATACTATATTTATACCCTACACACACACACACACACACACACACACACACTAAGATACAGAAATGCCCCCACCAAAGATTAAAGTTAAACAGATTTTTTTGAGTCAATAAAAATCTGACATTAAAGAAAAAAAAAAAAAACAAGAAAGAAGAGAGGGAAAAGATAACTTATTGCCAAACACACTCAGAAGCAACTGTGGAGAGTTGTGAATTTTTCATTAAGTATAGAGATTAAAAACACTAATTAAACTACTGTTTGGAAAATAACTCCAAATATTAAAAGGAACTTTTCAGTACTGAAAAAAGTCTGTTTTTTTCTGTGCCTAGAGAGGTGGCATTTGAAACCAGGGGGTTTCTGAACGGAAGCCTGCTTTGAGATCAGCCCATTCCTAACCTAAACCCGGAAAACCAGACACAGACAGGCTGTGCTAGATACTAATTCCAAGAATTCCTTATGACAGAGCTGCTCTCCCTGGAATGGAGGCATAATTAACTCTTCACCTGACTTAGACTTCCTCTCTGTAGCAATTTGGCCATATCCTTCCTACTCTATTTGACCAGGATCACAATTTCTTTCTCCATACCCAACATTCAGTTTCTTTCCTCCTGAGATCTCTCACTTTCCATTCCTTCTTATCTTCCTATCAGCTTTTCTAGCTGACATTTGTAATAGACTCCTCCTCCTTTACCTGGATGTTTCCTTCCCCTCCTTACTCCCATCTTTTCCATGAAATGGTCAGATTCATTTTCCTGGAAGATCATTTTAATGTTTTACCCTTTCGGTCAAATGATGATTTCTTGTTGCTTATAAGCTAAACCCCAAATTCCTCTAGATGGAATTTCTGGTTTTCCACTAGCTGACCTGTCTGAACTCTCATGTTTTTCTCTGACATTGTTTTTAATCCATCATTGGAAACATTACATACCACAAATGCCTACTACTCATTGCTTTTCTGAAAGTGCTTCCCTCCATCCCACACCCTCAGCCATTTGCTTCATCCTCCCTTCCCAAGGCTAAGTACCCAGCAATATTTTATATATCTCTTAAAATCCATTTCAAAATTACCACTATGCACACGTGCCAACATCTCAGTACGATCAAGGTCAAGATCTCCTTTTTCTTGGAATAATAGCATTTCAAAGGAACCTACAAAATTATCTCTGCCATACTCGTGGGAGCCTGTGATGTGTTGCTTTATGGGGTACAGAACTTAAAACAGGGAGGGAGCCCTGGATTATATGGAGGATTCTAGTTAATCACAGGAGCCCTTAAAAGCAAACCATGTAGTCAGAGAGGTGTAGGCGGAGGGGAGGCAGGAAAGACAGGAAAACAGAGCAGAAGCAGAAGTCAGAGAGATTGCAAGTGTGAGGACTGCTGCTAACTTTGAGAAATAGAGGTCCACCTGCAGGTATCTGTGGGCAAAGGGTAACTGTAGCTGACAACCAACACAAGGATGGATCTTCAGTCCTTCAGCTGCAAGGAATTTATTTTTGTCAACAAACTGGATGAACTCAGGTCCATGGGCACAAGGCAGTGCATCAGCCTTGCAAGCAAACTGAATGGACTCAGGACAGGATTCGATTTGGGCATTTGTAAGTCCTGAAGCAGAGAAAGAGACCAGCCAAGCTGAGTCAGACTTCTGACTTATAGTAGTGAGGGAATACATTTGTGTTGCTGTAAATCATTAAGTTTTTGGAAACAGAAAGACTACAGCATTCTGTGTATTTCACAGAATTTCTTGATGTTCAAGGAATGTAGATAAAAGCCAGGCGCCGATGACTCACGCCTTAATCCTAGTTACTCAGGAGGCTGAGATCTGAGAATCGCAGTTTATTTATTTTTATTTTTTTAAATTTTATTTTATTTTATTTGAGAACATACTGTACAGAGAGGTTACAATTACATGGGCAGGATAATGCATACATTTCTTACCAAGCATTGCAGCCTCCTCCTTTGTTTACCCTTCACCTCCCTTCCCAGCCTCCCCCCCCCCCCCCCACCCAATCATACCCCCCCCCCCCCCACCGACATTGTAAAGCTGGTTTTGACATGACATTTTGTACTTCTCATTGTTGCAACAGGTCCACCTGAATCCTTAAACGACTTGTTTGTCCCCGTCTCCTCCACATATTATACTGACATCAAATATAGTAAAAGCGGGGGTTACACTGTGGGGGAGGGACATACAAAGCAACAAAGAAATAATCTTATAAATGCGTTAGAAACACATGCATGAAAGAAACAAAAACATTAAAATACACTAAAGCTACCAGCACAACTATGTTTATTGCAGCATTATGTACCATAGCTAAGATATGGAACCAACCCAGATGCCCCTCAGTAGATGAATGGATCAAGAAAATGTGGTATGTATACACAATGGAATTCTATGCCTCCATCAGAAAGAATGACATTTCCCCATTTGTTAGGAAATGGAAAGGCTTGGAAAAAATTATATTAAGTGAGAATCGCAGTTTAAAGCAGCCCCGGCAAGAAAGTCCATGAAACTCTTATCTCCAATAAACCACCAGAAAACCGTAAGTGGCGATATAGCTCAAGCAGTAGAGTGCTCGCCTTGAACTGCAGATCTGAGGAACAGTGCTCAGGCCCAGAGTTCAAGCTCCATGACCAAAAAAAAAAAAAAAAGAAAGAAATGTAGATTAAGAATTTGGTGCTTGGGCCTGAATTCAGCTTCAGTTCTTACAAACTGCAGGACCTTGGACAAGTTTCATAACTTTTTATGTACTACAGTTTTCTTACTTAGAATGATACAAGCTATTACTTATGATAATTTATAGATTTATGATAAATATTATGTTAGATGCTACAAACAAAGACATTAGTATTAGCTAGCATAAACTAGCATTAAAAATGTTTTGCCTTATGGTTTTATTTATGATATATTGTAAATTGAGATTTTAAGATTCTGAGAATAAAGTGACAGAAAAAAATCTATGAAGCTGAGTGCCAGTGTTTACATCTATACTTCACGATACTTAGGAGGCTGAGAGCTAGAGGATGGCAGTTTCTTTTTCTTTTCTGCCTGTGCAGAAAAGTCTGAGAAAATTCTATTTTCAAAAATAACCAGCAAAAAGTATAGTTGAAAGTATGGATCAAGTGATACAGCACCAGCTGAGTAAGTAAGCTGAACAAGCATAAGGCCCTGAGTTCACATATTGGGGGAAAAAGGATGAATAAAAAGGCTATTAATTTTTCCAATTTCTTCCCATGAAAAATGAAGTCTACTTCTCCATCACTTGCATCTGGGCTGTTTTTTTGAGTTTTGTTTATCAGTAGAATATGGTCCATTAGGATACAGTGAAAGATTTAAAAAGACCTGTAGATTTGCTCATGCTTCTTTGATTGCTTCTGCCAGTATATGAAGACCATGTGCCAAGAGGCATCTCTGTCACTTTAGAAATCCCAGTGTAGGCCCCCAGAATAGTCTCAGTCCATTTTAGTATCTACCACCCATTAGACCATCAACTTTACAAAAAGCCACAGGGTTCAAGTGAGACCAGTAGAAGAACTGTTCAGTCAGCCCACAAAACCTTAGAATATGATAATGTTTGTTGTTTAAACTGGTCCATTCCTTTTATATTTTGTTTTACTTTGTTCTTGCATCAACACATGGCTAATACCAGGGACTATATTACTTTTTTTCCACATTCTTTCTAGCATCCACCTCAGAATTTTGTCCAGAACTTTTTGCAATATAAACCCTCAAATAGTTTTAATCCAATTACTGCTCACTCTTACCTTGATTTTTTAGTACGTTAATCTGGTTGTAAAGAAGCTCCAACACACATAGAAATTTCTTAATATGAGAAAGCATATGATTCTTTTTTAAAATTTTATTTTCTTGTAAAGATGCTGCACAGAGGGGTTACCTTACCTGAATAAGGTAATGAGTACATTGAGCATTGTTACCCCCTCCTTTGTGTTAACATATGCTTCTAAATAGGGTAGTTGATTTAAGGCATAAAAGAAAGATTTTACTGACTTAACTGGAAAATGTGTGAGCAAATATCATATACTCATTAATATTGATTTTGTGCATGTCATCTAACATCCATGGACCTTTGTTAGTTCATCTGTAAATTGGAAAGGCTCGTGTCAAACAAGCATTACAATGTCTAACAAAACTTCCTTACATTCTACCATGGAGCTCTCTGTAATGACCTCTGATGAAGGGACAGGAGATGCTGAATTCATTTCAAGTGTACTGTGTCAGAAAGGAAAAAGTTGTTGTTCTGAGCCATAGGAGCCGTGACCTAATGACCCCATGCTTTAAGTGATTCTGCCTCATGACATGTTATTTGTCATTTGTTTGAAAAAAAATTAATAGGTGATCTTTTTTCTAGTTCCCTGTGTCCGTACTATAAGATATATCACAATTGGAAGATGACTGGCAGATTCCACAGGGATGGAATCATTGGCAAAATGGATGGACTTTGTATTCTTTACCCAACATAAATTCTCTCACATTTGTGTTATAATAAACACATGCTGTAGCAATGCTAGAAGATGAAGATTGTTCTCTGCTCAATGAGGAGCAGTGAAAAGATAATTTTCTTAATGTAAATGAATCTAAATAATGTCTAATGCCTCTCCAGAAACAGTTCATGAATACAAATGATTGTTTTTTCGTACAATTATACATACTGCTGATCACAAAAGAAAGAGAATAAACTCTCTCTAGACAAAATATCCAAGTATCTACTAATGGGGAGTCAATAGATGTGGGATTACACTGGTGGCAACATCAATGTTCCATCCAATCTCAGGTGTGAGGACACTGGGAGCTGCTGCTTCTGCCTTTTGCTTCTGCTTAGACTCTCTTACTGTGGTCACGCTTCTGGCCTCCAATTTCATAGCTGTGTACCTATCCTGCCTTCGTCCCCTTCACCATTCCCATTCAAACCTTGTCATCTACATTCTGAGAGCTTCTGCTCATTTACATTTATAGCAGCAGCTTGTAAGATTGGTCCTTTTCCCACATCTGTCACTATTTTCCTGTCTTTTGCCATTTTTGATAATAGCCATAGTATTTTAAGGGAGATGATAACTTTTTTTGTGATTTTGACTTTCATTTTTGTATTAATTAGTGATAAATGAGCATTTTCTAATATACATGCTGGCCAGTTTTTTGTCTTCTGGTCAGACTTTTAACCCACGTGGTAGCCATTGTAAATGAGATTGCTTCCTTGATTTCTTCTTCAGTAAGTTCAGTATTGCTGTATAGAAAGCTACTTTTGTATGTGTGTATCCTGATTTTTGTATTCTACAACTTTTTAGTTCAAACAAGTAATTTATGGAATGCTTAGCTTTTTTCTATATATAAATTCATGTCATCTGCAAATAGAAGTAACTTGACTTGTAGACCCTTCCTTCCTTCCTTCCTTCCTTCCTTCTTCCCTCCCTCCCTTCCTTTTTCTTTCTTTCCTTTCTCTTTCCTTTTTGTGCCAGTAGTAGGGCTTGAACTGAAGGTCTGGCCTCTGTCCCTTAGGATTTTTTGCTGAAGGCTGGAATATAACCACTTGAGGTACAGCTCCCTTTCTGGTGGTGGTGGCTAATTAGAGATAAGAGTCTCATACTGTCCCCCCACCCTGCCTAGGGAAGGGGGCTAGCTTCAAACTGTGACCCTCAGATCTCAGCTTCCTGAGTAGTTAATGGTTATTGGTGGGAGCCTGACTAGATACTTTTTGCTTCTTTATCTTGCCTACTTACTCTTAATTAAGACTTCCCAAACTATTTTAAACTGGAATTGTCAAGTGGAGAGCCTTGTCTGATTCCAGATCATAAAGGTGGGCATAGTCTTTTAAAAATCATTCATCACTACTGTGAATAACTTAAAAACAAAAGTATAAGTGAACTGAATTGGAAAAGGTATTTCTAAAACTTCAGATTCTCTTGAATTACTTCAAAAGTTGTCTGCGCTTGTATTATCCCATACAATAGTGCTCTGGGTGCCATTAAGATCACTGATGGTACAGCTCTCCTCAAAGAACGATGAACTATTGATTCTGTGATTCTCTTTCAAGTTACTGTCACTTCTGAATTTTGATGTGAGTTCTTTCATGGAGCATAAATGTGCAGACAGTGTCACTGTACTATGCCTGCCACCAAGTCCACTATAATTATAATATGTCAGACATTAAGAGTGAATTCACATTCCAACAACACTAAAATGTGTGGAACTGCATATTTGAATTAGTACAATATAATCTTTGAATTTTAAAGTAAATAACTTAATTTGGGGGTAAATGGAAACTAAAAATAAATATTTCTATTTATATCATAGAGACTGTTTAAAATCTCATTAGAATCATGATGTTTATGTAATGGAGACTATAATTCTAGAACTGATTGCTAGTCTTTAACAAACACAGATCATGGGTATATTTATTGCATTCACTGGTAATTTTTGTTAATGCAGTGAATAGGGAGTAAAAATTAATTAGTGTGTGTATTTGTGTGTGTTTGTTGATAATAGATCTTGAACTCAAAACTGGGCCACTGTTCTTTAGCTTTTTTCCTCAAGGCAATGGGCCACTGTTCTTTAGCTTTTTTCCTCAAGGCAATAGCATTCTACCATTTGACCTATATCCTCATTCCTGGCTCTTTGGTGGATAATTGGAGATATGCAACTTACAAACTTTTCTGTTCAGATTGGCTTCAAATCAAGTCCTTCAGATCTCTATCTTCTGAATATAGGCATGATCTGGAACCTGGATAAAAGATTAGGGGTGAGGAGGATTGAACTCAATGTCTTACATTTTTGCTTAGCTTTTATGTGAAATACTGGAGTTCTACCTCTTGAGTCACATCTCTGCTTTCAGAGTAAAAGTTAAATTTCAATGTCAAAACAAAAACCTTCTAAAATAAAGAGTACTATCTAGTGGCTGCCTCCTGACAAGCAATCAGGAGAAAGTTCTAAACTTGTATATTAAGAGCTACATTTTGGCAATACTTTATATATGTTGGGATTATTCTGTGAGCTTTCAATACAAACTTCCTTAACCATTTGAATAGACTTTTTAAATTCCATTAGTAAAACATACTGACATGTTTGTGGCACACACAACCCTAGAGAATTGTCAATACTTCAGTATCTCTCCAGGAACATGATTACTTCTGCTCCTTTAAGTTGAGGTACATGTTATCAAGAGTCTTTGAATCCCATCTGATTCTATCAGCTACATATGTTAATACAATTACAGGGTTCAGCAAATATAACAATTGTGATGAAATAAGAATTTCATAGACCTAAGATTTTAAAAAGTTAAGTCAAGTAGAAAGATGAATCAATTTAATTTTCAGTTTTTAGAAAATATTGTAGAAGTAGGTATGTATATAATGATTTGAACTTTTGTGTCCCATACAAATTTATATGTTGAAGCTTAATCATGACTATGTTTATGTAAGAGATTAGGTCTTGAGGAGGTAATTAGATCATGATGGAGGAGCCATCATAAACTAGATTAAGGTTTCCTTTTATGAAGGAGACACTTTACCTCTTCTACCATGTGCAGACATGGAAACATTAACATATTAACTAAGACTGTAGTCTTGGGTTTCTCAGTCTCCATGTAGAAATAAATATCTGGATTTTTAATAAGCTGCTCAGTTAATTATTGACAGATTAAGACAAGGTTGAATCAACCCCAACCGATTTGGAAATTACAAAAGACTCCAAAAAAATTCTGTACTTAGAATGACTCATATTTGTTTCTAGAATTTTTTTCTCCCATTCAAAGGGAACCCATCTCTTTAGAAGTGTGGTTTAAATGAAGAATGATGACTGGGAACTCAAGGAGTCAGTATTCAAATTAAAGGCCTTAGGCTTGTGTTTGAATTTTGTGTTTTCTTCCACTTGCTTTTATTACATTGGACAAGATGGTTTCTAATCTACTAAAAAAGTACAATATTTATAATTTTTATGGTATTTTATAGAGAAAGAAATGGAAACTAAGAGCATAAATACACTTAACGATCATACAGCTACCAAGTGGTGGAGATAGTATCCACACCGAGACAGTATAGTTCTAGAATCCTCCACCCTCAAATTTAATGGCCTTTCACTAACTTACTGAATTAACATTAACATTTTTCTAAATTTGTGGTTTTTAAAAAAATCTGTAATGCATGGCTTATTTCATACCACATAAATAATGTCCTTGATAGCTATGCTCTTTCTGTCAAAAGTCAGGTCAGAAAAATGTTTTCAGACTTCATTTAAATGGTCACAACTTTTTTTTTTTAAATTCTGAAAATACCGTACAGAGGGGTTACAATTACACAGGCAAAGTAATGAGTGCATTTCTTTTTTTTAATTTTTATTTATTTTTTTATTGTGAAAATACTGTATAGAGGGGTTACAATTACATGGGCAAGATAATGAGTACATTTCTTATCAAGCATTGTTGCTTCCTCCTTTGTTTCCCCTTCCCATCCCTTCCCATCCTCCCAAACCCCTGCCAAAGATGTAAAGTTCATTTTTCTTTCTTTTTTTTTTTTTTTTTTTGTCCGGTCGTGGGGCCTGAACTCTGGGCCTGGGTGCTATCCCTCAGCTCTTCAGCTCAAGGCTAGCGCTCTACCACTTGAGCCACAGCGCCACTTCCGGCTTTTTATTTCCTGCTTATGTGGTGCTGAGGAATCGAACCCTGGGCCTCATGCATGCAAGGCAAGCACTCTACCACTGAGCCACCTTCCCAGCCCGTAAAGTTCATTTTTCGACATAACTTCTTGTACATCTCATTGTTGCAATGGGTCCACCTTCCCCTCCCCAAATTATACTAACATCAAATACAGTGAAAACAGGGCTTGTACTGTTATACCGTGGGAGAGGGACATACAAAGCAACAAAGAAATATCTTAAAAATGTGTTAGAAACAATAGCAAGAAAGAAGAAAAAACATCTGAGTCCTTATCTTGGGGTTCATTTCGCCTAACATCAATTTATTTGACTGTTTCTGCTTGTCTCAGACATATACTAGTTATTACAAATAAGGGAAACCATGGGACCTATGTTTCTTTGGGCCTGGCTTACTTCACTTAATATAATTTTTTCCAAGTCTTTCCATTTCCTAACAAATGAGGCAATGCCATTCTTTCTGATGGAGGAATAGAATTCCATTGTGTATATATATACCACATTTTCTTGATCCATTCTTCTACTGAGGGGCATCTGGGTTGGTTCCATATCTTAGCTATAGTAAATAATGCTACAATAAACATAGTTGTGCTGGTAGCTTTACTGTGGTCTTTTTTGTAAACATTTGGGTAAATGCCCAAAAGTGGAATTGCTGGGTCATAAGGGAGCTCTATGTGGAGTCTTTTGAGGAATCTCCATACTACTTTCCAAAGTGGTTGGAGAAGTTTACACTCCCACCAACAATGCAGTAGGTTTTCCTTCTGGCCACATCCCCTCCAGCATCTGTTGTTATTAGAGTTCTTGATTATAGCCATTCTAACTGGGGTGAGGTGGTATCTCAATGTTGTTTTGATTTGCATTTCTTTTATGGCTAGGTAGATTGAGCATTTCTTCATGTGTCTATTGGCCATCCTTCTTTCCTCTTCAGAGAAGTTTCTCATTAAGTCTTTAGCCCACTTATTTATTGGGCAGTTGTTTCTTTGAGGATTTGTTGTTGGGGGATTTAATTTTTTGAGTTCCAGGTATACTTTAAATATGAGACCCTTGTCCATTGTATGGCTAGTGAAGATCTTCTCCTAATCCGTGGGCTTTCTATTGACCTTGCTAGCTATGTCCTTTTCCATGCAGAACTCTGAAATTTCATGCAATCCCATTTGTCCAATCTTTCTTTGATTTGTTGTGTTTCTGGTCTGTATTAAGAAAATGTGGGCCTGTGCCAAGGAAACCTAGGGTTTCTCCTATTCCATCCTGTAATGTTTTCAGAGTGTCTGCTTTGACTCCAAGGTCTTTGATCTATTTGGAGTTGATTCTAGTTGGTCACTACTTCTTACTGATTGGGGCATGGCTAAAATGAGACAGACTTTGTAAAAGATACTGAATATCTCCTTGATTTTTTTGCACTTAAGTTTCAAAATCTTGTTTCTAGGAACATGAAACTCAACATAATGTTAGGCTAAACCAACTAGAGGCTTATCAGTGGTAGGGTGGAGATACACCTCTTAGACCATAGGAACAATTAATTGGATAGCTAGTATTGATCATTTGAACCCTTCTCAGATGTCCTATCAATGTCATTAAAATTTTTCCTTCCTAGGTTAACACAATTTTTGTAATATATTCATAACCTATTCCTGTTGGGGTGTTATTCATCTTTCCAGGCTTTAAATAATGACATCTGATAATATAGTACTTTCATGTGAATTTTACTCCATGCTAATCAATATGCATTAGGCATTTCTATTTTATTTAATTACTGTATACCTAAATCGTCATTATTTTATTTGGTTAACTTTGCAACGTGTTTGACATTGTTTTTTGCTATTGGGTAATAGATCAAAGATAAGATTTTTTTCCAATTTGTGCAACTTTATATGTTCAGTTTCTATTATGTTCCTATAAGTACAATTGGACTAAAGTATATATAAAATTAATTATACTAATTAGTACAAGGCATCACTGAGAATAACATTAACTAATAAAACAAATTCAATCAGGAAAGTTCAATTTTGCATGTATGGAAAATATTATATTTTCTCATAATTTATTATTGATTTATATTATAGAATTTTCTAATTAGTTCCCAATCAATTTTGGACACAATTCATTGCTTCTATTTCCAAAAGAGAAAGCACATACCAAGAATAAGCTTTTCCTGAATTGTTCCATGTTCTTACATTCTATTACCTTAGCCTGACATTGTTTTTAGGTGTTCATGAACAATGATCTCAAAAAATTTTTAAGATAAACATTAGTTTTTCCAAAACATACTAACATCTGTTTCTAATCAACGTAATAGAGTTGTAGTCAACGGGAGATAAACAAATCATTGGAAAAATCACGCTGAGAAAGAACCTTCTGGGATAGTTGAAGGATGGATTTTCTGTTTTGTTGGTATCTTCTACTCAAAAGCTGGTAAAGCATCACAATTGGAAAACAACACAGATTTAGGGCTGATACCAAGATGAATCTCAGGCCCAATCTAAGATCAGCTACCCACAGAGCTTTGTTTATTTTTAAAATGGATTGTGCAGATATGGCATTCTTTACAGGGGGAAAAAAGGCTGTAAATAAAAGAGACAGCGGTAGAGGAATGGCTTTCTCAGATAAGCCTGAAAAATTTATTAAACATTGCTTGACCTTAAACATTTCCCCAGGAGGCTATAAGTATAACATAGACTTCATTCAGGGTATAGACTTGGGAAATGAAACAAGGGTATCTCAGCTTATTTATCTTTAAATGAGTTCTTTAGTTATCCAAAACACAAAAAAATCCAAATGAAAAATTTTAGGTTTTATGAACAAAGGAGAACACACAGGATAAGTTATTGGCGAAGGAAACAATTAAATTTAGATGCCTTCTTGCCTTTTCCATGTTGATTTGGCTTGTTTAATTCAACTTGGAGCACTTTTGTGCATATTGATGATTATTTTCAATGTAAAACCTAAACAAAGTGAGGCAATGTTCTGTGATGCCATTGTTTCCTTCCCATGCTAGAAATATAACTTGGGAATGCTTGTTGATCTCTTATCCTAGAGCCCTCCTTTCTGGCAGAGAGTACACACTGTGACTGAGCGTCTCGGAAGTATTAGTTCATGTACTTCTGAGCTTCCTGATCTAACTGCTGCCAATTGATCAGTTCATTTTCATCATTATATGGAAGGAAAAAAAAGTTAAGTTCAGACTTTGTGAAGCATATAGAGCCTTTGGAAATAGTTTTGGACAAACATTGTCATTGGTCAGATGACTTCTCTTCCTTTAGCTTCTGGTAATTTAAGGAGATTGGCATTTTGGGTTTTGAGGCTTTGATGGCTCAAGCTTTCAGCCAAACATCACCCCGTTTAGATGACAGAAACTGTTTGGCCATGATGTCAAGTTTCTCTAAGCTAGGTACTTCTAAAAACATCTCCCCCAGGGCTGGGAGGGTGGCTCAGTGGTAGAGCGCTTGCCTTGCATGCATGATGCCCTGGGTTCAATTCCTCAGCACCACATAAACAAAAAGAAAAAAGCCGGAAGTGGCGCTGTGGCTCAAGTGGTAGAGTGCTAGCCTTGAGCTGAAGAGCTGAGGGACAGTGCCCAGGCCCAGAGTTCAGGCCCCAAGAAATGGACCCAAAAAACAAAACAAACAAAACAAAAAACAAATAAAAACATCTCCCCCAAATTAAACACACATAGTCTTTAGAAAATATATTCTCTTTCCTCCTGCCTGGAACTATTCTTTCTTAAACTCGGAGATCACAGCCTGAATGAAAATAATCTAGAGGACTGAGATGGCAACTCCTGAGCTGTTTCTTCTCTATTCTTCTCACTACCTCAAACCAGAAAGACCTTTCTGAAGCTGGGGTTGTCCTTTCCATCAAGTTTAAATGTGAACTCTACAAAGGGAGTGTGTATGTGTGCATGCGTGTTTGAAGATGAAAGGAGACTAATACCTTTTGAGAATTTCTCACAATAAAATGTTTAATTAGAAAGTGTTAGAGTTTAGGTAGGTCTTGGGTGGGGAGAGTATATGGACAAAAACAGATCCCAAATAGTCAGATTCTTCTAGAACTTAAATTTATTCTAATGATTTTGCCAAATGAGTTTTTATTCTTTAATTATAAGAACATTTTTTAAACATCGGGTAAATTCTGCGAGGTGCCATTTAGTTCATTATAGTAGTAATTTCCAAAAAAAATGGCACCCTGGTGACTTGACAGATTTCATACCACGTTGAAAAGTGCCAAACTCATACTCAGGCTCAGGAAAAATCTGGAATGTTATCTACATAGATTTTAATCAGAAAATCCTCACAAAGAGACCGCAATTACCAATGCAGTACAAAAACCAAGGTTTCTGTAGATGTTGTCAGTGTTACCTCACTGAGCTCGGAGGAGCAGTGACCTCTCTTCACCTTAAAACTATTATCCCTGAGCTCTGTGTTTTACAAGGGCTTCACCTCCACTGTGCTGCTTCAGTGCCAAGCTCTTATCTCAGTGGAGAGGGACTGTGCCAGTGCCCCCACTAACATTTCAAGAGGGTAAAGGAAAGAACTCACAGCTCAGGTCAGAGATGTCAAGATCCAGAGACCTGAACACTAGACTCGGGGCTAGAAATCTGATATGAGCATGACAAATCAAGACAACATGGTCAAGCATTGCAGTATTATCACTTACCAAGTCACTGTTATTCAAAAAAAAAAAGTCTTTGAGAGAACATACTGGCTTAACATGGCATAGAAAATACCAGGCTGAAAGAGAAAAGAAGAGAGGATTGCAGTATAAGGATTTTTTTTTTTTTTTGCCATGAGTTTAAAGGCAGTAAGTTGTAATCCCAGCTTCAAAGCATCATTATTCCTTTTAACTTTCTTCCCCCATTCATTGTAACATCCATTTTTGGTTCTAGAATTTATTTGCTTCCATCCAAGGTGTAGAACTAGTTGGCGACTGAAACTATCACCTCACTAAAAGGCTTACTGAGTCACATTCCCTCTTTAGCTGGGTTCACAAGAAGTATTTTCAGAGCCAATACTCAACAGATATCCAGCAGGAATAGTCGTGCTTTCAAAATATGTGACACCCAGCTACTGATCAAACATTTTTCAAAGCAGTAACTAAAAGGAATAAGATTACAGAATCTATTTCATTCCCTTACATTGGATGTTCCTAGCAGACCTGCAGTTTAGTAAGTCCCCAGAAAGAATGATCGTTACAGCTACATCCTTTCTGTGTGCTTGAGAATGAAATACACACACATCCCATGAGTTGAGCACCACATATAAATGTTACATCGTTAGTCTTCATGGTGTCCCTGACTCCTATTGCTTAATTACACAATAAATGTTTCAGTGATTTTACATCCCTCCCAACCCCAATTAAAAAAAAGAGCATAACTTTCCTAAAGTTATTAGCATGCCCTATGATCTTCCATATAGGATCCATTTATAGAACTTGAGTTCCTAGTACAGCATTCATCCAGTTCCTAGTAGCCAAGGGAAATTGTTTTTGGCGGGAGCTACCTTTTTGCGAGCTTGGATATTCATGAGTCTAAGTATTGGTGGTCTATACAAATTGGGCCTGTCTTCTTCCCTGGGGAAATAGGCAGCCATTGTTTAGGATGATTTCTTTTTTTTTTTGAGTATTGGGTTTACTATGAAGCAGGATAAATCTTTGTTCTGGACTGTCCTGTGCCATTGTAGAACATTTAATAGCATTGCTGGTCACCACTACTCAAGAGATGCAAGCAATACATTTTTCCTGTGACAATCAAAAATGTTCCTAGACATTGCCAAGTATCCCTTTGGGAGCAAAATCTCTTCTACCCCCACTCTGCAAATCAATGGATTAAAGGAATGTTTCACAGCAATCTGCTGTTAGTACTAGGAATTTCAATCTCCTCTGAGTTAACACATTAGTAACAGTGTGTTGCATTTATAATTTTCAAAGTGTTTTTCACATAGTGCACTATATATAACTCTCACTGAAGCCCTGAGATACATTGGTTGATATCCTTTTAAAGATGTTAAGAAGGGCCTAGAGCTAGTAAGTGACAAACTCTTAAAGCCACAGATGTCAAAACACTTAAGGTGAAACTTCTGAGACATTCATTTTGGCTTTAGTCTCTAATCCCTATAGTTCAGAGGTTCAGTTTGCTTGATATTACTATGCACTGGGCTGTCTCACTGAGTTCTCATGTTAGGTCTGGAAAGAATGAGTAGTTTCCTTGTCTGCCTTAAAGGAAAACTGGGTTGTAGAGGAATTAGTGACTCCAGATAACAAATGTAGTAAAATCAACACTTGGTCAAGAAAAAGTTACTCATGATTCTTGTTAAAGAACAACAAGACAGAGTTTATTCAGGCACAGTACAGTAAGGACCACTGTAATGAAGTTTTATTATAGAGGAAAGATATTGGAAGCAATCCTGAAATAAAGAAAAATGGGAATTTATAGTGGGAGTGGGGGGTAAGGCAATCAATGGATAGAAAATGACTAAGAGGAAGCCTCAGAGATAAAGGGGGGGGGGAGCAGTGAAGAGGAAGTTTTTGGCTAAACTAGCCTAGCAGGCAACCAGGCAATCCCCTGGGAGAATGGGTGGGATAGAGGATGTGGGACCTGATCAGGTATGCAGTGTGATTAGATATTGATTCAGAGACTCTGAGTAAATTTCTTTAGCAGGAATCTTGCTAAATTGAGCAATGTAGAGGCCATCAATGAGATTCACAAAATCAGGGTCTAGTTGAGAATTGTTCAGAGGAGGTTGTCTTGAGTTTGGTCAGGTGGAGAATCTGCAATTGAACCCATTCAGAGTTCTTAACCAGGGTTCTTCTTATTAGAGGCTAGTGATGAATTTGACAGGAATGAATGGAGTAATGTGATTGGTAACAGTTCTCCATGAATGATGCTCTTAAAGGATGGGATTTACAAGGTCTCTGAGAAAACGGTACTGCAATTTAAACCTCCTGAAGCACAGGGGATCTCAACTCTGTAGTCTGAACCTGGTGATAGGAATTCTTCATGGGAACGCTCAGTAGGTATTCACATGACTAAGGCTGCCATTCTTACCAAGAGCCAACATACTTTCAGTCTATAGATGGGAGAAAAGCTTGGATGAGGGAGGAAATGGTTAAATCTGCAAGAAGTTACAAACATGGTCAAAGTGTGAGAATTGGCCAGCTTTTATAAGGACACCTTATTCCTGGTTTGGGCATCTCATTTCCCTGAGGAGCTGGTTTTCTCATGGGCCTTTGAGGAGTAGAGAGTAAGTGTAGAAGAATCATTCATCCTGGTGTCTGCAACTGATTGAGAGGATATCTGAGACCACCAGTTGTTTGGGTCCTGTGTGCATGGAGCAACTATTCATCTCTAACCAAACTCCCAAGGGGAAATGTCCATAGTCGTAGTCACAACCTGTAAAATGGCAGCTCTGTGGATCTTCATCTACCATGGCTAGTCCCTCAGGAGGAATTCCATAAATGTCTACTTGGGCTGTTAGGAGACTTGAAAGGGTTGAAAATGTGAAGTTCAACAAGGACTGGCCCAACAACCTGAGCCCAAAGTGATTTTGTGGAAGTTGCAATAGATGTGTGTGTGTGTGTGTGTGTGTGTGTGTGTGTGTGTGTGTGTGTGTGTGTAGAAGTGGGTAGTACCACTGTGTGAATTCTCAGTGTGAATTCTCACTGTGAAAACTCCAGAATTATCAGGCAGAATGTTTCAGCCTTGGAAAGAATACCAGAAGAGAAAGAGGATATAAGAGAGGAGGAGGAGAACCCTTTAGAAAAGACTAATTGTGCTTAGGCAGAAAACCTTTCTAGTAAACCTTACTAGCCTCCAGCTCCCCAACCTATTTCCTTACAGTGGATGAGAAATTGTCAAATCCTTTAAACTCCCCTTTCGCTGTGGCAGTGAAGGTGGCGGATTGTTTGCCAGGCAAGCTGTCTGAGAACCTGAAAGCTCTATGCTAATAGTACTCTTGTCATGCACACTGATGCTTTGTTTCTGTGCCCCCAAAGTGTTTGCTATGCAAATCAAACCACAGGGGCACTTTAACATGTAAATCACATAATCTCCCTCACGTGGGATGAATTGTTGGATTTTAAACTCCTTGACTGTTGGGAGGTAATGAACGTACTTATTTAACCGGCATTATTGCACTGGGCACATCTCCTACTCCGGGCTTTACTCTGTGGTGCCTTCCTGCCAGGGGAGAGCTGGTGTGATTATTAATGTTGCCGTCAAAAAAGCGTAAGTTGAGCTTGAATTGGGGGTAATTCTGACTCTTTGGGGGAAGGACCATGAAGTCTGCCTAGGGAACTGTGTGGAGTTCTGGGTCCTGTGATTAGTGGATTAGTGAATGAATAGGGAATCTTCCTGGGGAAAAGCCATTTTCAGCCTGTTTTACAGGTGAATGGAGCCAAGGAGAGGTAAAGACACATTTCCTGCCCTGCTGCTGGGAGGGAAGCCAGGTTGGGGTGCCCAGCCAAGGCGAGCCCCAGGGAGGCTGTGAACAGCAGTGGTGTACAGCTGCCTGCTGCTGCAACCTAATCGCTACTTTAGGGGCTCAACGCATCTCATGCCAGCTTCCTTTTGGTAAAACAGGGATAATGCTGGGAATTGGAAGGAGGGAACAGTGGCTAGATCCTGTTTGTAATGACAGCTCAGCTCTCTGGGCAAAGATGTGCTTGTTCCAGAAACGAAGTGTGATTCCATTAACACGCGTGATCTCTTGAAGCAGCCTGCCTTGTTTTGCAGTATGCGGTGCTGGATCTGTCTGTTGGGACCAAATTGATGGGAACAATATTTTGACCTTATGGCATCAGTTTAAGGAAGGCCTGGTTTAAAAGAAGACTTCTACTCTTAATGGGCTTTGCTCTCCCTATACGTGTTTGAAGGGGCTGACAATTGTAACATGCTCATTTCAACCATTACCTGTGTGCATTTTCTACCTGGGCATGATTCCAAAACTTCTTTTGAGTCGAGTGTTTGGCATGCATACATTTCCCTCTAGAAACAATGGCTGTAGGGCTTTCTTGGATGATAGATAACAATTGATCTAACCTAAGTGTAGCAGAAATACAGTGCCTTTGTAATGAAAGCTAGCAGGAGATACTAGCTGCAAGAATTAGAAATTCTCATTTAAAAAATCACCTAGTGAATGTGTAAATATACCAAAAAACGGTCTAAGAAATATACTTCTCAAATGCAGGTGACCGGCCCTAATGGCAGAGGGCTCAGATCTACCTAAGTGTCTTTTCAAAAATACTCACCCTGTGCCTGCAGGATCTTCCTCACCCAAGGTTTTGATCCTTTCTTGCAGTATCTCTCATCAAATGGTGAGAGCATGTGGTTTGATAAATCCCTGGCCATATTGCCTTCACTGGTAAAGGACTGATGATGAAGGACCATGCTAGTCTAGGCTCTTTCCAGTATGAGTCCTTGTTGAAACACATCTAGTTCAACATTTTCCTGTACCCTTTATCCATCTACTTTACTTCCTTGAATGTAGTAGTCCTAATTGGGTTAATCAATACATCAATAAAGGCAAATCTCTACCTTTGAGATTTTATAGTGGTTTTGATCTGACAGATAAGCAGGCAAGTGGATGTGGGAATGAAGATGTGGTTACTGGGAATAGAAGGGCTGAAAGCTGATCCAGAGGAAAGAGAGTTCTGTAATAATACAGATCCTGGCAGAGAAAATATGGCATTGATGATTCTGGCTATTCTGGCCTGGAGTGATGGTGAGAGATAGAAACAAAAGGGTTATAAGTTGGGATCCAGACCTTACAGAGTTAGAGACCTTATTTCAAAGTAAGAGAGAGAAAGAGAGAGAGAGACAGAAGAGAGAGAGAGAGACAGAGAGAGACAGAGAGAGAGAGAGACACACACAGAGAGACAGAGACAGAGAGACAGAGACAGAGAGAGAGACAGAGAGTCAGAGAGAGAGAGAGGGAGAGAGAGACTGAATGTTTTCTCTCATATGTGGAAGCTAGAACTAATTTATAACATACAAGTAAACACATATGGTGGTGTATGCCAGTGCTCACAAAGGTAGTAACCAAAGTATGGTATTTGCAGGGTAGACTGCAAATGGTGTCATTCCTTGGAAAAATGAGCTCACAGTCTATCAATATGAATACCAGGGTATTGGTACTTTAAAAGGAGGAGATGAATGAAGGGTAGGGGAGAGAATGTAGTCATAATGTTCAGTGCATATAAAATATTTAAAAAATGAGGGAAGGATTTGTTGGGATGGGGGAGAATGATGAAAGAGAGGTTTTTAATCAAGATACATATTGTTCCTAAACTGATTTTTTGAATGGTATACTTTTTGTACAATGACTTAAAGATAATAAAAATATAATAATAATAATAATAAAAAGAGCTGTGGGGTATGTGTGTATATGTGTGTGTGTGTATGTGTGTGTTTAGTTCAATTGGTAAATCACTTATCTAGTAAGTGAGAAGACCTTGGATCAATTCATTGTAGTATAAAAAGAAATTAAAAAAAACCCCAAAACTACTCTAGTAGGGAGGTATTACATATTGCTTCCTTAGGAAACGACTACAATAACTTGGCACACTGCTAAAGAATTCCAGTCCTCTGAAAGAGTGTTAAGGAATTCAAATGAGTTGGTCCTTTAGGCCTACACTGTTGATCTTCCTCAAGATTTTCAACAAGCTCATATGATACAGTTCTACTGCTGAGACAAGTTGGAAGCCTTGCTTGTTCTGGATAACTATCGATTTTCCAGCTTGGTCTGTCTCAATAGGTGTTCAAAGATTATTGGTCATCAGAACATCCCTCCTCCAAATGACTTCTTGCCTCCAGCTTCAATTTGTAATGATGTTGGGTGGAAGGTGGGCATGGCTTATTCTGTTTGGGGGGGGCTAAGAGGGGTGTGTTGTATTGTGTCTTATTCACAACTACTATTCTTAGTTTTGACCAAGTGAGCTTTTTTCCTGTGCACCAGAGACACATGAAATAAACAAATGGTATGGAAAGGATTTCTCTGTCTTTATCAAATGTTGAGATTAAGATATGTCCAGCAGGCATTGGTGTCTGGAAAGCTTGAGTTTACAGTATTAAAGCAGTCTTCTGGGAAAATGCCAAGATTCCTGAGGTCAAAGTGTAACTGTCTCTAATGCTTAGTTAGGTGGAGAAACACATTCAAGAAACTAGCTGTCAGGGCCCATCAACTCTTGTTTTCCTAAATACCAAATGTGACATAGTGCTATTGCGGAACTAAATAATAATAATAATAATAATAACAATAACAATAATATTGAAGGCTAAAACAGAAAAAGAGAACTTGACCTGACATGGTCAGTAGACCCCTGGCCAAAACATTATTTCACGCTCTGATGTTTAGCTATTGTCTTCCAGAAGGATGAAAAATATGAAACTGTAAGTAAGGACCAGCAGTTATAGAATATACACACAGTAGTTGCCAGAATATACACAATTGTTCTGGAAGCCAGACAGGAGGATTTTAACTAAATTTTCCCAGCCTGGCTCTGTGCAGTCTTGTCTGGGGATGCAATGGCTAAGTCTTTGACAATCAGAGCTGAGACTTGGGTTCTAGGAGAGTTATTATGGAAGTTGTGATCCTAAGGTGAAAGTGAGCTCCTCCCCCTCCCTAGAGTTCCTGCCATACAGCTGGCTACTCCCTCTCTCCGCACACACCTACAGGCACATGGCCTTGCTACTAACCCCAGAACTACCCACCTGAATAGGGGCAGACGCCATATTGCTCCCTCTCCCTGGGAGATATGGTGCCTCTAATAAACCTTATAATAATCTTTATCCTGGGCCTGCCTGCCTCTGCATGGTCCCCAGGGATGGCCGGGTGGATCTTAACAATGGTAACATGAATATTGAGTACTAAACACGGGTTCTAAGTGTTAGGTTTTTAAAAAGAGGTAGCCGAGTAAGAACTGCACCACACATGTGGTATTCAGGTAAGGGGTAGGTTTATTCATCGTTCCAGCTGGCACCAGGCCATGTTGGTCCTCCATGCAATGGGGAAAGGCCTGGGAAAGAGAGCTGGGAGAGCTGGGAAAAAGAGAGAGTTGGGAAAGAAAGAGAAAAGAGCTAGAAAAGAGAGAAAAGAGCTGGAAAAGAGCTAGAAGAGAGAGCAAGTTGGGAAAGGTGAGAAAGAGAGAGCTAAGAAAGAAGAGAGCTGGGAAAGAGAAGAGAAGGAAAGAGCTGAGAAAGAGCGAGAAAAGAGCAGAGAGAGGGCGTCTGGGCCTGGGCTAGGCCTTATCTAGGGTATGGGTGGAGAAAGGTGTGGCCACATCAAATTCAGATGTGACCTCAGCAGATGCAGGTGTGACCTCTTCCAGGTGTCCCAGTTGCCTAGGTAACACAGGTACTGGGTGGAGACTTTGCTGCGAGGAAGGCGGAGTCTGCTCGCCATCCAGGAGTGGACCTTACACTAAGCAAATGTCTGAAAAAGATATAAAAGTGGAAATAACCTCCAATCCTGTTTGCTGTTTTACATAGAACAAATAATTCTAGTCATCTAAATAATTCTACTTATTAGTTTTAAATCTTTGGAATAGTGTAACACATTTTATTGACCTCAAAGTAAAAACTCTATTTTTATGAAGGCTTACAAGAGGCTCTTTAGAACATTGGCTCTGTTAATGTTTCCCCAGACTGTACCCTCAGCATTTCGCTCCAGGCAGTGTGGAATATGAGGTGCACCTTGCTCTCTTTGCTCCTCCCCTTCTTTTTGTATGGGAAACCATTTTCATGTAACATCTTCTTATTTTCCTCCCAACACTTTATGTGACCTGCTCACTCTTACTTATCTTGAGGTCTAATAATTTTACTTTCTAATAGGATGCCTTCCATGAATTCTTAACTTTAAGGTTAAGTGCCCCAACTTTGATCTGTGATTTTTTTTCACATTGTGTTAGTCTGCAGTAAGAAAATATGGTAGGTCAAGTGACTTAAAAAATAGAAATTAATTTTCTCACATTTCTGGAAGAGAGAAGAAGTATAGTTGCTTTCCTTTGTGTCTGTAGGCTTCATATTCTACAAGGTAACCAAAATATCTTCTGAAAATGTTGAATTTGTACAGACAGATACTGACTTTTTTTCCCACTGGACTTTATTCCCTAGGTAATACCAGTATAGTAACTACTTACCTAGCATTCACATTGTATTAGCTACTATAAGCCATCTAGAGATAGTTTTATGCTTATGAGAAGATGAAACTTAGGTTACCTGAAGGTGATGTGGCATTTTATCTGAGACTCAAATCACCTGCAGATTTTGTACAGTTAGTGGGTCTGGAACAAATCTCTGGAGATACCAAGAGAAAAATGTAACAAATTAAGTTCCAACAGGGTCAGTTTCTAATGCAGGCTCTCTCTTGCTGTCTTGCAGTAAGCTACATTTTCTCTGTTCTTTCATGGTAGAGAATGAACTTCCTGATACCTCTCCTCTTATGAACACTAATCCAGTTTGCTGGATCAGAACCCTTCTCTTATGATCTCATGGAACCTCAGTTACCTTCATGAAGGCCTTATTACATATACAGTGTGAACTGCCTTCCAGAATAATGTGCTCATTATACCACATTGTGGGACAGAGGGAGAACTTCTCTGCCTCACTTGAACTGTAATGCCTTCCCTAGGATATTTTGTGGTTATCTTTTTTACAAAACCAAATGTAATAAGCCCACGAATAGGGGAGGCTTCCTGTATTTCTCTCTCTCTCTTTTTTCCTCTTTCTCTTATCAGAGAGAATCTCAATATGTGGGAGTCATGGAGTTTCAGCAGTGAGAATGCTCATGTCTTAATCAGTTGCTTTAGTTACATAGTGAAAGGTTGACCTCTCAGTGTGTACCCCTTCCAGAGTCCCCAGGATTAAGTGAGATTACACATGTGACCGAAACTCAGATGCTATGCAAATACAAGGCATTAGTTTCTAACTGTGGCTTGGTGCTAATAGCTTCCAATTCTGTAATTAGCATTGGATGCACACTTTAAAGAGATGCACATTTTAATATTTTTATTGATGCACAACAAAATGGAATCTTGAAGTTCATTTGTAGATTGGTCGGTACTGTGGCCCCAAAGGAAGTGAAACAGCCTGTTTTATGGCTCATAGAAGCGCCAAGACAAGCAGCTTTGTGAGAAGTTTTCCTTTAGCTGTTAGTTCTCATTAGCTGAATTCAAATTCCAGTGGCGATAATACACAATTTTTCAGCCACATATAGATTCTGCCTCTATAAAAGGAAAAAAAATCTATAAATGTAATCATCTCTCCCTTGTCAGCTAATGTAACACAGTGGTATCTATAAAACAGTTTTCTTTAGTTGCTTTTGTGCGATTTATTCCTCCTGGCAAGGATCAGGATATGAGCAGCATTATGTTTCAATAGAGCCTTTCTGTAGCTTTTAACCAGTCACAAAGGATGTCTGTCTGTACCTGGACCCAGTCTTGCAATAGAAATGATACAGGCTTTTAAAGCTTGAAAGAAAGGAAAATAGAAAACCAGGGGCAAATTGCCATTTCATCATTTTGTAAGGCAAATATTATATATCTGGGAAAAAGATTTTTTTTTTCAAAGTGTGCAATTTAGGAGTGTCTAAAAGGTGTTTTGTTCAGTCCATTGTGTATTAAGAATTTAGAAGGTTGGACCTATAGATTTTTAAATGTCCTCTAGATAAGGTGAGCTTAGCTCTATTGTAAATTATACTTCTTACACTATAGTCTGGGGAAAGAGCTTGCTCTCTTGCCTTTAGTATTTAAAACCTGAAATAATACAGACAGAATTACCCAGGGATGTGCTTCTCAGCTTGGTGCTTTGTCACCACAATTGAGATGGGCATGTTGGGAACGGCAGCCTGTCCTCTAGCATCACTGATGAGGACGAGGCAGTGCTGTCTGCCTTTTTTTCCAGAGGCTGACTGCTGTGTACTCCTCTTGAGTTTCTGACAGTGCACATCGCTAAAGAAGGAGACAGGAGAAGGGTAGACTTAACTGCTTTTTTCTGAAAGAAGCATGGGACCCTATCACTTTCCTTTTTTTTTTTTTTTAAAAGCTGGAAGCAGTTTTGTTTGGGCAAATTCTCAGGGGAATGACTAAGCATCAACTAACATGCTCCCTTAGCCTAAAAACAGACCTCAGGACATGATTTGTTTTTGACTCATCAACTGTATATTTCTCCTAGGTTATAGTAAGAGCTAACATGCACTGATCTTTTTTGGGGGGAGGGGGTAGGTGTGTTTGTTTTTAGGAACTACTTTCTTAACTTTTCCTTTTTCTTTTCAAAACATTTCAGATCTACAGAGAGTTTAGAGAGAAAAAAAATGTAGTGAATATTTTGATCAGTTGATTTTTCTTAATTATTTTTTTCTGTAGGGTGAAGTAGGTTTCAGTCACGACCATTATACTTCCTTCCTTAAATGACAACATACATCATCCAAGAACAATGGCATTACCTTTGAATCTACCCAATGATTTTAACATTAATCTAGAAATGAACCATAACACAGCCCATTTTCAGATTACCCCAGTTGTCTAAATAATATCTTCTGTAGTAGGAAGACCCCCTACTCAAGCAGGCAAGCCCACCTAGTCATCTGGAGTGCCAGAGCCCACCGCAACAAAGTTGTTAACAAAGAAGCAACTTTATTGAGAAGGTTCCTATACTGACTGGTCAGGGCCACAGCACAGGCTCGAGCTGATACTGAGACCCTGATCGGCCCACATTCTTTGTTTTTTAAAGGCAAAATTCACAAGGTCGAGTCCAGTAACGCACAGGTGGCCAATGGGATCCTAACACACACAAAGGATTGTACAGTCATACCGGACCACACACAGGTGGCCAATATGCAGAGTTTACCATAAGCATGTGCAAAAGGCAGGGTTTACCGTAAGCACGTGGTATCTCCTGTTAGAGCCAGATTACAACCTACCTGTTTTACGGGTCAGTCTATAACTGAACAATCAAGGGTGGGTTAGCTTGTTAAGGGAAGGGGTGAACAGGTGCATTTTTTTCATTCTGGGAACTAGGCCCATCAAGTCTAAAATCCCTAAAACAAAGGCAAAGCTAAAAGTGGAATCATACTAGCTTGGGCCCCATCTCAGGGTCCACTTCACGTCTATCTTTCTTCTGTGTAGTCCAATAACATTGCATTTAATTGTCTTGTTTTTGTTTGTTTGTTTGTTTCCATACATGTAGAATAACCTCTATTACCTATTTGGTTGTTTACAATATAATAAGCCAAAACTCCAGGACAGATGTCCTGCAGAAAGTCCCACAATTTGAATTTGTGTGATGGGATGCCAGTACTAATGTTCAATCCAAAATTGTGCCCCAAACTTGCTTAATTCCTCTTTTTATTTCAGTATGTGGCTTTATTATCAAGTTAATATGTAGTTAGGTTCATTTGGATCTTTTTAGTTCCTGTTTTTAGAATTTTCTCATGGTATGTCCTTTTTAATATATATTTAAAATTTGAATAGGTACAACATTTATATGGTTCAAAAGGTAAACTATGTTTAAAAAGTTTACTCAGAAATTTTCTCTTATTTTTTTTGTCTCCACCAATTTCTATTTGCTCCTTATGGACATCCATTTTTATTAGGTTCTGATTTGTCTTTACTACTTTTCATTTTTTTTTAAGAATAAGCAAATATATGCAGTAATGATAATATATAGTGAAACATATGAAGATATAAATGGAGATGTAAGTATATGTATGTCTATATATGTGTAGAGGCAGACATGCTTTTTATCTGTCTTATGAGGAAGATATATGTGCAGATGTTTATATATAATATGTAGTCTTTTACTTCTACTTCTATTTCATTTAATAGGTACTGGAATATTTTCCATCCTAGATCACAGAACTACTTCTTTTCACTACATACTTCTCTTTTGGGTCTACTAGTTTTCCCAAATGGGCACTTATCTTTTCTCAATATTGTGCTGTTTTAAATATAGCTTGGCATTTGAACTTTGTTTTGCATATGAAAGTGTAACTGGGTCCAAATGGTAGTACATTATAGTTCAGTACACAGTGCTAATTCTCCTCTATAGGACTGTCCGTACCTTTCCTATTTCCCCAAGCAGTGTACAAACATGACTAACCTAGATCTGAATACTGCATGATCATACTGAATTCTCACATTTACTAAGTTTATGTTTCCCACTCTATCGTTAAGAGCCTAAAGCTATAAAATCTTCAGGAATGTCTCTAGCATCTTGTGACTAGTAAATGGCAGTTAGGATTTGTTCCCAACCTTTGTCTCCAGACTCACTGTCTACAGGAAGCTATTTGAATCATATTTTTGGTATCCTGATAAAATTAACAACAAATTGATTACTTCTGGAGAGGTATCAAGGAAAGCTGAAGAATTAACTTGCTATCTCAAAGAGGATAAAGGATGCCTCTCCTCCCCTCCCTCCTGTCCATGCCTGGGTGCTGTCCCTTAGATTTTTGCTCAAGGCTAGTACTTTACCACTTGAGCTACAGTTCCTTTCCTTTCCCTGTCCTTTTTCCTTTCCTTTCCCTAGCCTCTCTCCCTCCTTTTCTTCCTCCCTCCCTCCCTCCCTCCCTCCCTCCCTTCCTTCCTTCCTTCCTTCCTTCCTTCCTTCCTTCCTTCCTTCCTTCCTTCCTTCCTTCCTTCCTTCCTTCCTTCCTTCCTTCCTTCCTTTTGGTTAGCAGGAAATAAGGGTCTCACAGACTTTCTTGTCAGATTGATCAGTGATAAATCAGATCTCAGCCTCCTGAGTAGCTAGGATTATAGGCATGAGTCACCAACATCTGGCTTCATACATTTCTTTTTTTTTTTTTTTAAATTTAATTTTATTTTATTTGAGAACATACTGTACAGAGGGTTACAGTTACATGGGCAGGATAATGCATACATTTCTTACCAAGCATTGCAGCCTCCTCCTTTGTTTACCCTTCACCTCCCTTCCCAGCCTCCCCCCTCCCCCCCACCCCATACATTTCTTAAGGAGATCAATGTTCAATCAAAAGTTTGACTTTTGGATTGTAACTATGTCTGTAAGAATCCTTTATAAATGAGAAATTTTAGGAAAGCCTCTCTCTGGAAACAGGGAATGAGGTACAGAGAGCAGAGTATAGTTTGGGTTCAAGGTAAATTATTCAGAATCTAGGGCAGACTTCAGCCTCAGTGGGGAACTGGTACAATAACCAGGAACCTGGAGAAATTCTTAGGACTAGACTTAGATGATGAGAGTTGAGGAAAAGCTACAGGAAGAATGGGACTACCCAGGATGCTCAGCACAGAAGACAGAATCGAGCTAATGAGTGATTTCTGGATAAAAGTAAGTGCTGAGATCCAGTTCAATGTAATAGTGAGATCTTTTCAACTGGATGTCATGTGAGGAAGATACTTGAATAGTAAGAAGGAACTGCTCTTCAAAGACAAGGCAAACACTCTCCCAGGAAGAGGGAAGAGCTCCTACCAGAGACCAGAAGGGCTTCAAAAAAATGGGTACAACAAGAATGTAGCAAATAAGGAGAAATAAGAGCAATAAGTTGCAGTGTCTTAGGGAACATATTTAAGTTCAGTTCTATGAGATGTAATGAGTTCCAAGGAGAGATAAATGGAATAGCTGTTATTGCTCATTTAACTTTATTTTGAAGTAAGAATTGTGCTATAGACTGTGTTCTTTCCTATTTGTTGCAACCTCATAGAGAAGGGCCTGTGGGTGGTAATTATTTATGCAGGAGCAGAATGCATGATGGTATTAGTACTTCTATAAAAAGGGACTGAGAGGGTTCTTTCCCTCTCACTTTCTCTCTCCCTCTCTCCTTACTGCTTTGTGAGGGTACAATGAACAGAAACCCACTTGTAAACCAGGAGGTAGGCCCTCTGCAGATAGACTTCCAGCCTTTGAAACAGTAAGAAGTAGCCAGGTGTGGCAATTTGCATCAGTAATCCCAACCACTTTAGGGGATAAGCATAAGAATATCATTGTCTCAGAACAGTCTGGGTAAAAAGTTCATGAGACCTCCATCTCAACTAATAGCTGGGCACAGTTGTGTATACCTATTATCCTAGCCACTCTATAGGCTGAAGTCAAGAGGTTTGCATTCCCAGGCCAAAAATAATAATAATACACAAGAACCCCACTTCAACAGAAAAAGCATATATGGTAGTATGTGCTTGCCAGCCCTGCTTAGGTCATGGTCCAGGTCAGCCCAAACAATATGGGAGACCCAGCTCAAAAATAACAAAAAAGTCTGCATGGCTCAAGCAATAGACTGGCTGACTAGCAAGCAGGGAGCCCCAAGTTCAAACTTAAGTAATGCCAAAAAAGCCAAAACAAAACCCAAGTCCCAAAACTATAAGAAATGAATTTTTGTTGTTCAAGGCACCCAATGCCATTGTGCATTACTTTTGTTACAGTAGCTTGAGCTAACTTAGATGATGTGTGTGTGTGTGTGTGTGTGTGTGTGTGCGTGTGTGTGTACATATATATATATATATATATTTTTTTTTTTTTTTCTTCAGGTAAAGTGTCAAATGAGGATAGAATGTGAAGTTTGGCTAGCAGCATGGGTTAGAGGAAATTTATGCAGAAATGAATACATTGCTACTTGCATTTACCACTCAGATAACTCATCAAGAGAAGCATATTCTTCACATTCAAGTACAAATGCACTATTTATTTCAGTGATATATGCCTAGTAAACATACTTCATTTCATGGGAAGAGCTGAGAACTTAAAATCATCTTGTAATGTGCCACACATGAAAGTCACTTCTGATGGATCAAGAGAAGACATTCCTCTCCCCACCCTGTCCATCAAATTCACACTTTTTTTTGTGGAAATCAAGTAACATAAACTTTCTTTTGATTACATCTCTCATTTTGCACTCAGTATTTTTGTTGATTCTTGAAATCAGACAGATTTAACATTAAGTGAGAAATCAAGTAAGGCGGAAGGCATAAATCCTTGAGAAGAAGAGTGAAAAAAATTGCAACATGCCGTATCTAATCATGAGACAGCTAGAATAAATGGCAAGAGTAAGATGTACAAGATGAAATGAATGACAGTAAGTATATTTAAAAAGTCATGACAGATACATCAAAATAAGGATAATTTGGTATACCAAGTCATCTTTATAAGAAAAACCTCCAAACATGATATTTAACGTTAAAGCAAAATTATAATTAGCTAAGCAAAATTTAAGTAGGAGCACTAAACACATGTAAATATGTTTTGCACACACTATTTTTTAGGTTAATCTACATGGTAGGTTAGTAACCATGTATTTTTAAACATCTAGGAACTCTAGGGTACCTAAACAAAATAGACACACCTTTGGCTGGACATTTTAGAAACAAATTGAACAGTCTCTTCCGAAATTCTATAAACTTGGCCCAAATAATTTACCTTGCAGACAACATGTAAAACAGGTAAACCAAGAAAAATGATCAGTTGATGGTTGCTATTTGGTTATAGAAGATGATAGTTTATTGGAAGATGATTACTTAATAATTGTAAAGAAATCCTTCTGTGGAAATTTATCTAGTAGATATTATGGCTTCCAAAGAGTGATGTTTGGCTGGTAAACATGTGTAGTGGTATAGCAAATGACTCAATTCAGTTATTAAATTCATTGAACATTTAGGGTCTCTTCTTATAAGGCCTAGCAAACCTCAGGGTTGAAGAAAGTCTTCTTGGATTTCAAATCTCCCCAAGGATAATTGTTGTGCCCAGGTCGCAGGACCCCCACCAAGAAGACCACCAAGAGTCAGACTTTACATCTGTTTTATTTAAACACAGCAGCACCTAGGAGGAGAGCCCCCAGCTAAATATTTAGATGGCTTATAAAGGCACACAACCAACCAGGTGTTTGGATTACCACCACATGTTGCTCTGTTAGACAGAATTTGCTTCATAATGGTGGTCCCTTGAAGCAGGCAACTGGGGAGAGAAATGCATCAAGCCTGTCTAAGAAACTTGTTGTATTCCTAAAGATGCGCTCTCTCGGCTTTCAAATGCTCCATGGAGCCTCTGGCTCTTGGTCCAACTTTCCCCCAGAGTACCACATTTTTGCACAATTGCTGTAAGACTGGTGAAATCACTAGCAGCTTCCTAGGCCCTCATTCCCATTGCATTTACTAGATTTTTTCTTACAAAAGGTAGTAAAGAAAGGCAAGACAGGCCTAGAAGCATTTGAGTTTATCACTGAAATCAGAGCTAAACAATGAAAATACCAGTCTATAAACTATAGTCAGTAGACTGAAGTCCTTTTAAGGATAATTGTGTCTAACTCAGGAGCATATGGACTTAATCTGATAGAAATCATTGTATACTCTGTTTTTTCCAATTGTACATTCTTGAAGAAAAAAGTACTGAGATTAAAAAAAAAGATCTTTGCTAGGCGTCGGTGGGCTATGCCTGTAATCCTAGTTACTCAGGAGGCTGAGATCTGAGGATCGAGGTTCAAAGCTAGGCCGGGCAGGAAACTCCGTGAGACTCTTATCGCCAATAGACCACTCAGAAAACCGGAAGTGGTGCTGTGGCTCAAGTGGTAGAGTCCCAGCCTTGAGCTGAAATACTGAGGGACAGTGGCTAGACCCAGAGTTCAAGCCCCACAATAAATAAATAAAATGAATAAAATAATCTGTTTTTATTTTAGTAAGTTTTTTTGTGAAAATATTGTACAGAGGGGTTATAATTACATGAGCAAGGTAATAAGTACATTTCTTTTTTTTTTATTTTATTTTATTTTATTTTATTTGAAAACATACTGTACAGAGGGGTTACAATTACATGGGCAGGAAAATGCATACATTTCTTACCAAGCATTGCAGCCTCCTCCTTTGTTTACCCTTCACCTCCCTTCCCAGCTTCCCCCCTCCCCCCCACCCAATCATACCCCCCTCCCTCCCCCCCACCGACATTGTAAAGCTGGTTTTGACATGACATTTTGTACTTCTCATTGTTGCAACAGGTCCACCTGAATCCTTAAACGACTTGTTTGTCCCCGTCTCCTCCATATGTTATACTGACATCAAATATAGTGAAAGCGGGGGTTACACTGTGGGGGAGGGACATACAAAGCAACAAAGAAATAATATTATAAATGCGTTAGAAACACATGCATGAATGAAACAAAAACATTAAAATACATATTTGAGGGTTCGTTTTCCTAACATCACATTCTCTGACTTTTTCCGCTTGACTCATACCTATACTAGATATTGCAAATAAGGGAAACCATGGGACCTATGTTTCTTTGGGCCTGGCTTACTTCACTTAATATAATTTTTTCCAAGCCTTTCCATTTCCTAACAAATGGGGCAATGTCATTCTTTCTGATGGAGGCATAGAATTCCATTGTGTATATATACCACATCTTCTTGATCCATTCATCTACTGAGGGGCATCTGGGTTGGTTCCATATCTTAGCTATGGTAAATAATGCTGCAATAAACATAGTTGTGCTGGTAGCCTTAGTGTGGCCTTGTTTGTGGTCATTTGGGTAAATGCCCAAAAGTGGGATTGCTGGGTCATTGGGGAGCTCTATATGGAGTCTTTTGAGGAACCTCCATACTGCTTTCCAAAGTGGTTGAACAAGTTTACATTCCCACCAACAATGAAGTAAGGTTCCCTTCTGTCCACATCCCCTCCAGCATCTGTTGTTGTTAGAGTTCTTGATTTTTGCTGTTCTAACTGGAGTGAGGTGATATCTCAATGTTGTTTTGATTTGCATTTCTTTTATGGCTAGGGATGTTGAACATTTCTTCATGTGTCTATTGGCCATCCTTCTTTCTTCTTCAGAGAAGCTTCTCTTTAGGTCTTTCGCCCACTTACTTATTGGGCAGTTGTTTCTTTGAGGATTTGTTGTTGGGTGGTTTAATTTTTTGAGTTCCAAGTATATTTTAGATATGAGACCCTTGTCCGTTGTATGGCTAGTAAAGATCTTCTCCCAATCCGTGGGCTTTCTATTGATCTTGCTAGCTATGTCATTTGCCCTGCAGAAGCTCTGCAACCTTATGCAATCCCATTTGTCCAACCTTTCTTTGATTTGTTGTGTTTCCGGGTCTCTATTCAGAAAATTTCGGCCTGAGCCGAGGAGACCCAGGGTTTCTCCTATTCCATCCTGTAATGTTTTCAGAGTGTCTGCTTTGAGTTCAAGGTCTTTGATCCATTTGGAGTTGATTCTGGTGCAGGATGATATATAAGGATCTAGCTTTAGTTTTCTACATGTAGTTAACCAGTTTTGCCAGCACCATTTCCTGAAGAGGCTGTCTTTCTTCCATTCTATTGTTTTAGCTCCCTTATCGAAGATTAGATGGCTATAGGTCTGTAGGTTCATTTCTGGGTTTTCAATTCTATTCCATTGGTCCTGAGGTCTGTTCTTATGCCAATACCAAGCTGTTTTGATTACTATGGCTTTATAGTAGAGTTTGAAATTTGGTACTGATATTCCTCCAGCAGTGTTCTTTCTGTTGAGGAGCGTTTTTGCTATTCGGGGTCTTTTATTGTTCCATATGAATTTTTGGATTGCCTCTTCTATTTCCTTGAAGAATGAGGGTGGAATTTTGATAGGTATTGCGTTGAATTTGTAGATAGCCTTGGGAAGTATTGCCATTTTCACAATGTTAATCTTTCCAATCCAGGAGCATGGGAGGTTTTGCCATTTTTTAAGTTCTGTGTTGATTTCCTTTTTCAAGATTTTAAAGTTTTCATCATAGAGGTCCTTCACTTCTTTAGTTAAGTTAATTCCTAGGTATTTTATTTTTTGTGGGGCTATTACAAATGGAGTTGCTTTCCTAATTTCAGCCACACTTTTCTCATTGTTGGCATACAGAAAAGCCATGGATTTTTGGGGGTTAATTTTATAACCTGCTACTTTGCCAAAGTTTTGAATCAGCTTGAGTAATTTGGGAGTGGAGTCTATGGGATTCTTTAAATACAAGATCATGTCATCTGCAAAGAGGGAGAGTTTTATTTCTTCTTTCCCTATTTGGATCCCCTTTATGTCTGCATCTTGTCTTATTGCTGTAGCTAGGCATTCTAACACTAGATTGAAGAGAAGTGGAGAGAGTGGGCATCCTTGTCTTGTTCCTGAGTTAAGAGGAAATGGCTTTAGTTTTTCACCATTGAGTATAATGCTGGCTGTAGGTTTGTCATATACAGCCTTTATTGCACTGAGGAATGTTCCATGGATTCCTAATTTTTCCAAAACCTTCATCATAAAGGGGTGTTGGATCTTGTCGAATGCTTTTTCTGCGTCTATTGAGATAACCATGTGGTTCTTAGTCTTGCTCCTGTTGATGTGATGAATAATATTAATTGATTTGCGTATATTGAACCAGCTTTGCATCCCTGAAATGAATCCTGTTTGATCGTGGTGTATGATTTTTTGGATGAATTGTTGAAGTCGGTTGGCCAAAATTTTGTTGAGAAGTTTTGCATCAATGTTCATCAAAGAAATGGGTCTATAGTTCTCTTTCTTTGATGAGTCCCTGCCTGGTTTTGGGATGAGGGTTATGATGGCTTCATAGAATGTGTTCGGTAGTGAGCTTTCTCTTTCAATTTCATTGAAGAGTTGGAGGAGAATTGGTGTGAGCTCTGCTTTGAAGGCCTTGTAAAATTCCGCTGTAAAACCATCTGGTCCTGGACTTTTCTTAGCTGGGAGGTCTCTTATTGCTGTTTCTATTTCAATGCTTGATATGGGCCTGTTAAGATAGTTTAACTCATCTTGGTTTAGTTTTGGCATGTCAATATTTGCTAGGAAGAGGTCCATTTCTGTCAAGTTCTCAAACTTATTAGCATACAGTTTTGAGAAGTATTCCCTTATAATGTTCTGAATCTTGGTTGTTTCTGTGGTGATGTTTCCATTCTCATCTCTGAGTTTATTAATTTGGGTGTGTTCTCTTCTTTTTCTGATAAGATTTGCTAAGGGTCTGTCAATTTTGTTAAGTTTTTCGAAGAACCAACTCTTTGTTTTGTTGATTCTTTCTATAGTTTTTTTGGATTCTAATTCATTTAATTCTGATTTAATTTTGATTATTTCTTTCCGTCTACGGGATTGGGGTTTATCTTGCTGCTCTTTTTCAAGGAGGTTTAGATGCGTCATTAAATTGCTAGTTTCAGATCTCTCCAATTTGTTGATGTAGGAGCTCAGAGCTATAAACTTGCCTCTGAGTACTGCCTTTGCTGTGTCCCAGAGGAGCTGGTAATTTGTGTGTTCATTTTTGTTGAATAGCATGAACATTTGAATTTCCTTTCTAATCTCTTCCATGACCCACTCATGATTCAGCAGTGTGTTGTTCAGCTTCCATGTGATACCGGACTTTCTTTGGTGGCTTTTGGTGTTGAGTTCTAATTTTATTCCCTTGTGGTCAGAGAGAATGCAAGGTATAACTTCAATGTTTCTGAATTTAGACAAGTTTGCTTTGTGGCCTAAAATGTGGTCTATTTTAGAAAACGTTCCATGTGCTGCTGAGAAAAACGTGTATTCTGATGCTGCTGGGTGAAATGTTCGGTAGATGTCTGTTAAGTCTAGTTGATCTATGCAGCTGTTTAGATCTGTGGTTTCTCTGTTGAGTTTTTGCCGAGTTGATCTATCTAGTGGGGAGAGTGATGTGTTAAAATCCCCAACAATTAATGTCTTTGGATCTATATGGGATTTGAGGGAAAGTAGTGTTTCTTTGATAAATTTGGGTGCTCCATTGTTTGGTGAATAGATATTTAGAATTGTAATATCCTCCTGAAGGAGAGATCCTTTAATTAGTATGTAGTGACCTTCTTTATCTCTTTTCACGAATTTTAATTTGAAGTCTATTTTATCTGATATTAGGATTGCAACTCCCGCCTGTGTATGCGGTCCGTTTGCTTGATAGATTTTGTTCCAGCCTTTAACATTAAAAATGTGTTTGTTTTTACGGGCAAGATGTGACTCCTGCAGGCAGCAGATAGAAGGGTCTTGTTTTTTAATCCAACTAGACAGTCTATGTCGCTTAATTGGAGAGTTCAGTCCGTTAACATTAAGAGATAGGACTGAGATGTATTTGGGAGTTCCTGCCATGTTATCTACCTTTTTGGGGGCTGCGAAAACTGGGTTCTTCCTATGGTTCTTGGATTCTCAGTTTGGGTGCAGTTTCTTGGCCTTTATTGCGGTCTTGTTGGTTTTCTATGTGTAGGACATCTTTAAGAATCTTTTGTAGGGCTGGTTTGGTGGAGATGTATTGTTTCAATTTTTCTTTGCTATGGAAGGTTTTTATTTGGCCTTCGGTTATGAAGGAGAGTTTAGCTGGGTACAGTATTCTTGGTTGATAGTTGTTTGTTTTTAGGGCATGGCATACATCGTTCCAGGCTCTTCTTGCTTTGATTGTCTCTGCTGAGAAATCTGAGGGGATTCTAATTGGTTTCCCTTTAGAAGTGATTACCCTTTTCTCTCTGACAGCTTTAAGGATCTTTTCCTTGTTCTGAGTTGATCCTGTGTGGATTATAATGTGGCGGTGGGATGTCCTATTCTGGTCTGGTCTATTTGGGGTTCTAAAGGCTTCTTGTGTCTGGACAGGCCTATCTTTTTGCATGTTTGGGAAGTTCTCTGCTAGGATCCTGTTAAACAAATTTCCTAGACCATTAACTTCTGTTTCTAGGTGCTCCTCTACACCCATTATCCTTAGATTAGGCCTTCTGATGGTGTCTTCCAGGTGTTGGATAGATCTATCATATTTCTTGGACTTGTCTTGGATGGTTGTATGTTCTTTCTCTATAATATCTAGGCTGTCTTCAATCCCTGAGATTCGATCTTCTGCATGGTCTAACCTGCTGTCAAGACTCTCTACTTTGTTTTTTATCTCTTTTCCTTCTAGTTGGTCAGCTTTGATGGCTTCAAGTTCTTTGTTGAAGCTCTGTTTTAGGTCTTGTATGAATTTCTTTACTTCCTTAATTTGGTGTTCAGTGTTTGTCCTCAAATCGCTTAGTTGATTGGTTATGGTTTCTTTGGGCTCCCATTCCTTCTGTTGGGTTCCATTCAGCATTCCCTTTGTGGTCTCCCTGACTTCCTTCAGCTCTTTGTTAATGGATTCCATGAATGCCTTTAGTGATCTTTGTGTGTTCTCTACCTGGTCTCTCAATTCCTGTATTACTCTTTGATTAGCTTCCTCCCGTTCGTGGGATTCCTGCAGATCTCTTTGAGTGTTCTCAGCCTGCTCACGCCATTCCTCCCTTTCTCTTTGAGTATTCTCAAGTTGTTCACGCAAATCCTGTATCAGTTTTTGAGTAGCTTCCTCACGCTTATGATATTCCTGTATAAACTTCTGGGATGCCTCCTCTCTCTCCCTGTCACGCTCATACAGAGTCCTTTGTACATTGTCAAACTTTTCATTTATCATGTTTGCCAGCAGTGTTTGTAGAGCTGTTTGGGAACTCTCCTCTGGATTATTCATTATCTGTTCTAACCCCTGATTATCAAGATTGGGAATTGAGATACCCGAATTTGCCATTTTTCTTGTGTTTTTCCGGCTTACTCTGCCCATTTGAGATGAAGATAGCACCAGTTTTGTGCTAGAACACTATCTTAAGGCAACCATCAACCAAAGTTTGCATTTGTACAGTCAATAGTCTACAGATACAATCTAGTTCAACAGATACATCTATTCGACATCAAACAACTATATGTTAAAGGACTTCAAACCGCAGAGAAGAATTTGGAAAACCAGAAATTATTAGGGTTAGGGAGCGATGTGGGTAAAAAATAGGAATAGATTGGTGTGGGGAGGCACAGGGAGAGTTAACTATGTCCTAATCACAGTGCAGGAAATAGGTTGGGTAGGATGCAAGCAGAGAGAGAGAGAGAAAGAAGAAAGGGAAAGGGGAATGAAAAGAGACCAGAAAAAAAAATAGAAACGTAAAAATTAATGTTATTTTAGAGATTAAAAGACCATCTATTTATAGAGGAATATGAATATGTTGAGAGAAAGGGAGGGACATAGAGGAGATGTGGAAAACTTTAAAAAAATGGTTAAAATATTATATAGGTATAAAGAGGTAGTACTGCTATTAATGAATTTAAGTCTCAGAGGTTTTGAATTGAGTAATAAGTTTGTGGATTAAGTGTGTACACAATGGGGGGTAGGGTCTACTGGTTAACTATGGGTTTATCTGAGGATGTGCAGGACAAGAGTTAAGTCACATAAAGAAGAACAAAGAGGAAAAGATGGAAAGGATAGGAAAGTGAGAAGAAAAGATCAGAAGTTCAGTAGAGCTAGACAAAAAACAAAAAGATAATTAAGAAAGAAAGAAAAAGAGAAAGAAGACAAGAAAAGAAAGGAAAACACACATTCACGTATTCCTAAAATAAAAATTATAAGAGGAGAAAAGAAAAAAAAAAAGTTAATGGAAAACAATTATTTTTTCAGAAGAGGCAAAAATTCAAGATTAATAAAAGTTTTAGAAAAGCAAAAAATTTTTTTTATATATATAAGGTAACAAAAAACGAAGAAAAAAAAAAAAGAAAAAAAAAAGAAATAAAGAAAAGAAGAAGAAGAAGAAAAAAAAAAAAGGTCTTTGATTTTTTTTTTGGGGGGGGGGGAGGGGTGGGAAGAGTCCTGTATCTCCCTTTTGTCTGTAACCAGAGTGTGGTTGGAGTCTCTGGTCAGCTTGAGGTCCTGTGGCTTGATTGTTTTCTTAAGTGAGTTTGTTGGAACAGGCAGAAAAATGCTCTGCTTTACCCAAGATTTTGAGATTCCCCCTCCCAGGTTAGTTTACTGGGAGGGTGATCTGCTTTGAGGATCACAAAAGAGGGGGATTCAGTGATGAGGCTAGGTTCTGGGTAGAGTTGAGGCCTTTCAACAAACAGTAGCTTTTCCCTGGGGCTATTTTGTGAAAAAAAACTCACAGCACCCAGCCTGGAGCCATTCTCAGGGTTTCTGTTTTTCAATTGATTGTGGTTGCTGCTAGAGGGAGGGGCAGCCTCTGGCTCTGGTTACCCGGTGAGGAAAGCCACTCCAATGGCTGGCGCCTGAGCTGGGTGACTTTTCCCTGGATGGAACTGAGTCTGTGAGGTCACTTCGCCGTTAAGTTCTTGTGACCTGCTAAATGACTCGTTTTATTCCAAGGCCTGAGCTGGAGCTAGCCGCTCCTCCGAGCTTTGTCGGTATCCAAGATGGAGATCACCGGTGCTGGGGGGGGGGAGGGGTGGCCTTCCCTCCTCTGCTCCCTGGGAAGGAGTGAGGAAGTGGGGCTACTCACGCCGAGTCTTGGATCCTGGGTCGTCTCTGGTCTGCAAAGTGCAGGATGAAGTTGTCCGCTTCTTGTCGGTTCTTGCTGGTGTTGAGTAGAATCCGCTCGTCCGTTGCGTCTGGCTCCTTCGTCCCGGACTCTCTGTGTGAGCGCTCAGGTATGGCCGTGGCTGCGGTCGCCGCTGCGACCCTGCCGCTGCAGCAGCAGCTGCTGGCAGACGCTCAGATGTGTCTGCTTGGCTTCACCTCTCTTGGCTAACTCTCTGTCCTGTGATGGCACACTTGGTGTGATTCTCTGGCTTGGGACTGTTCACTGGAACTCTGAAACTGTTTTCTATGCAAGAGCTTGTTCAGATTCCAGCTTCTCCTCCGCCATCTTCCCGGAACCCCGAGCATGTCATAAGTACATTTCTTATCAAGCATTGTTGCTTCCTTCTTTGTTTTTCCTCTACCATCCCTTCCCTCCCATCTCCATGACTACACTTGCCCCCCCCCTCCAAAGTTGTAAAGTTCGTTTTTACGACATAACGTCTTGTACATCTCATTGTTGCAATGGGTCCACCTGTATCCCTATTTAAACAATTTGTGTTTTCCCTTCCCCTCCACAAATTATACCAACATCAAATAATTGTTTTTGATATTATTTCTAATATATTTATAAGGTGATTGTTTTGTTGCTTTGTATGTCCCTCCTCCATGGTATAACCCCTGCTTTCACTGTATTTGATGTTGGTATAATTTGTGGAGGGGAAAGGAAAACACAAATTGTTTAAATAAGGATACAAGTGGACCCATTGCAACAATGAGATGCACAAGACGTTATGTCGAAAAACGAACTTTACAACTTTGGCCCCGTAGGCTGGGGGGGGGGGGGAGGGACAGGGGGGAAAGGTTGGGGGAGGCAGGGGGATGGTGGGGGGGGGAGATGTGAAGGGATGGGAAGGGGAAACAAAGGAGGAGGCAACAATGCTTGATAAGAAATGTACACAATACCTTGCTCATGTAATTGTAACCCCTCTGTATGGTATTTTAACAATAAAAAAAAAAGTAAAAAGAAAGAAAAAAACCACTGTGTCCTTATCTTGGGGTTCATTTCACCTAACATCATCTTTTCTGACCTTTTCTGCTTGACTCAGACATATACTAGATATTGCAAATAAGGGAAACCATGAGACCTATGTTTCTTTGGGCCTGGCTTACTTCACTTAATATAATTTTTTCCAAGTCATTCCATTTCCTAACAAATGGGGCAATGTCATTCTTTCTGACAGAGGCATAGAATTCCATTGTGTATATATACTACAATTAAATAATCTTTAAGAAACATTTAATGCACTCTTTCCCCTTCCCTTCCCTTCCCTTCCTCCTTCTGTCTTACTCTTTCTTTTTTCTATTGCCTCCCTCCCTTCCTTCCTTCCTTCCTTCCTTCCTTCCTTCCTTCCTTCCTTCCTTCCTTCCTTCCTTCCTTCCTTCCTTCCTTCCTTCCTCCCTCCCTCCTTCCCTCCCTCCCTCCCTCTCTCTCTCTTTCTTTCTTTCTCTCTCTCTTTTTCTTTCTTTCTCTTTCTCTCTTTCTTTCTCTTTTTCCTCTTCCCCCTGTCTCTCTCTCTCTCTTTCTCTCTCTCTCTCGCCAAGCTAGGATCAAACAACTCAGCACCTTGCAAATGCTAGGAAACTCTACCACTTGAGCAACATCCCATTCTCTGGTGAGTTCTTTAGGGAGGCCCAAAGAAGCAGAAATGAAAGCAAGGCAGATATAGGTCTGATGAAAGTCTACCTTTCTCTATTTCTTTGGGGTTTTAAGAACTCCATATACTACTGGCTTAAGTCAGGAGCTTAGTTGTTTTTTTCTGAGAGGTAATACATTAGAGAAGTGGTTGGTAGAATTTAGGCACAGCAACTATGTCTGTTCTATAAGGGGCCAGCTGACATATGCATGGAAAAGGACAGGTGTGTCACAAGAGTTTCTTTGACAGAGTGTTGAGAGCCCACACACTCATAAAGACAAAACGTATTTGAGAAATACCTATATCTCAAGGGTGGTGAAGAACTGAGAAAACTTAGACATGATTATCCCAGAGGGGATCCTGGAATAGGACCCAAAGGGGAGTCTTAGAAGGATGTGTAATTCCTCTGTACCAGTCTAGAAGGTGGTAGGAGTCATTTTTGATATTTTAATAGAAAAAATTGAAATAAAGCATTGCTAACCAGGAATTTTGTTAACTAGCACAATGCCAAAGGGGGACTTTAAAGGCATCCCTAGGGCTAGAAGAAGTGGGTAGAAGTTGGAGTCATTAATATTTGGTGGTTTGGAAGGGAGGCTCTGCAGAGCTGGTGAACTGGAGGATGAGGAGAGTCTGGTCTTCAATTTTGGAACAGTTGTGAGCTAGATGGACTATTACACTATTACACAGGAAGCAGCAGCAGCTTCCATGGCAAGGCACTTGCAAGAATGAAAACCAAGGACTGGCAACCAAAGAAAACCCAAAGGAGCAGGATGCAAAGATGGCGTTTGTTTTCCTCATTATCCTGCCAGTGCTTCCTCTGTCACTGGCCCCCACTGACAGCTCAACAAAGAACCACTGACAAGGGAGAAATACAATTGTATATATTAGAGGCTAATGGTGAATAATAATGTTTATAGCACCATTTCATGAGTGCTTTTTGTGTTCTAGACAACGATATGATTAATTTAATCTTTTCCATACTATTAAATAGAGATTATGACACCTAGTTTACATATGAAGACATAGGAATTAGGGAGAAAAATGTTCAGCATGATAGGTAGATCATGACTCAAACCCGAGTCTGTATGATCTTAAAAAAAAGAGGCACTGTAAAGAACACAACATTATTTGACATTAGGAAGATTAGACGTAGTAGTTTACACCTGTATTCTCAGCACTTAGGAAACTATTGCAAGTTCAAGGCCAATCTGGATTATGGGGTAAAACATTGTCTCAGGAAACCCAAACCAAACTAACAAACAAATTAAAAAAACATATTTCTAATATCCATATAGCACAATTCACAAGATTTTTCTTTCTGTAAAGATACAAGAGATAATGTAACTTTTCAAACTTCAAAGGGTGCAGACTGAATCGTAACTAAGTCATCTAGCTTTGGTTATAGCTGAGACTAAATTGATCGGGATGGCATTTTTCCATTGCTCCATATCCTGCTTGTGTATTTTATAAGAAAAAGGAATGAGCTTGCTTTTTTTTCCTTTTAAGTGATAGATACATTTGGAAGAGACTTTTGGCTTTCCTACAAAATATACTGTAGTCATCTGAGCAATTAAATGCTGTAACTTTTGCACTTCCATTGTTTGTGAGCTTCTTTCTTAGACCCATACAAATAGTCGTAACCATTGAAATACATATAAAGAAAAGAGATAATAGAAAAATGAAAATGTTTCCATCTGGAATCTCTTCATATTTCAGTATGAATAAATTGGCAGATACCTGGTGAAGCCCTGGGGCCAAAAGCTGAGCTTATTTTATTTCTGTTTTCATTTCTCCTTTTTGTTGTCAATTGAATAACATCGCTGCTGATTTTTTTGCTTAGAGACTCCAGCCTTCCTGATGGCCATTTGTCACTCCCTGAGCTTCCATGGCTGCTGGCTATAGGAACTAAAAAAGCACCAAGGTGAAGAAGAAAAATCAGGAAATAATTCTCTTCCAGCATTTCAATGAGATTTGGAAACCTCAGCCAAGTGGCAAAGCAAAGAGTTTCTTTCCATGGATCTTCTAATTGCTCCAAAAAGGCAGCCCCTGGGAGCACTGTGGGTTTTAAGTATTCAAGGTGTGTGACTGTACGCTGGTCGTCATAAGGCAGATGGCAAAGAATCTGCTGGAAGACTGAATTTTCATTGGTACCGAATAGGGCTGACTGCACAGTAGTTAAGGGGAGGTAGCTGTCAAGGAAGAGACGTGTTCCCTCCCCTACTGGGACAGTTGAACCACACACTTCCTTCCTTCTCGGGCTCCCAGTTGCCCTGGGCATTTTTCTCTGTTATAGCATTTCACTCTTGAAATGAATGGCACTTAGCAGGGAAGGTGTCTTTGGTAAGTATTTTACAACAGTGCAGGAGTTAACAGTTTCTTTTTTCATTAAAAGTGAGTTTTTGGTGGCTTTGTGACTGGCAGCCTGGAAACTTCTTACTTCCCTTTGATCCAGTGATCTCATAAAGAGTCTTCTTTTCCCAGACATCTGCCAAAGGGAAGGTTATGCTCTTTTCTTCCCTTCCTTCAGCCTTTGTTCCCTACTTCCTTCCCTCCCCAAGACTCAAAGGAGTTGGTTCTCTTTCTTTCTTTTTTTGGCAAGATCCTGGTGAATATGTGCAGTGATGGATGCTAAGTAATTATAAACAACAAGTGCTTCATTAACTAAGATGTGTGTGCATGTGTATGTGTGTGTGTGCACACGCGTACAAGAAAGTAAAGCTTAGCCAAGTGTCAGTGGCTCATGCCAGAATCTGAGCTACTCAGGAGGCTGAGATCTGAGGACCATGATTGGGCAGGAAAGTTCATGAGACTTTTATCTCCAATTAGCTGCCAAAAAAAAAAAAAGAAAAAGTCAGAAGTAGAGCTGTGGCTCAAGTGATGAGTGTTAGCCTTGAACAAAAAATGCTCACGGACAGTGCCCAGGCCCTGAGTTCAAACTCAGGACTGGCATATACATACACAAATAATAGATGAATAAAATTAAAAATAAAGCTTAGAAGACATGAAAAATAATAGATGACGCATTTAAACATAGCATAAAGGAGTAGGGAAGAGAAAAATAGCGTTTACTCACTTGATGACATCAGTGGACATACCCAATGTACTTTAAAAAAAATATAGACCTGTAGCTGTTAATATTCTACTTACAGCCAATTAAATAGTGACATGGTAATTTGGTGGCAAAGGGGATAATATAGTGTTCCAAAGTCAAAATGTGTCCTCCATAAGGACAGGCATTATATTACATTATATTACTGCTGTCCAGCCCTTACCATGGGGCCTGGCATGAAGAAGACACTAGATAAAGATTTGTTAACTTGAACTGAAAAAAAAAAGTTAGTAGATCACTACATCATGAACTCTGGAAAAGTATTTATGAGAATTAGGATAGTGATTATATGTAAGTGGCCACTGATTTATCTGTTATTCTTCTGACCTGCACTTCGTTAGCTCCATCACTCTTGTGTGTGATGAGGCACCTGAGACGTGATAAGCGCTTTAAGTGCCGTTGGAAGCATCCAAGAAAAATTTCACGAGACTGTTGAATTTTAGTACTTTTGGTCTTCAGGGTGTTTCACTGGCCTCTTAATTCTTTGAAACTTAGCAGTTTGTTGATGATCCATTAGATGGATACATTGCTATAATCAGAGTCTATAATAAAGTACTGCCTGTGTACTGACAGAAATGTTCTCAGGTGGACAGAACTGGGTTGCATGGCTCATGTGGATGCTGCTGCCTTTGGGATCTGGAGCTTGAGAACTGTGCACCTTGTGTCTCTGTGAAATGGCAATAATAACCCCGTCCTCCAGGGTTGTTGGGAAGGTTACGGAAAGTTAATGTCTGTAGAGAGCCCAGGTTAGGGCTTGGGACTTGGCACTCCTTGACAAAGAGTGAGGATCAGAACAGTAGCAACTTAGTGTTGGGATGGTGTTCTCTACTGGTGGTGGGATGTGACTGTTGTGTGGTAGGTGTGCTGGAGGAGAGGAAACCTCGGGGGGTGTGTCATCCATCAGCTTATGTTCCTGCTCTAGGGCTTGGAACCTTATAATAAAAAGTCATCAGAAATGCTGGAAATGCTTTTCTGGTTTGGCAGTATGTTATTAGTATTGTAGGTAAAATTAGTCTCCATGTATATATTTTTCCAAATATAGGTTGTGACTTTCTGAGGTAGATCCATACACATACATACCTGTGTATTTCCTCCAGTCCCATGGGCAATTTGAGATTAGTTCACTCACTGAAAATGCCATCTGTTCTTTGTAGTGGGAAATGAAATGAAACTGGAGTTTTCAACATCACTATGAGATTTGCATTTGAATAATAGGTGTCAGATACGTGGGTACCCGTTTCTTTTAAGTGTGATGTTAAATGCTTGTGACTTCACTAAGTGTTTGGAAGCAAGATGTTAATATCATAATTATCTTTTCCTTAATAAGATAATGTTGAGAAGCAGCTTTAGAAAAATGTACTGAATAAGATGCTGAGAATATAAAAGATGATCTGTCTGCCTTCCTCTTATTTCTCTCAGTGGCGTCCTGGGTGGAGAGGTGAGGTAGGGAAATACCTGTGGTGCTTGTGGCATGGAAGTTCAGTCCTCTTTTCTTGGGTACCTCACCACTTTTTGTGAGTTGGAAAAAGACTGGAAATCTGAAGAGAATCTACCTTTTTATTTTTTCTTTGTCAGTTGTGGGGCTTGAACTCAGGGCCTGGGTGCAGTCCCTGAGTTCTTTTGCTCAAGGCTACTGCTCTATCACTTTGAGCCATAGCACCTCCTGCAGTTTTCTGGTGGTTAATTAAAGATCAGTATCTCACAGACTTCCTTGCTCAGGCTGGCCATCACTTGGAACTGTGATCCTCAGCTCTCAGCCTCCTGAATAGCTAGGGTAACTCTACTTTTTGATAACAGCTTGCTTCCATAGAGATAGAAGCCTCAAGAAGTCACTGAAGAGTTGTTGTAGAATTTTATACTCTGCCCCATCACTTCACATCCTTTTACCAGCAATTTCAGGAGTCTTCCAAATGACTCTTACTTCTGAACCAACAACAATTTCAGAGAACACCCCCCCCCAAAAAAAAAACCAAACAAAAGCAAAACCACTTCTTATTGATACCTTTATGGACTGATCTTTATTGATCAGATTCAACAAATCCCTAATGACTCACAAGACTCAGAAAAGGTGTTAGTATTGCTGCTCATTATTATCAGTGAAAGAAAGCAGCTCATAGAGCAGGGTTCAGTAGAAAAAGTATAGAGTTCCTGGTAGTCTTTTTCCAGCGAAGCTGTTTGGCTAGCAGCTCTTCTTCTGAACAATTGGTGTGCAACAACATACATGGAATGTTTCCAATCACAGAAGCTTACCCGACATACAATGTTCAGAGTTTTATTGAGGCTGGGTCCAAAGACATGGCTGACTATTTTATGGCTGATTTTTATCCCCCCCCAGAGGTTGAAATGTTATTATATGGACTGAGACTCCCTACCATAAGTGACCTTGTACGCTTCTACTGTCTGGCATGGCCAGTATCCCCTGAGTAAACAGATATGCTTTTCAGACAGGGATAGAAATGGCCTCTTGGAAGCTGAGGGCAATGACTGGGCCTCATGCTGATGCTTTACTGTACTTATTCTGCTCTCTACCAATAAAGATATATCATTTAAGATCCTAGTATAGAATTTAAGTGAGGCAGGTACGAACAATGCATATTGTGTATTCCTAAACCTTTGTTTTTCTAAAGGAGTCTACAGTTATTGGTGAAACATTCTATGTACATAGGATACCCCCAGAAATAAGGAAATTGACAAATTCTATAATTCTGCTGTTATTTTATACCCACTCATAAGCTCACTACATCATAAAAGAAAGCCTAATAGTCTATATACTTTTGCTTATGGATATAATTGAGTATTTTGTATTTGTATTTGTCCCATTTCCATTTTCATTAATCTACCTCCTCATGTGCAACTCTATTCAAATTTTGTTTCAGCTTCTTGATATACATTTTGTTAAACTGTCTGTTGATTGTTCGAAAGCTTTATATCAATGAGTTAAACTCTTTCATAAAAGGTACTTATACTCCAGTTAGGTTGGTAATGCAAATATGTATATGTATCTCTGTGTGTTTGCATGGGAGGTTGTATTTTTGGTCTATGATCCACATGGACCACATCCTTTCTTTCTGAGCCTGGCTTATCACTTAGTATGATACTTTCTAGATTCATCTATTTCTTGCAATGACATTATTTCATTCTTCCTGATGATATATATATATATATATATATATATATGTATATAGATATACATATATTCATGTATGTGGTGTGTGTGTGTGTGAGTGCTTGCAAGTGCCTTTGTTGTATATTACTATACATTCTTTCAGAAAGATGCCCAAAAGTGGTATCTCTGAATCATAGGGTTGCTTTAAGCTTGGTTTTTGAGGAATGTCCATGCTGATTTCCACAGTGGTTGCACTAGTTTATTGCTCATAATATACTACATTTTCTTTGCCCCTATACCTCATCAGTATTTGTTGCTATTCATATTCCTGATGATGATGGTCATTCTGACTAGAGTAAGATATTGTTTTCATTTGCATTGTATTTGTATCTATTTATGAAGAAATGTATGAACATTTCTTCATGTCTTATTGGCCATATGTACTTCTTCTGAGAAGTGTCTGTTTAGCTTCTTTGCCCATTCAATAATAATTGGGTTATTCTTTCTTTGGGGTTTTAGTTTGTTGAATTGCTTGCATATTTAGTTATTAGATCCTGTCAGGGATATAGCTGGTAAATATCTTTTCTGTGGGCTTCTTTAGCTTAGAAGCTATATTTTGTACAGAAGCTTTTAAGCTTGATGAAACCCCATTTGTCAATTCTCTCTCCTATTTGCTGGCCATTGGAATTCTACTCAGGAAGTCCTATCCTATGCCATTGAGTTCTAGTGTTTCCCTACTTCTTCCTGTAATAGTTTCAAAGTTTCAGGCCTACTATTGAGAGTTTAGATCCACTTTGGGTTGATATTAGTGCAAAGTGTGAGACTGGGATACAGCTTTATTCTTCTAATGCAGGAATTTTTTATATATTATCTAGTTCAAAGTCACATAAAGTATAAATAGTCTATAGAGTGTATTACAGAATTTACATCTATTATTATCTGTTAAGAATAGATGCTCAGCTTTCTATTTTATAGCACATAGTAGGCATCAGCACATGTTTACCAAATGAATGAATAAGTGAATCCTTGCTTGAGTGACTTTTTAGGGCATGCATAGTGGGTTTTCTAATCATGTATAGCTCAGTCAAGTGAGGAAAGATCAACTATTCATAGGAAACAATGATCATATTTTTACCTTATAAAAGAAGAAGCAGAATAGCCAGTGTTTGAGGGGAAGTGATTCTCTTGATAAAACTTCAGGTACTTGAACTTATACAAGGTCAACCTTCCCAGTGAGAGTTTAGATCCAAAGAGTTTCAACAAAGAATTGGTGTAAGCACTCACAGGTTTGGGTACTTATCCAAACTGAAATTAATCTCTGAACCTTGGGAGGTTTTCTGACTTCTAAAGAAAGCTGAGAAAGCCAGAGAGGGCAGAGAAATCACAGAGATATACCAAGGAGAGTGATCACAGGAAAAGCTCCTGAGGCCAGAGAGATCACAAGGGCTGGGAGAGCAGAGGAGGGCACAGAAAGGGTTACAGAAATAGAAAAGAAGGATAACAGAGGAGCAGAGGAAGCTTGGAAAAAGCCAAGGAGGCCAGAGCAATCACAGAAGAGATGCTAAGGGCATGGGGCGGGGTGGAGGTGGGGGTTGGGAGGGAAGGGGACTGAGAAAACAGAGCTGAGTGGAGACATTAGGGAAGTGCAGGGGGTGAGATTGTGGACAAAGCAATCAGTACAGAGGACTAGAGAGCAAGAAACAAGCTCTCAAGAAGAGCCATTCTCCAACTCTCAGCTTAAAGAACTTTTCTAAGAGTTTTCATTGTATTTGTAGTAGTTTGCATCCTGGAAAAGAATTTTACCTCATTGCTCTTCTCCTCTTAGTATTCCCTCCCTCCCCGCCCCCCCCCCCCCCCTTCTCTTGTTTGATCTCCTGTTGTAGAAGATGTATAGGTGGGACAGGAATGAAAGGAGGAAATTTGGATTTTTTTTATACTTATTTTTCAGTTTCATTGACAATATATCATGCTCAATGCTAATGATTGCAACTGACTTGAAATGGGATATTAGCTATTGTGAAAAAATTTCCATCTCTCATGATTCAATGTGATGAAAGTTCTTGTTTTTAAAAACAAAAATATACTACTTATAACTGCAAAACCAGTTTATTAAACAATGCATCACTTACTGGATAGACTCACTTTATAGAGTAGTTTGAAAGTCTCATCAGTGTTCAGCAGCATCCTGCAATTCACACATGCAAGGCACAGTTCTTTAAGTAAGAGTTTCAGCTGATCCCCCTAGAGTTTATTCCTGTATTCAATTCAACTACATTTTCTTCAGCTTAAAAAATAATAGACATCTAGAAAATTTGGCATTCCATCTGTAGGCCATATTCCTGAGACATTCATGTGTACTAAACCAAATTCTGAAAAGATGTATAACTCTATGTTTTTCAAGCTCTGAGTCATACTTTATTTCTAGGCTTAATTACCATATGTAACTGAGATTAAAAGCAAAAAAAAATCCCCCAAACCCCAGGTACTATAGTCTGATCCATAAAATAAACGTTGGCTTAGCTTCTGAGTCCTTTGGTGACCGGTCTGCCTAGTTCTATTGTCACATGTTGACAAGAGCTAGCCTTCTGTCTTGGCCCCCAGGAAGCTCTTATTCATATGCTCCAATTTTATTCATTTGGGCTTGTTTTGGTATCTTCTTCTAAATTCATGGTATTTTTATGAAGGTAAGGCAGACAGAGGAAAGATCACACAGAAGAATAGTTGAAAAAGCCCTATCACTGGTATAAAAGCACATAACTAAGATGATAACATGTAAAGGGAGCTATCTTCATGTACAAAATACAATATAAAATTGTTATCATTATAAAACCTTCCTTTCTTCAGTCTGACTTTACTATTGAGAAAATAACCAAGTGAACATAGTCCTTATTATTGTTAACTTATGCTTTCTGGGAATGAAAGGCTGCTCTCAAATTCTATAACTAATTTTTGTCCCCAATACTGAGTCTGAGCTTAAACAACAGAAACTGAACATGAATCCTCGCTTCCGAAGTGACAACTGGGTTACAACAGCTCCTTAAACATGACCATAATCTACTCATCATTATTTCTTAAGAATAATTTTTATAAAAAACAGTTTTTTTTGTGGTTATCTACTGGTTACCTACGGTAGTAGAGGCATACAAAAAGTTAGAAGGTAGGGGCTGAGAAGGTGGCTCAGAGGTAGAGCGCTTGCCTTGCATGCATGAGGCCCTGGGTTCGAGTCCTCAGCACTACATAAGCAGAAAAAAAAAGCCAGAAGTGGTGCTGTGGCTCAAGTGGTAGCCTTGAGGTGAAGAGCTGAGGGACAGTGCCCAGGCCCAGAGTTCAGGCCCATGACTAGACCCCCCTGCCCCAGAAAAAAAAAAAAAGATTAAAAAAAAGTTAGAAGGTAGTAATTTTTTTCTGTAAGATATAAGAATATATTACTATTGACTTATCTGCATCTGTCTTTTCTTCAGATAGTAAGCTCCTTAAGGTTAGAATGTTTGACCTCCCCTTTTCTAACTCCTCACAGACTATGCTATGCTGTGTATAACTCATAATTGTGATTTTTTTTTCTGTTTTGACTAACAAGCTCTACTCATCCTTTCTAGGATCTTGACTTGTTCACATGATGGCTTGAGAGAAACAGTTTGACTTTCTGCAGTCATCATTTTTTTTTTTTTATCACTTTTCTTCTCCCTCCTGTACTACTTGGAACTGATTGTATTGACTTTTGTCTTTGATATTCCCATGCTTGGTTGATTGCCTTATCACTCTGAGAAAATAGCACCTTCATGACTTCATAGGTTTGCTGGGAGCACTAAGTGAAATGCTGTATATACTTGGGGAAGAAGAAGTATAAAAATTGTTAGAAATAGATGTGATTTTTACACAGCTGATGAGTGTGAAAGGAGAGACTATAGGCAATTTACTTATAAAACAGGATATAAATGTATGTCATAAATTCCATACAGAGGAATGCTAGCAATTCTGTAACAATTAATAATAATTAGAAGCAAATTTTTAACAGACCAAGTATCACTCATGTTATTTTTAGTCCACAATAGCTTTAGATTATTTGAAGATTCAACGAACTGTGAAAAGAAAATATTCAGAAAAAGAATTGCATCTGTACCAGACATGTGCAGATTTTAAAAAAATTGCCATTATTCCCTCAACAATATGGAGTAGCAACTGTTTACATGACATTTACATCTTATTAGTTGTTGTGAGTATTCTAGGTATGATTTAAAGTACAGGAAGATATGTGTAGGTTATATGCAAATACTGTGTTATTTTCTCTAAGGAACATCCTTGGATAATGTGGAAGAACCAATGTTCCATAGATACCAAGGGAGTATGTGATCATGAAAAACTGGTAATGAAAAAGCAATTGTATTTCATCATTCAGTAGACCAGAGATGTGCAATTAGATGCACTTAAGTTTGCATAATGCATAATCATTTGCCAATTCAGTTATTTTCACAGACTCAGTAAATATTGTTAGGTAAGAGGGTAGACTCTTGAACAAGATTGCCTTGGTCTAATCTGACCCTTCTACTTAATATCTGGGAAAATCTTTCTTCTCCTGTTACCTGGTTGTAAGATGGATATATTGGAAATAAAATTACATAAATTTTGGGATTGTTATGACAATGACATGAGTTACTAATTATAAACTGCTTAGAAAAGGACTGTCAAACAGTCAACCCCATATAGTTGTTTGCTGGAATTGCTAACAAACAGTTAAAGTGTCTGCCTGTTATGTTCAACCCTGACTGAGCTTTTCTGGTGAAGACCTTAAGTCCAGTTGAATGAGGAAGGTGAGGAGCCCTAAATAGTAGACTGATCAAACAAATGAATATTGTATGAGGTGGAAAAGGGAGTTAGATAGTCATAGGTACTGATCTGAGCTCTGGCTTTTGCCAGCTTTATGTAATACATCTCCCAAAGTAGGAGCCTGCACTGTTGTGGCTGTACTGAGAAGTTGACAGGAACAGCAGTGAGTGAGCATCGTGCATAGTGGATGGATGTTGGTTTCTTTTCAGTTTGGCCAACTACACGTGACTGTGATTTCTCACCGCTATCTGACTTTGCTTTAATGACTTGGAAGAAACAACACATTTTCATGTTTTTGAAATATCTTAACACTTAAACATTGTCATTCACACAATTGTTACATCAATAACGAAGTAAGACTAAGCCCTACTTGAGCAGAGTCTGTTCCTAGGAAATAGCCTGACTGTTTCCACTCTGCCTCATCTGCCATATTTCAGTTGTTAATTAGAGATGGAAAGGTTTCCAAGTTTTCTTCTTCCCTCGGTATTGATCTTTTGGGTGAACATAAAGCCTCAACCCGTTAAGTCTTACTGTTGTGCTTTTCCTACCTTATCAATTCAAATGGATTTAGCATGTATTATCACTATTTAGATCTTGGTTTTCTTTCTATTTCTTTCTCCTTTAAAGCAATCTGTAGTTGAAAAACTCTTGTTAGAAGAGATTATATGATTGTTTTTTTGGGTTTATAATCTGTTTGAAGAAGAAGTGACTGCACACTTGAGGATTTAAAATGATATCTCAACAGGAAACAGGCTTCTCTGTTGAAAACCTGGTTTCTCACAGAGCTGCTTTCTCATAATATACATATATATACATATATATGTGTGTGTATACATATATACATTCAGATTTGATCAAATTGCTGCCAGGATATTTTGTTTTATTTAAATGCAATCACAGAAACATCACTAATCTTCCAATTCATTTGCTTGTTCCCTGTCAACAACGGTTTTATCAGCCATCAGCATCTAATAGAAGTGGCAGAAGTGGCAGTGCTGCATGCAGTCATTCAATAATTATAAAATAAGCAGACTGAAACGTCAGATGCATTTGAACAAAAGTCCTCAAAGTTGCATAAACAGGAGAAAAGGTAATTAAAGAGCTTTCTCTCTTTATCTTCCAACATCATGGTTTTATTTCAATACAGTTCTAGCAAGAGACCAGAGGTAGATTGATTGATCACATTTGATTGGCTGGTCCTATTTTGAAATGTGTCCCATTAAGTACATGGTAAAGAGACTGTTTTTTAAAAGTGCCACAATCATGACATTTCAAAAACAGACTTTAGTCTGTTAATATGTACATGTGACAACTAATAATAGATGACAAAAAGCTCTGCCCTTTATCATTGGACCATCAGATCTTCAGAGACTTGAGCTAAGAGAACACTCTGGCTCCTGACTGCAAAACCCTGATGTCAATAGGTTATGCTGCATTACCTGTGAAGCTGCGCCTTGGTTTTTAAACTGCTGGAGAAAAAGACTTGCCTGGCTATCCGAGGTAGTGCTGCATGAATGTAAGCAGTTTAGCAATAAGAGATGCAAACTTTTGAAAGAGAGGTAACAAAGCCCTAGGAATAAGCCCTGGTCTTGAATGTATATATAGTTCCCGGGCTGGTTGGCATAGCAACTCTTTCTGAGAACCCTGGTGCTGCTTAAGTAAACAGCTGAAGCACAGAGCGTGCCTCAGCTAAGCTGGGTCCATCTGTGGTATCAGCGTGTGAGGATCAAACAGGAACATTTTCTCTGGCAAATCAATGATATTTTGGTATCTCCTAATAACTCTGTTGTTCCCAGCACTTCATGGCAAGCCTCTGGTTCTTTCTGTTTTTCTGGTTGGCTGTTTTCTTTGGGACAATCCCAACCTGTCAATAAGTCTGATACTAAGGTACCTTTGCAATAAACCAAAGGGTAAGCTCAATACCTTTTGTCACTTTCTCTCTGCAAGGCACTTTCAAGGAAAATGAATTGATGATCCAGCAGCCATCTTTTATGAGGACCCATAGGAATAATAATTGCTCAGGTTGTCACTTTAAATTTTAGCACATCAGACAAATGCAAAGGTTTGGGGACAGGACAAACCATAGCACTGGTTTCTGGTTTTGCCATGAATAACACCGTGACACTGGGCATACATATATGGTCCGTTGGGTATATTAGTGATTTCTTGCTGCAACTCTTTTCTCATAGGCAAAGTTAAAAGAGTTAAGAGTCATTCCAAATGAGTATTTGGAGATTGAGTCATATAATGTATTTAAGACAATGTTAACAGATTTAGTTGGGTTCTCATCCAATGACTTTTAAAACTGAAAATGTTCCACATCTGCCTTTCCCATATGATAAATAAATCCTAATTTGTCTTAACTATGTTGTTCTGATTCCTTTTGCTAGTGATTGGTTTATGGTAGGTGTGTAACTTAGTTCTGGTCACTGATAGAAAAGAAGAGATTCTAATAATAAGTGGTTTAGTGGTATAACTTTGTTACACTTGGAGTAGGGTAGTAAGAAAAAAATGAAAGTAATAACATATGTGAAAATTCAATATGAGATTTTATATACTAGCCAGTGGATGCCATAAATATTTGGACTTGAAATTAACAATTGGAAATTTCTGTTTGGGTTGTACTCTGTATTTTCTATGCTACTCTTCCCAAAGTTGACTATGCATTTAAAAAGTATTAAGCATAGGACACATGAAGATGCTCTGAAAAACTAGGCAGTTGAATAATTCATCAGGGTCTTGTTTCTGAGGAGAAATGACACAAGAGAAGAGCTGTCTTTTGGAAACTTTCGATTTCCTGGAAAGCTCTTTTCTGAAATGCATGAAAACCTTCAGTAGGGCTGTAAACTGGTAGAACCCATCCTTCCTTGGGGAACCCACTGTAGACCACCCATTTCTGACAAGGAAAGAAACTTTAATGAGAATCAGTGCTGAGGCCAATTTGAGTTTCTTTTATTCACATCAAAAGACTTGTGCTTCCTGAGAAACATGAACCGAAAAATGAGAACTTCTGAATGTCTGAGAAGTAAAAAATTTTTTGAATGTTTTATATTCAGACTCTCACTCCTTGATCCCCTTATAAATCTCTTCCCCCAAAGTAGTCATTTTAAGTCCAGAGAGATCTATTTTTAGCTTAAAAAAAAAAACTCCTGATAATTTTAAAGTGTTGGGTTTCCAAGAATTTGTGGTGTGCTTTCATGAATCATATCTGCTTCTGGTAACTATAAGTTTAGGGTTTTCTTTCTCCAAAAAGCTCAGGACTTTACAAAGAAGGAGGAGAAAACAAAGGATAAAATCTGGCATCTGTCTGTGAGCCACAAGTTCCTCTCTTTGGGAATTTCTCTGAATAAACTGCCATTAATATGATGCATGATATCATCTTGACAGTTTATTATTTTGAGACAATAGCACATAACACATCAGAAGGAACTATCTTGGTCTATCATATCAAGAATCCACAATTTATAGCTCTGTCTACTTGGTAGGACAGAGACATTCCTTGAGAGTTAGAACCCTAGTGCATATCTGTAGTGCTAAGTATACAACCCTATAGCAAGATCAAGAGAAAGCCCACAGATTGGGAGAAGATCTTCATTAGCCATACAATGGACAAAGGTCTTATATCTAAATTATACTTGGAACTCAAAAAATTAAATCCTCCAACAACAAATCCTCCAAGAAACAACTGCCTGATAAATAAGTGAGCCAAAGACTTAAAGAGAAACTTCTCTGAAGAGGAAAGAAGGATGGCCAATAGACACAAGAAGAAATGCTCAAGTCTCTAGCCATAAAAGAAATGCAAATCAACACAACATTGAGATACCACCTCACCCCAGTTAGAATGGCTATAATCAAGAACTCTAATAACAACAGATGCTGGAGGGGATGTGGACAGAAGGGAGCCCTACTGCATTGTTGGTGGGAGTGTAAACTTGTTCAACCACTTTGGAAAGTAGTATGGAGTTTTCTGAAAAGACTCCACATAGAGCTCCCCTATGACCCAGCAATCCCACTTTTGGGCATTTACCCAAATGATCACAAACAAGACCATGCTAAAGCTACCAGCACAACTATGTTTATTGCAGCATTATTTACTATAGCTAAGATATGGAATCAATCCAGATGGCCCTCAGTAGATGAATGGATCAAGAAAATGTGATACACACACACACACACACACACACACACACACACACACACACACACACACACTGGAATTCTGTGCTTCTATCAGAAAGAATGACATTGCCCCATTTGTTAGGAAATGGAAAGACTTGGAAAAAATAATATTAAGTGAAGTAAGCCAGGCCCAAAGAAGCATAGGTCCCATGGTTTCCCTTATTTTCAATAACCAGTATATGTCTGAGACAAGCAGAAAAGGTCAGATAAGATGATCTTAAGCGAAATGAACCCCAAGATAGGGACACAAGTGTTTTTCTTTCTTTCTTGCTACATTGTTTCTAACATATTTGTAAGGTACCATGTGATTTATTATTTTTTTCTTTGTATGTCCCTCCCCCATGGTATAACCTCAGTTTTCACTGTATTTGATGTTGGTATAATTTGGGGAGAGGAAGGGAAAAAACAAAATGTTTACATAGGGATAGAGGTTGACCCATTGCAACAATGAGATGTACAAGATGCTATGTTGAAAAATGAACTTTACAATTTAGGTTGGGGGTGGGGAGGAGAGTGTAGTTGTGGAGGTGGGAGGGAAGGGATGGTAGGGGAAAAACAAAGGAGGAGATAACAATGCTTGATAAAAAATGTACTCATTACCTTGCTCATGTAATTGTAACCCCTCTGTACAGTATTTTTCACAATAAAAAACAGAAAAAGATATCTTGATATCATCTTGTTTGAGTGATATCTGTATTAGGGTGGAAATCTCCTTGTTTATAAGAAAAAGATATCTTGATATCATCTTGTTTGAGTGATATCTGTATTAGGGTGGAAATCTCCTTGTTTATAAGCTTACATTTTATACGAATCTGTAAAGTACTTTTTGTTCAATGTTGTAGTGAATTTCCACAATATTCTGGTAAGTGGCTTGAATTATGGATTTGAAGATGTAGAGAAGGAGATATGGAGGAAGTCAGATAACTTGCCTGAAATCATAGGACAGATGAGTGACAGAAGAATTGGATCTCAAGTTTTTTGATTATATTGATACATTGTCTCTCCCCCTCCACACCCCCCCCCCCCCCCCAGCCCCACTCCCCGGCACCCTTCCCCATTGACAGAACCTTTTCTTACTATCTGCATTTGGTTTAAGGCTAACATCATTTAGTTGTATACTTTCAATTTGGTGGTGGAAGGGTGGTGGTGATGTTGCTTCTATCTCTAGTTTTAACACCACAACTCAAGGCTGATAATCTCCCATACCCTTGCCACTTCCCTTAAGACTTCTATTAGGGCTTCTAGATACCCATACAAGTCACTCCAAAACTAGCTAGGGCAGTCTTCATGTCCTCTAGCCTCAGCCCAAGCCCTAGGAATTATTTAAATTAGCCAGTCCATGGAAAAATTGGAATCTCAGCTAACCCCATCTTGATTGCATTCTAAGCCAACCTCTTATACATCCGGTTTGCTATTGCCTTCCCTTAGTCCAACCAAGGCTGCTGTGCATTACTGTGTGGCACTGGCTGGAAACCTTCTTTTCCTTTTTATTAAGTAATAAAGAGTTCTGCCTTTCATCTATCCAAGTTTCATTGTGTTGTGTCTTGCCTTCAAAAGAATCTTTAAATCTTATACAACACCACTTTGTAGTTTAAATTTATCTCTCACCTTTTTAGTTGAACTATGATATAACTGGAAACACTTTTGTAGAGAGACAGGTGACTGGCCTACTACAGGAGATTTTGTGGGCCCTTAAGAAGGTTTGTTTAACCTCTCCAAATCTCAACGTTTTTACTTATAAAGTGAGCAATAGCCCTAAATGTCCTAGTCTGAGTTGGAATATGGTCATCTCATGGTGTATCTTGATGGTTCCAAAGTACAGAAATTCTTGTACTTTGTACTTATACTGGGGTCTTCCTTTCCTCTACCACCCCACAAAAACAACAACCAAAAAACACCTCTAAAAACAACAACAACGAAACTGAATTCTTGATAGACACAAAAGGAATGTTTACCTGAAAGGCAACACATGAACCTTAGTATGGTCTAGTCACATGTAAGTCATAAAAAGATAAGGTAAAATGTATTAGGAAGAAATCCTTCTGGAAAAGGAATTTTAATGAAAAGTACCCAGACAGCCTTGCACTAAAACCAGTGCCTAAGGTGTTTAGTAACCTGTAACTGTAGCATAGTACTTGATTTTTATAGGATTTTATAGTCTCCTTTTCAGAACACAACCTGTGAATTCTGAGACTTGTTTGTAAATACGCCTTGGAGATTGTGTAGTTCTCTTTCTCTGTCTTTTTTTATTTTATTATGAAACTTCAGAATCTGCTGAAGTTGCAGATTTTGGTGGCATTGACCTCCCTCCCTTTTTGGCAGTTGATGAATCTTTGGGGAGAGGTATCTATCTGTAGCCCTGATCGAGAGCCAGAAAGTAGAGCTCTGTAATTGGCAGCCCCTAGATGCCTGATTTTCCTGAAAGATAGACTCTTGATAGGCAAGCAAGGGCTTAATGATTTATGCCTGTATGCCTAACACCAGATAAAGTCAGACTATATCCTAAAGTGTGCATAGGAGGAAAAGCTATTACTGTGCTTGGATTGTCGGTGATAAATTCTACTGAAAAAGAGAAGAAGAGACATAGGTTATTAAATAGCTTGTATTTGAAATGGTTTCCAAAATTTAGCAACCCAGGGATAATGATAATAATAGAGGGAACTGTCTTAAAACACTTGTGTGGGCCTCATTCTCTTCCCACCAGGTTTTTTCTTTATTCGAGATTGAGGTCAGGGTTTTATGCAGTATTTGTATTTTAGAACCAGAATGGGTGAAAAGCAGCATTGCTGAAGTTTAGGAGGAGACTGTTGTTGAAACTTCTTGACACCTCTTATTCTAAAGACAAATGATTCCATTTCAATAACCCAAGTGGAAAAGGGAGGGTCAAGATTTCTCCTAGGGATTAGAAATAGAATGTGGAGTTTAGAGGATAATTTCCAGTCATTCCTGAGCTCCTGGGAGGTTCTGCTAGTTATAATTGTGTAAGCTTCTCATAGTCGATTTTGCAAAATGCCTTCTCTTGCATGTCTACACTAATTCCCTCATACAAGGGAAGTTCAGCACAGGTGAAATCCATTGCTTTCATTGGAACTTCCTCTCCTAGAGCAGACATTGATATACATATCCATAGGCCCTCACACCCCTTTATGGTGTGTGTATATTTGTGTGTGTGTGTGTGTGTGTGTGTGTGTGTGTGTGCTCCTTTGGCTTCAGCATCCTCTTCTCTGTGATCAGACACCTAGAACTTCTTTCTAAAGACATCAGGTTACTGCAATCTCATTGTATATTCTACTAGGAATCCCAGCAGAGAGCAGGGTAGCCTGGGAACTCACTACTCTATGAGCAGCCCTTTGCCAGTGGGTGAGTGGTAAAGTTTGAAGCTCATTTCCTCTGCTTCAGGATCATCTCTAAGGCATTAACTTCCATTCCAGATTGCCCCTGGCAGATAGGTTGAAGTGATCACCTGGGAGACTTGAAAATATTATCTGGGAATGGCTTCTTCCCCTTTGCCAATCTGCATGCCCCCACTCCTCCCCCCACTATTTTCATAGTGCAAATTCTATGGTGAGATCTGCTTCTAGGAAACTTTATCTAAAACTCAAGTTTTGTGATACCCTTTTCCTTTGAATATGTATGATATGCTCTCTTTTCATGTCAATGTGATTATGATCTCGCTGATACTTGGGGAAATCTGATGAATTGTATGCCATTTTTATTTTATTGCTTTATTCCTCATCTATTTCCTGAAGAAGTCTTTTGTATTTTTTCACTGCATGAATTAAGAGCATAAAACAAAGATCTGCGGACAAAAGCTATGTGGGAAAGGATAGAGAAAAAAGCCAGGCTGAAAAGAACAACTGAAATTAAGAATAATGTTTAGTACATCTTAACAAAGACTAAAAAACATTTTCCTAGCTAACATTCAATATTTAGTGGTATAAAGTTGTTTTAGCTTTCAGTTGCTGTGTAACAAATTCCCCCCCCCCCAAATCCAACACCATGAAACAACAGGCATTTATTATGTCTCCCCATGCCTGAGGGCAGAGATTGGGGAGCAGCTTAGTGGGGGCTGTGGCTCAGTCTTTCATGAGATAGCAGTCAAGATGTTGGCAAGGGCTGCAGTTGTGTCAGGTTTGACTGAGACCAGAGAATTCATTTCCAAGCTCACTCATGCGGTTGCTGGCAAGTCTTGGGTCCTCCCTGGCTGTGGTCCAGAGTCTCCCTTTCTCACTACATGGGCCTTGCTATGGCAGCCGGCATGTCCTCCTGACATGGCAGCAGCTGGCTTCCCCCACACTGGTCTCGGAGGAAGACAGGAAACCACTATGGAAGGTCTTTTATAACCTACTCTGGGATGACAGATCCCCTCACTTTTGCCATGTGTTATAGCTTCCAAAAACCAGCCTCAGGTTAATGTGGGAGAGGACTACACGCTGTGTGAGGCCAAGAGGTGGAGATCATTGTGTATGTGTGTAGGACATCTTTGAGGATGGTGACCATAAACGTACATCATATATATTCATTTCACCCATCATTGTATAAGGATGAAAAACACAGTTCAAAGAGGACCATGTATACCGTGTTTTCTATGCTCTATGTCCTTGTCATAAAGGAATGTCAATGAATATTTATGGTTATTCAAAATCTACTCATCTTCCAGGATGTTTCTCCATAGAGAGAAGTATTAAGGACGAAGTATGCTGTAGTGAATACTGCAGTGAATGCTAATTCAGGCACTTTTAAGTCAGTCTTCACAAAAAGAAAACCATCACAGTCCATTATTTCTACTATATGTCTAGTGCTAACACAATGAGGTGAGCGTGTGGATTTCCAGAGCAGTTTTCCAATGTACATCCCTTTTGCCCAGATCCTCTTCATCCTACATCTTGCTTTCATCATGTAATTATTGCTTAATGATTCCTTACTAACAGAATAAAATCCAATCTCCTTGACTTCTCAAAAGCAGAATTCATGTCTTTAAAGAGTTCATTCCTGTGCTTCCATCATGAACCTTTTAATTCAGTCTGGAATTATTATCACTGTTTCCCAAATTTCCTTGCTTATTTTTTTAACTCTTGATTCATTCTTGTTGCTATCTTTTACTTATTGATTAGGTTCTAAGTTCTTCTTGAACCAATCTCCCCATTATTTCCCCTTCTTCATCTTCCTCTTTTGTTTTAATTTAATTTTATTATAAAGACACTGTATAGAGAGGTTACAGTTACATCAGTAAGGTAATGAGTACATTTCTTGTTAAGTATTGTTACCCCTTCCCTTGTTATTCTCCCACTATCCCTTCCCCTCCCCTGAAGTTGTAAAGTTTGTTATCAGTACACTGTCTTGTGAGCATCGTTTCAATGGATCATCTTGTGTCCTTGTTTCAGCATTTTGTTATTCCCCTTCCCCTCCCCAAATTAAACAAATGTATATACAAAATTCACGGTACCAAAATAAAGTACAGTGACAACAGGGATATACTATAGGGAGAAGAACATACAAAGGAAACAAAAAAATCACATAGTACATTAAAAACAACAACAACAAAGAAAGACCTCTTGTGTCCATATTTTGGGGTTCATTTCGTTTAGTATCATCCTATATGGTCATATGTAAATAGCTTCTGAGCTTTTCTGCTCATCTGATAAAATTATCCTAGATGTATACTAATTATTGCAAATGAAGAAAACTATGGGACCTATTATTTCTTTGGGTCTGGCTTACTTCACTTAATATGATTTGTTTTCCAGGTCTTTCCATTTCCTAACAAATGGGCAGTGTCATTGTCATTCTTTCTGAAGGAAGCATAGAATTCCATTGTGTGTGTGTGTGTGTGTGTGTATACATATATCTCACATTTTCTTGGTCCATTCATCTACTGATGGGTTGGTTCCATATCTTTGCTATGGTGAATAATGCTTTGATAAATGTGGTTGTGCTGGCAGCTTTAGTATGGCTTTGTTTGTGATCATTTGGGTAAATGCCCAAAAGGGGGATTGCCAGGTCATAAGGGAGCTCTATGTGGAGTCTTTTGAGGAACCTCCATACTTCTTTCCAGAGTGGTTGAACAAGTTTACACTCCCACCAACAATGCAGTAGAGACAGTCTTTTTTACACTCCCACCAACAATGCAGTAGAGACAGTCTTTTCAGTAAATGGTGCTGGCAAAATTGGTTTAATACCCATAGAAAACTAAAATTAGATCCTTATATATCACTCTGCACCAGAATCAACTCCAAATGAATCAAAGACCTTGAGGGAAAAGCAGATACCCTGAAAACAGTAGAGGAAGAAATAGGAGAAACTCCAGGGCTCTTTGGCACAGGCTGAAATTTTCTTAATAAAGATCCAGAAACACAACAAATCAAAGAAAGGTTGGACAAATGGCATTGTATGAAACTGCAGAGCTTCTTAATGGCAAAGGACATAGCTAGCAAGATCAACAGAAAACCCACGGGTTGGGAGAAGATGTTCACTAGCCATACAACAGACAAGGGCCTTATCTATAAAATATACTTCGAACTCAAAAAATTAAATCCTCCAAGAACAAATCCTCAAAGAAATAACTGCCCATTAACAAATGGGCTAAAGACTTAAAGAGAGACTTCTCTGAAGAAGAAAACAGAATAGTTAATAGACACATGAAGAAATGCTCAACTTCCCTGGCCATAAAATAAATGCAAATCAAAACATTGAGATTCCACATCACCCAGGTTAGAATGGCTATAATCAAAAAATCTAATAATATCTTCCTCTTTCTTAATTCAATATTAATTCAGTATTTCTTAGGCATATTATTATCTCAACTAATTTTTCAGTTTCCTAGACTGCTCTCCTCCTCCACAGAACACTATTGTTTTTACAATTTGATACATTGCTTAAATTATTTTGCTTAACGAATCCAAATATTTTGAGAGCTGGGAGCTTAGTAGGTAATCTGTATTATGACTATATGGTCCAAAAAAATCCCATTCTACATTTCCTTAATGTCTTCCCTTAAGCCTGCCTGTCACTTTTATCTTTACTTCTTTTGAAGTCCATGATATGTATTGGCATCACTCATTTTGATGTCCTGTGTATAACATGCTTCTTCTAATTATCACTTAACTCTTTATATCACTTATTCATTCAGCACAGCTCTTTTTTTTTTTGGTCTTGGGACTTGAACTCTGGGCCTGAGTGCTGTTCCTCAGCTCTTCAGCTCAAAGCTAGTGCTCTACTGCTTGAGCCAAAGAGCCACTTCCAGTTTTCTGAGTGGTTTATTGGAGATAAGAGTCTCACAGACTTTTCTGCCCTAGCTGCCTTTGAATCATGATCCTCAGATCTCAGACTCCTGAGTAGCTAGGATTAAAGGCGTGAGCACTGGTGCCCTGCTCAGCACCGTTCTTGTGTGTCTACTATTTACCTCACATCATGCCAGGTCAAACAAAAATAGACAGGTTGCTGCCATCATGATCTGTGCAATTTAAATGCAAACAGACACAAAAGTTAATAAGGACACCAAAAGAATAAAATCACAGGTTAAGAAAACACTCTGAAGAAAGTGCTCCTGGTATAAAGACTTTATGCACAGGAACCAGCCCTTGGTTGGTTCAGAGAGGAGCCTCTGTAGATGCCATCTTGGTGCTAAGATCTGAACAATGAGCAGCAACCACACAGAAAAAAAGGACTAAGGGGCAGGAGTGAGGAAAAGAGTGTTTTGAGCAAGGCAATGCATGCATCGTGACACTGTGGTGGGCTGAAGTCTTTTACAATAGGTCAAGGTGATTAGGTCTAGTAACCAAGCAAGGACAGTGATGGAAAACTTGGAGTAATCTGAATAATGTGTGGAGCTTAGTTACGAGTAATTTATTGGGATTGATTAATTAATTTATTTTTAAATAAGCTTTTACTGTGAAAATGCTGTACAGAGGGGTTACATCACATGAGCAAGGTAATGTGCACATTTCTTATCAAGCATTGTTTCCTCCTCCTTTGTTTTTCCCCTACCATCCTTTCCCTCCCATCTCCACAGCTACACCCCCCCTCCAGCTAAATTGTACATCTTATTGTTGCAATGGGTTTTTTCCCTTCCCCTTCCCAAATTATATCAACATCAAATACAGTGGAAATGGGTTATACCATGGGGGAGGGATATACAAAGCAACAAAAAAAATCACGTGGTACCTTGTAAATACATTAGAAACGATAACAAAAAAGAAAAAACCACTTGTGTCCTTATCTTGGGATTTCTAAGTTCTGACAAGTCTGTCACTGAAATAGAAGATGATAACTTTAGCAGATACTGAAACTGGAGGAAGGGTATTCGATGACTCTGTACTATCTATGGAATTTTTCTCTAAATTTAAAAATATTCCAGATGAAAGTTTATTGTATTAGGTTAATTACTTTTTGTATCCATTTTGGGGCTTGAACTCAGCACCTAGGCACTGCCCTTGAACTATCAAAAGATAGTCTTTTATTGCTCAAGGCTAGCGCCTTACCACTTGAGCCATATAGCTCCACTTCTGGCCTTTTGGTGGTTAATTGGAGATAAGAATCGCATGGACTTTGCTTCCTCGGCCAGCTTTGAACTTCAGTCCTTAGATCTCAACCCCAGGCGTGAGCCACAGGCGCCTGACTGAAGTTAATTTTTAAAAGTAAGTTCAGCATGGAAAAACTCAGGATATAAAGGCTAATACAAATAAGCTGGACATTAAGACCTGGACAAGATGTCCTTGGTCTCTGAATGCTACCTTGTAATGTTGATTTTTATTTTGGATTAAGGAGAAGACTGTGATGGTATGTGAAATATTACCATCCTGTGCACAGTGTGCAGAGGACTGGAGAAATACACAGTGGTAAATGAGGCTACTCTCTTAGAGAGTTTAGAACTGCAAAATTGAGTTGGATTAAAGGTGGGCCTAGAGTCTCTTTAGCAAGATATGTGCTTTGGGATTGCATTTATATTTTATTTTACTTTAGTGTTTATCATAAAATTTGTATGTAATATATGTAATATATATATGTATATATATATATGTATATATATGATGCACAATCCTTGAATAAATTAATAGACAAACAGATGAATGAAAAGGGGAAGATCAGGCTAAGCAGTCTCTAGAGTCTGTAGTATCTTGGCCCTGTACAAAACTCTAGTGTGAAGACTAGTGATTTCAGACAGGATCAAAAGGTAGTCTCATCATTTCCCCTCTTGCTTTCAAGGTTGATTCTAGAATGAATGATTCCCTATCTTATTTTTGGAATGCCTAGGACTTCTGTAGAGAGCCCCAGGTGGAAGAACAGTGGACTAAAGGACACTGAAAGAAAATGGCAAAGTGTTCAAGATGTACATATTTCCAGATAAGATGATGTTAAGTGAAATCAACCCCAAGATAGGGTCACAAGTGATTTTTTTCTTTCTTGATATTGTTTCTAACATAATTATAATGTACCATGTGGTTTTTTTGTTGCTTTGTATGTTCCTCTCCCACAGAATAACTCCTGTTTTCCCTGTATTTGATGTTGGTGCCCTGTATCTTGTATATACACTTTTCTAATTTGGGGAGGGGAAGGGGAAAAAAACCCCGTTTAAATAGGGATACAGGTTGACCCATTGTAACAATGAGATGTACAAGACATTATGTTGAAAAGCGAACTTTACAATTTAGATGGGGGAAGGGAGCAGAAGGGAGGGGAAGAGTGTAGTAGAGTGGAGGTGGGAGGGAAGCGTTGGTAGGGGAAAAACAAACGAGAAGGCCACAATACTTGATAGGAAATGTACTCATTACCTTGCTCATGTAACTGTAACCCCTCTGTACAATATTTTTACAATAAAAAAATTAAAAAAGACTTGCAGATGAAAGAAGCAAGACACTGTGCAGTGAGCCATCCACAATGTGGCTTCTTCTTTAGAGCACATTCATTCTGCATGGCATTTGCACTTTGCCCTTTTGCCAATAGAAATAATCTTAGCCTTTTTTTTTTCCTTTAGATGACTCTGTAATTAGAGAGACTTCTCTTCCTGGGGGGAAGTATCTTAATTTCCAGTGGAGCAGAGAATCTGGGGACAAGCTGCAGAATTACTGTGAGGACAGGGCACTGCCTAGAGTCCTGTTTGCTCACTTCAGTTGAGATTTAACAGTACAGACAGTGATTGGTCTGTGTTTTCTGCAAGGCTTTCTCATTTGAAAAGACACCACAAGTCTTTAAAGAACCATCTCTTGGGCTAATTAGAGTGAGGATCAGGAAGAAACTGCTTGCTGGTTTTCTTCCAACCTAAAGGAGGAAGAAAATAGAATGGTTAACCTTCCAATTATTTTAGACATGTGACCCTGAAGATCCTAGTTACTCTCCTGCAATTTTTTCTCTCTCTCTCACATTCATGCTCACTTTTGAGACAGGGTGCATGCTACCCATACTTGTATTCTACCACATGACTAAGTTTAGCCAATAGAGTTTATATCGTCAATCTTAGAGGTTAATCTTTCCTCTTTCTTGTTTTCTCTCCTTCCCAGACATGCATTCATTTGACTGGCAGTCTGGAAAATTGAAAAATGCCACAGGGGTTATTAAGGTGGAAATCATTTCTGCTCCTTGAAGCTCAGCAAGCTAGTTATTGCTGCACCTATAATATCCAGGAATCAGAGTAGTACGCATTGTTCTTAGCTTGCCTGACACAGACCCATATCAGCTGTAACACCCAGATAGAATGAAGGGGTTTCAAGATGTCATTTCTCGACTCTGAAATATATCCCTTTAGTAGATTAAAACAGAGTCCCTGAAGTTATTAGAATGTGTTCTGTGTCTTTGTGCACACATATTTGATTTACTTTTGTTCTTATTAAAATGGTAAGCCTAGAATAAAAGAGAAAAGGGAATCTTCTATAATCCATATTTTAATAATTGCCTGAGTGCACATGTACCCTACAGAGACTTTCCTGTGTCTGTAACTATTTACTTGGATCTTTTATGAAATGTGTATTACTTACCTGGCCTGGCAGACCATGACACAACTTTTGGCCTATCATGTAATCCTGCATTTGCTCCTTCTGAGTCCTTAGGGTATGTTAAGTCTGTCTGTAGGATGGAGATATTATTTTAATGGATCTTTTTCACAATAATGGCTTCATATTACATAAATTGCATTGAATCATTATGATGTTAATATATAAATACTAAGAAAACTACTGGGAAAAGTTACTATGTAATTGAGATAGCCAATTTTCCAATATTAACTTCTTTATTAATTTTTTTCTCCATAAAAATGTTGAGGGAGTTTCAATCCACATTAAAACTTATAAACATGTTTTAGAAATGCAATTGCTTCATTACCCTCCCCCGCTCAGTAATAGGACACATACTAACCCTCAATTGGAAAACTTGTATGAATCATTTAAACAAAACACACAAAAAAGGAAACCAGAATCAAAATAATTCTTGGTTGTAAGAAAATTAAGAGAGATTCTTCAAGAAAAAGATTTTTGTTTGCTTCTATTTAGCTTTAAGGGAATAATCTTTTTACCATGCTGCCCCAAGCAAAAGATTTAATATTAGCAGTAATGTTTGTTTTTGATGAAGAACAAGTGACTGGAAAATAATACAAAACCCTGTTATATAAATGAACTCAAATTCCTGTCCTGCTTCAAACATTCCATGCCTGTTGTTGGTCTGCTATATTGGTGTATCAATCAGGGTCTTGGCAGGGAGCAGAAGCCATTCCAGATGGCTCTAATAAGACCTTAATAAAAGGAGTACTTACATGTACTTACAAATAGGGAAATTTACAAAGGATGGTGAGATTCTCTACTTGGTGTCTGAACCACTAAGTTGTCACTGCATTATAGGGCTGAGGGCAAGAGAGGAAGAAATAATGTAGTTGGCAGCACAGGGACTGTGAGGGAAGTCTACTATGGTAGTGGATATACAGAGTTGCAGTCAAAGATGTGAACTGAAAACAGAATGCTTGAGGAAGAAAGAGTTGTACTCTTCTCTTTGGCTGTCCATCCTGTGCATTTGATGGTCAACTCCATGCAGTAGACCATCCCCAGAGACACAGGCTACAAGAAATACCCCTTGTGTATCAGAGGGGAGCAGATGAAAAGGGTACAGGAATTCAAAAAAGGAAAAGACCTAGATCCCTCAGAGTTGCTATTACTGGTACCTAAAGAACTAAATTACCACTGAAGATTATACTTTTTACTCTTTGTTAGCAAGACAGTAGATATTTTATATTTTATTTCTTATGAAGTGGGGATTTCAAAATACCTATTAGCAAATTTTTCCTCTTGTTCAGCAAACAAAAATTCAAAACTTTACCTAATAGACTGTTGTCCCTCTAGGAAATTATAAATTGCAAAGGACTTTGCACTGACAGTATCTCATTGTGTCTAATGGAGGCCATTAGTTTATTTATTGTACAGTTGTGGTTACTGAGGCTTGGATTCCAGAATGAAGTTTCTGATTCACAAGTCAGAATTGGCAGAATCAGATGCAAATCTAGGTCTCCTGATTCCAGATACCAGGTTTCTTATATTACATTACTCTGTGTTTTTTTGTTCCAGCATAAGAATGTTTTGAACAGCTATTTATTTATTTATTTAAGTGCTGGACCTGGGACTTGAACTCAGGACCTTACACTACCCCTAAGCTGTTTTTTTTCTTCCCACAATTCTGAGTGTTCTGCCACTTGGACCACAGCCCCAATTCCAGCTTTTTTGGTGGTTAATTGGAGATAAAAGTCTCATAAACCTTCTTTCTCAGGCTAGCTTTACACCATGATCCTCAGATATAACCTTCTGAGTCACTAGGATTACAGGGTGAGTCACAAGCACCCAGTTTATAAACTTCAGCAGATTTGCCAAAAGAATGGAAGTGTCTATACCCTTTCCTGCATACTTCATATGCAGGAAAACTAGTGTCTCTCCTAGTTAATATCAGGAAGCAATGGAGAATCCAATGCAGCAAGTCTGGTGGAACACATGACACACAGTTCTACGGTTTTGCTCTTAAGGCTCCTTAAAGGACAATAGATTAAAGTCTTGGTTGCTAGCTCATGGTACCATTGGGAAGTGGTGAATCTCTAAGATGTAGGGCTTAGTGGTTTGGAAGTTAAGTCATTAGGGATGAAGCCTTGAAGGAGATATTGGGATCCTTGTTTTCTCTCTATTGCTTTGATTTCAAGCCGCCATGAAGTGAACAGGTTTTCTTTACCATGATCTCTCCACCATGTTTTGCCTCATCACAGGCCCAAACAACAGACCCAATTGACTAAGGACTGACACCTCTGACACTGTGAGCCCAAAGAACCCTTTCCTTGTTTAAACTGATTTTCCCAGGTACTCAATCTCAGGTACTGATGTGTTAGCCAGCTAACACATGCATGGAGGGATATAGGAAAAGATTTGGGAGCAGAGGGTGGCAGCACATATTAGAGTACTATTCATGGATTACTTGCATCAGGATCAACAGGTTACTTTTTAAAGGATGGATCCTGGATTTCTACTGGCTGAGAGTCTGAATCTGTATAAGAAGAACTCTACATTAAGGCTCATTGATGTACTTGCTCCATTAGCTCCACTTTACCCTCTGTCCCTACTTACTCATGCACACAGGTTAAGAGCAGCTGGCACAGAACAAATGTGAACATCTTGATGAAAAAGAGCTGTGTAATAGAACTATAAATATTTGGTCCTAGCTCAAGGGTTTTTTTTGTTTGTTTTTCGTTTTTTTTTGGCATGGCTGAATATAAACCATCTGATTACTTGTCTATCATCCTAACTTCTGTCTCTTTGCTTCAATCATACCTTTTGAATAATCTTTTGAAAGTGTGTTTTCTAATTTTATGCTTTAATAAACAAGGTGAATTAAACACAAATTGACTTTTCAGGTTCTTCTAGTGCTTTGAGTTAAATATTTTAAACAGCAATTATGGTAAACATTGAAGATGTAAATGTACTAAATTGGATTGAAACTGTTTTGATACTAAGATGTCTTTTTTTTAAAAAAGGAAAGAATTCCTTACATATTTAATGTTGTTTTCAGAAAAGTAGTGCAGAGAAAGGACAGCTTTTCAGGTACAACACTGCAGCTGCATTATTTTTGCAAAATTTATTAAGGATGTATAAAGTCATCATTGATGCTTTCTTATCAACTCCAAAAGTGGTTTATTTCTTTCTGTTTTTATCATTATCCTTTTGTAACCTTCAAAATAATACTCATTGTTCCAACATACTAATGTAATGCCTCACTTCAACTTCATGTCAGTTTGCTTTAAGATGCAAGTTTGCAGGTACCAGGGATCTGGGATTATAGAGTTTGTGGAGAGGAATTGAGTGCTGATTTTCATTGTTTTTACAGAAACTGTTAGCAGGCATTTGGAACTTCATTTCTCAGAGTACGAATGTTAAAGTTTCGTACTGTATTATAACTTTCTTCCTAGTTAGAATACCATAAACAGAGTCATGATCAAACAAATGACATCTTCAATTCTATTTACTTATACTTTAAAAACTGTGGCCCAGCTTGGCTATACTTTAACTATGATGCTGGAGACCATGTCTACAAATGAGTTTTGCTGGTGGGTGAAGAGGTGTAGGTAGTAATTTTAGGCTGGGCTTGAGCCAACTGTATAATTTTTCTTTGCTTTTTGAGACTCAGAATGGAATAATTATATATATATTATATATACAATAAAAAATTTCCATTGAGAGAAGGTGAAGTTATTGGTTGTTATAAGAACCATCTGTATTGATTGACTTTTTTCCTCTGTTAATCCTATTTCAAGCCAGTTCTAAATGTTCTGAGTTGTTTTGCTGCCAATAAATATGGTGTGAAGTTACTCTATTACACTAGTCCCTCTTGGATTAACTCTATAGTTTTGATTTGGCTGACCTGGTTAAAACTGTCACACTTGCTCATAGAGCTATACCAAAACAGCTATTCTCAGCTCCAGGGTATGACCTCACTTGCAACCTGTCCATTGCAATTACACTAATGTCTTTTAAACTTAAAGTCATTATCTTTTGAAAACTTTTCTGGAATTCCAGCAATTACTTTTTAAAACATCCATTATTTTTTTTCTGAAGGACATACTCTATATTAAAGAGAAGAAAACATAAATGTTACATATGTTGTTTTAAAGATAACATAGAACAATTGGCAGGGATTTCTTGTAAGTTCTTTTCAGAGCACTTGACAAACAATTGGAAAGTGAAAATTAAATGTGATTGCCTTTATTTTTGGAGAAGCATGTTCCCAATACCAAATAATCAATTTTATTGAATTTGCCCTCTCTGAACTGACTAGTTGTTTTGTCTCTGTTTGTCACCTCAGCAGTATCCCAGAGAGCTCTATATAAACTGAGATTCAGAAGGTATTATTACTGAAGCAGGATGTTATACTTAAGGTAGCACTTTTATAAGGCCTGACACTTACTTGAGTATTATTAATTCTTGGACTGGTATGAACCAAAGGATTAATTACAGCTATGCATGCGTGTATGCCATTTCTTACGTCCAATTTTCTTTGCTGTCTGGTTTGCTATTACTAGAAAGCAGATGTTTATTATAAATTACATTTCTTTAATATGTGACTTGAATAAAGATTGGAAGTTGAGTTATTCCTGTTTTCAACGTTTTCCTAAAACATTGAACTATACTAATACCAACTCTGCAAGTATCTGTTTAAAAATAGGAGCAACCAGGGTGCAGTATTTCTTGACTGAATAGTACAGCTTTCACATTGAAAAGAAGCTGGGAGGTAGGAACAATTGAAAGACTAACTGCGTCATGCCTTTGAAAAGCCAAAAAGGCAAGCAAAGCCTGTAAAAACTTCCTGTCATATTCATTTCTTTCTAGCTATACAATAAAGGTACTGTAAACCTTTTGAGTGCTTTCAACACTCTTTGCTGGAAATTTATTTTCAAATTGTTAGAAATATTTCAATTTTGTAAACAGAGACTAAAACCTAGATTTGATCATCCCCTGAAATTAAAAAAAGTTACAGTACAGTTCCAAACTTTTCTTTAAGTTATTTTCACTCATACTCTTGCAAGCCAAGTAACAAAGAGGTGCTGATTCTCATCCATTTAGTTGACAGCCACTGCATCCTTTCTTCTATTTACCACTTGAACATTTTGGCATCTTTCTCTCCATCTTGATGTGAAGCAGAAAAGCTTGATGTGACAGGAAATTGAAACGAGTTATATATTTCTTTCCTTGTGGCTTAAAGCCTACACAGGGTTGTGCATTCTAAAGTAACAGCTTTCAACTCAGGGGGTTTCCATTAATTCTCCCCCACAAGCCTATGGACATTTAGTAATGTCTAGAGAAGTTTTTGATGGCCAGGGCTTAGGGCTGAAGGGCTGCAGGCATATAGCAGGTAGAGGCCAGGGATATGACCAACTATCTAAACAGATGGGGCAGCTCTTACCCAAGTAATTAATCATCTAATTCCAAATGTCCACAGTGCTGTGGTTGAGACCCTTCTACCCACTCTCCAGGCCTTTTCTGCCTCCTATTTCCTAGTTACCACTGGTCATCCCCCTCCTGTCAGAGCCTGAAAGACAAAAGGTTTTAAAATTCTTTTTAAACTTCACCTTTAATTATGGAGCAAGTGATCCTCTGACACTTCTCTTTTCCTCTTTTATCCTTTCATTTAGTGTTCTTTTGTGTCTCTCCAACATCTTTCTGTTCTCTAGATGCCTCTCATTTTTGCTCCTACCCCCTCCCCAACATTGTCTATGTGCTCAAACACTCCTGATTTGTGTTATTAGCTTGTGAATTTTTAGTAGGCATGCTGAGTTCTGGAGTGCCCTGTTTGGGATAGATTGTTTGAGAAGCTATTTTTTTTTTTTTTTTGTCAGTCACCGGGCTTGAACTCTGGGCTTGGGAATTGTCTCTCAGCTCTTCAGTTGAAGACTAGTGCTCCACCACTGAGCCACAGAGCCACTTCTAATCTTCTGGTGGTTAATTGGAGATGAGAGTCTCATGGACTTTCCTGCCCTGACGGGCTTTGAACTGCAATCCTTGTATCTTGCCTCCTGAGTAGCTAGGATTACAGGTGTGAGCCACCTTTGCCCGGCTGGAGAAGCTATACTTTATCTCACTTCAGTATTGCATCTTGGGAGAAGGCCCAATCCTGGGCTCAAGGAATTCATTTTTATTTCTTTGTGCTGGTACTGGGGCTTGGATGCTGTCCCTTAGCTTTTTCTCTAAGGGCTGACACTCTCCCATTGTAGTACTGCTCCACTTCTGGCTGTTGGGTGGTTAATTTGAGATAAGTGTATTACAGACTTTCCTAACCCAAGTTGACTTTGAACCATGATCTTCAGATCTTAGCCTTGTTTGTAGCTACCATTAGAGAAATGAGCCCCCAGTGCATGACTTGAAGGGTTCATCTTGTGGTGTCCATGCTGCTGATAGAGAACTAATGCTACTAATACTGATTCTCCCTCATAGAGCAGTAGCCATACTTGTCAGATACTGTGCAAGGATGCTTTGCATACATTTGGTTGATATTAGTCCTATCATATATATGTGGAAAAGAAGCTTTAACTGTTCCAGATGCTTTGGAAGATGCTGCTTTGAAGTGGGTAGAACCAGTACTTGAACCCAAGTCTGTTTGGCATAAGTTCCTCTTTCCTACAGAATTATGGTGACTTTGAAGGCTGCAAACAGGTTAAGAACATCCTCACAATCTGGGGATGAGCTTAGCAACTTTCTTTACAATATGGGAAGGATTTCAAATGGCCAGTATAGCTAGAAACAAATTGATCTTGTGTGCTTGAAGCTAGAAATAATTCCATTGCTTATTATTTTCTTATTTTCCTGGCTAGAGGAGGATTGGTTTCAGTCATTTGCTTAGTTTCCAACATAATTCAGCAATTAGGCTCATGACTATATTCCTTGACAAATTCCCTACAATTCTGGGCTGAGAGCTGTGCCAATAAATTCTGCCCTCTGACTGGTTTGGTTTGGTGGCATACTGTCTTCCCTAATGTACTCCTTCTCAGAGAACTGATCTTGTTTAATCCCAGTTCTGATGCCCAGCTTCAGATCAATAAAGCGATAGCATTTTAGGACTTTATCCAGACTTTATGAACATGGGGTAGGCAGTGTAGAGCACCCTTCAATTCAAGGGGACAAGGGTACAGTGTCTGGGCACCGAACAGGGCATGCTTGAAAGTACCTACAGAATCCATAAACAAAGTCGAAGTGCCTTGGCCTTGGGTAAAACAGATGTGACTTGTTTGATAGCAGATCAGTTTAGAGTTAGGGTGAAATGTGGAACACTGGCGAGAGAGTCTGTCAGCAGATACATTCTACTCTTACAACCCACTTTCATAGTTGTGCTCTGGTGGAAGTGGTTGCTATTTCTTTGTGTCAGAGAATCCCCATGTGCAGCATGGCAAATCACTGTCATAGCCTCCTTCAGAGGTGGCTGCTCTTGTGTCACAGGGAAGGGTGTGTGTGTGGATTTTCCAGTGGATAAAAGCATGAAAGTTTATTATAAGAGTGTGAATGCTTTTGTAAACAAGATACTCTAGATGCTATTTGCACCCACAGTTTATTTTTGTGCTTTTTTTTTTGGTTGGTGGTGGTGTGTACGTTTTGGAAAAATCCTTCATAATGCAATCAAGATCATTTTGTTTTCTCAAACTTACCTTACCATCCCTCTGCATAACATCGGACATTCTTGATCTCTTTCTGCAAGACATTCTGCAGAGTGCAAAACTCATCTAGCCAACTCCTAACATAGTCTTGTGGAATAGTTTTTTATACAAATAGAAACTGCTAGGGTTCAGGACTCTTTTCCTAATAAAAGGAACTACTTCCTCTCCCCCTTTTTATTTTCTTTCTTGTCTTTTCCCTTCTTTCCCCTTTCCTTCTCATTTCTATTTATTTACAATCTTAACTGAAGTTATGATTGTTAGAGCTGTGGCAGCCATCTTGTGATCAAGAAGATGGGCCAATAAAATATAAAATAAAATTATAGCTCTTATCTCCAGATTTCTGGTTATGTGAGACAAAGAAATACATATTGCTTTGAATTGCTGTCAGTCGTATTTTTGTGTTACTTGTAGCTAATTACATTCTCATAGGGCACTTGTAAATAACACAGCCCATTCACCTGTGAAATTTTGTAGAGCTTCCCCATCAATTCCTCTCCTGCTAAAAATTAGCCTTTTTGAAGGAAGCAGAAACAATTAAAGCCAGATTAAAAAAAAACCATTATATTCTCTTTCCTTTCAAGGTGGTCTTCAAAGATTGTTACTGAACATCATTTTATTTCTTGATTTTGTGATCTTAGTTCTATTTGTTGCCGAGTTAGACTGTCAAGAATATTCCTCCTTTTATGTTTTGCTTTTTGTCTTTCTAGATGAATAGTGAGTTGTAAAGTCCATGTTTTTTTGGATTCCCCTAGCGTGTGTAATATAGAGCTCTCTCATTAGACACTTCAGTAGGTATTTTGACGGATGGACCTGGCACACAGTGAATTGTGGCAGCTGCTACTAAGCAACCAGATAGGGTGTCAGTATGTGGTGGTGTTCACACATGCAGGGCTCGGCCCAGACATACTTTCATGGTGTCACTTACTTCCACTGGGTATGAACCAGACTTGTAACTAGTTCCCCCCTTCTCTCGTTCAGAACTGTTTTTCTCAATAGCTCCCCTCCACAGGACTCCTTTCAGAGTTTGAGCCCTGAACATTTATATGGCATGTACATTAAGAGAGTTCTTTTTCTTTCCTTTCTTTCTTTTTTTTCAAAGTATAGATCTTTTCTTCTTGATTTGGCATCTGACTGTGGTTATTTCTATTATTAAACATCAATGATTCATATTATATAACAGTAGTTATTCAGAACGAGAAGGTATAATACAAAGTAATAAGATACCTTCAGCTATACATGGCTTTATGGTACCTATATGATTTAATATTTTTTCTTCAAATTTTATTTCTGGCTGTCCCTATCATTTCTGCAGAATAGCACACACAGTATTTTATCTACAGGAAAAAAATTCTTCTTTCAGAAAAACATTGAAAAGGGCAATAGATTCCAAACCTTTGAATGTTGACTTCTTTTCTTTACACAAATACTTGAAAACCCTTGTTAATTAGAAACAAAACAGCACCTCCCACATTCATTTCGCTTCTCAGTGTCATCGCTGACAGCTGGGAGAGACAAATATGTTCCCCCTCATTATTGGCACTGTTGAAGCAGTAAAGCTTAAAGGGGAGAAAATGTGAACAATGCAAGGAAGTCATCAGTTAACTGTGGTCATGGGCGAGCACGCACCATAATTCCATTTTACACTGAGACAGGAAACGCCCAGCATCACCCGACTTTTTTCCATATCACCAAGAATTTGAAGTCTTAAATAGCTTTCTATGTCATTTCTTTAGGAACTGATTTAATATCCTTGTTTCTGATTTGAAAGCCATAAAAGACAGAGAGACGGAAAGACTGCATTTTCCTTTTTTAGATTCAAAAGGGCTGTGAGCTGGGAAAGATGACTTGATTGGAATGAATTGGTGAGACTCATGATGAAGACACTAGCACATCTTTTTTTTTTTTTAAACAAAACTCCCAAGCCTTCTTTGCCTTTCTAATGTACTCCACGCAGGGCGATCCCACTCTGGTCCTCCTGCTAGTTACAAAAATCCCACTTCTAGAGAATTCCCCTTTGGCATCATTCCAGTGATGTTCCTGCTTGAAAATGCAGGAGAGCTACTGACAAATGTACTGGCTTGCACACATGTACTCAGAGATGGAAGTGGCGTGGGCAGAGAACTGTGATCGCACTCCTCAGAGTCTCATTTTCACTCGCTCCTCACTGTACTCTCCCAGCTGCCTGAAAATCCACTTGTTTTCATTGCAAAGATGCAGTCAGCACACATACTCACAGCCTCCTGGAGGTTGTCTTTTCTGCCCTATCTTTATATTGCTTTGCTTTGACCTTCTTAATTAAAGCAGCAGAATCTCCAGCTGGGCATGGTGGTGCATGCCTAAAACCCCCACTACTCTGGGGGATGGAGAAAGGAGGACCATGGTTCTAGGCCAGCCAGGGCAGAGGTAGCAAGATACTTTATTAAGAACCAAATATAAACATAAGGGCTGTGGGCATAGTTCATATAGTAATGCTTTTGAGGAGGACCCTGGGTTCAATCCCCCAGTATTTTTTTTTTTTAAAGGCAGAATCTATGACTTCTGTATTCCAGTCACTTTGTTGCTGATAAATGGAAACACTATGAAAAGCTGTCTGGAACTGGGGCTTGAAGACACATCTGGGCACATCAGCCTCAGACATCTGCCTACAGATCAAAACCTACAGATCAAAGTGTGGCAGCCCAGAGCCTCAAAACGGCCTAGCCAGATGCTGCCACCAGTCACCTGTCACTGAGCAGTCAACATTTCTAACAACTTCCCTCCACTGCTGCTAGCATCTTGTTCAGCCTTCCTTATCTGGTCTAGTCTGCTTGAGTACAGCAGAGTACAAATGACCATGAGCCTCCTGAGCGGCTCCTCATATTGAAGCTCTCAAATTGGGGTGGGTTTTTGGAGCTTGCTCTGAATAGAACAGCTTGCTGTGGAAGAAGATGTTTGAAAATTCACTTGGTAGTAGCTGAGCTCACATCTGTAAGCCATCTACAATTAGAATACCATTTCCCGCCGCACTTCATTGGACAAGTAAATAGTCCTGCACAATACAGGTCTTATGGAGGCAGTGTTCTTTCCTTACTTTGAAGGTGAGACATTTTCAGATAAGACACAACAGTTGGGAAGGCAGAAGTAGAATCCAGCCTGTTAAAGCAGTCTGCTCCTTACAATTGCATTCCACTTCGTTTAGAGTAGCCAATAATGAAGACTTTTGAAATCTATGCAAAGTATGAACACTTCCTAAAATATGATGCACTTCCACACTGATTTATTTTCATCCAGTATTGAGGATTATAATCAACTGTGTCCACAATGAGACCACAGCCACTTCCAGAGATAAGAAAGGAAACCAAGGGTGGAGCAATGCGGACCACCAATGAAGCCTACTGCAAAGAGGAGTCATGCTAAAATATAGAAATTGCCTATGTATTTCAGATCTGGGTGAGAACTCACATAATACTGATAGAGAAACACAAAACCATGAAAATGAATGTTGCCTTGGTTACCTCTGAAATGGTTCTTCTGGCTGTAGTCAAAAGTGAAAGTAAGGAAAAGGCAGGGAGTGATGGAAGAAATGATCTTGGAGAGCCTTTTGGACTAAGAAGGTTTGAGTAGAACCTTATGAAGATGGGAGTCATGACATGTGACAATAGTGTGTCGACAGGGCTTACGGTGAAATGAATATTATAATCTATGATTTTGATTAGCCTTAGTTTTTCCTCTGTGATAGAATTACCTTGAATTTTGATTAAGCCAGACAGCAAAGTTGGCAAACCCAAGGACTTGAGAGCCTCTAGTTTCTCACTGTCTTCATTACTCTATCTGGGTATCGATCTAACTCTTCTCTCTGTTCTGGATCTTCGGTTCCTGTTGCCGGACTCCCAGATATGTTACCTTTGCCCCTTGGATAGTTTTTCTGTGAACTCACTGGAAGCTAAACAACAAAAGAAAGAGCTTGTTTTGTACCAGTCCTAGGGCTTGAACTCAGGACCTGGGCCCTGTCCCTGAGCTTTTTTTGCTCAAGGTTAGTGCTCTACCACTAGTGGAGCCACAGCTCCACTTCCAGCTTTTTTTGGTGGTTAATTGCAATCTCACAGACTATCCTGACCAGGCTTGCTTCCAACCATTATCCTCTGATCTCAGCTTCCTGAGCTGTGGGTTCCTCAGCTAGGATTACAGGTGTCATCCACTGGCACCCAGTTGAAAGTGAAGTTTTAACTTCAAATACTATGGATCCACACAAACTACTTGTGAATACTAAATTGGTAGAGGGTGGATATTTGATATTGCTTACTGAAAATGTTAATAGGCATTTGTCTGCACTTTGTCTTGTCTGACTTTGCCTAATTTGACCATTGCTTGTTTTATACTTTTTGTCTGACTATCTGCAACTCAATAGGGTTGTATGTAGACTCATTTTTTACCCTATTCTGGCAGATAATTTCCCCCTAATTCTAACATGAAACATTTTTCCCCCGAGTGGAATATGTTCTTATTTAGCAATTAAGAAGTATTTAAATATTGTAAAGGATGAAAAATATTGTCCCTCTCTTTTGTATTCTGTAGTTGTGGATTTTGCTGTAAAGGTTGTCTTTTCTTTCTGTCTTTAATGCATATGCACCCAGCTAGCTATGTGCATGCATGTGTGCCTGTACAGTCAGTTTTAATAGAAAAAGGTGTACAAATTTTAAATTTGTGTGTGTGTGCATGTGTGTGTGTGTGTGTGTGTGTGTTGGGTGGAGCCTACTACCTTTCCACAAAAATAAATACATAATTTATTTGAACTTTGTGTACATGAAACACTGAGTTTGGCCCTTTCCAAGTTTTCAGAGTGACTTGCTCCCCACTCCCATGGGAGCGAAGCCTTACTGTAAACTCTGTCTGTTTAAATTGTGAAAACAGACTTCCCTGCAGAAGGAAGTCAGAGATGAAGTTAGGATATGGATACAGAGAGTAGTTTGTGTAACATGAAAAACCCCAGAGAGAGGAAGCGGTTCTTATTTTTAGGTTTTCCTTTCTGGTTGTACGTAGTTGCTTCTGGGGATGGAGCTACCTCCCTCACTTCCGTTGCTTGGCCTTTCAACACTTCCCCTCTAACCCAGGAAGAATAATGTCTCCATTGTAAGATTAACTGTCTCTGCCAGCTGGAAAGCCTAGGTTTGCTTCTTTCCAGCTTTCTCTATAAGAAAAGATCAGGTTAAAAAAATTACTCTTCTTACCTGATGGCTGAACTCTTAGAGTTATACCCTGTATTCTTTCAAACTGGGAGTATACATAGCAAAAAGAAGGAGGACACAGAAAATTCTGAGGAAATTCCCATTGAACCTTGATATAGACATGAGTTTAGAGGTTGGCTAATGTGAAAAAAATGATCTCCTTTCTGTTTGGGTTTCGAATAGAGTCTGTCAATAATGGAGTGCTATTCTTATTGCTCATATTGGGGTTGAGAGTGATAGATTTGACTCTGGCTATTTGCCTCTTGATTTTAACTTATTATCATTGAGTCTAAAATACATTAACAACATGTAAAACAGATATCCTGTTACTGACTGCAGTGACATCATGCTTCATACCATCTTTAAGAAAATATTGTTCCATTGCAGAGATTTTTCCTCTCTACTCTTCATCTTTTTCTTTTGTATAAGCTATTCTTTAAATCCACATTCTTTCCTAGGCACAAAAGAATGTTATTTTAAAACAGCATGAAAATTTATATGAAAGTAAATTGTTCATGAAGAAAAAGTTTATGCTTTTCTAGATTAACAGTCAGCACAATTGGGATTTGTTTTTCTAGATATAAGCCCAGTTCATCTCTCAGTATTCACTGAGAGATACCTGGTGGTGGTGGTGGTGGTGGTGGTGGTGGTGGTGGTGGTGTGTGTGTGTGTGTATGTGGGTGTGTGAGAAAGAGAGAGAAATAGAGAAAGAGAGAGAGAGAGAAAGGGAAAGAGCTGTGGTGAGAAAGGGGAAGAACTGTGGTGTGCATGCATGAGCATTTGCACACATGTGAACATGCCTATTGTAATGAGATAATGAATCTTAAGTCGTGCTAGGAAAATAAGGACTTTCAACTCAAAATCTGCTAAACTTTTCATGTTTAAATCATTTGATAGAGTTGAACCAAACCATGAAATCATTGTATGTAATTACCTGGGTCAATTTCTCTGGGGGCAGTGTCTATAATTTGTTAATTTAGTATACATAGACCTCAAGAAACAAAGGCAAAAGGACTCAATTTTATATAATTGATCCATTTTGCCCTGGAACAAAGTTCAAAGCTCTTCTGCCTTCTCAGTTCACTTTTTGCATGAGTAAATATATACGTGAGGAAGTTGGCACTGTTCGGGGGGATGTCATGTATAATTTGGATGTGTTCCTCAAATTTTACCAAAATGTGTATCACATTTTTCTAAAAATGCATGTACTTTTCTGAATTGTCCTTGCCTATGTTTATGTAAAATTTTCATCAAATTTAATTCTCTTTTGAATACTATCCCCATCTCGTCTTTGCTCTTCCTTTTATTATTTATTTCACACAACCTAACCTCAGGACAGACAATATTGTCCCTTAAAATTGCTGTGCTGAAGTGGACTTGATTATGGTTGCATAAATATTATTTCCAAATAAGATTTTTTTGACTGGCCGTCCATGGAAGGCGCTGAACTAGACCTTGCAATAAATGTTATTGAATAAATTCCACCTTCATTCATAAGATTTTGTGCTGCTCAAAAGTAAGGCAAAAATTACTTCATATCCTATTTCTCCTGCTATACTCTGAATATAGATTATGGTTGGATTCCTTTTTTCTACTTTGTGATCTTGGAACTCTCATAATGAAGTAGCTGTTCTTTCCATAAAATTGTTAGATCTGTGTGAGCTCTCTTTTATTACTTTTTCATACACATAGGCTCTGGAATCAGGGAGTCCTTAAGTGATATCTCTAGGCCTATTCTTTGGTCATTATAGAAAAATAGGACTTACCCCATGTAAAAGCAGAAGGCACTTCAACTATGAATCTTTATGTTAAAATTTCAGTCATGGAAACTTCATCACTCTCTACCTATCTGGCAACACTTCAGGATTTTTATTTTAAAAGTTAATATTATGTATAGCTATATGATTTTCAGGCACTTTTGATTAAAAATAATATCTGTGGCTACACGTTTAGGTGCAAATTTTAGTTGAGAAATAACTTTGTATATTTCTGAGATACTATGTGATATTTAACATGTATGCATTATGAAATCATGCTAATGAATACATCTATTATCTCACATATTTGCTATTATTTTGTGTATGTGTGGGAACATTTCAAATCTACACTTGCAGCAGTTTTAAATATGTATTGCAATATTGTCAATTATAGTCAAATCTGGGTGACAGATCTCTAAAATTTACTTCTGCCAAGTGAACCTTTACAGACTAAACAATATCTATCCTTCTACTCATATCCCCTAGGGACAACTTTCTTTACCTCTCTAGTTTAACTTCTTTCCCATTTTGCATGGAAGTGAGGCCTACTGTATTTGCCTTTCTAAATCTCTTTTAGTTCCCTTAGCACAGTGTCCTCTAGGTTCATGCAAATTGTTGCAACAGACAGAAGTTTCCTTTATTTAAAGGCTGAATACTATTCCATTTTATGGGGCCACGTTTTCTTTCTCCACTCATCTGGTAGTAGATATTTAGGTTGATTCCATATTTTGATTCTTGCAAATAATCCTCTCATGAACATGACAGTGGTTAGATTTTTTTTGAAAGAGTCAAACCAGTTTGCAAAGAAAAAGAAAAGATGATTTGGTGATATTAATTGCTTATTTGAACTTGGCATGACTTAGAAAATATGCTGAATGGTTGCTTTATCTATGAATATTTTAAGGGTTTAAGCAACTAATAGACATAAATATGTATCTTCCAAGAGAGTATGGCTTCATTTTTCTTTTGCTTTGTGATGGTACTATAGTCAGTTTTGTACTCAAGGTATGGCATTCAACTAGAATTCCAATCATAGCTTTTATAGTCTTTATTGTATGGCTTTGGACAATGCAACTTTTCTGACCGTCAATTTCCTCACCTGAAAAAAATGGAGTAACATATTTATTTAGCAGGGCAGTTGTTATAAGCATGATAGATAATTTAATATAAAATAACGGAATCTGTATCTCATATACATCAACAATGAGTGTAACTTCTAGCAAGCTTTGAAAGGATGCTTGAAAAAACCTTTAGACCTTTGAAATTATATTTGATCTGTAAATATTGTTAAACCTATACTGTTGAGAGTGATGTCCTTCCTACTTTTCTCTTAGCATTTTAAACTCCTTATATTACATTCCATAACCATTATCCTAAATTATTTTAGAACTTGTTCTCTTCTTTGCTTTCCTTTGGTTTCCTTTCCTTTCCTTTCTCTTCCCTTCCCCCTTCCTTTTCCCTTCCCTTTTCCCTTTCCTCTTCTCTTTCTCTTTCTCGTTTTAGTCCTTTTCCCTTCTTCCCACACCCTTCTCCTCTTTCCTTCACTCTTTTCCTCTTTCCTTTTCTGGGTTTAGTTTATAACACTAACAATTCTGCACATAAATATGCAATAATTTAATGGGTTTTGGAATCACATTTATAATCCTTTGATTTGCTTGTGTGCTGCTAGCAAGATTTCCAGTTTCCAAAATCCTGAGGCATAAACTTCTGTTGTTTACAATGTACCCAGTTATGGTTTTGTTATAAAAGGCTGAACTAAGACATAGTCAATGACATTTAGTATATTTGTAATACTCTTATAACCACCAACTTACCTGATCTAGTTTTAAAATATCTAATTGAATTCTGGATACCTCATGTAGCTTCCAAGTTTATTCTACTAAAATAAGCTCTTACAAAATAGAATTTAATCTGGAAGTCCATTGCAGCAAACAAATAAAATGTGATGGAAGCAGTGTGTACCTGGGCCATCTTCTGGAAGGTCAAAGCACAGTGGGCATCCCAGAGATAGCAAGATCTCAGGAATGGAACATTGGCAGGGATCTTTCCAATCCCAGCTTTCAGATATTTTGTGCAAGAACCACCGCCTTCTTTTGATCTTTTCTTTATCTTTCTGGTGCTGCTTAGCAGCTTATTAAACTGTAGACATAAGCATAAAAATACCATTAATGAAGCACCTGCTATATATGGTATACAATACTATACCTGTAAGCTTTGATCTCTACCCTTCATAATCCTCTTGCTTCAAAAGTGAACCAATTCTCATAAATATACAGAAATGAGTGTAGAGTTTACTTGTCAATGTATACATCTAGTAAGTGGCAGACCCAATATTTAATGTTTGCCCGTCCCAAATCTGTCTGCATTTGAACAATATTGTGTCATTATTGCATGTTCCATGAAGAGCAATGAAGAATTAGCCTTTAACATAAACAGTGTAACTATTTCATTTTGAACAAGCTTCTGAGTTGGGATCAAGAACAGGAACTCTATTTTATTGTTTGTCTTCAGTGCTAAATTATCAGTTTTTCAGTATTATATGTGAGAATGAAAAACTATATTGAAGAAGTTTCTATCTTCAATCCAAAAGTTTTAATGAAAAAAATGCCTTGATCAGAAAAAGCATGCGACTATTTCTGCAATTTTGGGGACAGACAAATGAGACTATTATGAAAGAATATAAGGTTTTTCACAATGTCCTTAAAGGTCCTTAGTGAGAGATCAGAATAATAGGCCAGGAGGAAACATCTCTGGTGCCACTTGTGCTACTGTTGGTCATGTTCAAAGTAGTATTAGAGATGAGAGTCATAGGACAAAGTTCTGGATCAACTCTAAGATCAAAGCTTTGTCATTTTTTTCTCATTAATTTTGACCAGAAATGAAATAAGCTTTCAATGAGACCAGTTCAGATAAGAGAGAAAGGAAAAGAAAAGAAAAGAGAATAGAATTCCAAGGCATACTGAAATATCTGGAAGCTCAAAGGGCAAGATAAAATTAGATAAAATCATTATGGTTTTAAAAGAGGCAATGTAAGTACAAAGTGTGTTTTGCAGCTAGATACCCTTGTGTCACGGATGCATCTTTGAATAAGGTTTCTGAATTGAGTACGTTTATGCTGTAAGTGACACAATTTAGGTAATTGTCATAATCATGGACACATCCTAGGTTTCTTTCCAATTCCCACTTCTAATTGCTTGTTCTTTCCATCACACACAAGAGAGGCAAAATTGAAGGATGTGATTTTTTTTGTAGCCACCTTCCACTATTAATGAGATTAATCTATATGAGACAGAAATTAAATATTAAATTAACATATATTAGGCAGAAATTAAATACTCCCTTTGAAGCTCCCTAGTGTGATATTTTCCAAGCAGTGTTGTGATTTATGTAAATCATATGCTCTAAAAGACTTTGGAGGACTTAATTTAATACTCTGCATTGAGAAAAATTTTCATAAAATTGCCAGAAAAAGATTTTTTAAAAAATCTAAACTACTTAGAATTTTAGATATTCTACAGTGAGAATATTCTCTAGGCTTTCCACATAATGTTTTCCAATGTTAATGTTATTCATTGAGCGTAAAATTTTTCTCATCCCTAGTCTAATTTTCTCCTTCTGCTTCATAAGGTTATTTCTTTCGTCATTGACTGCTATTATCTACTTGATAAGTACGTAAGTTGTCATCCTAGCACATTCTGCTTGCTTTCTTTAGGCTTGTGGTGTGTTCCTGGGTAACTGAGAGACAACTTGGCATCCCTAAACAGCAGCTAGCCTGCTAGAGTTCAAAATCTTGACTTTGGGTAGTGAACATGTCAGCAAGTAACTCTGCCTCCTACACCTCCATTTCATGTTTGTAAAAGAAATATGATAATAGCATGAGCTTAAGATGGACTACTAAATGAAGTTTTCTTTGCCAAAGAATGACTATAGACCACTGCTTGTTAACGTTGTTCTCAATAAAATTGGTCAACATTTCTTCAATCATTTTTTTTTTTTTTTGTTTTGGGTCCGGTCATGGGGCCTGAACTCTGGGCCTGGGCGCTGTCCCTCAGCTCTTCAGTTCAAGGCTAGCACTCTACCACTTGAGCCACAGTGCCACTTCCGGCTTTTTTTTTTCTTTTTTGCTTATGTGGTGCTGAGGAATCGAACCCAGGGCCTCATGCATGCAAGGCAAGCGCTCTACTACTGAACCACCTTCCCAGCCCCTCTTCAATCTTTTTGTCCTGGGACAATTTGCTGTTGACAAGAGGATGACTTGGTGATCCATTGAGTCAATAACTTCAAATTCTCCTGAATTTTTTTCTTCCAATTTGCCCTTCATTTAATTTGGACAATATCCCATATCATATATCCTAATCCAGAAAACATTAGAAAAGGTTTGGTTTATCCATTGTCTAGAATATGAATTTCTATTAAATCATTGCACGACTGTCAGCATGTTGAGAGAGTTTTCTTTTCACTTAAATCATTTTCTGAAACAATTGGAACCCATTTATTGCTCATTCATTGTCTATTAAAATCAACTGGCTCTTCTCATCTTTTATGTGTTTGGTGTTAAAGTAATTATATTCTCTCTTAGTTGGCTTTCTTTTGTCCAAACATAGATTTTGCTCTCTTTATCACTGAAATGTAGAGATTAAAAGAACTTTGTGTTACACAAATATATCACCTATCATGTTTGTTTGTTTATATCTTGCCTTTCTTCTTTGTTTTTTTTTCTCCTATGAATTCTGAATAACTGTCTGTGCAATGATTGTGCACCAGTGAAGAGTACTTTTCCAGTTTGGGCCTAACCAATAGTGTTGACAATGATGGCTGCTGAAAAATCACCTTGCTTGGTTTACGTGATATGTCTATTAATGCAATCCGATATAGCAGGTGCCTTTTGGCGACAGTGTTACAGTGCTGAATCATATTCAATTTTTCATTCATTATTTCTTCCCTAGTGAATCACAGAACATTTGTCTTTATTAGTGTTCACAGTATTGATTTCCACCCTTACCTCTTTCTATTGATATCAAACCACATTTTAATCATATCTTCCTGACTTGATTTTTGTGTCTTAACATAAGAATATATTCAAGTGGGAAATTTAAAAAATATAAATGTAAGAAAGCTTCTACCAAGAGTACTGAGCATTTGGAATGTTAGGCAACAGTAGGAAGAACTTAGTAAATGATTGATATTAATTTTCTTCTACCCTCAAGAAGATTTTTATAATCCAATTCACCAGTGGCCATTGGTTAAAGCTAATTTACTAAAAAAAGGATGTGAAGATTTTATGCTGATGAAGCCAATAGAACAGGCAGGATTTTGCCTGTCATCGACAAATATTTATTGAAAATCGACTGTGTATTTAGAGCCCCATCCTACCAGTGATCTGGAATAGGACTTTTTTCTTCTTGTGATGATTTAAAAACATCACCCCCAGACTATGAGTATAATGAGGACAATTTTGGCTTTGGTATTTGTGTTAAGCCACTTTAAATGTTATCACTGCAACAATTATGGAATAAAGTGTTTTCAAAATACAAACATAATAATGTTATGTGACATACTTTAAGTGATTTCTTTTTAGCCCGAGTATTAAAATACTCCTTTTCAGCCAGGCATTGGTGGCTCATGTCTATAATCCTTGTTATTCAGGAGGTTGAGGTTTGAAGATAGCAGTTAGAAGCCAGCTCAGCCAGGAAAGTCCAGGTGGCTCATGTCTAAGTAGTCAGAAGATAGAAATAGAGCTGTGGCTCCAGTGGTATAGTGCTAACCTTGAACCAAAAATGCTAAGAGACAGTGCCCCAGGCACTGAGTTCAAGCCCTATTACTGGCATACATAGAATTTTCTTTCTTTCTTTCTTTCCTTCCTTCCTTCCTTCCTTCCTTCCTTCCTTCCTTCCTTTCTTTCTTTCTTTCTTTCTTTCTTTCTTTCTTTCTTTCTTTCTTTCTTTCTTTCTTTCTTTCTTCCTTCCTTTCTTCCTTCCTTCCTTCCTTCCTTTCTTTCTTCCTTTCTTTCTTCCTTTCTTTCTTCCTTTCTTTCTTCCTTCCTTTCTTCCTTCCTTTCTTTCTTCCTTTCTTTCTTTCTTTCTTTCTTTCTTTCTTTCTTTCTTTCTTTCTTTCTTTCTTCCTTCCTTCCTTCCTTCCTTTCTTTCTTTCTTTCCTTTCTTTCTTTCTTTCTTTCTTTCTTTCTTTCTTTCTTTCTTTCTTTCTTTCTTTCTTTCTTTCTTTCTTTCTTTCTTTCTTTCTTTCTTTCTTTCTTTCTTTCTTTCTTCTTTCTTTCTTTCTCTCTTTCTTCCTCTCTTTCATTCCTCCTCTTCCTCCTCCTTCTCCTCCTCCTCATCCTTCTCCTCCTCCTCCTCCTCTTCCTCCTCCTCCTCTTTCTCCTCTTCTCCTTCTTCTTCATCTTTTTTTGTGCCAGTCCTGGGGCTTGAACTCAGGGCCTAGATTCTGTCTTGAGACTCTCTCTGCTCAAGGTTAGTGTTCTACCACTTAAGCTACAGCACCACTTCTGGCTTTGTTTATGTGGTGCTGAGCAACTGAACCCATGCTAGGCAAGCATTCTACTACTAAGCCACATTGCCAGCCCCACATTTTTTTTTTTAAGAAATAGTGTAGGTTTTTGGGAAATATTTATTTTTTAAATAATTATTCTAACAATAAAATACTGAGTAAACTATTAGTTAGCATTTATATTTCAATAGAAACAAAGCATTAGAGAGTTTCATGACAGAATTACTACAGAGAATTATTAATTGGATCAGGTTTTTTTTGACATACGGCTTTGCTTTCTTTATGGCCTCATTTAATTGTGGCCTCGAAAGGAGTATTTCAGTCACAGTAGCTATAGGCAATTCATTATTTCCTTTTAAGGAAAAAATGTCAAAATGACAGCCCTTTATTTCTGAACGATCAACAGCATTGTCCTTGCTATTTCTAATGATAGCTATTTGTTGAAAGTGGCTAGAAAAGCTGGCATACCCTAAAAAGAATATTGGTTGTATCTATTCCAACTGTGAAGATTGTTCAGATAGGAAAAGCCTAATTTAATTTAGTTCTCTGTTTTTGATATTAAAATGCACAGAACTCTGCAATATTCTCAGGTGGACTCCATCAAGGAACACTGGCTTGAAGCTTCCCTGTAAAAATCGACCATATCTCCCAGGGCTGCTCTGCTACAGCTGGTCTGTACTTCACAGGGAGAGGAGGCAAAGTCTCTGTCTGTTTCTTTTGAGTGTAATTTACTGTGCAACTCAAACTCAGACCTGTTTAATGGTCCTAACAGCAGAGTTTCTAGGCCAATGACTAAATCAGATGCAGTGCTCTGCATTTGCAGAGAAGCCTTACAATTTACAAAATTTAATAAGCTGAGCCCTCATGACATTTCCCCCCTTCCTACCCCAGATCCCGCTTTTATAATCACTGCCAAAAAGGTTGTCAAAGGAGCATATGCCCATTGGCATAATGAAATCTTACTATTTTTTTCTTTTCACAAAAGCATATAAATATCACTCCTACTATTGCTAATTCATTAACAATGAATAAATTCTAGAACATTCTTCTTGCTGGATATGGTAATAGATTAGTGTTGAAGTGAGTTTTTTTGGCCAGTACAATGCATTTGAAGGTCAGATGACTTAACAGTGCCTCCTGTGTACCCTTCTCCTTCAAATTAATGCTTGTCATAAGTCAGAGTCCTTTGTCATAATTTAATGCTTATCTCATGCATTGAGGGAACTTACAGTCTTTTGTTTTAAATTCTGTATTTTTGTTTTCTTTAAAAGACATGACTCCTATACTAAAGCTACCAGCACAACTGTGTTTACCCCAGCATTATTTACCATAACTAAGATATGGAATCAACCCAGATGCCCCTCAGTAGATGAATGGAACAAGAAAATGTGGTATATATACACAATGGAGTTCTATGCCTCCATCAGAAAGAATGACATTGCCCCATTTGTTAGGAAATGGAAAGACTTGGAAAAAATTATATTAAGTGAAGTAAGCCAGGCCCAAAGAAACATAGGTCCCATGGTTTCCCTTATTTGCAATAACTAGTATATGTCTGAGACAAGCAGAAACGGTCAGATAAGTTGATGTTAGGTGAAATGAACCTCAAGATAAGGACTTAAATGGTTTTTCTTTCTTGCTATTGTTTCTAACATATTTATAAGATGATTTCTTTGTTCCTTTGTATGTCCCTCCCCCATGGTATAACTCTTGTTTTCACTGTATTTGATATTGGTATACTTTGGGCAGGGGAAGGGAGAAAACGAATTTTTAAATAGGGATACAGATTGACCCATTGCAACAATGAGATGTACAAGACGTTATGTCAAAAAATGAACTTTACAACTTTGGCAGGGGAGGGGGGAAGTGTAGTCGTGGAGATGGGAGGGCTGGGATGGTAAGGGATAAACAAAGGAGGAGGCAACAATAAGAAATGTATTCATTACCTTGCTCATGTAATGTTACCCCTCTGTGTGGTATTTTCACAATAAAAAACCTTATTAATAATAATAAAAAGAAGCCCCCCCCAAAAGACACGACTCCTCCGCAATTTTACTTAAGAGGATACGATTCACATCAGTGTGGGTTGTGTTGCTTTGTTACAATCAGATTGGCCCTTTGAAATAAATTTTGATTTTTCAACTAGGGAAAATTAAAAGGCACTGAAATATTTCTAGTCCATGAATATAGACACCACTGTCACCATCTGGCCTCTGGTACCTTGGCTTTCCTCCCATGTGACAGAGTCAGCCAGAGGCCTGCAATAGTCACAAGCTGTTCTACCTGGAATACCTGCTCGGTTGACAGTCTCTTAGTAAGGGACACACCTGGTAACATTATTTGCTAAACAAAATGATGCGATTCATCAGATGCCAGTGAGAAATAACCCAAAGGTTAACTGTTACTGAAAGAATCTTGTTCCTGTTGAATATGTACCAAAAAAAGTAACATAGATGCCATTGTTTTACGCTTATTCACCCTTCCTCTCAAAGATAGATTTCCTGATTCCAAAATAGCCACACACCCCAGATCCTTAAGGCACTTTGTCTTCTATGTCCTGTTTCCTGTCTCCCATTGTTCTTGTCTCTGGCTTTTCTCGAAATCAACATCTTGTTTTCTGCATGACATGATCTGTGTTCATGTAGATTAGTTCTGAAGCTGTTTTATTTTTTTTTTCAAATTCAACTCAGTCCTGAGGGAATGGTATCCCTATTACAAATGTATGCATTTCGCATTACTTAGGCAGATTGGCTTAAATATAATGATAAATGTAAGGAAAATAGATATATTCTATTATCATAACCTGCCTGCTCCATTTTCTCTCCACCACAGGGAGTTTTCATGGGAGCATGGCAAAACAAATTGCAATCACCTGAGTGTTTCCCCCTCTGGTTCTGTCATCCTGAATGATAAATGCATTTATTCTTTACCTGAGAATTAATATATCTATATATCTGCTCTATATGTACATATTTCTTCCTATATGCATGGATAGATGATAAGCAATAACTAAAGAGAATAGATTGAAAATATTTTTTTTCTGAAATCAATGAAAAAAAAAAGCTCACATTTAAACATTAAGGCCTGGGGCAAGACAGCTTTTAAGGCCAACCAGAAAGGAGGAGTTTCTTTCCCTAAGCATCTATCAACAGTCCTTGGAAGAGCAGTGAGCACTGGCATAATTTAATATGCCTTCCCTCTGCAAAGAATGCCTCTGACATCATGTCACAACTTGTGCTCCAACTGAAGATTTTTCAGGTGATCTGTTTTGCTGCATTGATTTCCTTTTATCATGTTAGTCACAAACACTTTCAAATCCTTAAAAAAAATAACAACTCCTGTGTTCTAGAAACAAGGGAAATAAAGACTCATAAAAAAAATCACACATTCATCAGGCAGTATCTTTTCACACTGGCAATAAGGAGCAGTTGCTACCCTGCAGATGGTAGGCATTTCTGTTCCAGCATCTGCTTACGCTGGTGGTCACTTGTGGCTAGACTGTGTGTGGCTCTTTGGGGAGTAAGAAGGAGGCTTGACAGGATCAGCTGAGAAAGAACACATACAGTGATGGTGAAAAGAAATCTCTCCCTCTCTCTCTCTTTCTCTCATGTTATTTTTTCTTTTGGTGTGGGACTTGAACTCTGGGCCTGGGTACTGTCCCTGAGCTCTTCAGTTCAAGGCTAGCGCTCTACCACTTGAGCCACAGCACCACTTAACTATCTATCTATCTATCTATCTATCTATCTATCTATCTATCTATCTATCTATCTATCTATCTGTCTGTCTGTCTGTCTGTCTGTCTGTCTGTCTGTCTGTCTGTCTGTCTGTCTGTCTGTCTGTCTGTCTGTCTATCTGTCTGTCTGTCTATCTGTCTGTCTATCTACCTATCTACCTAATTAAACAGGTCAGAACATGGTGTTAGGACACAAGATTTGGGAAAGGAGAAGTGCAGGAGACAATGGACACAATAGGGAAAAAAGAGTTTTTTCCAGAAGTATATGTTAAGATACAAAGCAGATACTGTGTGTGAAAATGTATGTGGACAACACGTAAAACACATGAGAAGAAAAAAAAAATGTGAGAGAAGCAGTATCAGGGGGAGTTCACAGTAAGTGTATAGAAAATCTGTTAAAGACTGAGATTTAGAAATATTTTTGGAAATGTAATTATCAGTTGTAGAAGAATATTCTCCTCCCTACTATTTTCCCCAAAGATAAAAAAATACCTTGAAGAAATTGCTCTATCTATATATATTTCTCCAATTGTGTTTTTTTCTCATGTGTCTCTATGGGAGTTTTCAGTGAGTGGTGGTACTTTCAAGGTGGTATGGATTGGTTAACCTAAGTCATATGCTTACAGAAGAAAGTTGTCTGGATTTATAGACTCAGGCTTGTGTGTGGCTTTGGATACATCTGTGAATATAAATCATATATATATATATATATATATATAGATACATCTGGGAATATAAATCATATATATACATATATATGTATATATGTGTATGTGTATATACATATATATACAGGCTGGTCATGAGGCTTGAACTCAGGGCCTGGGCACTGTCCTGAGCATTTTAACTCAAGGCTAGTGCTCTACTACTTTGATCCACAGTTCCACTTCGGTTTTCCGGTGGTTAATCGGAGATAAGAGTTTCATGGATTTTCATTCTTGGGTTGGCCATGAACTGCAATCCTCAGATCTCAGCTTCCAGAATATCTAGGATTATAGGTGTTAGCCAGTAGAGTCAGCTAAATCATACTTAGATGAGTTTTTTTTCCTCTGTTCATGTGGCGCTGAAAGCTATTAGTGTAAAGGTGTGTTCCTGTAATATCTTCTTTTCACACTAGAATTCTATAGGTATGTGAAGGTATAAGACAGAAAACACAGGACACCCTGTCATCATACAATGCTGGGGAACAGTTGATCTCTAAATGTGCATTTTACATGCAGCCCTCACTGAATTCACAGTATTTTGTTGTTGTTGTGATAATATAACAAGCAAAGGGAAATAAAAAAGTTGAACCACCTGTTGGCAGACTCCCAAGGGGGAATACTGGCTCTAATAGAAATGCATTGATCTATTCAGCAGTCAGGAATACTAGCTAACATGTCATGCTAAAGGAAGGAAAGGAAATGGAAGGAACTGGGCAGTTTAGCTTTGTATGAATACTGAAAACACTTAAGTATGCATTGGATTTTTCTGATACCTAATTTAAACTGTTATTGATCAGAATTCTTTTAAAATGACATTTGGTACCTTGAAAGTAGCCCAGAAAATCTTCAGAAAGTCTTTATAAAAAATGATATGTTATCATTCCTTGCAGGTATGAACAGGGATTAGCTCAAAAACAGGCTGAAAGCTAATGCCTGAGTGAATCTGGTTATAAAATTGATAGCATCTATAAAAGTCTTCAAGAATTCAGTTCACTTGGACAAAAACTTATTTAGTATCTACTAGGTGTCAGGTAATATGTTATCAATTAACCACAATTACAACAATAAGACAATATTGTTGTCTTGAAGGAAGTAAGGCACTGGTAAGAGAGAAAGCAGATTTCAAAACTTTGTGAAAAGTGTTATATAAAGGTGATATTCCCTCAGTGCCATTGAGGGTCTTCCAGTGGTGAGTGAGTGTGTGTATGTGTGTGTGTGTGTGTGTGTGTGATTGTGTGAAGTTTGGGTGTGACGTATGTGTATGTGTATATATGTGATCTAACAATGAGCAGTCAAAACAGTTTTTTTTTTGAGGCGATGATGCTTGATTTTTCAAGAATTAATGCCAATTAAAACTAAGTAGGACTTTTAAGATACTCCTAAAGGGATTATTTTGCATATCCTACTACCAGAAAATTTAAGATCCATTTCATATGTGAGACTCTATCTTACTTTTGGTATTAATTCCTCTAAGGGCAGCCTGATGCTTCAGCGACTGAATTTAATCATTCAACGAATGTGGTCAAAAAAATCTTCTGCTAACTTATTTCAAGAAGAGGGTTCTTCATTAACTCATGGGTAAGCAGCAAATGAGCAACTGCTTTGTGTAGGCACTGTGTTGAGAGCTGTGAATAGAGACTTTTCCTATCTACACTACATAGGCAGGCTTAACTAAATCTATGAACAAGAGAATTTCTCACTTAAACGACATTTTCACCGCTGGGCTTTGTTTCCTTCTAAAAAGCCTTTCTGTGAGGTAGAGACTCTGCCTTTCTTTCCCCTTTTGAGACAGTCTGAATCATTTGCACGTTCATAATATACTAAAGGTAAGGAAATAGAATCCTCAAACCACGTTTTGTCTAGCTTTGATCCCAGCATGACCTTGATAGTTTTCTTGTTGGTCTTAGGGTCTGACCTCAGGGCAGGTACTCTACCATTTAAGCCATACCCTGAGACTTAGCCCCCTTTTTTGGCTTTCTTTTCAAGTCTTTCATTGCCTTCTTTTCCAGGTGATACTCAAAATTCATCAGTAACTTTCAAAGGATTGAATACAAGATTATCCCCATTGTATTTCTTTCTTGATTATTATACAACTGGACTCTATTCCTTTGGTTCTGTAGTACTGAATCATCCTTATTCTGGCCCTGTCTAAATATTGTTCAGTCATGTCTAACAGTTCATGTTGCCATTCTTGTTCAGTCTGCCTGCTTGCCTGGCCACCCACCTTCCTTCCTTCCTTCCTTCCTTCCTTCCTTCCTTCCTTCCTTCCTTCCTTCCTTCCTTCCTTCCTTCCTTCCTTCCTTCCTTCCTTCCTTCCTTCTATATGCCTAACTATATATGATATCTTTATCCATCTATCTATAAATAGATAGGTAATTGTACAAAGGGGCTTCAATTCAACATGCCAAATTTATGAGTACAATGAATTTTGATCAATGTCACATTTTCCATCATTATCCCCTCCATCTGTATCAACTTTACTCATCCTCTTAAGTTACCTGGTTTATGTTTACATATGTCCACTGGAGATTATGATTGTATTCATCCTCTAAGAACTTCCTGGATTCTCTTAGTTCCACATGGGTCATTCCATAATTTATTTCTTTAGACTTCACATTCTTTCCATTTCTGATCTTATCTCTTAGCTATACTTTTCCTTGGTCCTGTTACATGCTTGCCATTATGTCAAGTTCAGTAGGTATAATCTTGAATTAATCACCCCTTGGATTTAGGTTCTGTTTTGATGGCATGCTTAGATAATCATTTGTGATGGCAATAGAGTTTCCTAACCTGCTTAGCTGGTGGAAAAATGTGGTGCAGAATGCAGAGTGGGTGCTCTGAGAAACAATTCCCATGGCTTTAGCAACAAAATACTGGTCTAGAGAGGATTATCATAGTGATTAACCCAAGTTCTCTTGTACTCCTAGATGGTATAGCAATGTGTATTTTGGAAACTTGCTTTGTTTTGAGGAGGCTTTCTGTTTTCTCATCCATCAAATGAATATCAAAATATTGATGCTGTCTTATTGTCATAATACATGTAGTTAAATATGTAAGCACTGTTCAGTGACATACATAGCAGACATTTTTTTCATTCTCTTGTCTTCACCTCTGTTTTTTTCTGGTCCAGTTTCCACACTGCTAACAAATTGATTTTCTGTACTTGTCACTTTTATTTTGTCACTTTGTTCACAACCTCAATATTTTCCCATTATTACCTATAACAAGGATCCTCAGAACCTTGTTCTAAAGGCAAATATGTTCCTTTCAGAGCAATTTGGGTTGCATATACACCTTTAATTTCAGATTTAGCTCCCATAAAGTTAGAATTAGAAACATTGCTGCTGGAATATATGAATGTCAATTGTTTTGAAATTTGGGTCACATTTTTTTTCATTGAATAGAAATAATAAATTAAAGTAAGAATTAATATTTCACATTAGTCCACAAAATGCATTAGACTCTTTATAGCTAAAAAACATATACTTACAATAAAGCTATTTAAAATAATGGAAAGAGCACAAAGCAATTCTAGTGCAGAAGTATGTGGTGTTTTATCTGTGTGTGTTTCTCTATCTAGCTCAGTAACTTCTGGGAATAGGCCCTTGAACAATTCAGCCAGGTCTACATCGGCTCTGAAACATATTCCCGCTAAGCTGCAAATGATTGATTTCAGATGAGTCTTTGAGCTGGTAGCAGGAAGTAGGAGAGATAGCATGAACATTTAGATGTCTGGATGGAGTGAGAAGCAGTAGCAAGAATAACTTAAATGTCTACTCTGGTTTTATTTTACAGTCCTTCTGCCATCCACACAGATTGTATGTTTTTACATTGGGTACATTTTTACTCTGTTTATGTCAGTTCTTCTTATTCAACAAGGCTAAAGAGCATTGTAATTCATTTTTTCTAGCACTCTCTAAATTCGAGCTCCCTCTTAGATAGGCACCAAGATCTTAAGAATATGGGATGGAGGCAGCTATTTTTAACCATTTATGGTCTAGATATATCTAGCTACTTTATTTGTTGTTATAATTTGGTCTGAAATGTGGCTCATTCATCATCTACTTGAGAGCACATTTATTAAGAGACATTAAATTGATTTTCTTCTTATTATCAACAACGCTACAGTGAATATCCATATCTATGATGCATCTGTGTGCTCATATGGAACTTTCTTAAAACTTGTTGTTGGAGGTAGAGAAGAGAAGCTCTGTCTGGGTAAAGGTATGTCTCAGTCAAGGTCAATACTAAAATTCCCCAGATTCGCATTTAGAGAAAAGATGCAGGTGCAAGATTGGAAAAAATTAGAAGTAAGAAGTTGCATTCATGTTTAATTATTACCTATCTTCAAAGTAGAAATTTGTTAATGGCTTTTAAAGTTAAATATTAGTAATATAAAATGTTAAACTTCCAAGTTGGCAGGAAGAAGATGAGAATATTCTGGTTCTTTTTGACTAATTCATGTTCAAAATGGTTGACAGTCTATCACAGAAGGAGGTATCTCTATCTCTAGGCATCAATGAAGACTTTCCACTGTGTTAACCATATATTTGCTTCGACACAGCAAGTAGGGACCTTCAAATCTGCTTTTAGATAGGCCTTCCTTCATTACATTTACCTCCTTCTATGGTTTTATCATCCCTTAGCTCTTCCACCTCTGACCTGATTGAGAGCTGAATTATTCTTGTAAAGTTCCATGTCAGGATTGACAGAAAAAGCTGGCTAAGAAATCTGATGACAACTTGTTATGTTTTATGGTAGCCTGAGAAAGTGACTTAATTATTCAGAGCTTCAATTTCTCTACCTACAAGTGATGATGCAGAAATCCTTATCATGTAGGGTTATAGAAGAAACTAGGTAAGATACTCTTGAGATAATTTGACACCCACCTACTCTCTAAAATTCCCAGCGATATGGGAACGTGCTTTGATGATTTCTTATCAGTATGGTTTATGCCTTAGTCAATATCAAATTACTTTCTCTTCTGGTACAACACACACTGTGAAAGAAGGAGCAAAGAAAACAGGGGATGGGAGAGAATATTGAAGATGTCTCCTAATTCCCTGGGGTCTGCTTTGATCTCTTTTCTTTGTTGAAGATGTTTTTTATGTTGGCTTGCAGAAAGGCGAGTAGATAGCATTTTCAAAATATTGAATTCATCTATGCCCTTACAATATTTCTTTTTACCCTCTTTCTATCAGAAAAGCCATCGCAATAGTCACAGTGGTTTGTATAAAAGGAAACTACTATGAGGGAGGGGGCAAGGCCACCAACTTACCCAGAAAGTCTGTCTTGTTAGGACATTCTTCTTTAAGAGGACTGTTCACTACATTTATTATGTTCTCTCTAAACAGTATTTCTTCCTATTAAATCAAAAGTGAATATATTATTTTTCCTTAATAGGCAGGATACATATTCCTCAAACAGTTAAGAAATGAGTGTAAAAATGGGAAAGATATAACAACTACTCACAAAACTGCAATCTGGAGGTTGTTTGTGTGTGTGTGTGTGTATGTGTGTGTGTGTGTGTGTGTGTGTGTGTTTGTGTAACATGGATGTAAATGATGTTAACATTTTTTAAAGTATTAATGCAAAATTCAATGCTATGCATTTTTGTGTAACTGGTTTTATCCATATGTACACATTTCCTTTGATAAATTCTTACATGGGTAATTTCTCAACATAGGAATATATTTTAGAAATTGTAAAAAAAAAAGATGGTATCCTTTTTTTTTGTTAGCCCAGCTATTTGCAAACTCAGTATGGAGTACAGAGTAGCACTGAGATGATCTTACCTCTGCTTCCCAAGTGCTTAGATTACAGGCATATGCTTCCATACCTAGCCTGAAATAGTTTTCATGCATAATTTTTATATGATTTCCATAAAGGCAGGTATCAGATCACAAAAGCCTTTGTAAGTCACTTATATACATTTTACATTTCATATGAGAACCATGTTGAGAACCAATGAATTATTTAAAGCAGAAAATGTGATAAGGCCACACTTAAATTTTAGGTAGCTGTATCAGTCAGTGCTCAATAGCAGATGACAGAATGATCTTTAGTTGAGTTGAATAGAAAAGGATTATCATAAATAAAAAGCAACTAGAAGACTTTTTTTGTGAGAGGTGGGGAAGCTGGAACTAGGCTATTTCCAGAAACAACAAATGGGCAGCCACCAATTTCCATCTAAGAACCACCTAGCCTTAGCTACACTTAAGAAAGCTGCTGAATCAGGAGCTACTCTAGCTGCCGTAGCTTCGGCTTGTCCTAAGCTGGATATCACTGTAATGCTTTTCAATTCTGGATGCACATCAGAGTTACCCGGAGTGCTTTTAAAAAGTATCAAAATGTGGTCAGCTCCTGAGAGACTTATTTGGTTCATCTGGAATAGGGCCTAGGATTATATTAAGACAATAAAAAAAGAGTAAAACATTTAGGTATTGTTTGTGCAAAATGAAGGTTGAGAACCACTGCCAAAGGACTTCAACAAATGCCCAAATGAGCAGACCTCTGTGACTGCCACTTCACTACCATTACTTCTGCCTTCTAACCTGGAAGATGATTCTGCTTGGAAATAGTCTATGAGAAATGCAGATGAAAGGTAGATTGGCAAGTGTGGTCTTCAAGCATGTCAGCTGGTATTAGGTGTTGAAGTGGTACTAAGAAGATAGATGGGGTGGAATAGGGGCCTTTGCTAGTATTTCAAGTCATCATAGATGACTTAAGATAGTCATTAAAAAGAAAGTAAGGGAGAACATATTTAAGGAAACATTGTAAGAGTGTGAACTGATCATTTTAGATATATTGTTGATAGAAAAGAAAAAAAGCAGGAGAGATAGGATGTGGTCGTTGGTATTATTGAGTACTTGGACTATTGGGAAGAATGGGTTGGGATTTAGGTGAAGAAAAATGATGTTAGACTTAATAATGTTCACTTGGTAGTTCAATAGTTGACAATGAATGTCAGCAAAGAGATTTGAAAGGAGGAAGAAAGTTATAAAACAATAGACTTTTAGATTTTAACAAATTCCCAGGAGGTGAGGAGGCCACCAGGCATTGAATCTAAGACAGACAAATACTATCGAAACAAATAAAATAAATAAAAAATAATATAGAAAGCAAAGACAGAAAAAGAGCAGCCCATTCAGAAGATAAATTCCAGTACTATATATTTTGGAGAGTCAAGGGAAAAGTAGATATTTCTCCAAAGAAGCTATACAAATGGACTAAGAAAACATTACTAGCTATTAAGGAAATGCAAAGACAAACCAAAAAGATATAACTTCATATCCACCAGAATAGCTATAAATTAAAGTCAAAGAATCAGCCTTGAGGCCTCTCATTGGATGAATGGATAAATAAAATGTGGCATATGTACACACAGAATTTTATTCATCTATTTGAAAGAATGATGTTGTACCATTTGTAAAGAAATGAAAAGATGTTCAACCATTTTGGAAAACAGTATGGAGGTTCCTCAAAAGACTCCACATAGAGCTCCTCTATGACCTAGCAATCCTACTTTTGGGCATTTACCCAACTATCACAAACAAGGTCATACCAAAGCTACCAGCACAACTATGTTTTTTTTAATTTTTTAATTTTTGGGTCCAGCTGTAGTGCCTGCACTCTGGGCCAGGGTGCTGTCCTTCAGCAATTCAGCTCAAGGCTAGCGCTCTACCACTTGAGCCACAGCGCCACTTCTGGCTTTTTGCTTTTTGCTTATGTGGTGCTGAGGAATCAAACTCAGGGCCTCAGGCATGCAAGGCAAGCGCTTTACCACTGAGTCACCTTCCCAGCCCCAGCACAGCTATGTTTATAGCAACATTATTCTCCATAGCTAAGATATGGAACCAACCCAGATGCCCCTCAATAGATGAATGGATCAAGATAATGTGATATATATATATATATATATATATATATATATATATATATGAATATATGAATCTTATGCCTCCAGAAGAAAGAATGACATAACCCCATTTGTTAGGAAATAGAAAGACTTGGAAAAACTTATACTAAGTGAAGTAAGCCAGGCCCAAAGAAACTTAGGTCCCATGGTTTCCCTTATTTGTAATAACTAGTATATGTCTAGGATAATCTTACCAGACAAATAGAAAAGGCGAAAAGCTATGCACATATGACCATAATATGGTGCTAAGTGAAATGAACCGCCAAATAGGGACACAGTAGGATTTTTCTTTGTTGCTGTTGTTTTTAAAGTATTTATAATGTACCATGTGATTTCTTTTGTATGTTCTTTCCCCATGGTATAACCCCTGTTTTCACTGTATTTGATTCTGGTACCCTGCAACTTGCATATACATTTTTCTAATTTGGGGAGGGGAAGGGAAATAGCAAAATGCTGAAATAAGGATACAGGTTGACCCATTGTAACAATGAGATGTACAAGTCACTATGTTGAAAATAAACTTTACAACTTCGGGGATGGGGAAAGAGGAGTTGGGGAGGTGAGGAGGGAAGGGGTGGTAGGGGAAAAACAAAGGAAGGGGTAACAATGCTCCATAAGAAATGAACTCATTACCTTACTCATGTAACTCTAACCACTCTGTACAGTATCTTTATAATAAAAAATATATAAAAAGAAATGAAAAGACCTGAAAAATTTATATTAAATGAAATAAGTCAGGCCCAGAGGGAAATCTCATATGTGGAAACTAGAATTAGGTTATAAACTACATTAGGTGGTATGCAAGTGTATACAAAAATCTTAACTGAAGTATGATAGAGTCAAGGGAGAGGGAACTCACATAATGTAATTCCTCAGAAAGGCAAAATAGACATAGATAGTGTATCTAACCAAATGCAGGCCAATAGCCAGGCACCTGGCAGCCTTCTATCTCCTTGTTGCACTTTGTCACCAAAGTACTTAGTTCAACAAAATAAACAGAAAACAGGTACTTGAAGAAGATGGGATAGGGTCAAGGAGAGAGGGATATACAAATGAAGATGAGCAGGGGGAGAGAATGCAGTCAAAAATTCAAGGTATACCCTACAAAAATAAGAAAAGCGAGGAAGGGGCAAGTTGGGAGGGGTGGGTGAAAATGTTGAAAGAGATGACACTGATCACAATGCATTATATTTATAAACTGCTTTGTTAAAAGGCAACTCTGTTGTACAACTACCTAAGAGCAGTAAAAACGAATATTGGCGAGGAGACACTAAGATTAGTGCATTCATATACTGCTAGTGTAGTCTGGCTGGAAAACCCTGGCAGTTCCTCAAAAAGCTAGCTAAACATAGTGAAATCACATGACTCAGCAAGTCCATTTCTAGGTTTATATCCAAAGACCATTCACACAGAAACTTGTACCTGAGTATTTATGGCAATGCTGCTCATAATAGCCATCAACAACAACAAAGTAGAAACAACTCAAATGTCCATCAGTTGATGACTGCATTACCAAATATAATATATCAGTACTAGCAAATATCATTCATCCATGAAAAGGAATGGCATTCTGACATATGATGTAATATTCATAATCCTTTCAAACATGCAGAAGTTTGAATTTAATGCTAAACACAAAGGCTACATATCATATGATCGCATTTACATGAAATCCCCAGAATAGATAAATTCATTGAGACAAGACAAGATTAATGTTGGTCATGGAAGGAAATAACAAGGAATGACTGTATGGAGAGAGTTTATTTCCAGGATGATAAAGTAGATAATAGTAACTGATGCATAACATTGAGAATAAGCTAAAATTCATTGAATTTACACACTTTAAAGGGCAAACTTTATGGTATATGAATCACATCTCAATACAGCTGTTATTTTAAAAAATACTTAAAGAATGAAAGCTTTCAAGAAAAATACCTAGAGGTCAACATGTCAATTGGACCCCTAAATGCCAAGCTCTTATTACAACAAATAGTATTGACAAGTGCAATGTGTGTTATGTGTGGAAAGTGCAAATCACATTGTAGAGTCCGTGGGAAAGGAAAGGAGGGTAGATTTTGAACAAAGGTAATACGGTCAAATACTTTTGAGGGGAAGAACAATAGAGAAAAAAAGGCAGTAACTGGAGAGGATGTGGGAAAAAAAAGAAAAAGAGATGAATCTGGCTTTGAAAAGTTTTGTTTCCATTTGAGCAAGAGAAAGATGCATACATAGTCTAGTTCTGATAGGGAAGAAACACATTGCTTGTTAGGAGCTAGGGCTTGGAGTTGGAGGAAGCAGAACATTTGAAATGCGAGCATAGGAGATGATGGGGAAAAAGCATCTGGACAGCTTTGAGCATCCTGTTGGGGCTGGAGGTCTTGGATTTATAGTAGCATTTATTCATTTATTTATTCACTCGTCACTGATTTATTCATTCACTGATTGATTGATTTATTCATTTATTTATTCATTCACTGGTCACTGAGCATCTATACTGTCCCAAGGACATGGGATGCTTTTTATACTTTTATGTAACTTTGTGCTGGAGCATTGTGGAGAGATGTATTGATAAAGTGGACAGATAGCAGAGTGAAACTGAAGATGTTGCCTGGATAGGGACTAATGTGAAAGTCTGCATCATCTGGGTCAATAAAAAACAGAGAAGAAAAGCAACTTGGTGAGGTCAAGTCATAATAGAAAAGACTATGATTTATTATGTGCTTCCTTACTACTTTCATGCTAAGTGTGAGAAGCAATATCCTCCCATCAATAACTATTATTTTTGTTAAAGGAAACAGAAGCTTACAGAACTTAAGAAACTCACTCATGTGCACGCATCTTATGTGTGTTAGAGTTGCCATTAGCCTAGGGCAGTTGTTCCAACCATTGTGCTGATATACAGTGATGTGTATTACACAAATAACTAACCTAGTGAGAGAAACAGAGGGACAGGTGTTGTGTTTATTAGCCTGTGACATTTTAAGAACAGTTGAAGTAATGAGAAAGAACCAGGGCCACTCTACGGGATGTAGCATGCATAATTAGAATGGTAGGAAGGGTCAGTGAGGTGATAATTTTTTTTGTTTGTTTGTTTGTGATGGGGTTGACCTCTGGGCCTGGGCGCTGTCCCTGAGCTCTACAGCTCAAGGCTAGCACTCTACCACTTGAACCATAGCACCCCTTCTGGTTTTCTGGTGGTTAATTGGAGATACGAGTCCCATGGACTTTGAACCATGATCCTCAGATCTCAACCTCCTGAGTAGCTAGGATTACAGGCATGATCCACTGGTGCCCGACTTGATAGAAACACATTTTTGAGGTCAACTTTGATGTATTATCCAGCTGTCAGGTCAAGTTGCTGAGAAAGATGATGAAGACTGGAGTGAAGAGAAAGATTATAAATTATATTGTCCTTGGGATGGTTAGTTTTCTTTTGTCTTTCCACTTACCCTCTTGGATAAAAAGACTGAAGCATCTACTCAGATATAAAGCAAATGTTTCAAGACTAGCTTCATGGAAGAATCTGGAGAGTCTGATACAGCAGCAAAGAATTCCATGTTCTGCTTCATTTGTTGATGAAATCTCAGGGAAAACTGGTCTCTATCATATTTGGAGAGTGATGAAGTTAATGAATCTGTCAATGGTGAGCAAGATTTGATGCCTACATATACTGATATAAAGAGCAATCATTCACTTAGACACAAGAGCTTCTTTCTACCTATCAAAAGTAATATCAAGTACTCTTCAGTCTTCAGTCTTTCCCCTTCCAGATAGGAATCTGTATAATCACTCACTCCTTTCTTTATATCTCTACTGAAATAAGCTCTTCTTAGAAGGGTCCCTTGATTTCCCTTCATAAAATGTCACCAAACCTTCTTCCTAATAGCCACTATCCCTTATACCCTGCTTTTTTTTTTTTTTTTTTTTTTACTGTCTGTGGTGCTTATCAGCATATAGTATAATGGAAAACTGTTTGATATTGTCCTGTGCTTCACAGGGACTAAGGAGTGGCCAGCTTTGTTCATGTCAGCTATACACAGCACCTGAAGATGTGCCAGGTGCTGACAATGTTGGTATGTATAGATCACAAATGCTGTCTGAGTATCACCAGAAAAGAAAGGTTTGTGGTTATCAATTGTTGTCCTGAGATGCCCATACCTAACCCTGCTTCAGGCTTGGTGAGTTCTGTCCTTTCCCCATACTTTGCCTCAAGCACAAACAGATTCTATTTTCCTGCTATACTAATTGATAGACTAATTTATGTATTTGTAAATGTTTTCCTAATCTTTTGCAATGTAATTCACAGACCTCAGATTAGAACTTTTGTGGATTGTTTAGAAAGTTTGAGGTGTAGATTTAACAGATTAGGGTTGCAGAGAACAGAGTTGAAAGATGTGAGGAGAAGAATGAGGCATGGCTTGGTGAAAATAAGTAGTAAGCAGTTTGGAGGACAGAGAGAATAGATGACCAAGAAGGTTTATGTTGGTTACCAACAAAGATGACTGCAGTTTGAAGTAGCTGATTTAACGCTTGCCACAGGATTCATCCCAGCCATTCTCTTAATGACAGAGAAGGTCTTGCTTCTCACAATGAACCCAGTGCCGGGATTTCCCCCAGAGGAACTCTAGTCCCTTGCAGATAGGAAATTTCAGCTCTTTGGTGAGCATGCAGTGTTCCCTGTTGATTAGTGTGGGGACACATAACACATTACACATCTAGAAGCATTTTAGAATTGTTTAGTGCATATTTCTTTTTTTTTTTTTTTTAAATTTTATTTTATTTTATTTGAGAACATACTGTACAGAGGGGTTACAATTACATGGGCAGGATAATGCATACATTTCTTGCCAAGCATTGCAGCCTCCTCCTTTGTTTACCCTTCACCTCCCTTCCCAGCCTCCCCCCTCCCTCCCACCCAATCATACCCCCCCTCCCCCCCCCACCGACATTGTAAAGCTGGTTTTGACATGACTTTTTGTACTTCTCATTGTTGCAACAGGTCCACCTGAATCCTTAAACGACTTGTTTGTCCCCATCTCCTCCACATGTTATACTGACATCAAATATATTGAAAGCGGGGGTTACACTGTTGGGGAGGGACATACAAAGCAACGAAGAAATAATCTTATAAATGCGTTAGAAACACATGCATGAAAGAAACAAAAACATTAAAATACATATTTGAGGTTTCGTTTTCCTAACATCACATTCTCTGACTTTTTCCGCTTGACTCATACCTATACTAGATATTGCAAATAAGGGAAACCATGGGACCTATGTTTCTTTGGGCCTGGCTTACTTCACTTAATATAATTTTTTCCAAGCCTTTCCATTTCCTAACAAATGGGGAAATGTCATTCTTTCTGATGGAGGCATAGAATTCCATTGTGTATATATACCACATCTGCTTGATCCATTCATCTACTGAGGGGCATCTGGGTTGGTTCCATGTCTTAGCTATGGTAAATAATGCTGCAATAAACATAGCTGTGCTGGTAGCTTTAGTGTGGCCTTGTTTGTGATCATTTGGGTAAATGCCCAAAAGTGGGATTGCTGGGTCATTAGGGAGCTCTATGTGGAGTCTTTTGAGGAACCTCCATACTGCTTTCCAAAGTGGTTGAACAAGTTTACATTCCCACCAACAATGAAGTAAGGTTCCTTTCTGTCCACATCCCCTCCAGCATCTGTTGTTGTTAGAGTTCTTGATTTTTGCTGTTCTAACTGGAGTGAGGTGATATCTCAATGTTGTTTTGATTTGCATTTCTTTTATGGCTAGGGATGTTGAACATTTCTTCATGTGTCTATTGGCCATCCTTCTTTCTTCTTCAGAGAAGCTTCTCTTTAAGTCTTTCGCCCACTTACTTATTGGGCAGTTGTTTCTTTGAGGATTTGTTGTTGGGTGGTTTAATTTTTTGAGTTCCAAGTTTATTTTAGATATGAGACCCTTGTCCGTTGTATGGCTAGTAAAGATCTTCTCCCAGTCCGTGGGCTTTCTATTGATCTTGCTAGCTATGTCATTTGCCCTGCAGAAGCTCTGCAACCTTATACAATCCCATTTGTCCAACCTTTCTTTGATTTGTTGTGTTTCCGGGTCTCTATTCAGAAAATTTCGGCCTGAGCCAAGGAGACCCAGGGTTTCTCCTATTCCATCCTGTAATGTTTTCAGAGTGTCTGCTTTGAGTTCAAGGTCTTTGATCCATTTGGAGTTGATTCTGGTGCAGGGTGATATATAAGGATCTAGCTTTAGTTTTCTACATGTAGTTAACCAGTTTTGCCAGCACCATTTACTGAAGAGGCTGTCTGTCTTCCATTCTATTGTTTTAGCTCCCTTATCGAAGATTAGATGGCTATAGGTCTGTAGGTTCATTTCTGGGTTTTCAATTCTATTCCATTGGTCCTGAGGTCTGTTCTTATGCCAATACCAAGCTGTTTTGATTACTATGGCTTTATAGTAGAGTTTGAAATTTGGTATTGATATTCCTCCAGCAGTGTTCTTTCCGTTGAGGAGCGTTTTTGCTATTCGGGGTCTTTTATTGTTCCATATGAATTTTTGGATTGCCTCTTCTATTTCCTTGAAGAATGAGGGTGGAATTTAGATAGGTATTGCGTTGAATTTGTAGATAGCCTTGGGAAGTATTGCCATTTTCACGATGTTAATCTTTCCAATCCAGGAGCATGGGAGGTTTTGCCATTTTTTAAGTTCTGTGTTGATTTCCTTTTTCAAGATTTTAAAGTTTTCATCATAGAGGTCCTTCACTTCTTTAGTTAAGTTAATTCCTAGGTATTTTATTTTTTGTGGGGCTATTACAAATGGAGTTGCTTTCCTAATTTCAGCCACACTTTTCTCATTGTTGGCATACAGAAAAGCCATTGATTTTGGGGGGTTAATTTTATAACCTGCTACTTTGCCAAAGTTTTGAATCAGCTTGAGTAATTTGGGAGTGGAGTCTATGGGATTCTTTAAATACAAGATCATGTCATCTGCAAAGAGGGAGAGTTTTATTTCTTCTTTCCCTATTTGGATCCCCTTTATGTCTGCATCTTGTCTTATTGCTGTAGCTAGGCATTCTAATACTAGATTGAAGAGAAGTGGAGAGAGTGGACATCCTTGTCTTGTTCCTGAGTTAAGAGGAAATGGCTTTAGTTTTTCACCATTGAGTATAATGCTGGCTGTAGGTTTGTCATATACAGCCTTTATTGTATTGAGGAATGCTCCATGGATTCCTAATTTTTCCAAAACCTTCATCATAAAGGGGTGTTGGATCTTGTCGAATGCTTTTTCTGCGTCTATTGAGATAACCATGTGGTTCTTATTCTTGCTCCTGTTGATGTGATGAATAATATTAATTGATTTGCGTATATTGAACCAGCTTTGCATCCCTGAAATGAATCCTGTTTGATCGTGGTGTATGATTTTTTGGATGAATTGTTGAAGTCGATTGGCCAAAATTTTGTTGAGAAGTTTTGCATCAATGTTCATCAAAGAAATGGGTCTATAGTTCTCTTTCTTTGATGAGTCCCTGCCTGGTTTTGGGATGAGGGTTATGATGGCTTCATAGAATGTGTTCGGTAGTGAGCTTTCTCTTTCAATTTCATTGAAGAGTTGGAGGAGAATTGGTGTGAGCTCTGCTTTGAAGGCCTTGTAAAATTCCGCTGTAAAACCATCTGGTCCTGGACTTTTCTTAGCTGGGAGGTCTCTTATTGCTGTTTCTATTTCAATGCTTGATATGGGCCTGTTAAGATAGTTTACCTCATCTTGGTTTAGTTTTGGCATGTCAATATTTGCTAGGAAGAGGTCCATTTCTGTCAAGTTCTCAAACTTATTAGCATAAAGTTTTGAGAAGTATTCCCTTATAATGTTCTGAATCTTGGTTGTTTCCATGGTGATGTTTCCATTCTCATCTCTGAGTTTATTAATTTGGGTGTGTTCTCTTCTTTTTCTGATAAGATTTGCTAAGGGTCTGTCAATTTTGTTAAGTTTTTCGAAGAACCAACTCTTTGTTTTGTTGATTCTTTCTATAGTTTTTTTGGATTCTAATTCATTTAATTCTGATTTAATTTTGATTATTTCTTTCCGTTTACTGGATTGGGGTTTATCTTGCTGCTCTTTTTCAAGGAGGTTTAGATGTGTCATTAAATTGTTAGTTTCAGATCTCTCCAATTTGTTGATGTAGGAGCTCAGAGCTATAAACTTGCCTCTGAGTACTGCCTTTGCTGTGTCCCAGAGGAGCTGGTATTTTGTGTGTTCATTTTTGTTGAATAGCATGAACATTTGAATTTCCTTTCTAATCTCTTCCATGACCCACTCATGATTCAGCAGTGTGTTGTTCAGCCTCCATGTGATACCGGACTTTCTTTGGTGGCTTTTGGTGTTGAGTTCTAACTTTATTCCCTTGTGGTCAGAGAGAATGCAAGGTATAACTTCAATGTTTCTGAATTTAGACAAGTTTGCTTTGTGGCCTAAAATGTGGTCTATTTTAGAAAACGTTCCATGTGCTGCTGAGAAAAACGTGTATTCTGATGCTGCTGGGTGAAATGTTCGGTAGATGTCTGTTAAGTCTAGTTGATCTATGCAGCTGTTTAGATCTGCGGTTTCTCTGTTGAGTTTTTGCCGAGTTGATCTATCTAGTGGGGAGAGTGGTGTGTTAAAATCCCCAACGATTAATGTCTTTGGATCTATATGGGATTTGAGGGAAAGTAGTGTTTCTTTGATAAATTTGGGTGCTCCATTGTTTGGCGAATAGATATTTAGAATTGTAATATCCTCCTGAAGGAGAGATCCTTTAATTAGTATGTAGCGACCTTCTTTATCTCTTTTCACGAATTTTAATTTGAAGTCTATTTTATCTGATATTAGGATTGCAACTCCCGCTTGTTTATGCGGTCCGTTTGCTTGATAGATTTTGTTCCAGCCTTTAACATTGAAAATGTGTTTGTTTTTACGGGCAAGATGTGACTCCTGCAGGCAGCAGATAGAAGGGTCTTGTTTTTTAATCCAACTAGACAGTCTATGTCGCTTAATTGGAGAGTTCAGTCCGTTAACATTAAGAGATAGGACTGAGAGGTATTTGGGAGTTCCTGCCATGTTATCTACCTTCTTGGGGGCTGCGAAAACTGGGTTCTTCCTATGGTTCTTGGATTCTCAGTTTGGGTGCAGTTTCTTGGCCTTTATTGCGGTCTTGTTGGTTTTCTATGTGTAGGACATCTTTAAGAATCTTTTGTAGGGCTGGTTTGGTGGAGATGTATTGTTTCAATTTTTCTTTGCTATGGAAGGTTTTTATTTGGCCTTCAGTTATGAAGGAGAGTTTAGCTGGGTACAGTATTCTTGGTTGATAGTTGTTTGTTTTTAGGGCATGGCATACATCATTCCAGGCTCTTCTTGCTTTGATTGTCTCTGCTGAGAAATCTGAGGTGATTCTAATTGGTTTCCCTTTAGAAGTGATTACCCTTTTCTCTCTGACAGCTTTAAGGATCTTTTCCTTGTTCTGAGTTGATCCTGTGTGGATTATAATGTGACGGTGGGATGTCCTATTCTGGTCTGGTCTATTTGGGGTTCTAAAGGCTTCTTGTATCTGGACAGGCCTATCTTTTTGCATGTTTGGTAAGTTCTCTGCTAGGATCCTGTTAAACAGATTTCCTAGACCATTAACTTCTGTTTCTAGGTGTTCCTCTACACCCATTATCCTTAGATTAGGCCTTCTGATGGTGTCTTCCAGGTGTTGGATAGATCTATCATATTTCTTGGACTTGTCTTGGATGGTTGTATGTTCTTTCTCTATAATATCTAGGCTGTCTTCAATCCCTGAGATTCGATCTTCTGCATGGTCTAACCTGCTGTCAAGACTCTCTACTTTGTTTTTTATCTCTTTTCCTTCTAGTTGGTCAGCTTTGATGGCTTCAAGTTCTTTGTTGAAGCTCTGTTTTAGGTCTTGTATGAATTTCTTTACTTCCTTAATTTGGTGTTCAGTGTTTGTCCTCAAATCACTTAGTTGATTGGTTATGGTTTCTTTGGGCTCCCATTCCTTCTGTTGGGTTCCATTCAGCATTCCCTTTGTGGTCTCCCTGACTTCCTTCAGCTCTTTGTTAATGGATTCCATGAATGCCTTTAGTGATCTTTGTGTGTTTTCTACCTGGTCTCTCAATTCCTGTATTACTCTTTGATTAGCTTCCTCCCATTCGTGGGATTCCTGCAGATCTCTTTGAGTGCTCTCAGCCTGCTCACGCCATTCCTCCCTTTCTCTTTGAGTATTCTCAAGTTGTTCACGCAAATCCTGTATCAGTTTTTGAGTAGCTTCCTCACGCTTATGATATTCCTGTATAAACTTCTGGGATGCCTCCTCTCTCTCCCTATCACGCTCATACAGAGTCCTTTGTACGTTGTCAAACTTTTCATTTATCATGTTTGCCACCAGTGTTTGTAGAGCTGTTTGGGAACTCTCCTCTGGATTATTCATTATCTGTTCTAACCCCTGATTATCAGGATTGGGAATTGAGATAACCGAATTTGCCATTTTTCTTGTGTTTTTCCGGCTTACTCTGCCCATTTGAGATGAAGGTAGCACCAGTTTTGTGCTAGAACACTATCTTAAGGCAACCATCAACCAAAGTTTGCATTTGTACAGTCAATAGTCTACAGATACAATCTAGTTCAACAGATACATCTATTCGACATCAAACAACTATACATTAAAGGACTTCGAACCGCAGAGAAGAATTTGGAAAACCAGAAATTATTAGGGTTAGGGAGAGATGTGGGTAAAAAATAGGAATAGATTGGTGTGGGGAGGCACAGGGAGGGTTAACTATGTCCTAATCACAATGCAGGAAATAGGTTGGGTAGGATGTAAGTAGAGAGAGAGAGAAAAAGAAGAAAGGGAAAGGGGAATGAAAAGAGACCAGAAAAAAAAATAGAAACGTAAAAATTAATGTTATTTTAGAGATTAAAAGACCATCTATTTATAGAGGAATATGAATATGTTGAGAGAAAGGGAGGGACATAGAGGAGATGAGAAAAACTTTAAAAAAATGCTTAAAATATTATATAGGTATAAAGAGTTAGTACTGCTATTAATGAATTTAAGTCTCAGAGGTTTTGAATTGGGTAATAAGTTTGTGGATTAAGTGTGTACACAATGGGGGATAGGGTCTACTGGTTAACTACGGGTTTATCTGAGGATGTGCAGGACAAGAGTTAAGTCACATAAAGATGAACAAAGAGGAAAAGATGGAAAGGATAGGAAAGTGAGAAGAAAAGATCGGAAGTTCAGTAGAGCTAGAAAAAAAAAACAAAAAGATAATTAAGAATGAAAGAAAAAGAGAAAGAAGACAAGAAAAGAAAAGAAAACACACATTCACGTATTCCTAAAATAAAAATTATAAGAGGAGAAAAAAAAAAAGTTAATGGAAAACAATTATTTTTTCAGAAGAGGCAAAAATTAAAGATTAATAAAAGTTTTAGAAAAGCAAAAAAAAAATTTATATATATATATATAAGGTAACAAAAAACGAAAAAAAACAAAACAAGAAAAAGAAAAAAAGAAGAAAAGAAGAAGAAGAAAAAAAAGTTCTTTGATTTTTTTTTTTTTTTTTTTTTTGGGAGGGGTGGGAAGAGTCCTGTATCTCCCTTTTGTCTGTAACCAGAGTCTGGTTGGAGTCTCTGGTCAGCTTGAGGTCCTGTGGCTTGATTGGTTTCTTAAGTCAGTTTGTTGGAACAGGCAGAAAAATGCTCTGCTTTACCCAAGATTTTGAGATCCCCCTCCCAGATTAGTTTACTGGGAGGGTGATCTGCTTTGAGAATCACAAAAGAGGGGGATGCAGTGATGAGGCTAGGTTCTGGGTAGAGTTGAGGCCTTTCAACAAACAGTAGCTTTTCCCTGGGGCTATTTTGTGAAAAAAAACTCACAGCACCCAGCCTGGAGCCATTCTCAGGGTTTCTGTTTTTCAATTGATTGTGGTGGCTGCTAGAGGGAGGGGCAGCCTCTGGCTCTGGTTACCCAGTGAGGAGAGCCACTCCAATGGCTGGCGCCTGAGCTGGGTGACTTTTCCCTGGATGGAACTGAGTCTGTGAGGTCACTTCGCCGTTAAGTTCTTGTGACCTGCTAAATGACTCGTTTTATTCCAAGGCCTGAGCTGGAGCTAGCCGCTCCTCCGAGCTTTGTCGGTATCCAAGATGGAGATCACCGGTGCTGGGGGGGGGAGGGGTGGCCTTCCCTCCTCTGCTCCCAGAGAAGGATTGAGGAAGCGGGGCTTCTACTCACGCGGAGTCTTGGATCCCGGGTCGTCTCTGGTCTGCAAAGTGCAGGATGAAGTTGTCCGTTCCTTGTCGGTTCTTGCTGGTGTTGAGTAGAATCCGCTTGTCTGCTGCGTCTGGCTCCTTCGTCCCGGACTGCGTCTCAGGTATGCCTCCGCGGCGGTGGTCGCCGCTGCGACCCTGCCGCCGCAGCGGCAGCTGCTCAGATGTGTCTGCTTGGCTTCCCCTCTCTTGACTAACTCTCTGTCCTGTGATGGCACACTTGGTGTGATTCTCTGGCTTGGGACTGTTCACTGGAACTCTGAAACTGTTTTCTATGCAAGAGCTTGTTCAGATTCCAGCTTCTCCTCCGCCATCTTCCCGGAACTCTTTGCATATTTCTTTTGATGATGATTTTTTGCTTAGTTCTTCTTTTACAAAGAAAGGGTAAAGAAGTTTACTATTTCTTGTTTCCACTAATCTGGAAATAAGAAAGATGAATTCATTAGGAAATCAAACAGAGTTCTTTCATATCTGCTACCATAATACCTTATTGACTTTACGTCTTGTTTGAGAGTCTCTCCTTATTCTAAACTTCTAGAAGAGATTTTACCTGGTTTGTGGAAAAGATCCAGGCCAAAAAAGGTTTATCTTTTATATGTATTACCCACAGTGAGACTTGGTTGTGTTACTTCTGTTTCTTTCTTCCTTCTCTCTGTTCCTTTTTGCTGTATACGTGTGTGTGTGTGTGTGTGTGTGTGTGTGTGTGTGTGTGTGTGTGTGTGTTGGTCATGGGGCTTGAATTCTGTACCTAGACTCTGTCGAGGCTTTGAGCTGTTTTGCTCAAGGTTAGTGCTCTACCACTGGAGCCACAACTGTACCTCGAGATTTTATTTATT